>NC_134097.1:98683296-99887545 GCF_000715075.1 Nicotiana tabacum | reverse complement strand
TCAAAGCTGGAAGATTATGTTAGCACGTTTTGGGGCCATGTTTCCATTATTACTAGCATGATCTACATGATCCTAGTAGTTGGGAGATGTCAACTATACTAGGCTAAAATAGTGGGTTGTGTGGGACAAGTGTCTAAGCCTAACATTGACAAGTGTAAAGGCAAAAGGCTATCTTATGTGTTATAAATGGGCAGTACCCTTATGCTTGTAAAACGTGTGGGAGCACATAAGAAGAGAAAAACGTGTATGACTGCATGTTTGAGTTAGAAAAGAGTTCTTAAGTCTGTTTTCAAGAGTAAAAACATCTAAGGCTAAGAGTAGTCTTGTGAGAACATCTGAGGGTCAAGAGTGACCTTTTTTTCTACCTCGACTGTACTTCGAGTTTGGTTTTTTTTATATGCTCGAGTTAAATACAAAGTTGGGTAAAGTGTTTCCTGTATATTGTGCCTTGCGTTCTTGTTAATTTTCTGTTGCCTTTACAAAATTTCGTTGCTTAAATCGTTCCTAAACTTACTACGTTGAAAGCTGCCTAAAAATATTCTAAGTCCAAAGTTTGTGCAATTTTGGCTGAGTGTTGTGAGAAGGCTAAAGTCAAGTGCTGGTCTTGGCTGCTGCACATGCTGGTTTTGATGGACAAAAATTACGCCCGCGACAACTGGTATCACAGTAGGGCAGGTTCGTGACGGAGACATGATGGACAATGGCAGAATTCGTGGTTTTGTTCGAGAACATGGCCGATGGTTGCAATAAACTGTGGGAAAGGCTAACGAAACTGGAGGCATTGGTCGAAAATGTCTCTGAAAGAGACGAATTTCAGACTCTTATGACAAGGCTTGCCTACCTTGAGGCAAAATTGGCAAGTCTAAGTCAAGAAAATGCGGATCTAAAAGGCGAGACAGTGGTGCTACGATGTGCTATAGGCAAGGACGCTCCTCAACGTGGTGCTGGTCGTCTCAATGTATAAATTCCTGAACCTAAGGCATTTGGTGGTGCAAGGAGTGCATGTGAATTGGAGAATTTTATTTGGGATATGGAGCAGTACTTTCATGCTATTCGTGTGCAAGATGAGAAAGAGAAAATAACCTTGACTAGTATGTATTTGAGTGAAGATGCTAAGTTGTGGTTGCGCACTCGTGTGGCTGAAGATGAAAGTCTGGGCAGGACAAATATTGAGTCGTAGGAGCGGCTTAACAAGGAATTAAAGGATCTATTCCTTCCTAGCAATATGTCTTGGATTACTAGGGGACAAACTGAAAAAGTTGAAACACACCGGATCAATGAGAGAATACGTCAAAGAATTCACTTCTTTGATGATGAGCATAAGCAATATGTCAGAAGAAGACAAATTGGACAACTTCATGAGTGTGCTGCAACAATGGGCATAATTGGAGTTGTGTAGGCAAAATATTCAAAACCTCGCAAGTGTTGTGGTTGCGGTTAATACATTGGGTGATTTTCACTTGGGTGAAGACACTTCTACTTCAAAGTCCAACGATGGAAAAAAGGACAAGACAAATGAGTGGAAGAAATGTGAAAATAACAATGCTAGTGAAGACAAGGGGAGGGGAAAGCAAGAGGTTGGAACTTCAAAGAGAAAGGAGAAGGGAATCAAATTCAGTGGCAATTTCATTTATGATGGGCCATATCGAGCAAGAGACTGCCCAAAGAAAGCAGTGTTGAATGTAAGGACTGCCACGGACAAGAGGGCTACATTGGAAGCAATGACCGGTGAAAAACAAACGGCTGGTGTCAATGCAATTGTGGCTGATGAGAGACGAGGCCAAGAGGTGTTGCTTGTCAACCCTTTAGGACTCATAAATTAGGCAAACGACAAGAACGTCGAGTTTTAAAGGGTGCGAGTGGTTTATTAGGGCTCCTCCTCTTTGATCTTGACTTGACAACAAGAGTGTCGTCATGGAGAAGCATGAGTGTTGCCAAGTTAAGGTGTACGAGTAGCGCCAAGAAAAAAAGGGAAACGGGAAAGTGATGGCCAAGGCTTTGAGGGAAGCAATGCAGCTTAGCAAAGACTTGAAGATGAGATGCGGGTTGAGGGTGACACTTGATCATGGCAAAGGCATCAAGGCATGGGGCAGTGATGCCAAGGCAATGCAAAAATGAAGTGCACAAAGGAAGGCTAAGTGCAACGAAGACATGAGCGCGGGGCAAACTTGTCATGACATTGGGGCGCGACAAAGGACCATGTGTATAGGCAATGGCATGGGCTAATTGTGACTACAATGCACCTGAGAACAAGACATTGGCTCCTGATTCAAGTCAAGGCATTCACAAGGGTAGCAAGCTTCAGATTGACCAAGTCAAAGGCGGGTACACGACATATGTTGTGTACATGGGCAGTAGTTGACTTCTGCTCAAAGCTGGAAGATTATGTTAGCACGTTTTGGGGCCATGTTTCCATTATTACTAGCATGATCTACATGATCCTAGTAGTTGAGAGATGTCAACTATACTAGGCTAAAATAGTGGGTTGTGTGGGACAAGTGTCTAAGCCTAACAGTGACAAGTGTAAAGGCAAATGACTATCTTATGTGTTATAAATGGGCAGAACCCTTATGCTTGTAATACATGTGGGAGCACATAAGAAGAGAAAAACGTGTATGAGTGCATGTTTGAGTTAGGAAAGAGTTCCTAAGTTTATTTTCAAGAGTGAAAATATCTAAGGCGAAGAATAGTCTTTTGAGAAAATCTGAGGGTCAAGAGTGATCTTCTTTTGTACCTCGGTTGTACTTCGAGTTTGAGTTCTTTGTATGCTCGAGTTAAATAAAAAGTTTGGAAAAGAGTTTCCTGTATATTGTGCCTTGTGTTCTTGTTAATTTTCTATTGCCTTTACAAAATTTCGTTGCCTAAATCGTTCCTAAACTTACTACGTTGAAAGCTACCTAAAAATATTCTAAGTATGAAGTTGCTGTAATTTTGGTTGAGTGTTGTGAGAAGGCTGAAGTCAAGTGCCGGGCTTGACTGCCACACAAGCTGATTTTGATGGACAAAAATTATGCCCGTGATATCTTATTTAAGTTGTGATTAACTTATTTAAAAGTTTAAGTTGCTAAAAAGTACACTTTTGATTGCTTAATTACATTTCCTCAGTAAAATAAAAAGTGTTAAAAAAGTTATTCTCAAATATGATATCATTCCTTAAAAAAAAACTAAAACGTAAAGATTAATGTCATATAAAATGAAATTAAAAAGAATACTTGGTACTTAGTTGTTATACTTTTTCCTTCGTGATATTGTCTTCCTCTGTCAGAGGAGGAATCAAGATTTGAAGTTTATGGGTTCTGAATATGAGAACTCATAGCTTAACTTAGTTACTTGGTTAGCAATTAAATATTTATACATATTTAATGAATTTCATAATATAAATATAATGTTTAAGTAAAAGCGATTAAGTTCGGCCAAACCTGCACCTAATAGGCTAACTCTGCCTCAGATCGTCCTCTTGCTTACTTTTTGCTGCTGTCCTATGCAATAAATTTAATTCCAACTCTTAATTTCTATCGTGCTAATATCAACTCTTGCGTTTTTCTTGTTGACTAACAAAATCATATATGCCAAATTAAAAAAAAATCGTCAGCTTTAGTTATGGCAATATTTTAAACCAGCGAAAGCGAGAGAGACAAAATTTTAAGATTGACTTCACTGCTACCATGATATTTGAAACAATAACGATCTATTTCCCTGAAGAGTTCTATGGTCAGACTTATATATAAAAAAAAAGCACAATAATGCTACTCCATTATGTGCTTAAAATGCATGAAATGATTAAGAAAGATGCGTGTAATGAAAGAAAAGAATCGAAGGAAGCATATGCGGATTCCTGATTTAAACCTTTTTGGCTGCAAATTTAACGTTCTTGGCACTAAACAATGTACTATAAAAAATATGGGTTTAGAACTTAGTACTGTTAGATAGTTAACATAATAAAATTCCTAGACTGCACATGATAATAAGATACAAAATAAGATTAGTAGAATTGAACGTGGTATCTGTTTGAGCCATATCAGACTCTAAACAGACTAGGTTTTCCTTTCCATTAGTCACTCTCTTGATAGATAATCCAAATCAGCCACATACATGCCCTATATAAAGGTTAGAGGAGGACCTAGCTGCAAATATTGAAACACTAACGAGTCTCACTAAATGTAGCAAGCACATAATGTGCACAACCTAATATCTAATTATCACATTTATAATTGGGCTCATGTTTATGGACTATTTTACGGTCTGAAATAATTAAAATCTAAATAAAATATTTCAATTATTACAAGCCCATTTTTCCAAGAAATATTTGAAACTTTAATGATTTTTTAGATATATACTTTTATGTTCCGCATTGAAAACACATGGTTTCAATATAATTTGTTGCATGTGCCTCGGGAAGGAGTGGGGGAGGAGGTACGGCATGCCTCGAACCTAGTACATGCATGCGTCTGTATGGAATAGGAATAATCGAAGATATCTCTACTAGAGGTGGATTCAAAATTTGAACTTTATGGGTTCTACCACCGAGCTCACTGGACAGTTGGGTTACTTGGTTAAAAATTTAATATTTTTATATAATAAATTTCTTAACACAAATACACAGTTTGAGCCAAAAATTATTGGGCTCAACCAAATTCATAACCTCTACCTTTGCATCCGCCCATGGTCTCCACAAACGCTTGGAAGTCACGACAAACTTATAGTACTCAATTATGAGTATACTGGGTTAAAATATTAAGTGGAGTGGAAGAAACGCTCTTTACTTCTCCATCATTACCACCTTCCTCTATTCCTCCAAAACCACCAGATTCATCTCCTATTCCATCTACTCAAGATCCAAACTCTATCTCACCCGCCACCCCCATGATTCTATCCCTTCTTTCAAAGCAATTCTCCTCTCAAATTCCCCTGACCACCTCATATCTATGCAACTTCCAAACGGTACAAGAGAAATAGAAATGGCTAACTCTACTGCCACCATGGAACAAGATCAACCAATTCAGTCAGAAGAATTACAAGTAAACCTCTCCTCGGAGGATTTGCAGCGCATCTATTATCCTTGGAGGCACTCTCTCATCATCAAATTATTAGGCAAACGAGTCCAACATCTCTATCTAAAAAGGAAGCTACAAGATATGTGGAAATCTTCAAAATCCTTTCCTTTAATAGACTTAGGGTCAGACTACTACATAGTTAAATTCGCCATTGAAAAAACATGTTCAAGGCCCTCAATGGAGGACCTTGGTTCATCAATGGTTCTTATCTGTCTTTACAACGATGGTCCCCAAATTTCGTTGCCTCTGAAGCCAGACCACACATCAGTGCAGTTTGGGTTCGATTACCTAACCTTCCCACTGAGTTCTATGATTCCCTCATCCTACAAAAAATTGGTAATAAAATAGGGAAGCTAGTAAAGACCAATGCATTCACCTCTACCACTTTAAGAGGCAGATATGCTAGACTCTGCCTCTAACTCCCAATGGATTCCCCAGTTAAATCACACATTTACATAGGCAAGCATCGTCAAGTCATACAATACGAAGGGGAGCATTTTCTATGCAAGAATTGTGAGAGACTTGGCCACACTCAAGGCAGTTGTCCATATGCAAGCCCCAATACTCCACAACAACCACCAGTCCTCCCTCCATCAACCACCAACGAGCTTAGAGAGGAATGACACACAGTCTCCTTCTCCAGAAAGAAGACCTCTCCATCTCAACAACAAAACCCCTCTCCTGATAATATAGGTATAAAGGTTCGAATTTTTGATGCTGAAACATGTAAGTTTTTAAACACTCAAAATCTGAAATATGTTAATAAAATTGCCTCCGACAAACTTGGACCAATAAGCAACGATTACACTCCCACATGAATACTCCTACTCTCAAAATTCAGGAACACACAAATCAATTTGCAAAGCTACAAATCCATCCCACAGACACTGACAATACCACCTCTACTAGCAGAACAGACTCTATGATCGCCCAATGCATGGAGGCTGACATGGAACCCCTTTTCCTCGATGATGGCCATATGGCAGCCTGTCTAACTACATCATTACCAGTTTCTTCCTCTAATGAGCCACGCCTAAATGATTTTAACTCTACTAATCCTACTACTAAACCTCACATGCCAATAGACACATCAAAGCTAACCCAAACCCCTAGTCAGATGCATGCACTCGAAGCCTCCATCCCACCCTCTACTGTAATTACCACCTCACACTTGTCAACAACCACTGCATGCAATAGGCAAATGGCAGATCGAAATCTTCAGAGTTCACTGAAATTCTGCCCCAAATATTTTGCTAATCCATCCACGCCTCAAACGGTTTGCATGCCTATAGATTCTATAAGTATTCACCTACCTATTCCTACTACTCCACACTCTTCTTCTCCATCAGAATCCCTTATAAACCAAGGTGACAACCATGCCACGAATTCCACTATCTCTCAGAAGGAGGCTAAACCTAATTCAAATACTCAATCATCAATACCAAACAGCCATAAACAACCTCCCTCTCCCACTGCCCAATCCACCCCACTACTAAACTTCTCCTCCACCAGCCCAGAACCATCAACCTCTTTCTTGGCTGGAGATGGGCCTCATGGGCCATGCCATCTCCTTCAACATGATGATCAATGTCCAGGAGACTGTCCTAATAATCCAGAACCCTCAGTATCTCGCACAACTAGTTTTCAAAGGAATGCATCTTGCAATGAATTACTATGTCAACCAGACATGGCTCAATCAAATCCTTCAACCTCTATCTCCCAACCTCAACCCCACTCTGATTCAGGAGATGCAGTAACAATGGAACATGCCCTCTCACAACCAACCACCAACATTACCCCTCCAACTTCCCAACCTCCCCTTCTTTCTACCAGAAGAATAGACCACACTGAACCCCATCTTCATGCAATGGAAAATCCAACCCCACCACAACCAAACTCCACCTCAGGAGGGCCCTCCATCTCCCATGCAAGAAAATATCCCTCCAAACAATCCTCCTCCAATATCAAACCTGGTAGCAGAAGAGGAGGACTTAGACCTCTACCACCATAAGCTACCAACAGAATTTGCAAGTATAGGAGATGTAAATGTGCTATTATTCAGGAAAATGTAGGACAAGAAGTACATCTTCAGTTGTCCGATGGCACTGTACAAGTGTTCCATGGATATTCGACCCCCCCAGGACCCTACAGTAGAGAAGAATGCCATAATATTGGTACCTTGCCTGAGAAGGAACCCACCTCCATCTCCGGAGGAGGAGATGCAAGCCCACAATCTGTTTGTCCCTCAAATGAATAGACCTGCTCGTATAATCTTGTGGAATGTTCGAGGTGCTAATAATGATACCTTTCGTAGGCACTTTAAGGATCTAATGGATACCCATAAACCTAGTTTAGTAACCCTTCTAGAAACCCGTATGGTTTCCCATGCACCACTCTTGAACGATTATGACTTCACTAACATGATCGAGGTTCCTGCGGAAGGGCAAGCAAGAGGGTTGGTAATTTTATGGAACAATAGCTCTGTCAATGTCCATAGCTTCACTAGGTGGGACCAAGCCATTTATGCAATGATCGAGGTAATTGTCACAAAAAAACTTGGCTCTTTAGTTCAATATATGCTAGTACTTCTGTTACTAATAGGAATGATCTTTGGAACAATCTTACTAGCATCTCTAATAACTATAATGGTCCTTGGTTGGTTGGTGGTGATTTAACGAATGTGCTTATGGATAGTGATAAGTTAGGGGGTCGTCCGATTAATACTCGCAGAACCTCCCTCCTTTGGAAATATATTAGCTATTGTAATCTATTAGACTTAGGATATAAAGGCTGTAAATTCACCTGGTCGAATCATAGGAAAAGATCTAAAGGTTTGATCATGGAACGCCTTGACCGCATTTTTGTTAATGATTTATGGCTAAAATATTTTCCCACTTCCTTTGTCACACATCTCCCTAAGACCTATTCGAACCATAACCCTCTTCTTCTTACTCTTTCTAATACCATTAGGAACAGTGGGCCTAGATCCTTTCGTCTAGAATCCTATTGGTGCAATCATCCTGACTTTATAAATGTTATCCATAATAGTTGGTCTAACAACATCGTTAATGCCTCTAACAATTTTCAAAAAAATGTCCTTGCTTGGAAGAATAATACCTTTGGGAATTTTCTTAATAAAAAAAAGAATATCATCGCTAGGCTAAATGGCATTCAATCCTCTACACATTATCACACTAGTTCTTTCCTTCACAACCTAGAAGATCAGCTTCAATGGGAATACAATGATATTCTTAAGATAGAGGAAGACTATTGGAAAATTAGATCTCGAATTACTTGGCTGAACGATGGTGATGCCAACACTAAATTTTTTCACTTAACCGCCTCCAATCGCAAAAGGAAAAATCAGATTGACTTTTTCAAAGATGAGCATGGTAATTGTTTTGATAGTCAAGAAACTATAATAAGCCACACTTTCAAATTCTTCGATACGTTATTTACTACCTCCATAATCTATTTTACTAGGAATCTTATTGATAACAACCCTTCTAGCTTCTCTAGCCTTAATCTATCCTCCTTAGACAATCTGTTACTTAATTTAGAAATTACTAATGCACTTTTTCCTTTAAACCATTCAAAGCCTCGGGTCCGGATGATCTTTATCCTTTTTTTTCCAGAAATTTTGGCATATTGTTGGACCATCTGTTTTAGCATGATGTCACGAGGTCTTTAGTACCTCCACTATACCTACCCCCTTAAATAATACTTACGTTTGTCTCATACCAAAATTCCCCAATGCCAACAACCTTAAAAATTTTCGACCCATAGGCCTTTGTAATATGATTTACAAAATCATTACTAAAATAATTGCCAATCGAATAAAATCATTCCTCTCCACCATCATCAGCCCCCTTCAAGCCAGTTTTATGAAAAATCGGCGGGCCAGTGATAATGCTACTATCATCCAAGAAGTTATTCACTCTATTAATAAAAAAAAGAGAGAAAAGTTGGTAATATGGTCATCAAAATAGATTTAGAAAAAGCGTTTGACAGAATTGAATGGGCCTTTGTTTATCAAACACTCTATTACTTTAAATTTTCTCCAAAAATTACTAAACTTATTATGTCCTGCATAACCACTAGCCAAATCTCCATTCTTGTAAATGGCCAACATACGGATTATTTCAACCCAAGTAGGGGTATTCGCCAAGGTGATCCTATGTCCCTCTACATCTTCATTCTCTGCATGGAAATGCTCTCTCGTCACATTAATCACCTTGTTGATATTCACCTTTGGGAACCCATTAAGGTGACTCCAAAAGGACCCTACCTCTCTCATCTATTTTTTGCTGATGACTTAACCCTCATGGAGAAAGTTACAAAGAAAAATTGCTCCACTATTTTATCTTGTCTCAATAATTTTTGCAATATCTCTGGGCAAAAAATCAACTACTCAAAATCTAGGATCTACTTCTCCACCAATTGCTCCAAAAATGACATTAATTTCGCCTCAAACTACTTGGGCATCAAGAGCACTAACGTCTTTGGGAAATATTTAGGGTTCCCTATTCACAATCACCATCCCAAAAATAAGGACTACTATTACATTCTGGACTCTTTAAGAACAAGACTGGCTAGTTGGCAAACCAATTTTCTAAACATAGCCGGCCGGACCACCCTTGCTAAATGTACTCTAGCAAGCATTCCTAATTATGTCATGCAAACCACAATGCTACCCAGTAAAATCATTACCAGCATTGATAAAATTATTAGGAACTTCATTTGGGGTACAACTGACACTAGCACCTCCTTAACAGGGACACTATCACTAGGGATAAATCTTTAGGGGGGCTTGGCATAAGGAAAGCTCGGGACAAAAATAAAGCCCTTCTCACTAGCCTTGCATGGCGTCTCTTAAATAATCCCTCAATCCCTTGGGCTAATTTACTCATTTCCAAGTGCATTCATACCACAACCAATCATCCCTCCTTTATTTGGAAAAGCCTTAAAATTGGTTGGAGTATATGCTCCAAAGGTATTGCCTGGTCCATAGGCCGGAACTCTAAATTAAGCATTTGGTCTTGTAGCTGGATTCCCAACTGTGAGCCTCTTCGCCACCTCCTAATAGGTCCTTTACCACAAAAAGACCTTTCCTAACACCTAGTGAGTGTGAGCACGTGATTTTTACCCTATATGAATTACTCCCATAAATTCAAAACAAAATAATTTCTTTCATTGTTTGCAACTTTGTGAATTTTCGTGGCATTTTCTGTTAATGGTTTGCATTTTTGTTTGTGCATTTTCATTAGTGAAAAATATAAAAAATGTGTTGCATGTACATTTAGGAGTTAATTTTTCATTTTAGGAATTATTTAATAATTAAGTTATTTCATAAAAAGGAAAATCACAAAAATAGTCATTTTGCACCCTTTAATTTTAATGTTTGATTTTTGAGTAGTTTTTCTTTAATTTATTAATGGTGTTAATTATTTAGGATTAGTTAGTTTTCTTAATGAGTTGGTTTGTAATTTAGGATTTTTAGTTTTAATTTTCAGGAAAAAAAAGAGAAAAAGAAAAGAGAAAAGAAAGGGAATTAATAGGAAATGGAGGAATTGGACTTAGAGACTCGGAATTGGGTCAGTCCAATGCCAAGGCCCAATTATTTCCCACCCATTTGCCCAAGTCCAGTCCCTAAACCCGGTCCTCCCTCACCAGCAAACCAAACGACGCCATTTTAAGCCTTCCCATCCCACCGTTGGATCAACAAGATCTAACGGACCAGAACTAACCCCTCCCCCGTATATAACTGTCTAAACCCCTACCCCCTTATTTCATCGTCTCTCTCTCACCTTCGTCTCTTCAGAGACCACCCCCAACCCTAATCCGCCGCCCCTCTTTTCCCCACCTCGAGCCCGGTAGCGTCTACTCCAATCCCACCCAAATTAACACCAAACAACCATCACACCCTCTTCTTTCCAAATCCCGAACCAGTTTCCCTCGAATGTCTCCGGACTTGCCCGAATTTCAGATCAAAGCTCAACCCTAAATCAAAGAAAAAGATGGTTATCAAGGTTTTGAGTCCTTTGAGGTTGAGATGGACTTCCGTCGTGTTGTTTTCAGTCGAGAACATGTGACTGAAGTCTACTTCGGCCGCAGAGTATGGGGTATTCTATAGAAAGGGTAAGCTAACTCAGATTCGCTTTGGTAAGTCCAATTTCCCAGTCATTTCCTCTCTTAGTTTCTTTTATTTTTACCTCTCTTTCCTTAGTTTTCAAATCATTGCTGCATGTGGTTTGTTTTGTTTTTGTGGAATCAACATCAATTATTAGCTTCTCTGTTCAGTTCAAATTTGTTAAACTAGTGTGTGTCTAATTTCTTTGTTTTAATTTTTGGGCCGTGTTGAGTTGTTGGTTCAGGAGTTCGAATTGTATCTTTTTCTTTCTCGTTTCCAATGAATTGTAGAGTTAGACATGGGCCTAAAGAAGGGGATTGGCCCAGGTCTTGATAGAAATCGTGTGGTTTGGTTCAAGCTACTAGGTCAACTTGACCTGTATTTGGTTTTAAGAGTAATATTCAGGGGCTTGAGGGGTAAGTTGGGTAATCTGCTTAGGGGAATCTTGGTATAACTGAATTGAGAAGCTTCTAGGAAGCTGGGTGGGGGGTTTAAGTTGATTTTCAGATATTTAACTAAGGCTATCTAGGCAAAAAAAAAAATTGAAAAAGGGCCTAATTGCAAAGCTGAACTTTTCTAGGCTGCCCTACTTCCTTGCCTATAAAGGCATGTTTTCCTGCATTTCAAGGGAGAGAATGGAGAAAAAAAATTGAAAGAAATACAAATGATTGTTTTTACTGTTCCATTGAAATTGCTTCAGTGATTTCTGATTCTTTTCTTTAATTTCTGAAAAACATTGATTTCTCATTTGGGGTTGGAATGGATTGAACTTGGGTTGTAGAAGTTTGGTTTGAAGTTTGAGTCACTTTTCGATTGAAGCTAAGTTTTGATTGTTGCACATCACTTGTTGGGGTTTGAAATTGGTTTATTGATATATTGCTGGTGCTAATTTCTGCTGTTAGTACTACTGATCCCTCATTGTTTCTTTGTTCCTTCAATATCCAGGTACATATACTTGAAACCTATGTAAATTGATGCTCAAAGTTGGAGAGTTAAGAAATGGAAGTGGATTTTCTGATGCTTGAACATTAGAATGTTGGCTCATAGCTTAGTTTATTTTCCTTTTTTTATATGAATTTCCCCTGTTACATGTCCTTCTTAAGTGCTATGTGTTTATTATAGGATTTGAGCATGCTTCTGTTGAGGTATAGATGACTCTGAATATGTTATACTTTATATGGGATATGCTGAGTGAATCAGTGATTGGATTTTGCATTTCATCATGTAATTTAAGTTAAAGGGGACTGTGCTGAAACTATTTTTCTGATTAGCTGGTTTTATTTTCCTTACAAGTCCTTTTGGGCATGTGTTGTTAATGATATTCAGAGTTTTTGGACGTACTAGATATTGAACAATGATGTTGTTTGCTAAGATATATTTGCTGGTAAACTGTAATTGTTTCGTATCAGTCTAGACTTGATGTTGGGTCAGGAGTTTTCAGGTTAGCTCTTTCTAAAGTTTCCGAGACCTTTAAGCTGGGAGTGTGAACTCCTTTGCAGAAAAGTGTCTTGTCATTGCCATTTGGGCCTGTGACTCAGGCCCAATAATTCTTTCGTTCGCCCATTGATAAGCAGGCTTGGCTAGTAAGTGCTAAAGATAGAAGCAGAAGTTTAATTAGGTAGTTTGTGTTAATTAGTTAAGGCTCCTAGATAATTGTTAATTTAATCTCATTTTGCTTTTTCAATTAATGATGGCATGTGATTTGAACAACAATAATGTTTAGTATCAAGAATAGTTCATTTGTGGTACTCAATCGGTAATTGTTGGATTTCCTAAAATGACTTGCTCTGTGAATTTGAAAGCAATTGACTGATATTTTGTGCTATGGTTGGATTCGAAATGGGATCCCATGATCTGCTGAAGCGGCTTGCTCCCAATTTGGGCTCTCATTTGGGCCCAGTATGATTTGGCTCTAAGAATTACTAGTACGGGACAGCTTTGCACCTTGCAGGTTATTGGGCCTCACGCCCATCCCAAACTGCCTTTAAACCTTCAGCCCTTCGTCATTCCTAATCAACTTAGGCAGTAGTAGAATTCTAACTCTTTAAGTGTTCGAATAATCAAATTTCTTAAGTTAAGGGGGTGCGCCATATTAGGCAAAGCATATAGTTCATGGCTTCTCGAAATTTAGTTTAAATTCCCTTTTTAAATTAGATTCGAGGTGCGCTGTGCCAAACAAAAATGGCAATTGCATGGCCCTTGTATTAAAATAATCGTTCGGGATGGACTAAGTCACAATCCCCAGCGGTGCTCTACCCCACGCTCATCATTTAGCGTGTAAGTCACCTCAACATAGAACAATGATGTGTAATCCAGGGTTTCAAATCCTCAGGACAGTATTTACAATCATTACTTACCTCTATCCGGTCCAAACTCTAGCCCGCGATGCCTTTGCCTCTCGAATCAGACTCCGGATGCTCCAAATCTAGCCGAAATCAGTACCAAACCATCAAAATGTTCTAAGAGAACAAAGCCCATTCGAAAATAATCAAATTACCATAAAATTCCGGAAATTGGTCAAACCCGATCACCGGGCCCACATCTCGGAGTTAGACAATTTCCCGATTTAGATATAACAAATAACCAACGATCGTAGTTTGTTTTAAGCACATTTAATATACCATTACAATTGTGGACATGTCCGTGTGACATGATTGTAATTTCTAAAAACAACACAGGAGTATGCGTTCGCGCAGCTTCGGCTAAACTTCCTTAATAATAATAAAGTGTCATTAATTGGACACGTTCGCGTGACACGATTTTTTGACACGCCAAACAAATGGGTACACGTATGTGTGACCCATTTCAAGATAATACTCTCTTAATTAAAAAGCGGTAAAAGGTAAATGCACATAGGTTATAAAATCAGTAACTAAAACAACTTAATAATCTAGGTATGATCAAAGCGATTGTGCTAAAACCACGGAACTTGGGAATGTCTAACACCTTCTCCCGGGTTAACAAAATTCCTTACTTGGATTTCTGTATTCACAGACTGTATAACAGAGTCAATCTTTTCCTCGATTCAGGATTTAAACAGGTAACTTGGGACACCATAAATTATCCCAAGTGGCGACTCTGAATTTAATAAAAATAATCCTGTTTCGATTGTCACTTAAATTGGAGAAAGTTCCCTATACCCTCTCAGGGGTAGGAAAAAGGAGGTGTGACAGCTCTAGCGACTCTACTGGGGATCGAACCCAGAATCTCTGGTTCAGGGTTCAAGAATTCGAGCTTGGTAAATGATTTTTTTACTTGGCTTCATTTATTGTTGATATTACTGTATTCTGTGAACCTTTTGTGCTAAATGCTATCTGTCTACCGCTTTAATATTGTTTGAATTGTATATAATTGTCTTCCTACGCTACCCTTCTGAGTCTTCTGAAAATGGTGCACATGTTTGCATGGCCCGCTTTTTCTATAGAAATTGTACCAAATAGAATGAGGTTGGTCAAGCGACAAGGCCGGGTAGACTTCAGTGCTCCCGGTACGTCGCCCCCTCCTCAGCCCCAGTTGTCAGCTCGGGTACCCCAAGTCTAGACCAAAGCCTCAGAATTTAAACCTAGAAAAATACAACTTCATGCCGGATCCCTTGTAGGAACGTTTGTTTGCATCATGTGCATTTGACTTAGGGGACTCAACACAGGGGTTGGGTCCGTCTAGGACAGGTGTGACCAAAATAACAGACCATCTTGATGCATTCTATGTGCTATGTGAACATTTATTTGTTTTGGCTTGCATGCTGATCGGCTAGGGAAAATAAAGCAAAGAGAAAAACCAAGAGTGATATAGGGAAGAAATAAAGCCCGGTTCTAAAGAAAACCCCGGTATTTGAAAACGTTCCGAAACTCTGCCAAAATTTTCAAAAAGAGTTATTCCAAAAGATTCAAACACTGTGTTCTTCCAAATATGTCAAAACTGACCGAACTACGCAGGTCTGATTCTCACCGGATGTGGGATACGTAGGCAACCTACATAAGGTTCGGCCTTATTTTTGAATAAAAAAAGAAAAAGAGAGTCAGTGGTCAAGTAAATACAGTCTGGATTTTTTGTCAAAATAAGCCGATCCAGCTTCGATAATGTCTTAAACCGTTCTTGCTGAGATAGCCTTAGAGTATTTTTTTTAGTTGTCAAAAGGCTATTTTCGTAAAAGAACGAACAAGTTTGTGGAGTGTCATAATGTAATCCTCCCCAGCCTCAAAATTCATGTGAAATTGGGAAGGGGCCACACTTGCAAAAATAGTCATTTGGCTTAAATTGGCATATAGGGGAAGAAATTATGGTCCTTTGATCTGTTTACAAAAAGGTCCACTAAAGTCAACCCTAACCTTAACCATCCACAGGAACAAATGAATACCATTCAGGATCTGCCAGAAGTGGTCAGGGAACAGGCTCAATTGCACTTGCGTATGTGGTGGAATGATCTAGATGAAGATGGTCAGAAATGGATAAAAAAGCAATTGGGTGCCCTTATAAACATTTCTGAGATTAAACCACGGGCAGATCTGATCAAGGCCCTGGTAACTTTCTGGGATCCTGTCCACATTATCTTTCATTTCTCAAACTTTGAGATCACTCCTACTTTGGAGGAAATGGACGGGTACATTGAGTTTGGACGGGATTGAGGAAGCAACAACTTATATTTCCAAGGGCTTCGTCGGTGCACAAGTTCTTTGACCTCCTGAATATTAGTAAACAGACGAATAAAGACCGTGTGAGAAATGAGTGTTGTTCTTTCCATTTCTTATACTTCAGGTTCGGGTATTCTGCTAGTTTCGAAACGCATGAAAAGGGTCTAAGCAACAAACAAGATAAGGGCTGTTGGCAAATTCATCGCCGGTTTGCATTCATTATGGCATTCTTGGGGATCATGGTTTTTCCAAATGAGAAAGGGACGGTGGATATTCATATGGCTGGAATTGCACAAATCCTCACTACCAAGGAAGATCATACACTTGCCCCATTAGTGCTGGCGGATATTTATCGAGCATTGACTTTATGCAAAGTAAGGGCTCAATTCTTTGAAGGTTGCAACATCCTTCTGCAAATGTGGTTGATCGAGCACCTTCTCCATAATCCCAGATTCATGAGTTATGGTTCGATCCTGGGTAACTTCATCACCAGCTACGAGGAGAGGGTAAAGGATTACAATGCACCCGAAGGGTTTGAAGCATGGGTCGCCCACTTAAAATTCTCAACGCAGGTCAGGTCGAGTGGACTATAGGATGGATCCCGAGGACAAAAGCCATATATATGACTGCTACCAAGGGCTACCTGAGGTTAATGGGTGTAAGGAGTATTCAGCCATATGCACCGCAGAGGGTCTTGAGGCAATTGGGAAGGTATCAGATTATGCCCAAAGATGAAGATCTAAGCACTCAGGTCATAGAGTTACATCCAGAAGCTGCATTGCCCGAGGTTGTAGTTCAGTAGGATTGGAATAGCTGCCGGTATCTAAAAAATGGCACCCAGGTACCGGACATTGCCAGGGTGAAGTAGATCCAAATTATGTTACTTGGTTTGAGAAAATGTCTTGTGTAAACAACGAGTCAGAGCCCGAGAGGCCCGCCAAAAGGCCTCATGTTCAAGCCTTTGATGACAAAATTCAGGAGAGGTTAGCCTGGGCGGAGAAGGAAAAAGAATAATATAAGGCCACCATATATGACCTATGAGAAGAGTTGAGAAAAGTCACCTTCAACAATGATTTGCAGGCACAAGAGGCCGAGGGTGAGAGGAGAAGATTGGTGCGAGAGCTCAGAGCCCAGGTTCGATAGTTGAAAATTGAAGCCGAGAACCCAGGCCGAAGCAGGAAAGATGAAAGACTCATTTATAACCTTACTCAAAAGGTACGTGACTATGAAGATGGTCTGCAGAAAGTTGAGACTGAACTAGCAAAAGCACAAGCAAGGTTGGCTAAAAGTGCCAATAGGCGTGCAACTTTCATTCAGCAGATGAAAGAAAGATATGAAAGATGGCTCACAGGTTGGGAAAAGGAAATTGGCAACCTCTAGGGTGAAATGGCTAAACAAGCAAAAACATTTAAGGCTGAAAGAGAACATTGTTATGCCGTAATGGCATGGTTGGAAGAGGATTTGCGGCACTTACAAGAACAAAACCACGTTGCCATTCAGGTCTTAGAGGCTAGATCCCGTCAGATTGGCCGTCTGTAACAAGAGAAGGGCATCATGAGAGAGAGAGAGTTCGAAGGATTGCTGACTACATTACCATGAAGTGCAGTGTGTGTGAGGACATGCCAAGGTCCATGTTTTTCGCCACTGTAATGATCTTCGTCCATCAAATAATGGAAGAACTCTATCGGCTCCAAGATGACATGTCAAGTAGGCTCTCTGCAAGACCGGTTGGTGTTCCTAGGGCAGGATTGGAGGCACTGATGTATTCGTGATTTTCACTTGAGTTTATATTTTCTTTCTTCTGGAGTTTGTCATTTGTTTTTGAGTCTGTATTTTCTTTTGTTGGAGTATGATAGCTTATTTTGGAGTCTGTATCTCGTTCTCTCATTAGAGTTTGTTAGTTTCTTTGGAGTCTGTTAGTTTTGAGTCTTTGTAATAGTGTTTGCTTTTTATGAAAATTGAAAATCCCAAAATATTTTGTTATTTATTTTTATCTCTCCCAAAACTACGCTTGGTCTGATTCATACGAGGTCATGATACGTAGGCAATCTCCATAGGATTCGACCGTAACCCTAAGAGAAAGAAAGGAAAGGAAAAACAAGAGAAAAAGAAAAGAAAAATAGAGAAAAATAAGAAAACCAAGAGAAAGAAACAATGGCAAAACAAGAGGGAAATGAGAGGATAAAAACAAAGAGAAAGCAAGGGCAAGAGTGAAAAGACGAAAAGAAAAAGAAGAAAAATGGAAAAGAAAAACCGGGATGACGCAAACAGTTGATCAAATGCATAATAGAAACGGTTAACTGCTTAGGTGCATTCATTCCACAAAATGTACGGTTACCAGTTTGTTAAAGCACTAATAATTAACAAGGTTGTTGTTGATATACTGAGTCCAGGCAGGTGGTTAGTTGATTGGCATTCTGGCAACTTACTCCTACAACACCCGGTCAAAAGACAAACTGAACATGGCCAACCAAGAACTGGAGGCAAGCATTGTCGATCCGTCAAAAGAGGTGGATGAATCGGAGGTTAATTTGAAAGATGACTTATATAAGCTGAAGCAGCAAATGACTGAAATGTACCAGGCCTGGGCAAAGGGGCATCCACCACTGGTTTATCCCGCCAACCCTGCTTATATCCCACCATTGGCTCAACCTCAGGAACCTCCCACTGTGAACTCGTCTCCAGCCTTTTCTCTCTACCAACAATGTTTCGGCACCACTTCCCATACCCTCCTCTACTAGTCACTCATGTCTTTGTGGCACCTCCACCTTCCGCATTACAACGATCTTCCAGTGAGCCTCTGTTACAGACTCATGACAACCAGTACTACCCCCCCGAGCCGACCTTCAAAGTTCCAGAATCATATTCTTACACCCCTCATCTTGATCTCCCAGCGAAGACCGAGAAGCCACCCAAAAATCCTAAACATGAAGAGATAATCAAAAAGGTCAAAAACTTAGAACAATCGTTCAGAGATATGAGGGGATTAGAAGGTCAAGTAAGCATGGCTTACAAGGACTTATGTTTGTTCCCAGATGTTCAGTTACCAGCAGGGTTTAAGATGCCCAAGTTTGATCTATACGACGGGCATGGTGATCCAGTAGCACACTTGAGAGGGTTTTGTAGAAAGATGAGAGGAGCAGGCGAAAGAGATAAGTTACTAATGGCATATTTCAGCCAAAGTCTGAGTGGATCGGCATTAGAATGGTATACCAGAAAAGATCACAGCAGGTGGTACACATGAGATGATTTGGCCCAAGCCTTCGCTTGCCATTTTCAGTACAATCTTGAAATTATCTCAGACCGTCTGTCATTGACGAAGATTGAGAAAAATCCCGGCGAGAGTTTCAGGAAATATGGATTCCGTTGGAGGGAGCAAGCAGCAAGGGTTGACCATCCGATGAAAGAAAGTGAGATGGTTGATTATTTCTTGCAGGCCTTGGAGCCCACTTATTTTGGTCATTTGGTGTCAGCAGTGGGCAAGTCCTTTAATGAGGTTGTAAAAATGGGAGGGACTCAAGTCCAACAAGATCATGAGTTATTCAGCAATCAAAGCGACCACCCAGGCCATTCAAAACGGTACTGGAGGTGTACTTGGGAAAAAGAAGAAAGAGGATATTGCGACAGTCGAGTTAGAAACATGGGTCGGATCCAGGGACTCTTCACGTTACTACAACCAGCCTCGACCCTATTACCAAATCTACCCCCACATTCCATATAGCCCACCACAATACTATTACCCACCACCAGATCCCCACTTTTCCGTCCATCATGCACAAACATACCTTCAACATCCTGCCCACGCGCAATGGCGTGTGTCAACTCCACCTATCAGGTTTCTGACCCAACCAAGAATTTAAGAACGAGAGGTTGCAGAAGAAGAAAACCTTCACTCCATTGGGAGAATCCTATACCAGTTTGTTCCACTGGTTGAGACAATTGGGTATGCTGAGTCCGATCGAGCCGAAACTGCCAAATCCTCCCCCGAGGAATCTTGATCACTCTGTGAGTTGTGAATATTGTTTTGGTGCTCCAGGGCACGACACAGAGAAATGCTGGCAATTGAAAACAGCTATTCAAGAGCTCATTGATACTAATCGGATTGAGGTCCAAGCTTCGGAGGCACCTAATATCAACCAGAACCCATTGTCGGCCCATCATGAGACAAATATGATTGAGATAGTGCATAAGGAAGGGGAGCCTAAGAAGTTTTCGCAAACTGTCATGATGATTCGGTCCAGTGAAGCCAAGCCGTTTGAAAAGTCAACAAGTGAGAAGTCTGTGATCAAGTTAAATGGGGCAAATAGTGAACCATATGTGGTGGTCAAGAAGGGGTCCTCAAGTGACATTGCAGGGAAACATTAAAGAGCTAAAGTAGTTGTGAGGAGTGGCAAACAAGCCTGTGGTAATTGTGGAGGGTGCCCACATAAACCCTATCATTATCAAGCCGGTAACTCAATTACCGATAGTCAACAACAGGGCGGTCCCGTGGAATTATGAACGAGTGACAGTGACTTACAAGGGGAAAGAAGTTAAAGAAGAAGTTTGTGAAGCCCGTGATTTTACTCGATCGGGGATATGCTTTGCCCCCCTAAGAATTGACAAAAGCTAAAAGCTCCAAAGACAACCCAGTGCTAGTGAAGAAAGTTGTGACCGAAGAAGAAGCACAGGAATTCTTGAGAAAGATGAAAGTGTAGGACTACTCCATTGTGGAGCAGTTGAGGAAGACACCAGCTCAGATCTCACTATTGTCAGTATTAATCCATTCAGACGAGCACCGTCGGGCTTTGATGAAGATCCTGAATGAGGCCACGTTCCTGACAAAATATCAGTAAACCACCTGGAAAAGATAGCTAACAAGATATTTGAGGTAAACCGAGTCATTTTTCTGATGATGAGTTACCCATAGAGGACAGAGCATAATAGAGCCCTCTATCTCACGGTGAAATGAGAAGATTTCGTGGTTACTCGAGTACTAGTCGACAATGGTTCTAGTGCAAACATTTTCCCTCTCTCCACTTTGAACAAATTGAAGGTGGATGATGAAAGAATTCACAAGAACAATATCTGCGTTCGGGGATTGGACGGTGGAGGGAAAGATTCAGTCGGGGACATAGTGCTTGAGCTTACAATAGGGCCTGTTTAATTTACCATGGAGTTTCAGGTGCTCGATGTGGCTGTTTCTTACAATCTTCTATTGGGTCGGCCCTGGATTCATGCTGCAAAAGCGGTCCCGTCTACTCTGCATCAAATGGTCAAGTTTGAATGGGATGGACAGGAAATTATTATGCATGACGAGGATAATTTGTGTGCCCACAGTGATGCCATTATTCCGTTCATAGAGTTTGAAGACGACAAGGGGCCATGGGTTTATCAGGTTTTTGACACGGTGTCGGTAGAGAAAATTCCAGAAGGGAAGTGCGTTCCAGTGCCAAGGGTAGCCGCTGCAGCAGTCATGGTAGCCGTTGAAATGTTGAAAAATGGTTTTGTACCAGGCAAGGGTTTGGGTGCATCTCTACAAGGTATCGTACATCCGGTGTCTTTCCCCAAAAACTTGGATACATTTGGTTTGGGGTTCAAGCCCACAGTTGCGGACATGCAAAGAGCTAGAAAACTGAAATAGAGGGCATGGGTCCTCCCAAAGCCCATCCCACGTCTCTACAGATCATTTGTTAGGCCCGGCGCCAAGAAACGCCCAGCAACAACAGTTCCCAGTCCTGTGGTTGGTCCTGATAATGAGTTTCTTGAAAGGTTTGAGAAATTATTCGATGAGGTGAACATGGTGGCAGCTAGAGAGGGTTCTAGCAAGGCAGATGTGCAACTTGTTGGGCCCGCTGCAAATATTAACAATTGGGAGGCTACTCCTCTCCCCACCAGGAAGGAGTTTTTGTAGTTTTCTTTGATTTTCTTTCAGTTTATTTGGATTATTCCAGGGTTGTAATTCAGATTCTATGTTCCGTCCGTTTGGATGTATAAACCTTGTTATCTTTTAATTTCAATGAAATGCAATTTCCCTTTTCCTCATTCCTGACAGTTTTATTTTCTTTTCTTCCTTGTACAACTCTTTTTATGTTGGTTTCAATAACATGACATACACGAGGAATCTTCGGCTCAATCTTAAAAGCCAATCTAATTCGGAAATAGTAATTCAAGAAATAGAGTGTGATAATGAATCAGAATACGACGAGGATGAGGCCTTTGAAGAGATTAGTAAAGAACTAAGCCATTTTGACGAAAAACCCAAGCCTAACCTGAGTGATACAAAAGCAATCAATTTAGGGGGCCCAGACAATATTAGAGAAACTAAGATAAGTGTCCATCTTGAACCTCAACTCAGGGAGGAGATAATTAAAGCATTGGTTGAATACAAAGATATTTTTACATGGTCATATGACAACATGCCAGGTTTAAGCACTGATTTGGTGGTTCACAAATTGCCCATTGACCCGACATTCCCTCCTGTCAAGCAGAAGCTGAGGAAATTTAAAACTGATATGAGTGGGAAGATCAAAGAAGAGGTTACCAAGTAGTTCGATGCAAAGGTTATTCGGGTCACTCGGTATCCCACTTGGTTAGACAATGTAGTACCTTTGCCAAAGAAGGATGGCAAGACTAGGGTATGTGTTGATTACCGTGATCTCAATAAGGCGAGTCCCAAGGACAACTTTCCACTTCCAAATATGCACATTCTGATTGATAATTGTGCCAAACACGAGATTGGATCTTTTA
This sequence comes from Nicotiana tabacum, assembly GCF_000715075.1. Taxonomy (NCBI): domain Eukaryota; kingdom Viridiplantae; phylum Streptophyta; class Magnoliopsida; order Solanales; family Solanaceae; genus Nicotiana; species Nicotiana tabacum. Next base: position 99,865,001 of record NC_134097.1, on the reverse strand, counting down.
TGGATTGCTATGCGGGCTATCATCAAATCCTAATGGATGAGGAAGATGCAGAGAAGACGACATTCATCATGCCACGATAATATACTGCTATAGGTTCATGCCATTTGGTTTGAAAAATGTTGGGGCAACTTACATGAGGGCAATGACAACCATATTCCACGACATGATACACAGAGAGATCGAGGTCTATGTGGATGATGTAATTATAAAGTCCAGAAATCAGTCTGATCATGTGAGGGATTTGAGAAAATTCTTCCAAAGGTTTTGCAGGTACAATCTTAAGCTCAATCCTGCAAAATGCGCATTTGGTGTGCCATCTGGAAAATTGTTGGGGTTCATAGTCAGCCGTCAAGGTATTGAATTGGACCCATCAAAGATCAAAGTTATCCAAGAATTTCCACCCTAAAGGAACAAAACTGAGGTGATGAGTTTATTAGGGAGGTTGAATTACATCAGCAGGTTTATTGCTCAGCTTACGACAACTTGTGAGCCTATCTTCAAACTATTAAAGAAGGATGTTGCGGTCAGATGGACAGATGAGTGTCAAGAAGCATTAGATAAGATAAAGGGGTACTTGTCAAACCCACCTGTGTTGGTGCCACCAGAACCGGAGAGACCTTTGATTCTGTATTTGACGGTCCTGGACAATTCATTTGGTTATGTGTTGGGTCAGCATGACATCATCGGCAGGAAGGAGTAGTCTATCTATTATCTCAGCAAGAAGTTCACATCTTACGAGATTAAGTACACCCACCTTGAGAGGACATGTTGCGCCCTAACTTGGGTAGCACAGAAGTTGAAGCACTATTTGTCATCCTACACTACGTACCTCATCTCTCGTTTGGATCCGTTAAAGTACATCTTTCAGAAACCTATGCCTACAGGGAGGCTCGCAAAGTGACAGATCTTGTTCATCGAATTTGGCATCGTCTATGTGACTAGGACTGCAATGAAAGCCCAGGCATTGGCCGATCACCTGGCCGAGAACCCAGTAGATGAAGAATATGAGCCTTTAAACACTTACTTTCCTAATGAAGGGGTAATGCATATTGATGAGTTGGAACCAGTTGAAAAGCCAGGATGGAAACTTTTCTTTGATGGGGTTACTAACATGAAAGGTGTTGGGATATGAGCGGTACTTATTTCTGAAACAGGGTATCACTACCCTATTACGGCTCAGCTTCATTTCTGCTGTACTAACAACATGGCTGAATATGAGGCGTGCATTCTGGGTTTGAGGTTAGCTGTAGATATGGGTGTCCAGGAAGTCTTGGTCTTGGGCGACTCAGACCTTCTAGTGCACCAGATTCAAGGAGAATGGGAAACTCAGGATTTGAAGCTCATACCGTACCAACAATGTTTGCATGATCTTTGTCGGTGGTTTCAATCAATAAAGTTCAGGCATATCCCAAGGATTCATAATGAGGTTGTTGATGCTTTAGCTACTCTGGCATCAATGTTACATCATCCAGATAAGGCTTACGTAGACCCTTTGCAGATTTAAGTCCACGATCAGCATGCTTACTGTAATGTGGTAGAGGAAGAACTTGATGGTGAGCCTTGGTTTCACAATTTCAAGGACTATATCAGGATGGGGGTGTATCCGGTACAAGCCACAGGTGATCAAAAGAGAACAATTTGGCAGTTGGCAAGCAGATTTTTCTTCAGCGGAGGGGTTTTGTACAAAAGGACTCCGTATCTTGGATTGTTGAGATGCATAGATGCTAGACAGTCCACAACTATCATGACTGAGGTACATTCTGGAATCTGTAGACCGCATATGAGCGGGTACGTGCTGGCAAAGAAGATTCTCCGAGAAGGTTATTATTGGCTCACTATGGAGTGAGATTGTATCAGTTTTGTGCGCAAGTGTCACTAATGTCAGGTGCACGAAGATTTGATTCATTCTCCGCCATCTGAATTGCATACAATGTCCGTACCGTGGCCCTTCATTGCTTGGGGCATGGATGTCTGAGCCAATAGCATCTAATGGGCACAGGTTTATTCTATTGGCCATTGATTATTTCACTAAGTGGGTTGAAGCTAAATCTTTCAAGTCTGTGACTAAGAAAGCAGTGGTCAATTTTGTGCACTCAAACATCATTTGTCGGTTCGGGATCCCAAAGGTGATCATTATAGATAATGGTGCTAATCTCAATAGTCATCTGATGAAAGTTGTATGTCAGCAGTTCAAGATTACGCATCACAATTCCACCCCTTACTGCCCCAAGGTGAATGGAGCAGTCGAGGCGGCCAACAAGAACATAAAGAAAATACTTCAGAAAATGGTGGAGGGTTCTAGACAGTGGCATGAAAAGCTGCCTTTTGCATTGTTGGGTTATCGCACTACTATTCATACTTCAGTAGGGCAACTCCTTATGTGTTGGTATATGACACTGAAGCAGTGATACCCGCGGAAGTTGAAATCCCATCCCTTCAGATTGTCGCTGAGGCCAAAATTGATGATGACGAGTGGGTCAAAACCCACCTGGAGCAATTGAGTTTTATCAATGAGAAAAGGTTAGCAGCAGTGTGTCATGGCCAGTTGTATCAACAGAGAATGGCAAGAGCTTATAATAAGAAGGTGCGTCCACGGAAGTTTGAAGTGGGTCAGCTAGTATTGAGACGTATCCTTCCACATCAGGCAGAAGCGAAAGGCAAGTTCGCCCCAAATTGGCAGGGGCCGTTCATCTGACAACGGTGTTGTCCAATGGTGCTTTGTATTTAACAGATATAGAAGGCAAATGTGTAGAAATGACCATCAATTCTGATGCAGTCAAAAGATACTATGTATGATTTCTTTGGTTAAATTGGGTTTATTTGTACTTGGCATATTTTGGAGATTGGAATGACGAAGGCATTTTGTTCTGCTATCTAAACACTTTATCTTTTGTTACCCCTTTTGAGCCTTGTTTATTTTCTTTCATACACCTCTTTTGGAATCAGTGGCAAAATTCAGAAACGCGAGAACAAATGATAAGTAAAAGAAAGAAATGAAAAGAGAAGGAGAAGAATGAAAAAGAAAAGGAAAAAAAGAAAAAGAAAACAAAACTACAAAAAGAAAAAGGAAGAGAAAAGAAAAGAAAAGAAAAATCGCAACAACGAAGCAATTTCTATGACATAAACTACGTTCGACCTGATTCCTTTTAAGGATACGTAGGCATCCTCACGGTTCGATCCCATCAAAATAAAATCCCAAAAGTCCTCAAGCAAAGAAATCGGGGTAGAAGTTATGGTTGTTGCAAGAAATCTGATTCCAAAAATTGTAATTTTGAACCCACTTGAGTTGTTTTGAGCCTTTGATACCTTTTTTTCTAACCCTATCCAAAAACCCACATTACGGTCCAAATAAAGACCTTCCGATCAATCTTTGAGGGATGCCAAGTCGAGCAAGTAGAGGTGATTCGTATCAGGGGCAGCACTCTTGTCCAGGCAGGAAAAAATAATAAAAATGAGAGAGTTTTATTGGTGAAAACCCTCACGGGCACCTTGAGGTGAAAGTGAGTTGAGAGATGAACAAATGAGAGAGGCTTGTTGGTGAAAACCCTTCAGGGCACCGCAGGCCGAACAAGGTCAAGGTTTTGGTGAAGAAGTCAGGTTATGGAAATTTCGGGGCAATAAAGTATGGCAATTGAAAGTTGATTGGTTGGACCGATTGGGCCGATTAATCCGAAATGCATGTCATGATAATTGGTGCCAGCTGCTCCACTCAGATAAGTCTCTTTTCTTTTTTTCCCTTCAGATAGTCTTCCTGTTTTGGATTTTGCTTATCCTTAACTCTGAAAGTCATTGCATTTCATTTCTTTTGGGTTTATTTCTCTAAAATGTTCCCAATGTCAGTTTTGTTTAAGAAAATAAGAAGAAATTTCAAAGCCTACTACAAACTTCCAAAGTTGCACAAGGCGTAGGGCAGCCAAGGCATTGCTAGAGGTAGTATGATGTGAAATGGGATATAAAGTGCCAGTGAAAGTTCCATCGGCGGAATGATTCAGTAATTTCATGGGAGATGCAGAAATTCAGTAAAAGGGGTCAGAGGTGAAACAACGGTTCGTGTATAGAACACTCCGATTATCTGAGGTCACGTGGGTTGAAAATCAGTCAGAAAGCCAAGCGGTTCTTGGCCAGTCCAGGGGAAGTCAGTCAAAATGAAGCACGACAACAGGGAGGCCGCTTTCAGCAAGAATGCCATCAGTTAACCACCACATTTTAAACTGACAAGATTTTTCTTTGAATGAAACAGGGGCAGAAAGTTTTTGATTGTTCGGGGAAACCCTCCGTAGGGGAAAAGCAAGCACCAGACAGGTTTGATTTTGATTTCTTAGGTCCCGCCTGGATAATGGGATTTAATTCGAAGTTCTCAAGACTCTCCTAAAAATGGGACCTAGTTTAAAGTTCAAAACAATCATAAGTAGTAAAATCTAGCATAAATGTACCCCAAGGAATATAAGATGGTTTCAAAGTTTGCATGTTTAGATAGGATTCAATTAGGAGTTTTCAGGGCCTTCCTAAATAATGGGACCTAGCTTTAGGATTTCCATCAGATAACAAGATGTAGCATAAGTTCTGTTGTAGGGTAATATAATTTAGCCGTAAAACAGTCACTCTTAAGATAAAACTTAATTTTTGATTCTCAGGACCCTCCTGGATAATGGGATGTAGCTTTAATACTTTCTTAGATAAACAAGATGTAGCGGAAGTAATACCATTAGAAGATATAATTTAGATTTAAAACTAATCGTTTAACTAGAAGCTGTCAGGACCCTCTTGGATAACGGGACCTGACTTTCAAATTCTTAGTAATATTTGGTAATATGATTCAGTTTAAAACTCACATATGTGGCCAGCTGCCAAACTGGGGCAGAAGTTTTCTTTGTTTTTGTCTATTTTGTTGAAATCAGGTGCCCACATGGAGAATAAGGGAATACATTTCAAATTTCAGCAATCAGGCGCCCACCTGGAGAACAAGGGAAGATATTTCAAGTTTCAGCAATCAGGCGCCGACCTGGAGTACAAGGGAATACATTTCAAGTTTCAGCAATCAGGCGCCCACCTGGAGAACAAGAGAATACATTTCAAGTTCAGCAATCAGGCGCCCACCTAAAGAACAAGGGAATACATTTCAAGTTTCAGCAATCAGGCGCCCACCTGGAGAACAAGGGAATACATTTCAAGTTCAGCAATCAGGCGCCCACCTGGAGAACAAGGGAGTATAGTTCAAGTTTTAGTTTTCAAGTTCTTACTGATATTTGGAAACATGCCAAATTGGGGCAGAAGTTTTCTTTGTTTTTGTCTATTTTGTGGAAATCAGGCACCCACCTAGAGAACACGGGAATACATTTCAAGTTGAAATCAGGCGCCCACCTGGAAAACAAGGGAATACATTTCAAAGTTCAGCAATCAGGCGCCCACCTGGAGAACAAGGGAATACATTTCAAGTTCAGCAATCAGGTATCCACCTGGAGAAAGGGAAGACATCTCAGAATACAATCCAAGGCGGCAACAAGGGGATTCCACCGGGAGAATACAAGTCAACAAGGCAACAAGAACCACAAAAGCAAATTTGAAGATATAGATAGGATTTTGTAATGCATAGATCACAGTCTAGGCTAGCTTCTTTTTATTTTATCATGGTGTAATAAGGGGTTCAATAAGCAGTAGCAGCAGCAGCAACAGTGAAATCACAGCTTCATGGTAGTCCCAGATACCAGACATTCCCGAACTACACTGACCTAATTCCTTTATAGCCAAGGATATGTAGGCAACCTCGGAAGCAGGGCGCGGTCAAATCTTTCAAAAATGCTTCCCACGGAGTATTCAAACGGGCAAAAATCGCTTGTATCCGCTCACTTTATCTTTGCACGAAAACTCTTCATGTCTCCGAGCAAAGAGGGGAAGCTGTGAGCACGTGATTTTTGCCCTATATTAATTACTCCCATAAATTCAAAACAAAATAATTTCTTTCATTGTTTGCAATTTTGTGGATTTTCGTGGCATTTTCTGTTAATGGTTTGCATTTTTGTTTGTGCATTTTAATTAGTGAAAAATATAAAAAATGTGTTGCATGTGCATTTAGGAGTTAATTTTTCATTTTAGGAATTATTTAGTAATTAAGTTGTTTTATAAAAAAGGAAAATCACAAAAATAGTCATTTTGCACCCTTTAATTTTAATGTTTAATTTTCGAGTAGTTTTTCTTTAATTTATTAATGGTGTTAATTATTTAAGATTAGTTAGTTTTCTTAATGAGTTGGTTTGTAATTTAGGATTTTTAGTTTTAATTTTCAAGAAAAAAGAAAGGGAATTAATAGGAAATGGAGGAATTGGACTTAGAGACTCAGAATTGGGCCAGTCCAATACCAAGGCCCAATTATTTCCCACCGATTTGCCCAAGTCCAGTCCCCAAACCCGGTCCGCCCCCACCAGCAAACCAAACGACGCCATTTAGGCCTTTCCATCCCACCGTTGGATCAACAAGATCCAACGGACCAGAACTAATCCCTCCCCCGTATATAACTGTCTGAACCCCTACCCCCCTCTCATCGACCCTCTCTCACCCTCGTCTCTTCAGAGACCGCCCCCAACCTTAATCCGCCGCCCCTTTTTTCCCCACCTCGAGCCCGGCGGCGCCTACTCCAATCCCACCCAAATTAACACCAAACAACCATCACACCCTCCTCTTTCCAAATCCCGAACCAGTTTCCCTCATATGTCCCCGGACTTGCCCGAATTTCAGATCAAAGCTCAACCCTAAATCAAAGAAAAGATGGTTATCAAGGTTTCGAGTCCTTTGAGGTTGAGATGGACTTCCTTCGTGTTGTTTTCAGTCGAGAACATGCGACTGAGGTCTATTTCGGCCGCAGAGTATGGGGGATTCTGTGGAGAGGGTAATCTAACTCAGATTCGCTTTGGTAAGTCCAATTTCTCAGTCATTTCCTCTCTTAATTTCTTTTATTTTTCCCTCTCTTTCCTTAGTTTTCAAATCATTGCTGCATGTGGTTTGTTTTATTTTTGTGGAATCAGCATCAATTATTAGCTTCTCTGTTCTGTTCAAATTTGTTAAACTAGTGTGTGTCTAATTTCTTTGTTTTAATTTTTGGGCCGTGTTGAGTTGTTGGTTCAGGAGTTCGAATTGTATCTTTTTCTTTCTCGTTTCCAATGAATTGTAGAGTTAGACATGGGCCTAAAGAAGGGGATTGGCCCAGGTCTTGATAGAAATCGTGTGGTTTGGTTCAATCTACTAGGTCACCTTGACCCGTATTTGGTTTTAAGAGTAATATTCAGGGGTTTGAGGGGTAAGTTGGGTAATCTGCTTAGGGGAATCTTGGTATAACTGAATTGAGAAGCTTCTAGGAAGCTGGGTGGGGGGTTTAAGTTGATTTTCAGATGTTTAACTAAGGCTATCTAGGCAAAAACAAAAATTGGAAAAGGGCCTAATTGCAAAGCTGAACTTTTCTAGGCCGCCCTACTTCCTTGCCTATAAAGGCATGTTTTCCTGTCTTTCAAGGGAGAGAATGGAGAAAAAAATTCAAAAAAATACAAACGGTTGTTTTTACTGTTCCATTGAAATTGCTTAAGTGATTTTTGATTCTTTTCTTTAATTTTTGAAAAATACTGATTTCTCATTTGGGGTTGGAATGGATTGAACTTGGCTTAAAGAAGTTTGTTTTGAAGTTTGAGTCACTTTTTGATTGAAGCTAAGTTCTGATTGTTGCACATAACATGTTGGGGTTTGAAATTGGTTTATTGATGTATTGCTGGTGCTGATTTCTACTGTTAGTACTGCTAATCCCTCATTGTTTCTTTGTTCCTTCAATATCCAGGTACATATGCTTGAAACCTATGTAAATTGATGCTCAAAGTTGGAGAGTTAAGAAATGGAAGTGGATTTTCTGAAGATTGAACATTAGAATGTTGGCTCATAGCTTAGTTTATTTTCCTTTTTTTATATGAATTTCCCCTGTTACATGTCCTTCTTAAGTGCTATGTGTTTATTATAGGATTTGAGTATGCTTCCGTTGAGGTATAGATGACTCTGAATATGTTAGACTTTATATGGGATATGCTAAATGAATCAATAATTGGATTTTGCATTTCATCATGTAATTTAAGTCAAAGGGGACTGTGCTAAAACTATTTTTCTGATTAGCTGGTTTTATTTTCCTTACAAGTCCTTTTGGGCATGTGTTGTTAATGATCTTCAGAGTTTTTGGACGTACTAGTTATTGAACAATGATGTTGTTTGCTAAGATATATTTGCTGGTAAACTGTAATTGTTTCATATCAGTCTAGACTTGATGCTGGGTCAGGAGTTTTCAGCATAGCTCTTTCTAAAGTTTCCGAGACCTTTAAGTTGAGAGTGTGAACTCCTTTACAAAAAAGTGGCTTGTCGTTGCAATTTGGGCCTGTGACTCAGGCCCAGTAATTCTTTCGTTCGCCCATTGATAAGCAGGCTTGGCTAGTAAGTGCTAAAGATAGAAGCAAAAGTTTAATTAGGCAGTTTGTGTTAATTAGTTAAGGCTCCGAGATAATTGTTAATTTAATCTCATTTTGCTTTTTCAATTAATGATGGCATGTGATTTGAACAACAATAATGTTTAGTATCAAGAATAGTTCATTTGTGGTACCCAATCATTAATTGTTGGATTTCTTAAAACTACTTGATCTGTGAATTTGAAAGCAATTGACTGATATTTTGTGCTATGGTTGGATTCGAAATGGGATCCCATGATCTGCTGAAGCGGCTTGCTCCCCAATATGGGCTCTCATTTGGGCCCAGTGTGATTTGGCTCTAAGAATTACCAGTACGGGACAACTTTGCACCTCGCAGGTTATTGGGTCTCACGCCCAGCCCAAACTACCTTTAAACCTTCAGCCCTTCATCATTCCTAATCAACTTAGGCAGTAGAAGAATTCTAACTCCTTAAGTGTTCGAATAATCAAATTTCTTAAGTTAAGGGAGGTGCGCCATATTAGGCAGCGCATATAGTTCATGGACCATCGAAATTTAGTTTAAATTCCCTTTTTAAATTAGATTCGAGGTGCGATGTGCCAAACAAAAATGACAATTGCATGGCCCTTGTATTAATTTCCCAATTTAGATATAATAAATAACCAACGATCGTGGTTTGTTTTAAGCACGTTTAATATTCCATTACAATTGTGGACACGTCCGCGTGACATGATTGTGATTTCTGAAAACAATACCGGAGTATGCGTTCGCACAGTTTCGGCCAAACTTCCTTAAAAATAATAATGTCATTAATTTTGGACACGTTCGCGTGACACGGTTTTTTGACACGCCAAACAAATGGGTACACGTACGCGTGACTCATTTCAAGATAATACTCTCTTAATTAAAAAGTGGTAAAAGGTAAATGCACATAGGTTCTAAAATCAGTAACTAAAACAACTTAATAATCAGGTATGATCAAAGCGACCGTGCTAAAACCACGGAACTTGGGAGTGCCTATCACCTTCTCCCGGGTTAACAGAATTCCTTACCCGGATTTCTGTATTCGCAGACTGTATAACAGAGTCAATTTTTTCCTCGATTCGGGATTTAAACCAGTGACTTGGGACACCATAAATTATCCCAAGTGGCGACTCTGAATTTAATAAAAATGATCTTGTTTCGATTGTCACTTAAATTGAAAAAAAACTTCCTATACCCTCTCGGGGGTAGGAAAAGGGAGGTGTGACAGTGACCTATTCCAAAACAATTTTTGGGCCCTTGATAAAATCTCCTTTGAAATCCCCACTTTCATATCTACAAAAAATCTATCTATTGCGTTTCCCCACAGTGGCCTCTCTGATAGGTTATACTGGACTCATTCTTCAAATGGTACATTTTCCACTAAGTCTTGCTACAACCTCCTTGCGAACTCTGCTAATGCCATAACTGGACAAATCTTTGACTGGATTTGGGCCTTAAAATGCCCCAATAAAATCAATTTTTTTCTATGGCTTTTTGGCTGTTTGCTTTAGCAACGACGGTAAAGGGCAGGTTCTGTAGTCAACTGCACTTGGTCACTTCCTGCTCTGTCGGGTCATTTGATCTTCTCAGTTCCTGGCTTTTCTTCCATAATAGAATTCCTACCAGAACCTATCTAAATTCCCTTGGTATAAACATTGATCCTACTTGTACAATCTGTCAGAAAGATGTAGAGAACACTGACCACATCTTTCTTCATTGTGGAAATGCTCTAGTTTTCTGGCACTCTCTCTTTAACTTGAATAACTTTAGAATCCCTTACACTCCTAATGAGCAGTGGCTCCTTTCCCTTAAAAATCTGAACCCTCCTACCATATATTGTTCCGGCTTACCAACCAACTTTATGAAATGGAAAAATATTTTTTCCTTCATAATTTGGAACCTTTGGACTACCAGGAATAGGAACAATTTTAATAACACAAACCTCTCTCTAACTTCCTTCACAATAAAGAATCAAGTCATGGAATATAGGTTCCTAACTGAACAAACTACCAACATCGCAAAAACCCTTCAGGTGAGGATTTCTTGGCATGCACCCCCTATAGGTTGGTATAAACTCAATACTGATGGATCCTTTCATAGTACTGAGACATCTTCAGGTATTGGAGGACTGTTCAGGAATGCTGATTCAACTTGGATCCTTGGGTTCATGAAGTCCTATGCATGCGGAACTTCTAGCTCTCCATCAAGGACTGATTTATGCAGCTTCAGAGCACTTAACTCCACTAGAAGTGGAAATTGATTCCACTGATGTTTTAAATTGTTTTGACAAGGGGTCACTGATCTACAATAATATTATCTCTAACTGCAGATGGTTGATACACAAGCTGGGATAAGTAACTCTCCGCCATAGCTGCAGAGAAGCCAATAGAGCAGCACATCTACTAGCAAAAGAAGGAGCTAAACAAACCATCAGGAATAACCTAGTATGTTATCATAATCCTCCCAGCTTTGTCATGTCCAGGATGCTTGGGGACAAAAGTGGTGATGGAACAGTTCGTAATATGGCTTTTGATGTTTGTAGCAAACTAGCAGCTCTAGGCAATATTGATGCAATGTTAAGCATCTCTGGTTCTGCCAACTTGGCTTGTAATAACTCTATCCGTACTTAGTATTAATATTATTATCCTTTTGCCTAAAAAAAATTATGAGTATACTAGAAATTATAAAAGTTGATGCAAGCACAAAATATTATTGACAAAAGTTATACAAATCTTAAAGTAGTTTTGTCACTTTGCAACTTATGCATAAAACGCGAATGATGGAAACTCTATCAATATAATATAAATCATTTTCCAATTATTATAAAATCTTATTAATATTAATTTGGTCAACTTCAAGAAAAGACAAAAGAGGCATATACGTATTGCTTATAAGATGTTGTGCTGGGAGAGTAGATTGGAACATCTTGTCTTGCCAGGAGACTTCCTAACCGTAGCTTGTTAAATTAAGGTTCTGTCTTTTTAAAAATCTTTTTCCTTCTAATTATATGCTAAATTAAGCCAAATATTGATACATTTGATTAATTAATTGGGTTGTTGATTAAACAACTGATGCCTTGATTAGAGAACTAATTAGAAATGATTTCAGTATTTTGGATGGAGTGATGGCACTTGTTACTACCTCTAGCCTAGCCGGCAGCCGCCTAGTGCCATAATTGTTTCACCTTTCAGTATATAATATGATAAATTATAAGGAAATTTCTTTCAGAAGGGGAAACTTTTGGAAAGTGTTAGGTTAATGTCATTATTTGGATAACGAAGAAGAGCAACGTCAGGATCTCGTTTACAGCAGCTTGTAGATGATTTTAAAAAATGTCGTTATCTGGATACGAAGGAGAATACTCACTCATTATTATTGGTATTATTTTTAACGTTCTTATTGTTGTTATTGCTAATACTAGTTTTAGTGTAATTGTACGTATATATCGTGTGAATAAATAAAAACTAATAAATTATTACGCTTATATTCCATATCATTGGTTACACTACTTTAAAATTTTTGTGTAAACATCACTATAACAATATATTTGAGTTACAAAATAAATATCAAAGAAAAAAGTGTCGTGAAAATGATAAATGTTAATTTAATTTAGCTAGCTTAATGATAAGTTATGTGATTTTTGTTTTGATGATTTGACAAACTTCACGAGAGAACCAGATAAGAAACCTAATACAATTAGTTTCTGTGAGTTGAGTGTAACTAATTAGATGTCAGGTTTAGTTCTCAAGTAAATCAGATAAGGGAACAACAGAGGGAATTGATGGAATCAGTTCCTCCGATGGTCGCACAAGTAAATTCTCCAGCTGTTAAAGCTGTTGCATAGTACAACAACACTGTTGAAGCGTGTTAGAGACCGATCACTTCCTTGCATCATCTCTCATGACCTCACACATATATTATCAACATGATGCAAGCTTTTGTCTTAACTCTTGCATGCCTAAATATTTTTTCCTCTCAAGTGTGCAGCCGCCCTTGTTTTCTCAAGAACATTGAAGAACAAAGCAGCTACAAGACAAAGGATCAGATCCCTGCATTGATTATGTCTTAAGTCCTTTAATATTGTTGTGTCTTTGTCTTATGATATTAACTTGTAATTCTTACAACAGCTTTTCAGAAGCATTCAGTAGGATATATTTTAAACAATTATCGTTTTGGTTGCTTTGACTAGAGTTAGTCAAGTGCGGAGCTTTGTAATGGAGTTATTACAAAGGGGCTTACAATAGAGTTATTGAAAGGGTTAAGGGATAAAGAGTTTAATTCCTATATTGGAATAGGTGTAATCTAAAGTTTGCTCAGTTAGTGAAGTTGAAATACTACTGGGGTAGATCGTAGTTTTTAATCCCGTAAGCTGAGAGTTTTTCACGTAAATATTGTTGTGTTCTTTATTTACTGTTGTTTACTGTGGGAGCTGATAGAGAACCAGGTTCTCTATAAAGTTTGGTGAACCCTTAGTTTACATCAATTGGTATCAGAGCAGGTTATTTCTAAAAGGCTAACACATAGAAAGGATTTACATGGCTGCTCTACCAAACTTTAAAAAAGGACAATCAACTTAAAGACCACCAAGATTCAATGGCCAATACTATGATCGGTGAAAAATAAAAATGCATGATTTTATTATGGCTGGGGATTTATAGCTCAGGGACGTGACCTATGATGGATCTTTTATCCCCATGAAAACCATTGGCGAGGGAACAATTACAGTTCCAAAGACAAGAAAGGAGTACAATGATGTTGATTGAAAGGCCAAAGAGAAGAACTTCAGTGCAAAAAAGATTCTTGTTTGTGGCATTGGACCAGACGAATACAACCGCATCTCAGCTTGTCAGTCTGCCAAGGAGATATGGGAAGCTATTCAAACTGCACGTGAGGAAACCACTCAGGTCAAGCAGTCAAAATTGATATGCTTACTATTGAGTGTGAACTTTTCAAAATGAAGGAGGATGAATTTATTCAGGACATGTATACACACTTTACTTCCATCATCAGTGAGTTTCACTCCCTTGGATAAGTTATCCCAATAAACAAACTGGGCAGAAAAATACTCAGTGTATTACTAGGTTCTTGGGAGAGTAAAGTCAATGTTATCGTAGAAGCCAAAGATTTGCAGAAGTTGAGATGAAGAAGAAGAAGAAGAAAAAGAAGAAGAAGAAGAAGAAGAAGGATCTTGAAAGAAGAGAGCACAAAAAGGAAAAGAACCTGGTTCTCAAGGCGGACATAATGACTCAAGTGGTGATGACACAGACATAGCCTTTCTCACTCGAAGATTCCAGAAAATGGTTCGTAGAAATGGAGAAATTCCCAATAAAGATAGCTCTGGGAGAAATACCAAAGGATATGATTGTTGTCACAAGCGCGGAAAGCATCAAAGAGTGTCCTCTCTACAAGCAGGACCACTACAAACACAATGCGGACAATGCGGTCAAGAGGAAATCGATCCCCGACAGGAAGCTCAAGAGAAGATATGCCGCTGACAATGTTGTAAAGCAAGTTCTAGCTGCCTGGGGAGATTCCTCTAGTGAATCCGAGGGTAATGATGACCAAGGAGACACATCTATAATGGTTGTTGCAAGTGAATATGCAGAATATGACTCTATATTTTCACTCATGTCAAAATCTAATGATGATGAAGATAATGATGATGATGAGGTAAACTTTTTTGATATTTAAAGAAACTTGAAAACTTACTCTCAAAAGAAGCTGGTGTCGTTAGTAAATGTTTTAATTGATGTTTATCACAATCTCATTAATGATAAAAATTCCTTAACTGAGGAAATTCGAGAAGTAGAATAAGAATGAGATGATTTGGTGGTTGTAGTTGTAGATCTAAAGGAAAAAGTGGAAGAAATAAAGAGATAAAATGCCTTGTTAAAAAACTAGATGGAAAAATGCATGAACACCCATAAAGGAAAGGAACTGGCAAGTGAGGCACAACTTAAGCTTGAAAATGAACTCAAAAATGTCATATTTTCCTGTTGCTAAACTTGCAAAGAATAAACAACTTCATGAGGACTTAAGTAGGGTTAAAACTGATCTAGATAAGTCATTCAAGTGGACTTGGTCCTATGATACAATCACTTTCATGTATAAAAGTAATGGGGGGAATCGGGTTCCAGAAGGCTAAAGCTCTCTATAACCTACATAGCAAGTATGTTACTATGACTGGTAACTGGCTTTGTACTCATTGTGGTCAAACTGGTCATTACAAGGACTCTTGTAAAGCAGATTTCAATCCCAACAGAAAAATAAATTCTTTGTAGAAAAAGTACCCACTACTAAGGAACCTGGTTCTCTGAAAAAGAAATATGTGATGCATGTTTGGACAAAAAGAAGTCTGATTCACTCATTCCATCATTATAAGGGACCGAAACTCATTTGGGTTCCTACGTATAATCTCTTATTTTCGTGTGCAGACAGTAGTGAGGGGGAAACAGGAAAAAATGATACATGGATAGTGGCTGCTCTAAACACATGACTAGAAGAATGGATAATTTCCTCTCACTTAAGGCCCTGCAAGATGGGAGTGTGTCCTTTGGATATGGCAAGAAGGGATACATTCTGGGAGTTGGAAAGATTGGTAAAACACTCTCCCACTCAATTGAAAATGTGTATTATGTAAATGGCTTGAAATATTGCCTGCCGAGTGTCTCTCAAATCTGCGACAAAGGAAACAAAGTGGAGTTCTTGTCAAAATCCTGTACTATCACCAATCGTATAACTGGTGAAGTGGTTCTAATTGCAAAAAGGTTCAAAAACATTTATGTTACAGATTTTGACTCTCTGAATAGTGGTGATCTTACATTCCTAAGTGCCATTGATGATGATGTTGAGTTATGGCATAGAAGACTATGACATAGAAGATTAAGGCATGCAAGTTTTTCTTTGTTGAACAAGCTGATCAAGAAGGACCTAGTTCGTGGGCTACCAAAATGAAATTTCAAAGATCACAAAGTATTTAATGCGTGTGTGAAAGGAAAGAAGTCAGGTCCTCATTCAAACCAACGAAGGAAATGAGCACCTCAAGGTTACTGGATTTTCTTCATATGGATCTGTGTGGACCTATGAGGATACCTAGCAGAGGAGGAATGAAGTACATCTTTGTGATTATTGATGACTACTCCAGATTCACATGGACTTTCTTTCTAAGGACCAAGGATGAAACTTTTTCAGTTTTTGTTGCCTTCGTAAAGCAGATTCAAGTGAGGATGGGCTATAACGATATGAATATCATATCTGATCACGGCACCAAGTTTGACAATGCCAAATTTGATGAATTCTGTGATAAAACTGGTATAAGTCATAATAATTTTGCTCCCAGAACACCTTAGCAAAATGGTATTGTGGAGAGGCAAAATAAAACTCTTGAAGATATAGCTAGGACAATGTTGATTGACAGTGGTGTGCCAAAGAGTTTTTGGGCTGAAGCAGTAAACACTGCCTGTCATTTTATTAGTAGGTCCATGATCAAGTCCTTGCTTGACAAGACTCCTTATGAGCTTCTTAATGTGAGAAAACCAAATCTGACTTACCTAAGAGCGTTTGGATGCAAATTCTTTGTTCTTAA
Organism: Nicotiana tabacum; assembly: GCF_000715075.1. Taxonomy (NCBI): domain Eukaryota; kingdom Viridiplantae; phylum Streptophyta; class Magnoliopsida; order Solanales; family Solanaceae; genus Nicotiana; species Nicotiana tabacum. Next base: position 99,848,944 of record NC_134097.1, on the reverse strand, counting down.
TAATGGTAAGGAAGCATTGGAAAAATTCGATGCTAAAAGCGATAAAGGAATCTTTCTTCGTTACTCTTCTCAAAGCAAAACATATAAAGTCTACAACAAAAGGACTCAATATGTAGATGAAAGTATACATGTGATTTTTGATGAATCTCACCACTCAAGTAAGAATGATTTATATGATAAGGATGGTCAAGATGGAGAATTCTCAAAGGTCCATGGAGAGGTTATAGATATGGCAAATGGAAAGGCTGATCTAATGAGTTAAATCAAGGAGAGTAGTGAAGAATATGCAGCAGAACTTCCAGATGATTGAGAGGAACTTGGTCTCTCTATCACCGCAATTGAAGTTGACAATAGAGTTATTGATGCTATACTAGGCACTCTTGATGCAGAACGAAGGAGTGGTATTTATACTTCCATTGATGCCAATGATAGGTCACACGTAGAGGAACCTGGTCACTCACACCCTGAAACTTATGTATCTAACTGGAAGCACATGAGTTCACATTCTCTTCAAAATGTGATCACTCCTTTGGACTATGGTATTCAGACTAGATCCAAGGCAAGAAATATGTTTGCCTTCCCAGCATTCTTGTCTCAAATTGAGCCATAAAATATCAAGAAAGCATTAAAGGATGCCAACTGAATTGTTGCTATGCAAGAAGAGCTCTATCAATTTGAAAGGAACAAAGTGTGGCACATGGTTCCTCGGCCCTTAAATAGAACAGTGATTGGAACTAGGTGGGCGTTCAGAAAAAAAACTTGATGAGTTTGGCATTACAATAAGAAATAAAATTAGGCTGGTGGTCCAAGGTTACAATCAAGAAGAAGAAATTGACTACGATAAAACTTTTGCTCTTGTTTCTAGAATGGAAGCCATCAGAATTCTTATTGCTTTTGCATCTCATATGAAATTCAAATTGTTCCAAAGGGATATTAAGAGTACATTTCTGAATGGATATTTGAAGGAGGAAGTTGTTGTCAAGCAACCACCTGGTTTTGAATGTAATGGACATCCTGAGCATGTCTTCAAGCTTGACAAAACCTTATGTGGATTGAAGCAGGTCCCTCTTGCATGATATGAAAGATTGTCCAGGTTCCTTCTTGAGAATAACTTCACTAGAGGCAAAATTGACAACACTCTGTTTCTGAATAAACGAGGAAGAAACATGCTAATAATGCAAGTCTATGTTGATGACATCATTTTTGGTGCAACAAATGATTCCCTTTGTGATGAGTTTGCAAATATCATGGAAAGTGAATTTGAGATGAGCATGATGGGGGAACTAAATTTCTTCATTTGGCTACAACTAAAGAATACCTCAAAAGGAACAATATTAAGTCAACAAACGTATATCAAAGAGTTGTTGAAAAGATTTGAGATAGAAAGCTCAAAGACCATTGATACACCCACTGCTACTGCCACTCATCTAGACATTGACGAACCTGGTTCCCTGTAAATGAAACTATATATAAGGGGTATCATTGGATCACTTATGTACCTGATGGACAATATATCTAACATTATGTTTAGTTTTGGATTTGTGTGCTAGATTTCAATCAAGTCCAAAAGAATCTCAGTTGAAGGCTGTCAAGAGAATTTTGAGGTATCTCAAGGAAACGTAGGACCTGGTCCTCTATTATCCCTCAGGAGATAATTTTGACTTAATTGGGTATGAAGATGTTAATTAAGCTGGATATCTAGTAGATAGAAAAAGTACATCTGGAATAGCACATTTTCTAGGGTCATGCTTGATCTTATAGGGTGCAAAGAAACAAAAATCTATGGCCCTCTCTACTACAGAAGCTGAATATGTGGCAGTTGCTTCCTGTTCTGCCCAACTATTATGGATCAAGCAACAACTAGAGGATTTTGGTGTATTTTCAGACTATGTGCCATTATTGTGTGATAATACAAGCTCTCTCAATATGGCAAAAAACCTGATTCAGCATAAAAGGACAATGCACATTGATGTGCGACATTATTTCTTGAGGGATAATGTTGAAAAAGGACTCATCTGTATGAAGTTTTGCAAAATGGAGCACCAGGTAGCAGAGATCTTCACCAAAGCACTGAGAAAAATAACATTTTGAAAGAAATCGTCTGGAGCTGGGGTTAATCAAGCTGAACCGAGAACCCAGTCCCTCATTGATTGGGTATGAAATGGTGGTAAGGTAAATTTCTAAAAGTATTTTTTGGCAGCTTCTAACTCAATTATATACCGTTACAGGTAGAGACGCATGGCAAATTTAGGACAAACAAGTGGCAAATGACATTGCAAATATTTGAAAGTTGATTCTCAAATTTTCAAAAATTGTTAGGGAACCTGGTTCCCATGACTCAGGTTAGTAGTTCCTCTTACACATATATGAATTTTTGAATTTCTAGAGTGCCACATCATTATTCCTCCTCTTCTAATATCGTTTGAACCCATACATTGCACCAGTTACAAATCGATCGACTACCCGTCTCTTCTCTCACAACCATTTGTAGCAGGTTCCCTTTTTCAATTTATGTACCCCCAAAAGTTAGTCTCTCTCCTCACTTTCTACATCGAACATATCTCTTCTCCTAAACCCTCTTCTTTGTTTATTCTTACTCTTAAAATCGAACATGACTTCACCACAGACTATGTCTCCCAAAGCCACTTGAGAAAATCCTACCTTGTCTCCATCTCACGAGGCACATCCATCTGGATTGGAGCCACAACTTCACCCACCAAAGCCCCACTTTCCAACTAACCCACATCCACAGTCACATCCCCTACAAAATCTGGTTCTGATCCCTATCGTACCTGTAAGAGCCATAATCCTAAAAAGTTCATTGTTTCTCCCCTCCTTCTACTACTAAAGAGAAAGTCGACTCAGAACGGACTACCTCTACTTCTCTCTTTATTCAAACTATATAAGAAATCGTGGAAGGTAATGAAGGAGTAGAAGAGTCAAGTCAGCATGTTGAGGAAAGGCGATTGGATGAAATATCAGTTCCTAGTATGGTTGAGGGTGTCCCTGCATTTGGTATTTTTGATACTCCAAATGTTGAGGGGATTGATCTGGCTATCTCTTCAAAATCAGGTAACATTCCATCCTCTTCTACTGGTATAACATTTTTGGTACTGAGCGTGAAACAGATGGGAGTGATGCATTTAAAATAGGCTCTACCTCTCTTGAAAAAGATCTTCTTGTTGTTGAAATTTTGGTTGGGGATTCTTTGACTGATGATGTATGTGCAGAGACTCAGGGGGGAAGAAAAGGGCAATGGGGACCAGGTGCTTCAAATGGAACAGTCACTGGTCAGTACTACAGGGGAGCCTACAGAGGGACCTGATCCTTTTGCCCAAGAGAAGTTCTCTGCTCCTACTAGTATGAAACTCTTAGTTCTACAAGACATCCCCTAGATAACACTGACCCTTCACCTTTTGATCACCCTATTATAGTTCCGTTGGAAGTTGTTTACCATGAAATGAAGTCAGTATCTGAGGGTGATTCTGTTTATAGTGAGGATGAACTTGATAATCTATCTGTAGTACAGTTCATAGCTGCTAGGAGTGGTGGGAAGGCCAAAAAGGATTCTGTTCCAAAACATCCCACAACTAGGCAGTAGAAGAAGACTGCCCATGACAGTGCCTTGAAAGTGAATAAGGAAAAGAAAAAGAGAAGGATGAATGTTATTAAAAGTCGTCTGATTGATGAGGAGGATGTGCCCACGGTTGATGTCATGGAAGTAGATGATGCGGAGCCTGTTCAGAACCTGCTCATCTCATTAGGAACGGTTCAAAGAAAGCAATCTCTATGAAGCATAAGAAGGCCAAAGATGATGATGTTGAGAAGGAAGGAGAAATGAAGAATATGCCTCTCAGCAAGAGGCAGAGTATTAGTGAGGAACTCGGTTCCTCAAAAAGGGCAAAGGTAGACCTATCTGAGCTAGAGCGGAGAGCTATTCTGAAGAAACAAAAGGTCTTGTGGGGAAGACTATTTGATTTTGTGATCCTTGATCGATTAGGCATGAGGAAGTTGGTGGATCGTTGTGACTTTTAGAAGTCTACTCATCTTTTTGACATCAAGAGTTCAAAAGTGTATGAAGAAGAGATACAAAGTTTTTATGTTGACATGTTTATAGTGGATGGGGACACAATCCTTTTGAAAGTGAATGGAAGAGACTTTTCGATGGATGTGAGACTCTGCTTGGTGAGATTCTTGGTGTGCCTACTGATAGGTTGTCAACTATAGAGGGAACCTATTCCCCTGATTTCAAGAAATTGATCATCAAGCCTCGATCTGTTCAAATGGGAGAAAGAGTGCACAAAAAGGCACTTTTGTCAGAATACCAACTACTATTTGAGTTGGTGAACAAGGTCCTTCTACCTAGCGCTGAGAGGAGGTCTATTGCCTCCATAGCGGGCCTGATTCTATTACAAGCACTGGACTCCTACTCTTCCATCAATCTACCCGAAATTATGATTGAGCATATGAAGAAGGTGCAAGATTTCAAAGATGGTAATCATGGCCTCCCCTTTGAATTTCTCCTTATCGAGGTCTTTAAACGGTTTTAAGTCCCTTTGGGAAAAGCATCAATGGGGACTCGCAAGCAAATGCTCACTCAAAACACCTTGGAAGAGTGTAAACGTGTTGACAAGAAAGGAGGTATAGGAAGCAACTTCATAATCTCTCAGCTCATTGATGCTCAAGATGCTACCGATGAAGAGATTAAACATTTGAAAGCACAGAACAACATTCTTCAATCTAAGCTTAATCAGGCAAGCGAGGAACCTGGTTTTAGCAGTGCTTAGAGTGAAGAGATTGCCCACCTAGAAGCTGAGAATGCAGAGTTGAGGAACCAAGTGGAGAACCTGAAGGAGCAGCTGATCAACGATTAAAGGGCTGTTAATGCCCGAATGGAGAGCCTCATCAAGGCTCTTGATCCCTAAATTTTCATATTCCCCATCCAATGTCCCCTATCTTGCACTCGTGCCAGTCCTCTCCCAGTCTTCTCTTTTTGTTGCCTTTCCTTATTGACTGTGGTACTTTGATTTTTGTTTGGATTGTAATATTTGTGTCATTATGGTACTACTACTCTACTTTCTTGTTTCCTTAATTAAAGAGCATCGTTGTCTATTTAATGAAATGTTATACTCTTGCATTCTATTTTTAGTCATTTTTATGCATACAAGTGGCATGAATTAATATTACTGGACTTCTTTTTGCATTTACCTGTCTAATTCTTTTAATGAGCAGAAGGGAATGTGTCTGCTTCATACGTGGAGCAGGGTGTAAATCTAGTTCTCATAAGGGAATATCAATTCTAAGCTTATCATCATCAAAAAGGGAAAAAATTATAAATTTTGGAATTTTTATTTTGATGATTTAACAAACTTCATGAGAGAACCAGATAAGGAACCTGATATAATTACTTCCTTAGAGTTCAGTGTAACTAATCAGATGTCTGGTTTAATTCTCAAGTAAATTAGATAAGGGAACAACAGAGAGAACAGATGGAATCAGTTCCTCCGGTCGCCACACAAGTCAACTCTCCAGCTGTTAAAGCTGTTGCATAGTACAACAACACTGTTGAAGCGTGCTAGAGACCGGTCACTTCCTTGCATCATCTCTCATGACCTCACACATATATTATCAAGATGATGCAAGGTTTTGGCTTAACACTTGCAAACCTAAATATTTTCTCCTCTCAAGAGCATTGAAGAACAAAGTAGCTACAAGGCAAAGGACTAGATCCCTGCATTGATTATGTCTTAAGTCCTTTAGTATTGTTGTGTCTTTGTCTTATGATATTAACTTGTAATTCCTACACAACTTTTCAGAAGCATTCAGTAGGATATCTTTTAAACCATTATCGTTTTGGTTGCTTTGACTAGAGTTAGTTAAGTGTGGAGCTTTGTAATAGAGTTATTACAAAGAGGCTTACAGTAGAATTATTGTAAGGGTTGAGGAATTAAGAGTTTAATTCTCAGATTGCAATAGATTGTAATCTAAAGTTTAGTTAGTTAGTGAAGTTGAAATCCTATTGGGGTGGGTCATGGTTTTTAATCCCGTGAACTGAGAGTTTTCCACTTAAATATTATTATGTTCTTTATTTACTGTTATTTACTGTGAGAACTGATAGAGAACTAGATTTTCTATAAAGTTTGGTAGACCCTTAGTTTAGATCACTTAATAATGAAAGAAATCCGGCCCCACAAATTTCCGATGCCTTATTGTGGGAAAATTTTATTGTGTCTCATACAACTGACACTAGTTGTATGAGACATCTTTTTTGTCTCGCAGTTTTGTGGGCCCAAATTTATGTAGACCCAGAAGTGTAAGATTGGGGTCCACAAATTTATGAGACAAAAAGGAGCCTCACACAACTAATGTAAGTTGTGTGAGACACACAATAAAACTTCTCTTTCGCGTGGAAAATAGAATTCAAAAGACATGCCTTTTTACAATAATTCTATCCCTCATCTTCTTGAAAATTAATTTCCCTCATAATTCAACCATGTTTAATAGTTTAGAATCCTGTCACTTCTAAGTTCTATCCCATTAAAAAAGTTTTAATAACAAAGTTAGGAAGAAAAGATTTATATAAGGTAAAACTTTAAATAAGTTTAGAGACTTAAATATTAGGACTTTCTATCTAATTCAAATAAGAAAAAATTTAATAAATAAAATTTTCATTAATTTAAAATTAAAATCCTAGTATTAGGAAAATGATTAAAATTATAATTTTTTTTCCGATGTGTAATCTAATTTTTAGAGAATAAAAAGGTAAACAACATTTCGGTAAGAGGTTTCGTGTTTTTAATATAATGCAAAGGTAGATATAGATTATCTTTGTTGTTGTACTTTTAAGTGTAAGCACTATCGAAGCTCTCTGTTGCAGTTTAAAATAAATCTTCCATAATATTTTAAATTTAATTATGACATGTAAATAAGATTATCAAAACAATCTAATCACTTAAAAATAAGGGTGCTCATTGGTCGATTCGATTTGGTTGAGATATTTCAGTCGATTTATTCAGATGCGTGACTTTGATTTGATTGACTTGGATAAACAATTAAATTTTCTTTTTTTCTTTTAAGGTTTGGCTGGATGGCAGAACTAAAACAAATCATAAGACATCTTCACCAAATTAAGAATACAAAACCAAAAATATAATAGGTAAATGTTTGTTGGTAAAGTAATTCAATGCGTACTTGAACTATGAACATAAAGCACACAAATCATTGTAATTCTTCGTTTCTCAAATTAGTTGTGGATTCAATACTTTGATACGACAGTATAAGTTATGTTATTTTTGGATGTACTAAGACACAAGACGGATGAAATGTGTCACTCCTGATTTTCGCTTGTTAAAAACCTAGTTCTTTAACCTCAAAATTCTAAACACAAATAGAATATAAAGTGTAGAATTAAACAACACAATAATTTTTACGCGAAAAATATCTTTGCTCAAAGGAATAAAAATTACGTCATATTCTCGAAGAATTTGCCTTAAAACATCACTAAATTCAGAGAGTTGCTTTAGGTTACAACTCAATAACCAAAGGAACAAATTCTAGTACCTTAACACCTACAATCAACTCAATTATAACTAACTTTTTCCAGACTATAAACTCTAGAATAGAAAGCGAAATAAACTCTCAAGAATTATTCACCTACAATTATACTTCTCAATAAGCAATATAGGTTACAATTTAGAATAATTGACTTAACTCTAAACAACTAAAGAACTTGAGTAGCTTTATCTTTAGAAACATGTTCTTCAGTGTAACGACCCGGTCGGTCGGTTTGAGAGTTTTAGACCCATTCTCCCATTTCGTTCCCTGCTTAATTGTGGTTATGTGACTTTCCGGGATAGTTGGTTCGGGTCCGGAGAGGTTTCGGAATGAGATGAGACACTTAGTCTCAAGGTTGGAAGCTTAAGTTGAAATAATTGACTAGCTATTGACTTGTAAATAAATGGCTACGGAATGAAGTTTTATAGTTCTGTAAGCTCCGTTGGGTGATTTTAGACATAGGAGCATATCCGGATAGTGATTTGGAGGTCCATAGTTGAAATAAGCTTCAAATGGCGAAAGCTGAAAAATTAGAAGCTTTGGAAATTTAGATGTTTGACCGAGAATTGACTTTCTAGTTACCGGGCTCGGATTGGGGTTTCAAAAGTTAGAGTAGGTCCGTTGTGTCATTTGTGACTTGTGAGCAAAATTTGAGGTCAATCGGACGTGATTTGATAAGTTTCGACATCGAATGTAGAAGTTGGAAGTTCAAAAGTTCATTAGGCTTGAATCGATGCGTGATTCGTGGTTTTAGCGTTGTTTGATGTGATTTGACGGCTCAACTAAGTTCACATCGTATTTTATGACTTGTTGGTGTATTTGGTTGAGGTCCCGGGGGCCTCGGGAGTGATTCGACTTGAAATCGGATTGGATTTGCGGAATATTTGAAGACTGGTGTGTTCTGGTCTTGTGCCACCGCACCTGCGAGGGAATGGCCGCAGGTGCGGAGTTGCAGAAACGGCCCTGGGGTGCAGATGCGGTTCTGGGCAAAGTGAGAGTTTGCGCAAGTGCGAGGGAAAATTCCGCACCTGCAATCTCGCAGATGTGGAGGCTAGCAGAAGTGGAGAAGGGCTTGGAGTCGTAGGTCTGCAGAAGCGGAAGGACTTGCGCAGATGCGCACCCGCAGGAGCGGGATTTGGGACGCATAAGAGGTTGATTAGCCCTTAAGTGACCTCCGCAGATGCGTATTATTGACTCCAAAAGCGGATTTTTGGACCGCAGAAGCGGGATCTCTGGGCAGTGTATTAAAATCAAGGGTTCCGTGATTTTCATCATTTTGGACATTTCAATCTCGAGTTTAGGCAATTTTTGAGAGGGATTTCGAAGGGATTCTTGAGGTAAGCCACTTGTGATTATTTTTATTCATTATTGATGTTTCCTCATTGAATTTCCCACCTAGTTTGTGTGTTTTTATGGTGAAATTTGGGAGTTTGAGGCTAGGGATTTGGAGGATATAATTTGGGGATTTGAGTGACGATTTGGTGTCAGATCTTGGTAAATTTGGTATGGTTCGACTCGTGGTTGAATAGGCTTTTTGATTTTGTAACTTTAATCGGATTTCAAACCATAGGCCCGTGTGCCAACCTTTGAGTTGACTTTTTAACTTTTGATTAAGAACGTAGTATTTTCTTACGAAATTGATTCCTTTAGCTCATGTTGATTGTATCGAATTATTTTTGGCTAGACTCGAGGCATTCGGAGGCTGTTTCGCGAGGCAAGGGCTTGTTGGAGTAGAGATTTATACAGTTTGAGGTAAGTAACACTTCTAAACTTGGTACTGAGGACATGAAATCTCGAATCACGTGTTATGTGATTGTTGTTAAGGTGACGCACATACTAGGTGATGGGCGTGTGGGCATGCACCGTAAGAATTGTGACTTGGTAGATTTCGTAGAACTGTATAGTTGAATAATCTTATTGTTACTCATATTTTCACCATGTGTTAGAGTAATTGAGCTGCCACTCATGTTAAAAATCCTGCTTAGGCTACGGTTTGGTATTGTTAGGACTCATAGAGGTCGTGTTACATGTTAAACTATTTGCTTAACTTGCCATTTTATACTCAGTCACAACAATTATTTTCATATGTATTGCAGTCTCTGTTGTCCTTTATTTGATAATCACCATTGTGGGCTGATTATCATGATTCTGGTGAGCTCGAGAGACTAGAGAGATAAATGTCTGAGTGATACTGAGGGCCTTTTGTAAGTGATATTCATGGGAATGGGCTGCACGTCGCAGCAGGTTTTATTGATTCATGCCAGGATTTGGCTTATTATAGCGTTTGGACTGGATCGGCCCTTCCGGAATCTGCACATCCATAGTGGGCGCAGTGCTAGCAGTTATTTACTTTGGGGTTGGATCTGCCCTGGTTTATTTGCATTTGGGCTGGATCTGCCCTGTTCTGTGTTGAATTATTTTTGCAAAACCTAAAAGGATGTCTAAATTCTTGTATCTTTACTTGTAGATTATAGATTTCTGAGATATCATTGTCGTATTTATTGTAAGTTTTCATACCGTTAATACTGCATGTGGACTGTATTACTCAAACTCGCCACTACTTTCAGTCCAAAGGTTAGATTATGTTACTTACTGAGTTGGTTGTACTCACGCTACACCGTACACTTCGTGTGCAGATCCAGATTTTTCCGGACACCGTGGGTGTTGATTATCTGAGCAGCTTAGTCATTTGGAGATTTCGAGATAGATGCCCGGCGTCCGTAGACCTTGACTCTCCTTCCCTATCTTTCATCTTTATGTATTTAGTTTCTATTTTTCATAGACAGTATTTCAGACTTGTGTTGTATAGACGCTCATGTACTCAGTGACACCCTGATTTTGGGAATTTTCGTATTGAGTTTTGATCTTCCATCCAGTTTATGAGAGTTTTAATTATTTAAACATGTTTAGTTTATTTTTTCATTTAGAAGTGTTGGAAATGTTTGAGGTGTCAGCTTGCCTAGTACCATGTAAAGCACTATCACGACATGCTAAGTTTTGGGTCATGATAAGTTAGTATCAGAGCCTAGATTACATAGGTCTCATGAGCCATGAGCAGGTTTAGTAGAGTCTTGCAGATCGGTATGGAGACGTCTGTACTTATCTTCGAGAGGCTACTGAACCCTTAGGAAAATTTATATTCTTGTATTCTTGTCATGCAGATTTGTTGATTCTGGAGGCTAAACTTCTGTTATTCTATTCTCTCACAGATAGTGAGGACACGTGCTACGGGATAGGATGGACAACCACCAGTAACACTATCTAGGGCCATAAGAGGCCAGGGTCACGATAGGGGCAGAGGTGCAGCTCGTAAAATAGCTAAAGCAGCACCTGCAGATCCACCAGTTGCTCCACCTCATGAGCAGGTACCGGTTGTGGTTAGGCCATTAAGGCCAGCTCAGGCACCAGTTGTGCCCATTGTGATTCCAGGCCTCCAGGAGGCTTTGGCTCTAATTTTGACCATGTGCACTAGCCTTGCTCAGGCAGTTTCTATTCAGACCGCGCCAGCCACTTCATAGGCCAGGGGAGGCACTCAGACTCCCTCCGTCTGTACTCCAGAGTAGGTGATGCGGGGACTTCAGACACCGGGGGTATTGCCAGCCCAACCGGCTATAGTTGCTCAGGCCTATGTGGGTCCCGGTATGACTGATGATGAGCAGAGGAGACTAGACAGATTTGGGAAGCTTGATCGCAGCCTACTCCGTACCACTAATAAGTAGCGAGAGAGGGTCGCAATAACTTTTACCCGATTTTGGGTCGGGATCGATTTCCACAGAGAGCTAGAAATGGAGTGGTGTATATATTTAGCGTAGGATTGCGCAGAGTTCCAAATTACACTTCTCATATTTTTTGGGGTTTTTCTTTTAATTCTACTTTTAACAAACTACAAATTGTAAATTAAGCTAAGAGTTAAATGCTACGGGTTGTTCAAATAGTTAAAAACACTAGGGTAGTGACATCCGCCTAGATGGTCAATTGACGGGTACTTAAAACTGAGGCACAATTGACATGATTGGGGAGTATGATATAACCATTGCACTACTTTACCCACTCTACACCTCTCGATGGTTCAAGTGATTTTGCCCAATTGACTTTCTCAAGACCAATTGGGTATGCAAATTTGCACAAGCAACTTAGGGTTTAAGTTGGGTATTACTCTCTCGAGGTTTAACCCTTTTATTGGGGCTATCAATCTCTTGAGTACGCCCCAATATCTTATTGGATCAATTTGGGAGATTAGGCTCTCTTTCTCAAGAAGAGCGTTAGTCAACTAAACACAAACTAGTGTTTAAAACCACTAATTCAGCAATTAACCATGAAATTGACCCAAATATCAAACACCCATAGTCAATTTAGCCCTAAAATGCAAGACCCATCAATTACTCATACTAGGGTTGAGCCACAACCCTAGCTATGGGGTCTAGCTACTCATATTCAAAGAAGAAAAACAAGAAATAGATGAAGATAAACACATATTAATTAATTGCTAAGTTAAATACAAAGATTCAATGATGAAAAGTAAGTAAAACAACCCAAAATGGCTACAAGAGTCATTCCCATGAGCGCAGCTGCTTCTAAAATCTATTTGCTGACCTAAAAATGGAAAAAGGATCTACTTATACTAAGCTGAAAAATCTGGACAAAAATGCCCTTGCGAGGTTAGTGCGAACCGCACAAAATGGACTGCGGCCGCACTAGAACTCTTGGCTCAATAATCCAGCTCTCTGAACTTAGGCTTCGTGGACCACACAGAATGGACTGCATCCGTGGTGACTTCTAGTGCGGTCCGCACAAAATGGACTGTGGACCGCATTGGCTTGAAAGCTCCAAACTGCAACTTCTCTAAATCTTGGCTCTGCAGACCGCACAGAATGGTAGTGCGGCCGCATGGACTCCAGTGTGGACCGCACTAAATCTATTGCGGCCACATTTCCTTTTAGCCTGAATACCTTCCCTCTAAACCTCCTAGTGCGGACCGCACAAAGTGGTGTGCGGCCGCACTAGGCCTATTTGCCTGAGCTTGTCTTGTCTTTGGTACTTGTGCAAGTTTCACTCCTTTTGAGCTGATCTTTGACATCTTGTCACTTTGTTGATCAAACCTACAATCAAGTACAACTTATGAGCCTTTTGGGACTATTTTGTATGAGTTTCTAATCAAAGCATGAGCAAGAAGAATCACCATGGATTTTGTAGTTAGACTCCAACTGACTTCGAGGAAGTTTGATGCTATTTGGGTGATTGTGGATCAGTTGGCCAAATTCGCGCACTTTATTCCAGTCGGAGCTACTTATTCTTCAAAGCGGCTAACTGAGATTTACATTCGTGAGATTGTTCGCCTTCACGGTGTGCCGGTGTCCATCATTTCAGATCGGGGCACTCACTTTACATCGTAGTTTTGGAGAGTTAGGCATATAGATTGAATTGAGTATAACATTTCACCCTCAGATAGACAGGTAGTCCGAGCGCACTATTCAGATATTAGAGGATATGCTACGTGCTAATGTTATAGATTTCGGGGGTTCTTGGGATCAGTTTCTTCCACTCGTAGAGTTTTCCTACCACAACAGTTATCAATCAAGTATTCATATGGCTCTGTATGAGGCTTTGTATAGGAGATGGTGTCGGTCTCCGGTGGGATGGTTTGAGCCCGGTGAGGCTAGGCTATTGGGTACTGGCTTGGTTCAGGATGTTTTGGACAAGGTTAAATTGATTCAAGATCGGCTTCACACAGCGCAGTCTAGATAGAAGAGTTATGCTAACCGGAAGGTTCGTGATGTTACTTACATGATCGGGGAGAAGATACTGCTCAAGGTTTTGTCCATTAAGGGTTTTATGAGGTTCGGAAAGAAGAACAAGTTAAGCCCTCGATATATTGGGCCATTTGAGGTGCTTTAGAAGATTGGAGAGGTGGCTTACAAGCCTGCCTTGCTGCCTAGTATATCAAGTGTTCATACAGTATTTCATGTTTTATGCTCCAAAAGTACTTCAGCGATCCGTCTCATGTTTTGTATTTCAGCACTGTTCAGTTGAATGGTGATTTGACTTATGATGTGGACCTGGCGGCCATTTTGGGTCGGCAAGTTAGAAAGTTGAGGTCAAAGGACATAGCTTCAATGAAGGTGCAGTGGAGAGGTCAGCCAATTGAGAAGGCTACATAGGAGACCGAGCAGGAGATATAGAGTAGATATCCATGCCTATTTGAGACTCGAGATACATTTCTAGACCGGTTCAAGGATGAACGTTTATTTAAAAGGGGGAGGATGTAACGACCCGGTCGGTCGTTTTGAGAGTTGTAGTCCTGTTCCCCTATTTACTGCTTGTTCCCTACTTAATTGTTGTTATGCAACTTGCCGAGGTAGTTGGTTCGTGTCCAGAGATATTTCGGAATGAGATGAGACACTTAGTCTCAATGTTGGAAGCTTAAGTTGAAATGGTTGACCGGATGTTGACTTGTGTGTAAATGGCTTTGAATGGAGTTTTGATGGTCCTGTTAGCTCCGTAGGATTATTTTGGACTTAGGAGCATATCCGGATAATGATTTGGAGGTCAGTAGTTGAAATAGGCTTGAAATGGCGAAAGTTGGAAAATTAGAAGATTGGAAATTTAGATGTTTGACCGAGAATTGACTTTGTGGTTACCGGGCTCGGATTGGGGTTTTGGGAGTTGGGGTAGGTCTGTTGTGTCATTTGTAACTTGTGTGCAAAACTTGAGGTCAATCGAACGTGATTTAATAGGTTTCTACATCGAATGTAGAAGTTGAAAGTTCAAAACTTCATTAGGCTTGAATCAACGTGCGATTCAGGATTTTAGCATTGTTTGAAGTGATTTAAAGGTTCGACTAAGTTCGCATTGTGTTTTAGGACTTGTTAGTGTGTTTCGTTGAGGTCTCGGGAGCCTCGGGAGTGATTCGGCTTGAAATCGGATTGGATTTATGGAACTTTTGAATGCTGGTGTGTCTGGTCTGGTGCGACCGCACTTGCGAGGGAATGGCCACAGGTGCAGAGCCGCATAAGCGGCCTTGGGGTCGCAGATGCGGTTCTGGGCGAAGTGACGGTTTGCGCAGGTGCGAGGGAAAATTCTGCACCTGCGATCTCGCAGATGCGGAGGCTGGTCGTTGAAGCGGAGAGGGGCTTGGAGTCGCTAGTCCACAGAAGCGGAAGGACTCGCGCAGATACGCACGCGGGATTTGGGACCGTAAAAGCAGTTGTTCGACCCTTAAGTGACCTCCGCATATACGGGTTATTGACCGCAATAGTGGTACCACAGAAGCAAATTTTTGGGCCGTAGAAGCGGGATCTTTGGGCAGTGTATTAAAATCGAGGGTTCAGTGATTTTCATCATTTTGGACATTTCAAGCTTGGTTTTAGTCGATATTTGAGAGGGATTTCGAAGGGATTCTTGAGATAAGTCATTTGTCGTTATTTGTATTCAATAATTATGTTTCCTCATTGAATTTCCCACCAAGTTATTTTTGTAGGTGGAATTTAGGAGTTTGAGGCTAGGGATTTAGAGAGTTTAATTTGGGGATTTGAGTGACGATTTGGTGTCGGATTTTAGTAAATTTGGTGTGGTAGTACTCGTGGTTGAATGGGCTTCCGAATTTTGTAACTTTTATCGGATTTCAAGACGTGGCATGGGTGCCGGCTTTTGAGTTGACTTTTGATTAAGAACTTAATATTTTTTCATGAAATTGATTTCTTTAGTTCGTGTTGATTGTATCGAATTATTTGTGGCTAGATTCGAGACATTCAGAGCCCGTTTCGCGAGGCAATGGCTTGTTGGAGTAGAGATTTGTACAATTTGAGGTAAGTGACACTTCTAAACTTGGTTCTTAGGGTATGAAACCCCAAATTACGTATTATGTGATTGTTATTGATGTGACGCACATGCTAGGTGACGGGCGTGTGGGCATGAACCGTAAGAATTGTGACTTGGTCGATTCCATGGAATTGTACAGTTGAATAATCTTACTGTTACCCGTATTTCCACCATGTGTTAGAGTAATTGAGTTGCAGTCATGTTAGAAATCCTACTTAGGCTACATTTTAGTATTGTTGGGACTCACAGAGGTTGTGTTACATGTTGAACTATTTGCTTAACTTGCCATTTTATACTTAGTCACAACTACTATTTGCTTATATGTTTTAGTCTCTGTTGTCCTTTATTTGATATGCCATATCATCATTGTTTGGGTTGATTATCATGATTCTGGTGAGCTCGAGAGACTGGAGAGATTAATGACTGAGTGAGACTGAGGGCCTTTTATAAGTGATATTCATGGGATCGGGCTGCATGCTGCAGTAGGTTTTATTGATTCATGCCACGATTTGGCTTATTATAGCGCTTGGACTGGATCGGCCCCTCCGGAGTCTGCACATCCACAGTGGGCGTAATGCTAGCAGTTATTTACTTTGGAGTTGGATCTGCCCTGGTTTATTTGCATTTTGGGCTGGATCTGCCCTGTACTGTGTTGAATTTTATTGCAAAACCTGAAAGCATGTCTAAATTCTTATACATTTACTTGTAGATTATAAATTTCTGAGATATCAGTGTCATATTTGTTGTAAGTTTTCGTACTTTAATACTGCATGTGGACTGTATTACTTAATCTCGTCACTTCTCTCAGTCCAAAGGTTAGATTTGTTACTTAATGCGTTGGTTGTACTCACATTAAACCCTGCACTTCGTGTGCAGATCTAGGTGTTTTCGGACACGCTGGGTGCTGATTATCTGTGCAGCTTAGTTATTCGAAGATTTTGAGGTAGTTGACCGGCGTCCGCAGACCTTGAATCTCCTTCCCTATCTTTTTGCTTTATGTATTTAGTTTCAATTTTTTATAGATAGTATTTCAGACTTTTGTTGTATAGACGTTCATGTACTCAATGACGCCCTGGTTTTGGGAATTTCCGTATTGAGTTTTGATCTTCCATTCAGTTTATGAGAGCTTTAATTATTTAAACATGTTAGTTCTTTTTTTCATTTAAAAGTGTTGGAATTGTTTGAGGTGTCGGCTTGCTTTGTACCATGTTGAGTGCCATCACGAAAGACTATGTTTTGGGTCGTGACATTCAGTTGAGCAGCTTGAATGTTTGAAAGCACCTTTTACTATGAATTACTATTTGCCTTAGAGTAATTTCTTGAAACTGTGTGAATAGTGTAAGTCCTCAATAGCAGCAATATGATGCTTTATATATGAGTGAGGTTGACCAAATTCTTTTTTACTTTTAGCTTGAAGATCTAAAATAGATCTATCACCTCTTGTAGAAGACAAATCCGAAAAAGATTCTATTTTAGTTCCTTAAGAGACTCCTTTATGCATCTTTCGATCCATGCAAGTTTCCCATAATTAATAAATTCACGTTGAACACAAATTACTTTATATTTCTTGCACTAGGAAACAATCTTCATCTTTTAATCAACAGACTTCCGACAACTTGGTTCTTTTGCAGAGGCGGAGCGAAGGTTTGGAATTTTGTGGATTCTGAACATGACACCGAACCCAAAGTACATTTTAGCTATTGGGTTCACAATTTTATATTAATACAAATTTAATAGATTTTCTAATATAAGTACAGAATCTATGCAAAAGATAATGGATTTAGTCGAATCCGTAAACATATACCCTACCTCCGCCCTTGTTCTTTTATATAAACGTTTGTTAATCATAAAAACAAATTAATCTCATCTCAACAAGTTACGAACGTTATGAAATAGGATAGAAATAAAAAACCAAATGTCACTACAATGTATTTGTAGCTTATATTATGACCCAATTGCCATTTTTCTTTCACCAAAAAGGGAACAAATGCACTACTGCACGTAGAACATGCTATAAATTTTTTAACTTGATTAATTAGAAATACCAAAAAGAAGATATGTAGTCAATGTTTGTATAGTTACTTCACACTAGCAAGCTTCTCAAAATTTCAAGCAGAATATTTATGTTATAAGCTAACATTTTTTATTATGAACATAAATATGTATTCAGTACAGTATTTGATATTTTTCTCTAAACACTGAATATCATAAAATATTAAAATTTAAAAATCAAATCATATACCATATCGAATACCTACTTAAATATATGCACATGCTGTCACTGTGAATTTAAAAGTGTTAATTCAACCTAAATGTGTTATACTACGTAACCAGTGGACTAGTAAACACCTACTCTATGTGTATAATCACTACGCTTGTCTGTTATGAAGAGGGTACTAATTAGATACTCCCCTAATTTGTTTAAATTTTTGTCTGTTATGAAGAGGGTACTAATTAGATACTCCCCTAATTTGTTTAAATTTTTTCGGAGTACGAGGGTCAAATTGACTAATTTTTAGTGTGAATCTGTATATAAATTCTTTTAAGTTTTTTTTTGCAATAAAATTTATATGCTTAAAAACTATATAAAAATACTATAAGTCACAATATTTAATAATTTAAAATATTTAAAAATTATTTACAAAGAACATGATCAAAGAAAATCTAATTTATTTTCTCAAACAATAATAGATTTCTTTTTTTTTAAACAGGAAGTAGTGACTACTGTTGTATCCTTTTGGTTTCTTGGCAAAGCACTAGTTAGATGTGTTTATTTTCTTTCATTATAATGTCCTCTTTGCTGTGGTCAATTGCCATAACTTTTCCCGAAAATATCTCTATCTAGCTAACGTGAACGATCTCGTTTTCTTAGTGATTGCGAGAATAATGTATGCCAAAAGAAGTCTTTGGCCTTTAATTCTTGCAATATTTTAGAACAGCAAGATCGAGAGAGACAAAGAAATTATTTGATTTTAGTGCTTACCGTGATATAACAATTGATTTCCTTGAAGAATTCAATGACCAGACATATAAAACCACAATAATGATACCCCATACATGTGTTTAAGGCACATCATGAAATGATTAAGAAAGATGCCTATAAAGAAAGGGAATGTAATTAGAAGGGAGCAGGATTGATCCACCATTTAAACTTGTTGGATTCAGCATCATTTACCTAAAGTTTAATAGTTCTTTTTAAAGATAATAAGTTCAAAATTTAATAGTTTATCCTTCAAAAGTGCATTTCATGTCGAATAAGATTGTATTTGAAATTTTATTATTTGTTTGACCTTCTTAGTTAATTAATTTCGCTTTTTTTTTTCATTGTATAGTGATATTAGGAATGCAATAAATATTTTATTATTTCATATAATGAAAGCAATAAATCTATTTTCAACATACATATTTAATTTATTTTACGGATCTTTATTTATTAATTATCGTAGTATATACGTGACGTTCCACAGACATGTTTTTGTGTCGAAAATATTAGAAGCTAAGTTTAGTGGAGTAGCATAATTGAATCTCTTTTGTGGGAAAAATATATTGCATTGATAGAATAAAAATAATTTTTTTTGTAAATATAAACTTTTGAATCCTCTTGACATACTAATAAAAGTTTTAAAATATAGGACTCAAAATTATTTTGAGGACATAAATTTGAATCTTAGTGTGTCATTCTTACATTAGTATTGTGGAATCCCTTGAAATTCCAGTGGCCCCACAAATATGTAATTAGAACCTAGTACATTTATTTGCATGTATGTACATACATAGGAATGATCGAAGAAGTCTTTACAAATACTTGGGATGGGGACAACAAAACCTATATTTACTCAAAGCGAGCGAGCTATATAAACAAATTATGAGCTGTATTAAATATATTA
The DNA here is from genome assembly GCF_000715075.1 of Nicotiana tabacum. Lineage (NCBI taxonomy): Eukaryota > Viridiplantae > Streptophyta > Magnoliopsida > Solanales > Solanaceae > Nicotiana > Nicotiana tabacum. Next base: position 99,829,685 of record NC_134097.1, on the reverse strand, counting down.
TAATAATTGATGCAAGTACAATTAAAATATGAAAGACGATTGGGAATGGGGCTAATATTCAATGTATAGAGGGACTATAAAGATCTAGGGTAGGTACTGGTAAAGGAAAGAGAAGACTGAAGTGAAAGCCCGTGTGAATCTAAATGGCAAGCTCAGATAGAGAAGAGGCTGCAGAAAACGGTCAGCTCAAAGATCGGAAAGTCTCATGGGCGAAGTTACACCGTGTAGACTCCCTCAACTTGGAAGCTGGAAAAGTTTCAACTTCTCCGGCAAGACACGCCTCTAAGGTATAGATATACTTCACATTTTATTATACAGTTTAGGTTATATATATTTTCAGTATATATAGTAAATATACGATTTATAGAGTTAATAACTTATATACATAATTAGTGTAAGAAATTTATATACTCGCAGTGTAACAAAAAAAGATTTAACTGATATACACAGTGGCAAATATATGTGAGAGGCATGAGTGCACGTACACTTATGCTTTCCTCCGTAAATTATATATAGCGATGTTATATTTCTTCAAACGTACTTACCTTCCTAAATTATATATAGCAATGTTATATTTCTCAAAAAATACTTAACTATGTATGTGTGAACCCAAATTATATGATGGTATAATCACAAAGTGTACCTCTATAAGTAAGGCCGGAGGTTCAAATCTTATGTTTGATTAGCTATTTCTTACTCTCTTTTTTTCTACATTTAGGCCCACCTATTGGATATTGGAAATGAGCATATCTAGTGTACCTTAGTTGCGTTTCAAGTAATTTTTTTCTTTCTTTATCTGGTTTATTTTTTAAAAAATTTAACCCTTCAAATTTAGTGGTAATTAAGAACCTAAAGATTGAAACCCTCAAATTTAAATATTAGATCTAACATTTCGTAATGGTGCATACATCTTCTCGAAATCTTGGATTCGCTATATGATATACATCGATAGTGTATAGAATATTCATACTATAATTTAACATGTTATAGTTGGTTACCTTATTATTTTTCAAGTTATTAACTCTACTTATTTAGGTGATCTAATAGTATAAAAAGTTATTTAAGTTAAAGAAATAAAAAGAATATTATAAATATGTAACTAAAAAAGTAATTACAAGTAACAGTTTACATTGAACATGGATAAGTAACCCGAAAATTATTATACAAGATTTGGATAAAGGAGTTGTTACAAAGTATAATATCTAAAGTAGTAGAATTGTAAAAGTTTAAATTGATAATGTCATAATAAAATGTGTGATCATCTCATCTAAGAAGTTAAGTTGTTAAAGGGAAACCTTTTATTTTATTTAATTGTATCTTCAACATAAGCTATTCTAATTTGTCCGTAACTCTATTCAAGTTAGAATTTTGTTTTCCAATAGAAAGTAACCTTGAAAATGACGTTAATGGACGTGTCAATTTTTTTCTTGTCTTAATATAAAGTTAATTTCTGTCCAGAGAGATTATATTACAACTTGGTTATCGTCGTGGATGATTATGCATGCATGTGTGCTACTGTGACATGACTGTAATTCATATTTGCAGGCTGATTGGAAGACAATATTGAGTTTAGCATTTCAGTCGGTAGGAGTTATCTACGGAGATATAGGGACTTCCCCTCTTTACGTTTATGCAAGTACTTTCACTGATAATATTGGACACAAGGATGACATTCTTGGGGTATTGTCCCTTATCATTTATACCATTATCCTCGTACCTATGACTAAGTATGTTTTCATTGTCTTGTGGGCCAATGACAATGGCGATGGTAAGTTATAACATGTCCCTTGCTACTATTTATTTACTTCATCTATAAATGTTCACCGGAAACCAAAATTTGATCCAAATAAATAACCGAATCAAACTGAAAAAACCTATATCTTTTGTGGTTTGGTTTAGTTTATTCAATATTTGAATTAGACTTTTTCATACGCCTTTTAAATATTTTGAGTTATAAATTATTACGAGTTCTAGTACTTTTTATGTAATTTCTAATATATAAATTTTATTTTTAAAAAGCTCAAATATTCTATGTCCGAATTTGCGGTAAAGTTTAACTTTTGAAATTCGAACTTTATAATTTTTTTGGAACGGAGGAACTATGATTTTATAAAGTAAAACAGAAAGATTAGTTAAGTTGTTCTTTTTGTTGGCATGCAGGGGGAGCATTTGCGTTGTATTCCTTAATGTGTCGATATGCAAAAGTGAGTCTTATCCCAAACCAGGAGCCAGAGGACAGAGAACTTTCCCATTACAATCTGGACATACCATCCAATCAATTTAGACGGGCTCAGAAGATCAGACATAAGTTGGAGAAGAGTAAATTTGCAAAATTTTTGCTCGTCTTCGTCGCCATCCTCGGCACTTCTATGGTTATTGGAGATGGAGTTCTCACTCCTTGCATCTCAGGTCTCTAAATATCAAATTTATATATACTCTCCATTTTACTCCTAGATTATCATTTCAAACTATTGTATGGGCAGTTTTGTTGAATCAGTTTAAATTTTGTACACTGACAGTAAATATCTAAAAGAGTTACCTATAAGCAACTGTCTATAATACGCTGAACTAGTAATCTGGAAAATAAGCACTACGATATTTTAAAGTGTTTAACTAAGGGTCATTGATAACGCAAAAAACATTTACACTATCAATCACATTTATCTGTTGTAGCAGGTAATAAAGTGCCTTATTTTCAAGATTTCAAATTTCACTTTTTTATGGAGGTTACTTGTATATATGATTTGGATGACCATATAGTGTAAGAATTTCTTCACACCGTCTAGGTATATAAGCTAAACTCTATGTTACATATATTGCAAGTATAAAATTTATTTACACTGTCAATTTATATAAGTTGGATTCTGGTCTAATATGGCGGTTTTTTGCATGCAGTTCTCTCAGCCGTAAGTGGGATAAAGCCTTTAGGCGAAGGTGATTATATATAGTCGTAGAGAAATTAAAAGGACGCTAATGAATTCATTTTCTCTTAATATATCTTTTTTAATGATATACGTGTAGATGCGGTTGTGGGTATTTCCATTGCAATTCTGGTAGCTCTCTTCTGTGTTCAACGTTTTGGTACAGACAAAGTGGGATATTCATTTGCTCCAGCCATTTGCGTTTGGTTTTTATTCATAAGTGGTATCGGTCTATACAACTTGTTCAAGTATGATGTGAGCGTCTTACGTGCCTTTAATCCCAAATACATTGTTGACTACTTCAAAAGAAATGGTAGAAAAGGATGGATCTCTCTTGGTGGTGTTTTCCTCTGTATTACAGGTTAGAATTTTATTTAGTCACATCCGTTTTCTTGACCTTTCGCCCCCCCTACCCATGTTATTTACTCCCTCCATTTCAATTTAGATTATATCGTGTGACTCGGCACGGAGTTTAAAAAAATGAAAAGAAAGACTTTTGAAACTTGTGGTCTTAAAAACTTAAGGGTAAAAGCTTGTGGGACCATGACATTTGTGTGGTTATAAAAACTTCTCATTAAGGGTAAAATGAAGATTTTAAAGTTGAATTAGTTCCAATTGTAGAAATATGTCATTCTTTTTGGAACGGACTAATAAGGAAAATGTGTCATCTAAATTAAAACAGAGGGAGTATATTATATTCGTAAGGAACTAAAGTAAATTTAACAACTTTAGAAAAGGGATGCGGTCAAGCATGCGAAAAAGCACCGAGAACTCTTATATTAGGAGTAATAGAAAGATTTGTAGAAATGAAATTCTTCAAACATGCAATGTTGTAGGAGCATCAAAGAGAGCTTGTAATTTAGGGGCGCAAATATTGGAAACCTATACAATGGGGCAACGAATATTTGGTCTTACCCAAGTCTAGTTTCTGTGAAAGCCTTCAAGCTCAATTCCTTCCTTCTTGCTTTATCCACTTTATCAATATATATTTAATTAATTATAGCATGTTACTTATCATACTTTCATATTACAAATCTACATTTAGTATAAACAGAACCCACAATTACTTTTTTAAGGACCTGATTGTGTATATTATGTATTCACTCAGTTTATAAAAGTTAAACTCGATAGATTATCATCCTTTTGTCTTCACTCTCTATCATCTCCTCACTTTCACTACTTCTCGTCTGTGTTTTTATGAAAGATTGTTTTATGAAACCATTCAGGATCCGAAGCTATGTTTGCTGATTTGGGTCACTTTAGTGTGCGGTCTGTTCAAGTAAGTCAAGTCTTCATTCTTTTTTTCCATCTCTTATTTTTTTATGAGCAATCAAAGTGAACTCGCCATGTGTATATATGTATGGCAGATAAGCTTCAGTTGCCTCGTATTTCCAGCTTTGCTCTCTGCTTACAGCGGACAAGCTGCATATCTCTCAAAATTCCCTGAAAATGTTGAGAATACTTTCTATGACTCCGTTCCAGGCAAGTCCCCAAGTCCCAACCCACCCACCCCTCCCTCCTTCTGTGTGCATATCTCATACTCCTTAATGTAACAATTTGTTAATGTTTTTCAATTTTCGTACAAGTTGAATAAAATTGACCACGGAGAAATAGAGAGAACAGTGCAAGATTTACTCCACATCTTTTCTTTTATTCCGCATTGATCTTCTCATTCTGGAAACCTGCAGGCACCACACTTTCTTCTCGTTTTGATGGTATTAAGTTTATAGACTATGCTATAATAGCATATTATACAATCAGGTTAATTAAAAGGTAACCGCAAGTAACCCTCTGTAATAAGTGTTGCTCGGTAACCTGGAAACTGAAAAACATTTAGTTCCTACTTTAATTGGTTAAAGAGTCTGTAAATTGAATCCACAAATAAACTATACTCCCTCCGTTTCATATTATATGAGGTAGTTTAACTCGGGACAGAGTTTAAGAAAAAAGAAGAAGACTTTTGAAACTTGTGGTTTTAAAAGCTTAAGGGATAAAAAGTTTGTGGGGTCATGACATTTGTGTAGCTATAAAAGCTTCTCATTAATGGTAAATGGGTAAAATGAAAGAGTTTAAAGTTGAATTATTTCTAAATTTAGAAATGTGTCATTAGTTTTGGAACAAACTAAAAAGAAAAGTAACTCGTTTAATATGAAAAGGAGGGAGTAGTATGTTTTGAAGTAATGGGTAATGCCATTGAATAAAGGGAAAATACATGGTGCAGCTAATTTATGCATTATATTTACCATTTGTAGCTATACTTTCAGAAAATTATTACTTGTAGCTATATTTAAATTTATAGTAAATCCACTTATTTTTCTTTAGTATGAGGGAATAATTTTCCGGCCAATCCCTGTATTTTCTGGATTTCTGTATTTCGCGTTGATTTTGCACCATGTATGTATTTTTTTAGGTATGGTTTTCTTCTCTTTTTTTTCCTTTTTTTTTTGCACCATGTATGTTTGAATGTATTTTTATGGTATGTGCCCATGTATACATCCCCTTGTATTTTACTGTTTGTATCATTGTATACACCTTTGTATTTGTGTATTTTTCCTTGGTTGTATTCGTTGTGTGAACAAATGCAGTTGATACATGTTGTATTAGTAGTGCGAATAAATACAGTTGATACAGACTGTATTTGTTACGCGAATGAATATAGCGAATGCAGATGCCTGACAAGGAAAGATTTGCTTCGAATGGTAAATATTGAAACAATAGCTGCGAATTGTAATTAGCTATGAAACTGTAGTGCTTTCTGAAATTTTCTCAAGTTACTGATAAAACAAACACCATACATAATTGATTTGATGGTGCTGCTTCTTGCAGATCCACTATACTGGCCAACGTTTGTAGTCGCTGTTGCTGCAGCCATCATTGCAAGTCAAGCAATGATATCTGGAGCCTTTTCTATCGTGGCTCAGGCCCAAAGTCTAGGTTGTTTCCCTAGGGTGAAAGTAATGCACACATCGGCCAAATATGAGGGTCAGGTTTATATCCCTGAACTCAATTACTTCCTCATGGTTGCTTGTGTTCTAGTTACTCTCAGCTTCAAAACCACAGAAAAATTGGGACATGCTTATGGTATAGCTGTGGTTATTGCTGAGATCATAACTACACATATGGTGACATTAATAATGCTTGTTATATGGAAAATCAGCATTTGGTGGATTACACTATTCTACGTGGTGTACCTTTCCATTGAATCTACATACCTATCCGCCCAGCTGACAAAATTCGTGCAAGGTGGTTATCTACCCTTGGCCTTTTCAGTCGTGCTCGTGCTCATGATGGGAACTTGGCACTATGTTCAAAAACTTCGATACCAATTCGAGCTCAATAACAAGGTGTCCAGCGACTACGTTAGGGACTTGGCCAAGAGTCCAGACATTAAAAGGGTACCAGGGATAGGATTACTCTACTCTGAACTAGTACAGGGGATTCCCCCTATATTTCCTCACTTCGTCTCCAATATTCCTTCTGTCCACTCTATCATAGTTCTGGTGTCAATCAAATCCATTCCTATTAGTAAAGTAGCACTTCAAGAACGTTTCTTGTTTCGACAAGTTGAGCCTAGAGAATACAAGGTGTTTCGATGTGTTGTTAGGTTAGGGTACAAAGATCAACTTGGGAATACAGAGGACTTCGAAAACCAATTGGTGGAACAATTAAACCAGTTCATCCAACACGAACGTTATATTCTTGGAGCGCATGATCATCAAGGTGCAGACCGAGAAGTTGAGCCAGTAATATCTGACCAACTACAATCGAAAAACTCATCCAGGATCCACATGGAGGACGATCTGCAGCAACAAGTAGATTCGACTCAAATACAAATGGTGTCCCCGAATTCGGAAGAAGAAGAGATGCAGTTTGTGACTAAAGCTAAGGAGCAAGGTGTGTTCTATCTCCTGGGAGAAGCAGAAGTGATGGCTAAACAAGATTCTTCATTCGTGAAGAAATTTTTCGTCAACAATGCTTATAATTTCTTGCGCAAGAACTTCAGGCAAGGGGAGAAAGTAATGGCAATTCCTCAGAGTAGGCTGCTAAGGGTCGGCATGACTTATGAATTGTAATTGTGAATCACACAGCGAAATTATACTAACATATGCTCGCGTAACGAACAATAATACTATGATTTCTGCTCTTTGTATATTTCTATTTTTTTATCCTTTAATAATGTATGCAAGCTTTCAGCTTGAGTAATTGTAATTGTACTTTCGGACTTAAAAGATGTTAGATACGCCAATCAGATAGTTTGTGATTCAAGGCAGATACTTCCTATGGAAAATTTCATGCATTCAGATTTTATATGCCTTTGCAATTCAGTCAGTAACGGACATGACATAAACATATGGAAGCTTTTGATTATTTACATGATGTAGTGGTAAAACACGAATCACTAGGATTGTTTAATCTTGAAAACATTCTTAATTACTAAACTCGTGAACCCCTAAATCTTGACAAACATTAATTAATAGTTCTCTTCACAAGTGTATAACATGTTTTTGATTGAGATTATCTAAACATTTGGAAGATTTTGATTCTCTACAATGATGCACTGCGAACCCTGAGGATTCTTTAGTCCTATAACCTCCTCAAATTTTGACTCAAGAATGCCATGGATCTTGACTAACATTAACAGTTTTCTTCACAAGTGTAGAACAAAATTTAGAATGAGATTAGATTAATCAAATTCCATCTATCCTCGTGCATAAAATTAAACTCACACGCGTTGTGCATATAACCCATAGCAATGAGTAGTGGTGAAGCTAGAAAATAATGTAAATGCCCTAAATCTTTTATCTTAAATTGATCATCCAGAAACAGCTTGAAAGAAGTCATCTCCTCATCATCATTTCCGCTCAAGAGAATATCATCAACATAAATAGCAGCAATTGTAATATGAGAGTCAGTGGACTTGACAAACAGAGAGTAATCATTCTTAGAAACTGAGTAACTGTTAGAAAGAAGAGAATCACTTAATTTTGAATACAATTGCCTCGAAGCTTGCTTTAGGCCATACAAGAATTTGTTCAACTTACAAACCATGTTGGGTCCAGAAACAGTCAGGCCCTGGTATATCTTCATGTACACCTCTTTATCTAGATCCCAGTATAAGAAGGCATTATAAATATCCAATTGGAACATAGTCCAATCCTTTTTGACTGTCACAACTATAATTGTTCTAATGTTGGTCATTTTTACTACGGGAGAAAAGGTTTTATTTTAATCAATCCCCTCTAGTTGAGTATCACCCTTACGACTAACCTAGCTTTAAATCTCTCTATACTACCATCAACATTATGTTTGATCTTATAAACTCATTTATTACCAATTGGCTTCTTTACCATAGGGAGAGGAACTATATCCTAGGTTATATTAAGTTAAAGAGCCTCAAATTCCTTCAACATCGCAGCCTTCCAGGCAGGATGCAACACTACCTGATGAAAACTGGATGATTCATGTACGATGTCCAAATTGTGAAGTAAATTCTAATTGATTGAACTTAGACTACTGAAGCATATAAAAGTAGGGAAAACAAGTATAGAAGTTAGAATTGCAGGAGGAAGAACACCACAAAAATAATCTGATAAGTAAGGAGGAGGATTGTGAGTTCTGGAAGGATATCTTAAAGTGAGAGGAAGTGAGGAAGAAAGTATATCAGGTGAGGAAGGTGAAGGAACTTGTTTAGAAGGTGGAAAAGAAGAACTGGAGTGCTGTGAGACGGAACAGAAGGGGGGATGGATGGAGAGGAAGAAACAGGACAATGCTCTATAGGTACAGAAGTAATAGATGAAGGTGACTGAGTCGAATCAGAAAAGATATGTGTAGAAGGGAACAAAACATTGGAAGAAGGAGCATCTGAGAAGAGAAAAATGCTTTCATAAAAAACAACATCCCTTGAAAAAATTATTTTCTAATCAGAAAGTTGTAGGAGTTTATAGGCCTTTTTTTCTAGGAGTATATCCCAACATAACACATGCGCTAGACCTAGGAGAGAACTTATTCCTATGTGGTTAGGGATCATTGCATGACACAAACACCCAAAGCTTCTTAGATGACTGTAAGAAGGTTGTTCCCCAATTAAAACCTCATAAGGAGTCTTGCCTAATAAGATGGTACTAGGAAATCTGTTAATCAAGTAGGTGGCAGTTAAAATGCAATTTCCCTAAATTATAATTGAGAGTTTGGATTGGAAAAGCAAAGCTCTTGCTATTTCTAGCAAATATTTATGTTTTTTTTCAACTATTCCATTTTTTTGGGGTATATAAGGACAAGAGGTTTGGTATAAAATGCCTTTGGACAAAAAAATTGAATAGATTCATAACTGGTACCAAGTTCCAAAGCATTGTCTATTCGAATAGTTTTAATTTTGGTGTTGAAGTGAGTTTCAACCATGGAGAAGAATGACTTTATAATGGATAGAGCATTGCCCTTGTGACTTAGAAGGTGTGTCCAAGTGTTTCTACTACAATCATCCACAATTGTGAGAAAATATCTATAAGATCTCTGTGTAGCAGTGTGATACGGTCCCCAAACATCCGCATGAATAAGATCAAATAAATGGGAAGAATGAGAATTACTCTCAGTAAAAAGATTTCTTTGTTGTCTAGCAAATGGACATATATAAAAAATGAAAGACTATTTATCAGAAAATGGTACATTCAAAGAGTTTATTTTTTGTAATTTTAAAACAGTAAGGTGTCCCAACCTATTATGACATAGAAGTTGGGACTTATTTACATTTAATGCATTTGCATGAATAGAAAAGGAATTAAACGAGTGGAAGGACAAGTTGATGGAGGTCTAGAATGTGTGACTGGAGATTGTGATCTTGAGTTGTACAGATAGAGCCCTTTAGTCATCTTACTAGGTACCAATGGCATCTTCAAAGAAGAGCCCTATAGAAAACAAACATATTGTGAAAAAACATCAGTGATGAAGTATTAACTAATAACTTGTGAACTGAAATAAGATTGTATTTAAAAGTAGGCACATATAAACCTTGGATACAGCGGCTGAAGGATTTAATTGGACAGAACCAATTGAGATCACTTTTACTTTATACCCATTGGGTAATGTAATAAGATAGGGAACATGTAGCGTTGTTATATTTGTATACAAAAATTTGTTAAAGTTCATATGATCTGATACTCTAGAATCCAGGTTTCAGGAGTTAGAACTCTACTTAAACAAGTACAAGTACCACAACTCATCAGATAAGAAGAGAAAGCAAATATACTTGCAAAGTTAGTTGTGGCAGAGTGACTTTGAGAATCATCAGGACCAACTTGAACATGTTGAAGGATATTCATAAGTTTCCTGTACTAATTAGGTGTGATGGTATTTGCAATATTCATTTCTCAAGAGAATGATCAGGCTTAGAATCATGAGAAGTATGAACAGGTGCAGCAACTCGGACATTCTTGTTCCCTGATTTATAAGGTTGTGGAAACCTATGCAACCTGTAGCACTTCTCAATTACATGTCCACTCTTTTTACAATATTTGCAATAGAGCCTTTTGGATCATAGCCTCCCTTTTGATTGTTGAAACCCTGATTGTTAGGATTTGGATTGTTAAAAGTATATTTCTGTGTAAAATTGGTGGTTTGAGGTGGTTTTGGATTATAAGTGGGACGATTAGATCCAGCAGAAAAGGTTTCAAAGTTATACTGAAAATCAGTTACATTATGAATCCCTCTCTGCTTCTCATCTTGAACAACTAGAGAATAAGCCTTGCTAACTTCAGGAAGTGGTTGTATCATCATAATATTTCCTCTAGCTTTGTTGAATACCTAATTCAAACCCATCAAAAATTGCATCAATTTCTGATTTTTCATCTTTATAATCATTTTGTGTTTACCTCCATATTTATATTCACATACAAAAAAAGAGTTAGCTTCAAAAGACTCCATTTCATCCCAGAGTTTGTTTACCTTATTGAAATAACCACCCACATTAGGAGAACCTTTAGATATAGAACTCAAGTCCTTTTGAACTTCATAAATCCTAGCACCATTTGGTAAAGGACTTCATACATCCTAGCACCATTTTCTTGCCCATACTTCTACTTCAATTCATCCCATGGACTATTAGCAGACTTGGAACATATGACACTCTGTGAAATATACGGGTCTAAAGAATTATGGATCCAGCTATTGATCATGTTATTGCATTGTTCCCACTGTTCAAATAAAAGAGAATCTGAACATAACTCCCATTAATGAATCCTAACTTCTTCTGTGCCCCCAAGGCAATAATAATGCCTTTTCTCCATGCTCCAAAATAGTCCCCATTAAATTGTTTGGTCACGATAATAGTACCAGGATTATCAGAAGGATGAAGATAGAATGGATGAGATAGAGGTAAAACAAGTTCAGTTTGAGTAAAGGTAAGGGCGTTAGGGTCGGTTTCAGACGTGGTTACATTATTTTCATTTTTCATGAGTAAATGGATATAACATATAAAAACTAGGGCACAGAAGATAAAGGCATATTAATAACTAGTAAAATAAATGAGCTGCAGCGAGAAATGGTACCAAAATATCAGGAGCGTCCATCGGAAAATGAAGTCAAAAGCCTGATAAACCAGCAAAAGAAAAACTTATCACTGTCACGTACCCCCAAGCAATCACCACTTTAATCCACAAACTGAGAAAAAACTGCCGCTAAAGTATAGCTTTTATCCACAATAACATTTGAAAGGAACTCGATCAATCTTATCAACGGAAATTGAACACAAGTTTGGACTAGAACTTCAAAAAAAAACTAGGTTTTTCAATTTTCTGGAAATAGGAAGAAACGGAGAAATTGAGGTACTAAAAATCGGAGATTGAACCGAATCTTTGATGAAAATGCTCTGATACCATGTTAGATTGTATGAAATCGAGCAAAAATAAAGAAGAAATTAAAAACCTAACTTAGGGAAGGAAGGTTCAAGAAAGAAGATATTGATTAGATATTTTGCAAAATAACCTGTTAGTTCTAAAACCCGAAACCAGTAATGTATATATACACGCCCAACGCAAAGTAGGTCAAAAGCGGAAGAAGAAAAAGAATGACCTATCTAAAATAATTACAAGGCTCAAACAGACGGCCCAAATATAATTCCAACAAACGCTGTGAATATTTGTTGAAAATAAGTTGGAGAAATCAATGGTATCGACTTCAATTACATGTATTTGATCGTCTATAAAAATCTAAGCATCACCAAACTTTGATTTGGTCCGAATATACTACATTTACTTTTTTCTATTCAAAGAGTATTGATAAGAAAAGTGAATAAGATTAAGTCTTTAATAAAAAAAAAATTCATTCACCAAATATTTTCATTTACATATACATTGTACATTAAAGTTAAAGACACACTTTCAACTCTCAATTTTAGGTAAGATTGTTTATTTGATATCAAAAATATTATAAGAGTAGTATTTAGTAAGGATAAAATGGACTTTTAGATTTTGATGGACATTTTGGTAACTCAATTTTAACTTTAAACTATAAAGCCCAAAAAAATTAAAAGTGAATTTTATGATTTTATTTTAGTTTAGACAATATTAAAATTCGCAGAAAAATAAAAAATACACAAAATTTGTAATACATAAAGAAAGAAAGGAAGAAAGTCTGTCTACTCTTTAACAGTAAAAATATTTTAGAACTTGAATAAAACTACTCAAATCTTTATATTAATAAATGCAATTTTTTACAACAATATCAAAGGAAATAGATGGTAAATACATGTCTAACATATTATTTATTTAAATACTCCTTAATAATATTATTATGTGAAGTTAAACGCTTTATATCATTTAAGAATATTATACTTAAACAATAAGTATGAAAAAACAGCAACACTAATTTTTTTTTTGTATATGTATGTGTATACATCTATGAATCCTAACATAAAAAAGTATAAGGCTTCTTATCAAAATTTGACTTTAAACCACTAAATTTATGGAGTCATCCTAGTTAGAATTAGGTTGGTATTTTGGATTTTCTAGCGTCTGCACCAGAGAACACAAAAACTCAAATAGATTGAATTGTCTCTCGTATTTTTGGAATGTTATGATGTTTGTTGAAATTCAAATTGTTGCAATCAACCATCTTGTCGGAATGTAGTTCTTGAGTTTTTGAGTCTTTTAGAATTAAAAAAATGGCTCTTTCCCTTTCTATCTCTAACCGAAATATTCTACTCTCAAATTACTTCGACTGATACCCACGTTCCACCTCATGGAGAGGACGGCCGGCCTAATACCGGCGCGTCCAAGCTAGCCACCTGATCCTTCAGGTATAGCAATGAATTCCCTTGACATAATTCTACCCAAAAACAATTACTTCAGCGTTGTGGCTGGATCGCAACTTAGCTCCGCCCGTCAGCGAGAAATTCTGAAAACTGAAATTACAACCCATAATAGGATGCCGGTGGTGATATTCGACGCTGAAGATTATTATGGCATAATGGATTAAGAATGCAAATACACCATCAATGGGAGATTATTGAAGACCCGACTCTAAATCGAAACCATCCGAGCAGCTGTCAAAGAAACTATTCCAATCAAGGGTTTGATTAAAATATGGTTATATGACAACAAGAATGTGTTTATTGACGTCTACAATGAAGAAGACTTCAAAGCTGTGTATTTTAAGCATGTAATTGAAATTGAAGGTCAGCCTATGTGGTTAAGCAGATGGACCCCTGACTTCACACTTGAAGAAGACAGTCCAATAATGTCACGACTCGGATTTTCCACCATTGGGATCGTGATGACGCCTACTCTTGAAAGCTAGGCAAGACGATAAATAAAGTTTTTATTACATTAATTATTAACCAAAATAAAAATAAATAATAGCTAAAGCCAAACAGAGATAAAGTGCGGAAGTGCTATAACAGTTCAACAACTCTAATACATGACTACCCCAATGATCTGGTGTCATAATCCACGAATGTCTAAAAATTCTATAAATATAGGTTTGAAAGAAATACATATGTTTTCAAAATAGAAAGAGACAGAAAATCCAAAAAACGGGGAAGAAGGGGACTCCAGGTTATGCGAACACCAGCAAATCTACCTTAGGTATCCTGTGGACTGAAGCCAGCAACCCAAACTTTACTCACGAGGTCCGACATCGAAATCTGCACAGAAAGTGCAGAGTACAGTATTAGTACAATCGACCCCATGTACTGGTAAGTGTCGAGCCTAACCTCGGCGAAGTAGTAATGAGGCTAAGACACGACAACAATATAAACTTGTGTAGTTAAATCATATACGAGAAAGTAATAATAACAAAAATTTAACAAAACATAACGGGAAGGGGAAACATGCTGAGGGGAATATCTAATTCTGGCAGTAATATAGTTGTCAAGACCCAAACCGATGGGACGTGACGGGCACCCGGTACCTTACTCACCCGAGTACCAACATAATGTATCTATTCATGTCATACTATCATAGATACTGAGCCAGAAGGCTGCCGTGAGATAAGTAGAATACAAGATGTGATACCAACTTAAGCATAAGACATACGGCCCTATAAGACCAAATAACCACTCGTATACTGAACATAGACTGACAAGGCCATACAATCTTTTACGTACATGACATATGTCTACAAGCCTTTAAGAATACATAATTTTCATAAAGGTCGGGACAGAGTCCCGCCATACCAAACAATACACGTCTAAATCATACTAACCAAATAAGCAACTCCGAAGCAAATGAAGCACATCAACATCTTCCGCTGAGCTGCTAGCCTACTTGGAGGGCTCTCGACCAAGATATCGGGACCTGCGGGCATGAAACGCAGCATCCCCAGGCAAAAGGGACGTCAATATAAATAATGTACCGAGTCTGTAAGGCACATAAATAAGTACATAACAGACATGAAAGAAATATAGAGTAAATGGCTCAGCCTGTAAGTCTGGATAACTCTATAAATCATGAAATACTTATAGTGTCATGCATTTGCATATAAATATCATGTCGTGCATAGGTACATGTGTTCATAACATCATCAAGCCTCTGAGGGCATTCCATCATATCATCTCGGCCACTATGGGAAAAATTATCAACGTATACCAGTTGATCAAGTGGTGGTGCATATATAACGCCGTAACCTTTTTCCATATCCCATATAAATATAATATACATATATATGCGTATATAACGCCATCTGGTCATGGGTCAATGGACATGTATAAATTCATGAAATGCATAAGAAATACGTTAATAAAATTTTCTCGGAATGACATAAAAATCCATATGCCTTTCGGATAAACTTTATCAAATACGTATTTTTTTTAAACCAATGAAAAAGATATAATAATAATAATAATAATAATAATAATAATAATAATAATAATAATAATAATAATAATAATAATAATAATAATAATAATATAATAATAATAATAATAATAATAATAATAATAATAATTTCTATGAATAGAGTCATTTATGGGAGTTGTGCATTTGCTCGTTTTTTATAATGTATGGATCATGCCAAGAGAAAGAAGGGATAGCCTTAACATACCTGAGTCGATTCTCTTGAGAAAAATTATACCGTACTCCTTTAGAATTGCAAAATCCTGTTGCTATTACGTAGTATAACATCATGTGAAATTTTGTTGAAGCTAATTTATTCCATAGCATATCCGTATGCAACTTTCCTAAAAAGGAATGAATGACCTTAGAAAGTGAAGCTTATTCCATAGAAGATCCGTATGAAACATTCCTAGAAATGAATGAATGACCTTAGAAAGGTCCCTTTTTATAATGATGTGGGCCCCACCTAATAAGGCTTAGTCACAAAATTCTCATTAAAATGTGACATCTTTTTACAAGACTTAAGAGTCATTTCTTGGCTTGATCAAGACAAACTTGGGCTGCCACATAATGCTTATCCATTCCCAACTATTAACCACCAATCACCTTAATTAATTGGTAATCTTTCTCTAAATTCAATAATTACCTGATTGTCCACATAATTAATAATTACCTCAACTTACTTAAAATACTACTCACTTCTCACATACCTTATACACCTTACTATTATGGTCACGTGGTACCTTGTATGGTACTAGTCCATAAATACTGAGATTTTAGCTCGTGCCGTATTTTATCCCAATATGTCAAACTTGAACGAAAATTTATTTTCTTTGACTTGCCTCCCTCTCACCTTCACGAATTTACTCATCACTTGTTTGAAATAGCATAATGCTTATAATCCTAAAATAAATCTCATTCCCGAACTTACGTCGATTAACTTACGACGAAACCTTAACATACAAAAATACGGAATGTAACATCTCATTTTCGAGCTTATATCAATTTACTCATGGTGTACTCCCACATATGAAAACATGGGGTGTAACATTATTTCCCCCTTTGGAACATTCGTCCTCGAATGTTGACTGATGCACTTATCATTTTTATAACCTATGTCTTTCGAATACTTTAATACTCTCCTTGCCATCTAGGCAACTGTTTTGTGAATAAATCCAAAGGCCAGGGTATTCCCCCCTTTAGGCCTCTTTCTCGCACCAATCTCGTGACTCTTGCTACCTTCTGTCATGCAGCATGTATGACTTTTTTCTTGTATGTGCGCTTATGCAACTCTTTTCTCCTATTTCCTCCATCTTTTAGCCAATCTCTAGGCCTCACTTTGCAAACATATACAGAGCTTGATAAAATGTCCCTCTGGGCATCTGTAGGTATACTGAAGTTCTTCGCTCGGCACTTTGTCGAACTTACGAATATTGTTATACCTTATTTCATAGATCCGTTTATCTATTCGTCATACTATACCATAACTCTTACTTCGATTTATCGTTACTGAGGTCTGCTACCGAACTCCGAGTTACTTTCATTACTTATCCCATATGTATAAATCTAAGTCCTTTAATGCTTCCTTATTACTTGTTCATCTTAAGAATGATGGCCTAATCTCACCTCATACTTTGTGACTTTTGTCCATCTACTGTTGATTCACCTTAATGTTGATCTATTATCTACCACTGATAACTTGATCTCTTATGTAATACTGCCCCTAGGGCTCATGTCTCATCAGGGACATCTGGAGTAATTAGATTTATCCACCTAGAGGCGATACTATACTTCCATAACCGTATTTTATAGCATCCCAATATGATTTATCTTACGTGGGTATTTTAATCCTGTACAATTTATGAAATCATTACTCAATTGAAGGCCCAAACGTTATCTTTCATCTATCACAATTACACCTTCGTTCTACTACCAGGGTAGCATTCCATCTCCCCCAAACTCTACTAGTCTTAGACTCCTTTGAGATCATTCAGGCAATACTGAACTTTCTATAACTTAGAGAAACCATCATCTCTCTTATTTTCATGGGCTTAATCCTGGGGACTTATCCATTCTCATCACCTTCTCACTTGCCCCTTTCTTATCCTTACTTATGTCTTCTTAAAACCTTATCGCTTTACCATACTTTAGCTTGCGACCTACACATATTCATTTATACTACTCGCAATCTTTCTTCAACTTGCTTACACCATAGATTTCCTTATGTTATTCTGGAATATCAAGCGAGACATCACATCATCTCAAACTCTTCTTTTACTCTCTTAACTAGACCTCTCGATACCTAGAAATCATCGACTGGAAGATATGCCACTGACAATGCCACTATCAATACTGAATCTCAATGCTTCTAGCCTTCTATCCGAAGTATGGATTATTCACAACCTTCTACATTTGGGTATCTCGTACGTTGTTCACCTTTACCTCACTTACCTTAAAATACTGCCTCACATTCTTCTCTCTCGTTCATAACTTCCATTCCACATAGGTATAATTCATATTCACGACTTGAAGCTCTACAATAATACTTGCACCTCTAGTGTACATACACAATTTGGTGAGAGCTTCATACTGACTTCTTATGAGGCTGGTACTTCCTCTATCTGGATTTATCGTAGAGCCGTTATAAAATATGGCTACTGTATTATCTCTCTTATACCTCTTATATTAAGAGTGATCCTGCAATGCTCTCAATCACTATGTCCATAATTTTCTGGATGCAAAAATCAAACTCCTAATTTACTTAGTTGCTGTAACTCTTTGGTTTCCTCTTTCCTCTGATCAACCTTTATGCAGGCTTAATCTATCTTCTGATTTGCATCTCATGGTATCAGTTATTACTTATAGCCTTTTATGGGCGCTATGGAATATCCATGATATAACTCTTTAACAATTCAATCCTTTGTTTATGACCTGGACTCAATTCTTTCTTTTAACTCGTACCGGAGTCTTCTACGGTTGTATGATTGTCAACATCTATGCTTCATGGATAATACTCCAAATCTTAAGTGCGTTCACAACGTGACTAACTCTGGATCATTGCTCGAATAATTCCTTCTGTTCCCTCTCATCTTTCTTTTAGTGTAAGCTATTACTTCTCCTGGTCATTCTGCCACTTGTTGCGTGCATACTTAGTATATCTTAGTGCCCACACATATTGGAATTCCATACAGCTCGTATGATCTTGAATATCACTTCTAATTTTACTCCCCATTCAGTAGCCACGGTAGGTGGCCACAGTAGGCGTCACCTTCTTATAGAATGCATATAATGTTGTTGTCAGACTGTTGTTACAAGACCATTTCCTTTTTAGGTCATTGTGCTTAGGTTGTAGCCTACTTCCTTATTTATCAGCTAGTCTTTCATTATAATACTTAGGGAGGACCCTCTGACTCTTGTAAATTTGTGAGCTTATTACATTGTATACTCGATGGACCTTCTGATGTCCTTCCTTGCCTATACTTATCCGTAGTTACTTACCTCCACGCCCTTGGGCTTGTAGGGTTGCTTATAAAATAATATTTTGACTGTCTTCCCAGTGGCACCCTCTTTTTATTTCCGTAACACTCATATGGTACCTTTAACTACCCCGACTCCTATTTGAATATATCTTAAGTATTATAATGACATTACTGCAAGGCTGAATTCTCCATGTTAGAGTTTACTACATTTATCTTGCATGATCTACTGATTTGTCTATAACTTCTTGTCTAGTCATGACTAGGCTCTTTCTGAATCAACTACTAACTACTCGTCGGCCCATTCTCATATCCATATTCCACGTAATCTCTCTTGGTTTATTTTCTTTGTCTAACTTACCCCTTGCATCGGCTCCTTATTTATCAATAACCTTCCGGACAGTACTTCCTTTTTTTAATGTTGTACTTACATAACGTTCTGGAACCATAGCATATCTGTAGGATTCAGATAAGTGCAATCTCATTCCTTTCTCATTTTTATCGCACTCTTCCTTTACCATTCCATAGTTACTAGAACAAAATTCTGTCTTACTACCACATCACTCCATATTCCCACCTTTAGGGGAGTACTAAGATTTAGTGCTATGATGATCTACGTATAGATGTTTTACCTTTTCAGCTCTGGCGTCTTTTCAAATTGTAGATGACCCTTACTTGCCTTGCGATAATACTTCGGTACCACGGATAACAAAATTCCTTACTCGCGAGGGTGAGACTTAATGTAACTGGTACATACAGTCCCTTAAGCTTAACTTTGCTCACATTGCTTGCTTTAGGGAAGCGTCTTCCTGAATGACCATTATCTGAATTTCTCATAAATTTTCTTCTGTTGTCCATTCTACTATCGCCGGAATGAAATATGAAATTCTCATGATGCCGACTATTATCAAATCACTCAGTTCCTAATTGATGTTTAGTTTACCTTGTTCACCAATCCATACTGGTTTCTATTATTCTGGGGTCTAACTTTTCCTTCTATTAATCATGTTAAAGTCGCGAACTTATTTCTCGAAATGCGAATGTGACTGTATGGCCTATACTTTCTTGTTGCCTTAAGTCCTGTCACCTCTCGTATTTTCCTTTACTTGACTATAGACTCTATAGTATTTTCATCTTTTTGATCTATTATTGTCATCCATGTATCACATCTTACTCATAATGCTTCCTTATCTCTCTTCTTATTTCCCTGCTAATATTTCTGCGTATCCCTTTCTTTTGAAAACTTCAACAAGACATTCTTTTGCTTTTAGCTCTCCTTGCTTCATTCATTGGCTCTTTGGTTTGCTCAACGTTTTCGCTCTTCTAGGGACGGGAGCCATGCTAAGGTAATATTTATCCCTTCAAGGTTTCAAGTTCCTATCTTTGTAGTACTCATATCTAGCTGTACTATTTTAGTGTGCACCATTTGGGTGTCTCACAAGGAGATCTATTAGCACATTTGCAATATCCTTTGGAAATGTCAACTAACGCAAACAATTCGTCCACCATTTTGGCTCACTCTAACCCCAGCCGGATCGTGATATTATATCCTTATCTTAAACCATATTTGTTATTTCCCATAGAGCATAACTCAGATCGGTGTGGCCAATTATACATACCTCTGTTACTGTTGAAGGTAACTCAAAATGCTTATATCTCTCTTCCTGAATAGCTCGTACCCTTATTCACCTTGTTTCTTTTACTTGTTGCAACTCGTGTCTAACTTTCAATTCTGTTATTCCTTATTACCATAAATGTAGATAAGTATTCTTTCCTAAAAGCTCATTATCAAGAACCGTACACCTTTTAGTACACGCATGATCGGTTGAAGACCTCTCATTTACTTATCATAAGCAATATGCAAAATCGAGTTCCTCTAACTCAACACTTCCACAGCTATGTCTTTTATTGATCGTCTTCCTGAATATAGGCATTATCTTATTACGAATAGAAGTTCGGGATTTGAATTCTTATAAGTGAGCTCTACCACACAATCTAGAGTAAGAAGAAAGAGTGACAGTCCTAAATGCCCTATAGGCTCCTGCTTATAAGTGTGGTGCACGACACACCCATAAACAAGACTCTACTAGACACGGCTTGTATACTCCCTAGGTTAGAACTGCTCTAATACCACTTGTCACGACCCAAACCGATGGGCCGCGATGGGCACTCGGTACCTTACTCAATCGAGTACCAACATAATGCATCTTTTCATGTCATACTATCATTGATACTGAGCCGGAAGGCTACCGTGAGATAAGTAGAATACAAGATGTGATACCAACTTATACATAAGACATACGGGCCTATAAGACCAAATAACCCAATAAGGCCATACAATCTTTTACGTACATGACATCTGTCTATAAGCCTCTAAGAATACATAATTTTCATAAAGGTCGGGACAGAGTCCCGCCATACCAAACAATACACATCTAAATCATACTAACCAAACAAGCAACTCCGAAGCAAATGGAGCGCACCAACATCTTCCGTTGAGCTATTAGCCTACTTGGAGGGCTCTCGACCAAGCTATTGGGACCTGCGTGCATGAAACGCAGCGCCCCCAAGCAAAAGGGACGTCAATACGAATAATGTGCCGAGTATGTAAGGCACATAAATAATAACAGACATGGAAGAAATATAGAGTAAATGGCTCAGCCTGTAAGTTTGGATAACTCTGTAAATCATGAAATACTTATATTGTCATGCATTTGCGTATGAATGTCATATCATGCATAGGTATATGTGTTCATAACATCATCAAGCCTCTGAGGGCATTCCATCATCTCGGCCACTATGGGCAAAATTATCAACGTATACCAGTTGATCAGGTGGTGGTGCGTATATAATGTTGTAACCTTTATCCATATCCCTATTATAATATACATATATACGCATATATAACGTCATATAGTCATGGGTCAATGTACATGTATAAATTCATGAAATGCGAAAGAAATACGTTAATAAGATTTTCTCGGAATGCCATAAAAATCTATATGCCTTTCAGATAAACTTTATCAAATACGTATTTTTCTGAGACCCATGAACAGAAGTTATAATAATAACATGACACATGGGAAATCAAGAACATAAGCATCTCTATTATTTCTATGAATAAAGTCATTTATGGAATTTGTGCATTTGCTCGTTTCGTTTGAATGGTATGGATCATGCCAAGATAAAGAAGGGATAACCTTAACATACCTGAGTCGATTCTCTTGAGAAAAATTATATCGTACTCCTTTAGAATCGCAAAATCATGTTGCTATTACGCAGTATAACATCGTGTGAAATTTTGTTGAAGCTAATTTATTCCATAGCATATCCGTATGAAACTTTCCTAAAAAGAAATGAATGACCTTAGAAAGTGAAGCTTATTCCATAGAAGATCCGTATGAAACTTTCCTAGAAATGAATGAATGACATTAGAAAGGTCCCTTTTTATAATGATGTGGGCCCCACCTAATAAGGCTTAGTCAAAAATTCTCATTAAAATGTGACACCTTTTTACAAGACTTAAGAGTCATTTCTTGGCTTGATCAAGACAAACTTGGGCTGCCACATAATGTTTATCCATTCCCAACTATTAACCACCAATCACCTTAATTAATTGTTAATCTCCCACTAAAATCAATAATTACCCGATTATCTACATAATTAAGAATTACCTCAACTTATTTAAAATACTACTCACTTCTCACATACCTTATACACCTTACTATCATGGTCATGTGGTACCTTGTATGTACTAGTTCATAAATACCAAGATTTTAACTCGGGCAGTATTTTATCCCAATATGTTAAACTTGGACGAAAATTCATTTTCTTCGACTTGCCTCCCCTCTCACCTCACAAATTTACTCATCACTTGTTTGAAATAGAATAATGCTTATAATCCCAAAATAAATCTCATTCCTGGACTTACGTCGATTAACTTACGACGAAACCTTAACGTACGAAAAATGCGGAATGTAACATCTCATTTCCGAGCTTATATCAATTTACTCATGGCGTACTTCCACGTACGAAAACATGGGGTGTAACAACAGTAAAGAAGCAAAATTAACATCAGGCTTTAAACCAACAGAAGTAATAACATAGTAACATGTGCACGGCATCACCCTTCGTGCTTTTACTCTCGTCCTCACCATAAGAAACAACAAAAATGGCATGGCATCAGCCTTTGTGCTTTTACTCTCTCAAATCATGGCACGACATCGCCCTTCGTGCATTAACACTCAGAGAATATGGTACGACATCACCCTTCGTGCATTAACACTCACAGAATATGGTACGATATCACCCTTCGTGCATTAACACTCACATAATATGACACGACATCACCCTTCGTGCATTAACACTCACTCACAATATCATGCGCGGTATCATCCTTCGTGCATTAACAATCACTCACAATATCGTGCACGACATCACCCTTCGTGTTTTATACTCTTCCTCACTTAAACAATGGAAACAATAACATCCCGGCAAGGGAATCAGCTATAACCAATCTCGTTTCAACAGTTAACCTCACAAAATAAGTCTCAACTTGAGTCAATACTCGACAATGATCCAATACCAAGAAAATATCATAAGACTTGTTCAACATGGAGAATCACCAATTTAAGCATGAATAGTACGTAATAAGAGACACAACGGTCACAGTATAAGACTCACTTGCATGCTCAACATCAACGTGTAGATACTCATCACCATACCTATACGTCGTACTCAATACTAACACATAGCCAATAAGAAGACAACACATATTCCCTCAAGTTAAGGTTAGACCAAACATTTACCTCGATTCCACAGCCAAAAATCAAGCCTCAATTACCGCTTTACCTCTCGGTTCCACTTCCAATCCGCTTGTATGTAGTCATAATTAACTTAATAACATCAATAAATGCTAAAGAACTCAATTCCAATGTTTAATTATAGGTTTCCTAACATTTCTCCAAAAAGTCAAAAATTGACCCCGGGCTCGCTTGGTCAAAACTCGAAGTTCGGACCAAAACCTGATTACTCATTCACCCCCGAGCTCGGATATACAATTGGTTTTGGAATTTGACCTCAATTTGAGGTCTAAATCCCCATATTTCACCCAAAAACACCCAATTTCCAATGAAAATCCCTAGATTTTAAGATGAAATCTTGTAAAAGGAATAAATAGATTGAAAGAAATTAGTAAGAAATTGTTTACCTATGATTTGGGGAAGAATTTGTCTTTGGAAAATCTCTTCTTGAAGTTTAGGGTTTGAAAATTTGAGAAATGAATCAAAAATCCTGTTCAGAATCGTTTTTGAACAGTTGCAGATATCACATTTGCGACGCAAATGCGAACATCTCATCGCAAATGCAAAGAATGTCCAGGGCCTGCTTTCATCGCAAATGCAAACGCTTATTCGCAAATGCGACCTGTTCACATCACAAATGTGATCCTGAGCTTCGCAATTGCGAAGGTCCCCTCCCAGCCCCACTGATCGCAAATGCGATGCTCGCATTTGCAAGCCAGTCTTCGCAAATGCGAAGCCTGCAGACCTGAAACAAACCATCAATTTTCTTAAGTCTCAAAACATTCTGTGGCCTATCCAAAACTCACCAGAGCCCTCGGGGCTCCAAACCAAACATGCACATAAGTCTAAAAACATCGTACGGACTTGCTCGCGCGATGAGATCACCAAAATAACATCTAGAACTATGAATTCAACACCAAAACTCATGAAATTCTCAAGATAGTTCAAAAATTTTATTTTCTCAACCAAGGGTCCGAATTACATCAAACCTCTTCCGTTTTTCACCAAATTTCACAGATAAGGCCTAAATACCATAACGGACCTGTACCGGACTCCGGAACCAAAATACGGATCTGATACCAACAAAATCAAAACCTATTAAATTTCCAAAAATCATTATATTTTCAGTTAAATAATTTTCTTCAAAAATTCATTTCTCGGGCTAGGGACCTCGGAATTCGATTCCAGGCATACGCCCAAGTCCCATATTTTACTACGGATCCTTCGGGACCGTCAAATCACGGGTTCAGGTCCGTTTACTCAAAATATTGACCGAAGTCAACTTAAATTAACTTAAAGGCAAAAACTCAATATTTTTCTCAAATTTTCATATAAGACTTTTCGGAAGCTCGCCCGGACTGCACACACAAATCGAGAAGAATGAAAATGAAGTTTTTAAGGTCTCGAAATACAGGATCAGATTCTAAAACGAAAGATGACCTCTTTGGGTCATCACAAATAACTCCAGTATGGGTACTTTTGCCAAACCTTGTGTTCCATCTGCATACTTGGCACTATGTCAAACAAATTTTGAGCCCAATTGGAACCCCTCTGGGAATGGATGTTGCTACAAAGGGAATGACTAGACCAAGTATGGCAAAAGTTCGAGTGGAGATTGATTTGACCAAACCTAGATTGGATCATATATTTGTTGGTCAAAGGAATGCAGCTAATCCTCTACAAGGCCACGAACAAAAGATTGAATATGAAGACGTGCCTAAGTACTCACAGGGACTTGTGATTAACTATCAACTAAATTAAACCAAACAATTAATCTATTCAAGCTAATCTGAAAGTATGAATATTTAGCTAAAACTAATCTAAAGTGACAAACTAAGAGATTAAAGAAAATAAGTTGGCAAATTTATAGAGACGAATTCAATGTGAGTGAATATTCTAGAGTTATGGGTTAGCTAACAATTCTGTTGAGTTTTTCACTTAAATCGTCTAATTAATTTATCTGATTTATTGGTTGACAGGGTTAATATTGCTCGTAGCCTTCTCTCGAAGTACAACTCACATATTCAAGCTAATCTAACGATTATATTCCTATGGAATTAGAATTAACAAGAACGCATTAATAATTCCCGTATAGTAACCAAGCAAGGCAATTAGGTATATTCCTATCCTAACCACAAATCCGCCCCCCCCCCCCTCTAAGAGTTAAGATCTTACTCTACTCAATCTTATATGCAATCTATGATTCCCTCTCCTGAGTTCAATTCTAGATTCGTAGATAGTATTCAATTGTTGATCAAACAATCAAATAATTAAGTGCAAGATTGAATAAATAAATCAATATGATAAAATAATAAGAACAATTCAAGTTTCAAACTACAACGTTCATATAGCACCCAAAACTCTAGAACAAATAAACTATGAAATTAAAGGAAGAGAAGAAAAACTAGTTAGAAGCCTCCTCCAAGCATGATGTGTGTTCTCCCACGTCAATTCTCCTTCAATGTATGTTAGATCCCCTTCAAAATATGTTTAGGACTCCTTATATACGAGTTGGTACTATATAGGACCGAAATAATCTTGTCCCGAAAAATCCCCGCCTCCGGCGTCCAGGCCAGCGCGAGACGCTGACCTAAACCTTAGCGCTGGATCCAGTGAGTTTGCCGCCTGCTCTTTCAAGCGTCTTTCCCAGGTACGTTTTTGCCTCCATTTGTCTTTTTATTGTATCCTTGGGGGACAAACACCAAAGGGTGTCCCCCCATTTTATATTCTTTTATTTTTTTTTCTTTTTCTTTCGCGTTTTATTTAAGTTTGTTCTAAATGTCATCTTCATACCGCTTTATTGCTACACAGTTCAAATATAATATATAAGCACAAACTAATATAATTATGGGAAAAATTCACATTAGAATAACTGGGCTCCCTATTTTTCAATTTTATAGCCCATATTTCAATTTACAACCAACTAGGCCAAAAATAATAGGCTAAGATTCAACATCCAACTCCAATAGGTTCTCAAAATTACTATTTAATTTTTATAAAAAATTCCTCAAGATTTTAAATTAATTTTCGAATCAGTAACTGTGACTCAAATATTAATTCAACAAACCAAATTCATTTGGGTTGTTGAAAATTAGATTTTTAACAAGCTTAAATATGTGGGTTTAAATTCCGAATTTGATTTTGTGAGAAATTTGAAGTGGGTACTATAAAGACTTGTTAGAAATAGTATAAGGAAGTTGTATATAAAATTTGAAGTCATTTAATGGAAATTTGGACTGGTTTTGAATAAGAATTGCAACTAAAAATCGTGAAAGAAGTTCGTCTACAAACGCTTGTATAAATGTGTATAAAAGTGTATAATAGTGTATAAGGTGTATTTCTACACTCATATACACTATTATACAAGATTATATATAATTATATAAAAAACTGACTTCGTCTTCTTCCTTGCGTTTTTTCTGAAATTTAACTCAAATCTACTCCAAATCACTTTAAATTTAAATTTTGAACTCATTTTGATATTTTCAATCAATTGGAACAACACCCAATCCAAACAATTAACAAATTCAATAAAACTCATTTTCAAAAACAAAATTTTGAATGAACTTCAATGGTGGACTTTTGCTCTTCAATTTTCTTACATTGCAAGCAGGTGACATAAGAGGAGAAGCAGAAAATACATGGTCTCTTGAAGCATATGTAGAAGATGTGAGAAAAAGAGAGAGTGAAAGCAATGGTTGTGAGAACACAGATTTAACTCCATGATTTTTAGAAGCAATGGTTGTAAGAACACAGATTTTAAATTTGCTAGTGATTTCAAAATATGTACAATATGGGCTAGGTGGGATAAAACATAAAAATATGTGCTATTTTTTATTATGGTGTGAAGTCATGTGTATTTTTTTGTAATTCTTTACGTAATTAATAGTCAAATGACGAGTAAAAACTACTAGAACGTGATGTAACAATGGATAAATAAATACATTTTTGGCCGAGCATCAAAAGTAAGGATTAATAACAATGGAGAAAGAGAAAGAAATGGAAGCAAAGGTCGCACCTAGCAGCAATCCAAAGCCAACAGTTCCAAACCAAATTACCCAAGAGAAGCTGATAAATGGTGCAGGAGCGAGCACTTCTAGCTGCAAAGCACAACCAAAAACTCCAAATAAAATTGCAATAGAAAAGTTGACAAATGATGCAGGAGAGTTACAGATCCCTATTGAGAACCCCAAAGATCTTCAGGTAGTTCTATTTCAAGACTCTAAACATGAAGAAGAAGAGCGATGGAAAGTACAGTTGAATAAGAACACAAGAGCTAAAAAGCAGATTCTGCTCATAGAGGAAAATGCAAGTACTTGCAATAAATTTGATAGTCTAAGCAATAAGGAGGAACCTCAGAATAATATTGACCACATGAGAGAGTCAAGCAAAGGGCCTGAAGAATAAAACACTAATCAAAATGGAAAAGAGCTCCAGGATGAACGGGCAGATAACACTACCACAAAAGAAGAAAAAGAAGAAGAGACATCCGAGGAGTTTACTGAAGAAGAGATGACTGATGAGGAAACCGAGTTATTGGCTCAAGCAATTTGCAGCGGGAAAACGAAAACAAAAAGAAATGAAGTCCAGGAAACGATTGACAAAACATGTAAGGGAAGTGGACTATAACTTAGGAATCCTGCAATCAGAGGCGGATCTAGGATTTGAAGGTTCCGGGTGCCATATATAATTACCTGCAAAATAACTCCCAATAATCCTGGTAAGAATTTATATGTCTCTGTTGTATATGCAAAATCCAAATCAGCTGGAAGAGAAGATCTCTGGGAATATATGAGAGTTTTTGCTTCAACTATTTCCAACCCATGGGCTGTCATAGGGGATTTTAATAGTATCCTTAGCACTGATGAAAAGTTGGGTGGTACTCCTCACAACTTGTCCAAAAGCCTACCTTTTATAGAGTGTCTTCATGATTGTGATTTAACTGACATGGGTTATACTAGGCAAGCATTCACTTGGTGTAATGAAAGAAAGGGTAAAGAAGTCATTTGGAAAAGGTTAGGTTGGTAGTTAATGATGAATGGGAGGCCTGTTTTTCCAAAACTGCTAAGTATAAAACAATTGACAAGAATTAGCTTTGATGATTGCCCGATCATGATGTCTGCACAGAATGAAGAAGATAACTACATCAAGTACTTCAAATTCTTGAAATTTTGGGTGGATCAAGACGATTTTACAGAAATTGTGAGACACCAGTGGGATACAGAGATCTCTGGCAATATTTTCTGGGGGTGCATCAAAAAATGAAGAAGACTAGTAGAGCTCTAAGTATCCAAAAAACAAGATTGGAGATATTTTTGTCAAGACACGTCTTCTTGAAAATAATATTAATTACTTTGAGGAGATGTTTATGACCTCTTTGGACCAAGAAGATAGAATGAATCTTAATAGAGCTAAGGCCGAACTAGTGGTTCACCATAAGGTGGTTGAAGCTTTCTGGAAACAAAAGGCCAATCCTAAATGGCAACTGAAGGGTGATGAAAATACAAAATACTTCCATAGTGTTGTGAGAGGCAAAAGAAAATTACTTAACATTCATAGGATTAATGTTGATGGCCAGTGGGTGGAAGGGAGGGATAACATAGCCATAGCTGCTGTTAATTTCTATCAGGATCTATTCAACAGTGGCAACCTAGATATTGACATGAGTATTATGAATTGCATACCTAGATTGATCAGTGATGACGATAATATAATGCTTCTAGCAGAACCTTCACAGGAAGAGGTTAGAAATGCAATTTTTTTTATCAATCCTAACAGCTCTGCAGGCCCCGATGGCTTTAATAGCCTATTCTTCCAGAAAACTTGGGACATTATTGGAGATGATATGGTAAATATGGTTAGAGTTGTGTTTAACAGCGATCAAATGCCCAGATTCTTTACCAATACTTGTCTTGTGCTTATTCCCAAAATAGACTCTTCTTAATCATTTTCAGACTTCAGACCTATTAGTCTCAGTAATATTTTTCAGAAGATGATTTCCAAAGTGATGAATAACAGGTTATCTCGGTTATTGCCTATGATTATCTCACACAATCAAAGCGATAATAGGAAGGTCTATTGGGGAAAATATTCTACTTGCTCAGGAAATCATCCATGATATAAGAAAACCTAATAAGGGAGGCAATGTTATAGTTATGTTAGTAATGAACAAGGCCTATGACAGGCTTTCTTGACACTTCTTGGGTTCTGTCATAAGGAAAATGGGATTTAATGAGCAGTGGATCCACATTATTTGGAATCTTCTATCTAACAATTGGTATATTGTGATTCTCAATGACAGAAGACATGGATTTTTCAAATCTCATAGAGGAGTCAAACAGGGAGACTCTTTATCACCTTCTCTATTTATAATTGTTGTTGAAGTTCTTTTTAGAAGTCTAAACAAACTTTATGATAATCCAAGGTTCATTGGTTTTAACATGCTGCCAAATGGACCAAAGATTAATCATTTAATTTATACTGATGATGTTATTATTTTTTGCTCAGGTAAAACATCAAATCTACAACTGATTCAGGAGACCCTGACTAGGTACGAGAAGAACTCTGGTCAACTCATTTATAAAGGAAAAAGCTGCTTCTTGATGGACAAAGATATCTCTTAAAGAAGGAAAACTATAGTGGCCGGGACTTTGGACATGTAGGAAAAGGATTTTCCAATCACATATTTGGGATGCCCTTTATTTTATGGAAAGAAAAAGGTTCATTTCTTTACGGAAATGGCTACTAAAATAATACAAAGGGTAGGATCATGGCATCGTAACCTTCTATCACCTGGTGGCAGAGGCGAATCTAGGATTTGAAGGTTTCGGGTGTCATATTATTTTATACATAGATATATTATTATTTATACAATCTAAATGGGATAAATATATAGTCGGTTTGATCAACTTTGTGTTTCGGTTCTAGCTATTCATCTTTTCGATTTATATAGATAAATATATCGAACGAAAATAAATTATGACAACTTAGCGCACATCATAAAATTTTCAGCAGTAATACCAATATCATAAAAAGAATTCCCACATGAAAAGTACAAAAAGACAACTTCTTTCATGTTTTGACAATTGGAAATGTCTTCCAATTAAGAAAATACTACCATAATCAGTTGGTCACTATAACTAATAAGTAAGACATACATAATTCTTACATCCTTAAGTAAACAAAAACATACAGGTACATCATTTATTTACAATTGTCCTCGACGAGTTTTCATATTTTGAAAATGGTCAATGATAGCATCATTACTTACCTTTTCAAATGCTTCTATGTAACAAACTAAACAATCATTTAAATATTGATCACCAATGCTATTTCACACTTTATTTTTTATTCGCTTCATGGATGAAAATACTCTCTCCACATTTATAGTAGCAACAGGTAAAATCAAAGTAAACTTCACCAGTAAATAAACAAGTGCATAAGTCTACACAAGATTTACTTCAATTCTTTTGCTAAATCTTTAATTCCTTGCAAGTTGGAGAACTTGGGATCATCACCTCGCATATGAATTATGAAGGTATCGAGTTGATAACTCAAATCCCGAAGCAGCAATTTATCAAACTCATTTGGATAACACTTCGCCAATGTTACTATTCTATCTTTATCAAAATTAGCAAAGGAATTAACTGGACTCAAGCTAGCCATCCCAAGAAGCAAATCACTACTCACTACATCAAAACGTTCATTAAGCTCTTGAAGTTGCACATTAATCACAACATAAAAGATTTCAACACGCAAGTAATGTGAGTAACAAACATTAGACTTACGCTTAGACTTGCCGGGAAAGTAAGACTCATCCATCTTCGGAATCAAAATATCATGCATATCACAAAATGAGGAAACATCATCCAATAGAGATTCCATCCGGTTTCCCTCATATCTTGCAACCTTTTCTTTGTAATGTCAAGAAATACCACGACATTAACAATATCTTGATCCTTTCTTTTGTAAAATCTTGCTCAATTCATTTGACATGGCTAACACTTTCACCATCAAGTGAAGCACAAAAATAAATTTGAATGTTCTAATCTTACCCAAAAGATACTCTACTTGATTTCTTTCATGTGAGGTAGAACATTCATACTCAATCAATTTAAGCACATGAACAATAGAAGAGAAAATAGCAAAAAAGTTATCCAATGTTTTGAAATGGGATCCCCAACGAGTATCACCTGGTTTTTGAAGTTCACGTTCTTGATTTAATCATTGTCCTAATAACTTCACCGGACCCAAGTAATTGCTCCAACTCTTCAGCTTGATGATGACGAAGCAAGTCTCTGCGCTTGAAAGATCCTCCAACAACATTCAACATATTAGTAACATGATCAAAAAAGTCTTCAACATCCAAATGCTTTTTAGCAATAGGTACAAGTGTTAATTGCAATTGATGAGCGAAGCAATGAATGTAATATGCCGATGAGCTATCTTTCATAACTAAAGTCTTGAGACCACTTATCTCTCCGTTCATATTACTAGCTCCATCATAACCTTGTCCACGTACTTTAGATGTACTTAGTGAGTGATCCGAAAGCAAAGAATATATTGCTTCCTTTAATGAGCATGCCGATGTATCACTAACATGGACAAGGCCAACAAATCGTTCTACCACTTCACCATTCTTATTAACATACCGCAAAACAAGAGTCATTTGTTCTTTGTACGAGATATCTTTGGATTCATCGGCTAATATACCAAAGTAATCTCCATTGAAGTCTTCAATTATAGATTTCATTGTTTCTTTTGCACAAGCATTGACAATATCCTTTTGAATCATAGGACAAGTTAAAGTATCATTTTGTGGAGCATTTTCTAATATTACTTTTCCCATATTCGGATGCTTGTCCCCATGCCACCGCAAAAAGCTTAGAAATAAGCCTTGATTGTTGAGGATTCACTTTCGTCATGACCTCGGAAAGGTAATCCATGATGCAAGAGAAGTCTTGCAACATCAATTGAGGCTTCCAAGCGCATTCGGTACTCACTTTTTACCTTCTCAGAATGCTTGTCTAAAACAACTTGAATTGATTGATGATGATTTGACAAATCTAGCATCTTGTTGAAACATTTATTATGGACACTAGTAATCTCACCGACATGCAAACGGAACCTTTCAAGAGCCTTATTCCAAGCCCTAAAACTATTTTTTTTGTAAAACATTCACTCGCACTTCCATGAACGAATTCAATTTTGAACAAATAACAACATAGACAATATGCGGCATCTTTTTTCACACTATACTCCAACCATCTTGAAAATAAACTTTTGAACCAACTTGGTTTAAATTGGTGCATTCTCCCTCCTATTGTAGTTTGAGGAAATTGATGATTAGTAGGTTGATAAGACCCATTTTGAATGTAATATCTCCTCACCTCATCTCGTAATCGAGGGCTATAATTAGCAATGGGTATTCTTTCTCCTGGGTCGGTGCTAAATGATTCTGAGTCAAGCTCATCGATAAGATGAGAAAAATTGACATTCGTATGAATTTATGGAGCTATCGCCTGATTAAATGATGGCACACTAGAACTAGAACTTGGTTGAGAATAATTCATTTTTACAACAAATTTATCCATCTCAATCTTTCCTACAAAATAAATGTTCAATCCAACTCATAATTAATTCAAGGATGTCATATGCATTTTTGGTATAAATTTGAATTAAGACTGAAAATCTAAACTTCCAATGAACGCCATCAAGGAATCAATAGCAAGAGCAAAACAAATAATGAAAATAAAAATCTGACAACAAAATGCTTTAAAAGCTTATCTGATCTTGAAACACATCATCTTAGCATATGTTTACATAAAAATCATGCAAAAGCTAATACAATTAGAGATTCAAGAGAACAATATGCACAATAACACAATAAACTATAAAGTAAAGATTGGAACAGAGAAAAAAATCAATTCTGAATTGAATAAAAGAAAAACAAGGGAGAAAATGAAAGGATCAAAGGGGTTTAGCAACTTGTAAGTCTATATTCTTAAATACTTAACTATACCACCAAAAAATTTATTTTCAGAGAAACCCAACATAAAAAAAATTAAAAAAAGAAGCAAGAGAATAAGAGAGATTTGTGGTGCAGCAACAAGGTGAAGTGAAATGGAAAAGTGGACACCAAATGGTAGTGGCCAACTGCCGGTGAGTGACGGACTGAAACAGTGAAAATTCAAGAATTCCCAAATTTGGGGCAGCAGCACCGTGGAAGAGAAGGATTTTGGGTGGGAAATTTTTTTGGGAAAATAAAGTAGCTTTTGTATTTTAGTGGATAAAGAAAGCACAATAGAAATGGACCAAAGATTAATCATTTAGTTTATACTGTAATGTTATTATTTTTTGCTCAGGTAAAACATCAACTCTACAACTGATTCAGGAGACCCTGACTAGGTACGAGAAGAACTTTGGTCAACTCATTAATAAAGGAAAAAGCTGTTTCTTGATGGACAAAGATATCTCTTAGAGAAGGAAAAATACAGTGGCAGGGACTTTGGACATGCAGGAAAAGGATTTTCCAATCACATATTTGGGATGTCCTTTATTTTATGGAAGGAAAAAGGTTCATTTCTTTACGGAAATGGCTACTAAAATAATACAAAGGGTAGGATCGTGGCATATTAACCTTCTATCACCTGGTGGTAGGAAGGTTCTTATAAGTCATGTACTAACAGCTATGCCCATGCACCTTCTATCAATTTGCCAACCTCCCAAGATTGTACTAACGAAATTGAGAAGGTATTTGCTAATTTCTTTTGGGGAACAAGAGACAAAAAACAGAAATCCCACAGGATATCATAGAAGAAATTATGCTTACCTACTGATGAAGGTGGTATTGGAATCAGAAACCTCCACGATATCTCAAATACATTTGCAACAAAGTTCTAGTGGGTGTTTCGGACCAAAGAGTCATTGTGGACAAAATTTATGAGAGCCAAATACTCTCAAAGGATTCACTCCATGGCCAGAAAATGGAACTATACCCACTCACATACTTGGAGAAAAATGATGAAAATCAAACATAGAATTGACCATATAATCCTTTGGAAAGTAAATAAGGGCAACTCTAACTTTTGGTGGGACAATTGGACTGGTCTAGGAAACCTAGCTCAGTTTGGTGTGCATCTAGATCCATCAGATCTCAAGTCGCTACTTATATTGATAATGGAGAGGGGAATGTTTCAAAATTATGCCAATAACTTCCTTTACATGTTGTCCAACAGATCCAAAGAGTTAAAGTTGGCTCTTCTGATCTAAATGATCAACTTATATGGACTGTTTCATTAGACGGAAGATTTAATTGTGACTATGCCTAGGAAAGCCTAAGGGAAAGAAAAAACACTTCTCTGGTCAATAAAATGATATGGCATAGGAAAAGTCTTTTTAAAGTGTCATTCTTTTGTGGAGATTACTCACGCATAAAGTTTCAATGGATGCGAATATGGGTAGATTTGGTATTTCTCTCCCCTCGATATGTTCTTGTTGTACCAATCCTAATCAGGAGGATGAGGAGCACTTATTTATCAATAGCAGAATAGTCGACACTATTTGGAATTTTTTTAATCAAATGCTCGGGATCAGGAGGGCGTAGAGGAGCATCAGACATATGATCATTACATGGTGGATGGAAAAAGATCATAATCATATTCATAAACTGATTCTCCAAATATCACCAGGTGTTATCGTTTGCCAGATTTGGAAAGCAAGATGTTCGAGTAGACATGAAAGGGTGAGTATGTCATCTAATAGAATTATCTTGCGTACCACCCATCGAATTAATATAATTGCTCATAAGCAATTCCCTAGAATCCCTCCATTTATGAGATTAAATCACTTTTTTGAACTAATGGATAAGGCACAACCTG
Source organism: Nicotiana tabacum (assembly GCF_000715075.1). Taxonomy (NCBI): domain Eukaryota; kingdom Viridiplantae; phylum Streptophyta; class Magnoliopsida; order Solanales; family Solanaceae; genus Nicotiana; species Nicotiana tabacum. The sequence continues at coordinate 99,794,284 of NC_134097.1, read as the reverse complement.
TTATTAATTCGCAGTAAAATGGCGTCCTCCTTCAACTACAGAAACACCAGCACTCAAAGCTGGAATTGAATGGTGCATTAATCATAATATCAGGAAGCTAGAGGTGGAAAATGATTCCCTATTATTGGTTCAATGGTTAACAAATGATGCTAGTATCCCATGGAGGCTACACCACGAAGTGAATGACATAATGTAAAGAATATAGGTTAACCCTAGTAGTTAACCTTAGTTAGCCTAACTTAACTATAGTATTAGTTAGTGTTAGTGATGCACAACTGTCCTAAGGGCGGTTAGTTAGTTAAATATATTGTAGCTTCTCCTTCTTAGTAGTTGAATCAGTTGTATCAATACACAGAGCATAGCTCTTGTCCGATTCTCTCTCGTAAATTCTCAATCTCAATTTCTCTCTTCGAAGATAATTCGAGAGAATCTACTCAAATTCAGAAGCTTTGAACCCTAATTTTGTAGTCTATCAATGGCCTCCAGAGAACTCGACTGATAATGCGAACAATGGAGACAATACGAGCATCGGAACGATACCTAGCTCGATTGTGTTAGATCATAATCATCCTCTCTACTTGCATGCATCTGATGGTCCGGGATCGATGCCTGTGGGACTCATTTTGGCAGGTATGAAAAATTAATCTTTTTGGAGTCGTGCAATGAAAGTAGCGTTGTTAGGAAAGAACAAATTATGTTTAGTTGATGGATCAACATCGAAGGAGGATTTTGGTCCAAATCTAGAAAGTCAGTGGGATCGGTGAAATGCGATTGTGACTTGATAGCTCCTGAGCAATGTGAGCAGAGATTTGGTAATAGGAGTACTATTTTCTTCGAATGAACAGAAGGTATGGGCTTCCTTCAAGGAACATTTTGACAAAGTGAATGCATCGAGATTGTATTACTTGTATAACAAAATATTCGCCCTAACACATGGGATTTCGTCAGTATCGATTTATTTCACCAAGCTAAAAGACCTTTGGGCAGATTATGATTCCATATTGCCACCTACTACATCAGCCACTGAGTATATTGAACAATTGGAGTATCAACGACTGCTATAATTTTTGATGGGATTGAATGACAATATTGACCAAGCAAGGAGTCAGATTCTATTAATGCCAAGCTTGTCATCTATAAATAAGGCTTATGCTATGGTAGTTTATGAAGAAAGCAGGAAATCATTTACTGGTGCTACCTATGGGCAAATTGGGCATAATGATCCTATTGTGTTGTTTACTGCTCAATCTACATCTAAGCCAAGGAGAAACTATATCTAAGAATGTGATTTTTGTATATGAAAGGCCATACTGGAAATGAATGTTATAAATTGATGAGGTGTGAATTTTGTAATAAGACAGGGCACCTGAAGGAGAACTGTTACAAGATTATTGGTTATCCTTCTGATTTCAAGCATAAAAAGAAAGCAAATGCAATCATGATAGATGGATCTGGACAGCAAGGAATGATAGCTTCACTAACCACAAGCAAATATCAGCCAAGCAGTAATGTTGAACCAGCTCGGTTCTTTACTAAAGAACAATATAATCAGTTGTTGCAATTGCTGAACAAAGGCTCTACTGCAGGGACTAGTGCAAACATGGCAGGTAAGTGCTTTTGTGGTAACGTAGCATTATATGAGAACTAGAACTGTGAAAATAGTAGTAGATATTGGTGCTACTAACCACATGACTGGTGATAAGAGTTTACTGAAAAATGAAACTTCAGTAGGAAATTCAGGACAAGTGTAATTACCTACTGGAGATTCAGCATCAATCTCACATATGGGGGAGTGTCAACTCACAGGAGGTGATGTACTGAAAGATGTGTTATGTGTACTGATCGTAGCCTACTCTGCACCACTAAAAAGTAGCGAAAGAGGGTCGCAATAGCTTTTACCTGATTTTGGGTCGGGATCGATTTCCACAGAGAGCTAGAAAGGGAGTTGAGTATCTATTTATGTTGGGATTGCGTATTGGTTCCAAATTGCACTTCTATTCATTTTTGGGTTTTCTTTATAATTCTACTATTATCAAACTACAAATTATAATTGCAACTAGATTAAGCTAAGAGTAAAATGCTACAAGTTGTTCAAATATTCTAAAAGGCACTAGGGTAGTGACTTTCACCTAGGTGGCCAATTGACGGGTAATTGCATCTAAGACATGATTGACATGATTGGGGAATATGTTATAACCGTTGCTCGATATTACCTACTCTCACACCTCTCAGTAGAAAGAATGATTTTGCCCAATTGACTTTCTCAAGACCAATTGGGTATGCATATTTGCTCAAGAAACTAGGGTTCAAGTTGGGTATTACTCTCTCAAGGTTTAACCCTTTAATTGGGACTATCAATTCTCTTGGGTCCATCCCAATTCCTTATTGGACCAATTTCGGAGACTTAGGCTCTCTTTCTCAAGAAGAGCCCAAGTCAACTTAGCACAAACTAGTGTTTGCAACCACTAATTCAGTAATTAAACCATGAAATTGACCCAAATAGCAAACACCTATAGTCAATCTAGCCCTAAATTGCAACACCCATCAATTACCCACACTAGGGTTGAGCCACAACTCTAGCTAATGGGTCTAGCTACTCATACTTGAAGAGAAAAATAGAGAAATAGATGAAGATAAATACATATTAATTAATTGCTAAGCTAAATACAAAGATTCAATGATAAAAAGTAAGTAAAAATGTCCAAAATGGCTACAAGATACATTCCCACGAGCGCAACAGCTATTCTAAAATGTCTGATACCCTAAAAATGAAAAAAGATTCTATTTATACTAAGCTGGAAAAACTGGACAAAAATGCCCCTATGGGGTTAGTGCGGACCGCACAAAATGGTGTGCGGCCGCACTAGGCTCCTGAACTTTAAAGCTTGACTCTCTGAACCCAGGCTCCACGGGCCACACAAAATGGACTGCGGTCGCGGAGGTTTCGAGTGCGGTCCACACAGAATGGACCGTAGACCGCACAAGGTTCAATCCTTGAACTTGGCATCTCTCTGAATCTTGGCTCTGCGGACCTCACAGAATGGTAGTGCGGCCGCATTGCCTTCAATGCGGACCGCACAAAACCTTCTGCGGTCGCACTGCCTTAATGCCTGAAATACCAGCTCTCTGATTCCCCCTAGTGCGGACCGCACAAAGTGTAGTGCGGCCGCACTAGGCCTGTTTTTCCTGAGTTTGTCTTGTCTTCAGTACTTGTACAGGTTTCACTCCTTTTGAGATGATCTTTGATATCGTAGACACTTTGTGGATCAAATTTGCAATCAAGCACAACATGTGAACCTTTTGGGACTATTTTTTATGAATTTATAATCAAAGCGTAAGCAAGAAGGAGTATAAAATATGCCAAAATCCCTAGTTATCAACTCTCCCAAATTTAAGCATTTGCTTGTCCTCAAGCAAACAAACTAAGACCCACCCCTTAAGGAAAAATCCAACAAATTTTCAGCTGTCCTAAACATCCTCAACTAGCATCAATTGGGATTAACTATTGCCCTCAATACAAATGAGTCATTAACAACATTTAACCTATGAAAAACCATGGATCAAGTGCGACACAAGAGCTTCAAGAGTTGACTGAACACATCAAAGAACTCTCTCAATTACTTTGGTCATTGTGGAACCCAAACTCACACATCCTCAACTCTCCCTAAGCAAACCTCATTTTTAGAATATTGGCACACAAAATGAGGTTAGTAGAAATTCACTCATCTCTCTCAAGAAAATGTCACAAGTCCGGCTCTAAGTACTATATGTTTGCCCCTTATGTGAGTATCCACTAATATAAGCTTCATTCAAATCAAGATCATATAGGGCTATTGTGGAGATATTGTGAAGGCTTTTGGTTCAGGGTAGGACATGTTTTGGTCTAAGTAGGTTTCATCTTCCCTTAAGCACTTCTTTTGATTTATTTGGCACACATTCTCTTGACTCTTTGAGTCATTTTACTTCTTTCTAAGGGGTTAGAGAGACACACTGTCACTCTATCTTATTCATTTCAAACCTTTTTCTCCTTTCTCAACTTTTCACACCTTTCATTCTTTGCTTTTCTTGAATCCCTTTTTATTCTTTTTCACATTTAGCATTCTTTTTGTCTTTTTGCTTTTCTTTCTTTTTCATTGCCTTTCCTTTTCTTCATTTTTGTGCTATTTTACCACTTTGTTCTAATCCTCATCTCTCCCCCATACTTATACTTTTGCCATGTGCTAAAGGAAATATCGGGTGCCAACAGAGGGTATCTTTTAGAATGGGTATAGGCTTGTATCATGGTTCTTGAAAGAAAGAGGTCTAATGCTCAAAAGGGTTTACTACGGATCTTATCATTGGCAGGCTATGGAATTGCTTAAACTATCATTTCGATCAAGGAGAGCCTATAATCATGCATCAATCAAAATTCACTTATGATTTCGCCTCAACAAACATTCAGGGCAAGTTCTAGACCAATGGCTCGGGACTTGGACGTGCAATTCAATTACTCACCACACAAGCTAAGGTATTGCTAAAGACATAGAGTCGGGGGCCCACACCGACCTTAGATACGATTTGAGCACACAATGGTCCCGAAAAACTACTTGATGATTATCGGTCAATACAAGAGTCTCAAGGTCACGACTTTCACCATCGAAAACACAACAATTTGTTTTTAACCATGAGATCAAAGGCAAATGTGTTAGGCGTAAGTGAAGCTTTGCTTGAGGCACCCTTAATTACTAACTATTAAAAACAAAAAAGAAAAACGGACTCAAACCCTTAAGAAGGTTGTCACGCCATCCATCGTAGGGAAGAGTCACCTGGTTCACACAACACTCCACATTTGGAAAGAACCGTAGCATTAAGAAAACCAAAGGCTTATTGAAAACGTCTAAACAAAACAAAAAGCTACGAACATAAATAAGAAGCTAAAAACGAAAAAATTTGAGGAAAATAGAATGAATATATACAAGAGGGGATTTGAATATACAATAGATGGGATGAATATGTACAATGAAACGTAACTTTATATACAGACCCAAGGTAAAATAAAAGTGCGATAAATGTAACTAAATATCAAATTATATACAGACCAAAGATGAAAAACCAAGAAAGCATAAAAATGTATCAATATATATACAGTGATCTAAAATGTAGGGCCTACCCCCTCAAATAAAAGCTGGCATTGTCCTCAATGCCAACTAGTCTAAATAAAGCATCAAAAGGATAAGAGGAAAAAGGATATAGAAGACTCTCTAAGCCCTGTCTATCTGCATATGATCATGAGTGGTCCTTGGGTCCTCTGTGTGCTCGGGAACCTCAGACTGGTTCCCGATGGTCTGCTCCTCTGCTATTGGGACCTGGGCCTAGACCTCGACCGGCTCTGGAACTAGTATATCCTATGGCTGACTAGAGGAAGTCTCCGGTGGGTCCGCCAACTGGATGATAGCATCATCAGCTCTAGGAATCATCCTCCTCCTCTTCAGAGGCCTCTGTGTCTGCTCTTGCTATGGCTGAGCTGCTGGGAATGGGTTATCGAGCAATAAGTCTAAAGGCAGCTGATCTGCCTTCAGTCTGTCAACATCTGCATGCAGCGCCTTCACGGACTCCTTGGAGGCCCGTGTCTTCCGCAGCTTCTTGTGCTCCCGAGAAAGCTCCTTGAGAACCTTGCTATGTGAATCAACTGCCTTTGAGAGCGTAGCCTGAGAGTCGAGGATCTTCTTCTAATTGTCAAGTATCTCCTTGAGCGCATCCTCTATCAACTGTGGCATCTGTAGAGCTGGGGGAACTGACTGAGCCTCTACAATGGTAGTCAAGATGGACAACTTGGATGAGGCAGTCTGCATCCAGTTGTTGATACTCAGAAGTGCCTGGCTCAGATGGTGGGCAGTAATAGGATGGGCCCGGGAATATGGGATCTCCGGGCCCACTGATGTGGATGGACCGACAGGAATAGCTGTGGATGTGGAAAGTCCGGGAGGGATGTCAGTAGGAGTGGAGGTAGGCTCAGCAGGGACCTCTACCACAATTGGCTCTTCAGACTGGCCAATTGAGGCAGAAGTAGGATCTTTGTAGTTCTTGCTCTTGGGGTTGTCATCCCCTTTCATGCTATACCAGAAAAATGGGGCTATCGCCTTGACCTTGATGTCGTAGGGTCTCTTGTCCACCTCCAAGTCCTGAAGGTACATTGTGAGAAAGTTGGGAAAAAGGTAGTTCCGGTCATGCTCCGCTCTCATTATAGTGATAATCCAGGACATCACATTCCCCACGTTGATGGGGTACCCTGCCATGATAGAAGCCACTAATATAGCCTGGTGGAGAGGAAGGGTGCTGTCATGAGTGGTAGGGTCCAACCGGCTGCAAACAAAAGTCTCCCATCCCCTCGCCTCAAAGTTAAAGCTCCTTCTCAATATTTTGACTCCAACAGTCAACTAGTCGGGGACGGTACCTGGGATTGCCAGGTACTATGCTAGCCATGGACGGACCTCCTCGCCCATTCCCAACTTCGCCATATACAATTTCTCATCCTCCTCATTGAAGCCTAGATACTCATTTATCGACTTCCCATCAAATAACACCTTCAAGTTCCGAACCTTGGTCACTTTGGAGCCCTTTTTGATGTGGGCTACATTGCAATAAAACTCCTTGACCAAGTGTTCATTGGCGTCTACACAGTCATCCATGAAATGCTCCCAGCCCACTCTAGTTCTAAACTGTCTTTGCACATCGGGGTTGTGGGGTAATAGGTCTCTATCTATGAAGCTCCTCTCCGGGATCAGTTTTCTCACCGGCCACCACTCCCTAAACTTATGGTATGTCACTTCACTTACAAACCTATCTTCCCAAGCTTCGAGCTTCCTAGTTCTAGCAATACCTCCCACCTGAGGCTCACTTCCTTCAGCTACCTCCTCATTTTCCTGTACTTCCTCCTCACCTCCTTCTGCACCCTTCCCGAATAATGAAGCTGTGGGAGAGGTAGAGTATTCCCCACTACCGGCTGCTGAGCCCTCAAACGACCCAGAAGAAACATCAGTTGGTGCTTGGGCAGTGGGTGATGGTGGAGGAGTGTCTCTCAATCGATGCCTCTCCGGCCAGTCAAGGATGTATTTAGGTATAGAATCCGAAGAGATTTCCCGGGAGGGCTCGTACTCACTCCCCGACATGTCAATGGCCTTATCAGCTGCTTTTATGGCCTTTCTCATATTCTTGATATTTTGCCTCGCTTGGGCAGTGAGTTGTACCATTTTATGCTTTCCACCTTGGGAGGATTCACCTCTACCGGGTTGTTTCGAGCCTTTTCCTCGTTGTTTAACCATAGCCTGCAATCACAATCAAATGAACTCGTTAATATCATTGCAGTAGTTGAAAGCAGTGTTACAGAATGAGTTGCAGATCAGGCATGGAGAATTGCAGACAGTTGCAGAAAACAGCCCAGTGAAGACTGCACAAAATGGAGTGCGGCAGCACAGGGGTCAGTGCGGACCGCACAAAATTGACCGCGGTCCGTACAAGGGTGGGGTTCAGAATACCCACCCTTTGTATCTTGACTGTGTGGACCACATAAAATAGTAGTGCGGCTGCACATAATGGTACTATGGACTGCACTGGGGTACCGCGGACCGCACAAAAACGACCGTGGTCCGCACTAAGTGCCCAGTTTTGGCACTGAGTTAGGGTTCATGGGATTTTTGCTTTTAAGTCCAAATTTTCACCTAATGAGTGTCCCTAAGTCATTGCCTATTCCATTACACTAATTAAGTCAACATGAATCCAAAATTAAATTACTCTAACCTAATCAATTAAGAAAATACGGGAAGGAGAAGAACTAAAAAGCTAAGAAAAATGAAAATTAAATGAAATTAACAAAATTAAACAAATAAAAGGACGATTATGGTACCAGATAGTGAGATGAAATGAAGCTAAGTAAGTTCCAACAATTAATTACAAGCAGAAGAAGTTTTGAATGGTGTTTTTACGGCTCTTAGAGTTAAAATTGCGAAAAGAGTAAAAGGAAACCCTCAAGCCCTATTTATAGAAAAGGGGTTGGGGACCAATCTTACCAACCAGTGCGTACTGCACAAAATGGATCGCGGTCCGCACTTCACTAATTCATTCAAGCTTGAGAAGGCAACACTCTACAGTCCGTACAAAATGAACTGCGGCCGCAGAGGTCCACCGCGGACCACACAAAATGTAGTGCGGCCGCAGTGGCAAAATTCAGAGAGGCTAAACTTTACCCTTCACCAATGCGGTCCGCACAAAATGTACTGTGGCCACACTGGCAACTTCAAAAACCTGTGCATTTTTTTTCGCTATGTCTTGCACTATATCAATGCAACCCTGTAATATCTCACAACCAGTTAGCCCAAAAATCAATCCTATACTTCAAAGAAAATCAAAGAAAGCAAGAAGAAAAACACATGGGTTGCCTCCCAGGAAGCGCCCGATTTAACGTCGTGGCACGATGCAGGTTACCATCACATCATTTAAAATGAAGAAGTGCCACCATGTGGCTGTCATCAATTTTTCCAAGATAATGCTTGACCCGGTGCCCGTTAACTTTGAAGACTTCACCATATTTATTTTTTAAATCAAGAGCACCAAAAGGGGTTACACACAACATCAAACGGCCCACTCCATTTTGATTTAAGCTTTTCCGGAAACAGACGTAACCGAGAGTTGAACAAGAGAACCAAATCACCTACTTTGAATTCCTTTCCACGAGCATATTTATCATGAAGGTACTTCATCTTGTCCTTATAGAAGGACGAACTGGAGTAGGCATGGAATCTAAATTCATCAAATTCATTGAGCTGCTCTACACGAAGATTGGCTACAATATCCCATTCAAGATTCAACTTCCTCAAAGCCCACATGGCCTTGTGCTCTAACTCAACCGGAAGATGGCAAGCTTTCCCAAACACCAACCAATACGGAGACATACCAATCAGAGTTTTGTAAGTCGTCCGATAAGCCCATAGAGCGTCATCCAACTTCTTCGACCAATCGGTCCTATTAGCATTGACCTTCTTTGACAATATACTTTTGATTTCCCTGTTGAAGACTTACACTTGACTACTTGCTTGAGGATGATAGGGGGTAGAAACTTTGTGATTGACACCGTACTTAGAAAGCAACGTGTCGAAAGTTCTATTGCAAAAGTGAGACCCCCATCACTGATAATCGCACGAGGAGTGCCAAACCTTGTGAAAATGCTCTTCTAAGAAATGCAACAACACTCTGGGCTTCATTGTTAGGCAAAGCCATGGCTTCAACCCATTTTGAAACATAGTCAACCGCCATAAGAACGTACGTATTCCCATAACAGCTAACAAATGGACCCATGAAATCGATGCCCCAAACATCAAAGATATCCACTTCAAGAATGGTATTGAGAGGCACCTCATTCGTCACACCTCTTCACAAAATCACCCGCATCTTTGAACAAGGTTGGCCAATAGAACCCACAACTAAGAACTTCCGAGGCGGTCATCACCCCACCGTGATGGTCACCATGGGGTGAAAAATGACAAGCCTCCAAGATACTCAATTACTCTTCCTCCGGGACACACCTTCGGATCACACCATCCGTGCAAATCTTGATCAAGTATGGCTCATCCCAATAAAAATCCAAACTATCACGCTTGAGCTTCTTCCTTTGGTTAGAAGATAGCTCACACGAGATTATTCCAGTCACAAGGTAATTAGCTACATCGAAAAACCATGGCATATCCTTCATTGACACCGCAAGGAGTTGTTCGACAGGAAATGAATCATTGATATCAAGTCCATCACAAGGCCTCCTCTCCTCCTCTAAACGGGACAAGTGGTCCGCCACTTGGTTCTCACTACCTTTCCGGTCCACAATTTCTAGATCAAACTCTTGAAGTAGTAACACCCATCGCATCAATCTTGCCTTGGAGTCTTTCTATATCATCAAGTACCTAAGAGCGGCATGATCGGTGTGCACTATGACTTTGGCCCCCATAAGATACGACCGAAACTTTTCCATTACAAACACTATAGCCAACAACTCTTTTTCGGTAAATGTGTAGTTCCTTTGAGCCTCATTCATGGTCTTGCTTGCGTAGAACACCGGATGAAATATTTTATTAACCCTTTGACCCAAAACAGCCCCAACCGCAACGTCGCTTGCGTCACACATGAGTTTGAAAGGCAAGCTCCAATTTGCTGCGGTAATGATTGGGGTAGTGGTCAACTTAAGCTTGAGAAGCTCGAATGCTTGCATACATCCCTCATCGAACACAAACTTTACATCCTTTTCTAGCAACTTGCACAAGGGGTTTACCACTTTTGAAAAATCTTTTATAAACCTCCGATAAAACCCCGCGTGCCTAAGAAAACTGCTCACCCCTTTGACAGAAATGGGGGGAGGAAGCCTTGAAATAACCTCTATCTTGGCTTTGTCAACTTCAATCCCACACTTTGAAATTTTGTGGCCCAACACTATGCCCTCCTCTACCATTAAATGACATTTTTCCCAATTAAGCACGAGATTGGTGTCTTCACATCGGGCTAATATTCTATCCAAATTTCTCAAACATTATTCAAAGTAATCACCAACCACACTGAAATCATCCATGAAAACCTCTAAGATATCTTCCACCATGTCGGTGAAAATAGACATCATGCATCATTGGAAGGTCGCCGGAGCATTACACAACTCGAACGGCATCCGAGAAAGCAAAGGTTCCATACAGATAGGTAAAGGTGGTCTTCTCCTGGTCCTCCGGGGCAATTAAGATTTGATTATACCCCTAGTATCCATCCAAAAAGCAATAAAAAGCATGCCCCACAAGACGATCAACCATTTAGTTAAGGAATGACAATGGGAAATGATCCTTTAGGGTCACCTTGTTTAGCTTCCGGTAGTCCATACATACCCTCCATCCGGTAACTGTCTGAGTGGGAATAAGTTCATTGTTGTCATTTGTTACCGCAGTCATACCACCCTTTTTCGATACACATTGCACCGGAGAAGTCCATGAGCTATCGAAAATGGGGCACACAACACCGGCATCCAACCACTTGATCACTTCTTTCTTCACCACTTCTTGCATTGCCTCGTTAAATCTTCTTTAATGCTCCAAGGAAGGCTTTGCATCATCCTCCAAGATAATTTTGTGCATACAGAACGTGGGGCTTATTCCTCGAATGTCAGCCAAAGTCCATCCAATTGCCCTTTTCCGCTTTTGAAGCACCGCCAAAGTGGCCTCAACCTGCATGTTAGTAAGGCAAGAAGAAAGAATAACTAGTAAAGTAGAGTTTGAGCCTAAGAATTCATACTTGAGATGTGGAGGAAGTGGTTTCAACTCCAACACTGGTGGATCCTCAATTGATGGTTTTGTTGGTGGAGTTTTCCGGTTTTCAAGATCCAAAACAATTTTCTAGGCTCATAGGAATAAGAGCCTATCCCATGTAAAGCATTCATGCACTCCACTCTGCTTGCATCATCATTTACATCAAGATTTAATAGCACGGCCTCAAGGAGGTCCTCCACGTTGATCATAGTGCTGGTGTCATCCACAATCACAGCTATGACAAGGTCTACAAATGAGCACACCTCGGTACTATTGGGTTGCTTCATAGATTTGCAAACATGAAAGACGACTTTTTCATCTCCCACTTGGAAAGTGAGCTCACCCGCTTCAACATCAACCAATGCCTTCCCCATCGCAAGGAAATGCCTCCCTAGAATGATAGGGACCTCATAGTCCACTTCACAGTCCAAAATCACAAAGTCGACCGGCAATATGAATTTGTCCATCCGGACAATCACGTCATCATAATGCCCAAAGGTCGCTTCATCGATCGATCCGCCATTTGTAACCTCATGTAAGTCAGTCTAGGTTGCCCAATACCCAAAGTTTTGAAAACTGAGTATGACATCAAATTGATACTAGCTCCCAATAACAAGTCTTGGCAAAATCCGCACTCCCAATGTTGCAAGGAATGGTGAAAGCACCGGGATCTTCAAGCTTTGGGGCCATTGAATGCACTATAGTACTAACTTAGTGAGTCATCTTTATAGTTTCACAATCCATAGAATGCTTCTTTGTGACCAAGTCTTTCATGAATTTTGCATAGTCCGACATTTGTTCAAGTGCCTCCACCAAAGGCACATTAATAGATAAGCTTTTCATCATATCAATGAACTTTTTAAACTGATTATCATTCTTCTGTTTCACGAGCCTTTGAGGATAAGGTGGAGGTGGTCTTGGCAAAGGAGCCTTGGCATTTAGCACAACTGGCGCCGGCATGTCAATTATGTGTTCCCTAGACGGGTTCACATCATTTTGAGTTTCCACCTCGACTTCTTGAATATCAATCCTCACTTCATTGTTCACATTTTCATCAACCATATCTTCAACTACCAAAGGGACTTTGTCATCTTGCAACTCAACATCATCATCCACGACTTGCTTTTGCTTAGGGGCATTCACATCACCGCCTCTCCCACTTCTTGTTGTAACCGCCATAACATGATTGTTCCCACCCTTTGGGTTCACTACCGTATCACTTGGTAGAGCACCCTTCAGGAGAGTGTTCAATGACTACGAGATTTGGCCTAATTGCACCTCCAAGTTTCGGATAGAGGTGTTGTGAGAAGCTAACTGTGCATCAGAATCCGCATTCTTATTCATCATCTGCTTGAATATCATTTCAATTCTGCCCATATCATTACGCGAAAAACTAGGACCTTGAGATGGAAATGGTGGTGGATTGTTCGGTTGTTGGTACATTGGGGGCCTTTGAAATCCTTACCCCCAGTTGCCTTGGTTCCCATTGTTCCATCCACCTTGATTGTTATTGTTGCCCCAATTGTTATTATTACCATTCTAATTCCCTTGGTTGCCTTGATTGTTGTTCTAATTCCCCCAATTGTTGTTTTGGTTGTTGTTATTCCAATTACCACCACCTTGTTGTTGATTGCCCCAATTTCCTTGGGGTTACCATTATTGGTTTGAAGAGTTGCCTCTATTGCCTTGATAGTTGTTGACATATTGTACCTCTTCACTTTGGTCATCATAACCATCATTTTGAAAACCATCACATGTATCATCATATTGCTCAGAATTCCCTTGGTTTTGTTGCCTTCTTTGCCTTCTCTTGTTGACAAGCATACTTACACCCTATATAGCATTCACTTGGCGAGGATTCTGAACTTGTTGCAATTGCACCTTAGCCCATTGGTTCATAGTAGTAGTAAGCTCAGCTATCGCTTGCCCATAATCATATAATTCCTTGTGCAAATGGATAACCGTAGGGTCACCTTGAGGCACATTTGCTCTACTCTGCCATACTGAAGAAGTGTCAGCCATCTCATCAAGTACGTCACATGTCTCATCATACGACATCTTCATAAAGTTGCCCCGGCAAGTTGGTTCACTATGCATTGATTTGTTGTATTGTTGCCCCTGTAGAAAATTTGTTGGATCATAGCGTCGGTCATATCATTGTTGGGGCATTCTTTCACCATCATTTTATACCGCTCCCAAATCTCATGCAAAGGTTCCGTAGGCTCTTGCTTGAAAGCCAATATCTCATCTCGAAGTGTCGCCATATGCCCGGGTGAAAAGAATTTAGAAATGAATTTATCCGCCAACCCATCCCAAGTTGTGATGGGATGGTTGGGGAGTCTCTCGAGCCAATCTAATGCCTTCCCCTGAAGTGAGAATGGGAAAAGTCTTAACCTAAGAGCATCCTCAGACACATTCGTCTGTTTGCTCCCCTAGCATGTATCCACAAACCCCTTGAGATATTTGTAGGCATTTTGATCCACAGCATCCGTGAAGTACCCACGCTGCTCAAGTAAGGTAAACATCACATTGGTTATCTGAAAGTTGCCCGCCCGGATTCTGGGTGGGACAATAGCACTTGCATAACCCTGGTTCAGAAGTACTCTGGGAGCCACTCTTGGAGGTGGCCGACGAGGGTTTGGAATATTGTCATTTGGATTAGCATTGGCATTGCGGCCTCTACGTTGTCCTTGAGGTACAAGAGGCACCTCATACTGCTCAACATCATCTACCTCCTCCCCCGCAATCACGTTTCCAAGAGGGCCATTAGCGTTGTTAAAAGCCATATTGGTACCTGAGTAGTGACACAAATAAGTAAGTAACAAAGAAGGAAAGAAGAAAAATACACAAAACTAACTAAATAGATAGCCAAAATCGTTAGCTCCCCGGCGACGGTGCCAAAAAGTGATCGCAGCCTACTCCGCACTACTAAAAAGTAGCGAGAGAGGGTCGCAATAGCTTTTACCCGATTTTGGGTCGAGATCGATTTCCAAAGAGAGCTAGAAAGGGAGTTGAGTATCTATTTATGTTGGGATTGCGTATTGGTTCCAAATTGCACTTCTATTCATTTTTGGGTTTTCTTTATAATTCTACTATTATCAAATTACAAATTATAATTGCAACTAGATTTAGCTAAGAGTAAAATGCTACAAGTTGTTCAAATATTCTAAAAGGCACTAGGGTAATGACTTTCACCTAGATGGCCAATTGACGGGTAATTGCATCTAAGACACGATTGACATGATTGGGGAATATGTTATAACCATTGCTCGATATTACCCACTCTCACACCTCTCGGTAGAAAGAATGATTTTTCCCAATTGACTTTCTCAAGACCAATTGGGTATGCATATTTGCTCAAGCAACTAGGGTTCAAGTCGGGTATTACTCTCTCAAGATTTAACCCTTTAATTGGGGCTATCAATTCTCTTGGGTCCATCCCAATTCCTTATTGGACCAATTTCGGAGACTTAGGCTCTCTTTCTCAAGAAGAGCCCAAGTCAACTTAGCACAAACTAGTGTTTGCAACCACTAATTCAGTAATTAAACCATGAAATTGACCCAAATAGCAAACACCCATAGTCAATCTAGCCCTAAATTGCAACACCCATCAATTACCTATACTAGGGTTGAGCCACAACTCTAGCTAATGGGTCTAGCTACTCATACTTGAAGAGAAAAATAGAGAAATAGATGAAGATGAACACATATTAATTAATTTCTAAGCTAAATACAAAGATTCAATGATAAAAAGTAAGTAAAATGCCCAAAATGGCTACAAGATACGTTCCCACGAGCGCAACAGCTATTCTAAAATGTTTGATACCCTAAAAATGGAAAAAGATTCTATTTATACTAAGCTGAAAAAACTGGACAAAAATGTCCCTACGGGGTTAGTGCGGACCGCAAAAAATGGTGTGCGGCCGCACTAGGCTCTTGAACTTTAAAGCTTGACTCTCTGAACCCAGGCTCCGCGGCCCGCATAGAATAGACTGCGGTCGCAGAGTCTTCTAGCACGGTCCCCTTAGAATGGACCGCGGACCGTACAAGGTTCAATCCTTGAACTTGGCATCTCTCTGAATCTTGGCTCTGCGGACCGCACAGAATGGTAGTGCGGCCGCATTGCCTTCAATGCTGACTGCACAAAACCTTCTGCGGCTGCATTGCCTTAATGCCTAAAATACCATCTCTCTGAATCCCCCTAGTGCGGACCGCACAAAGTGTAGTGCGGTCGCACTAGGACTATTTTTCCTGAGTTTGTCTTATCTTCAGTACTTGTGCAGGTTTCACTCCTTTTGAGATGATCTTTGACATCGTAGTCACTTTGTGGATCAAACCTGCAATCAAGCACAACTTGTGAGCCTTTTGGGGCTATTTTTTATGAATTTATAATCAAAACGTAAGCAAGAAGGAGTATAAAATGCGTCAAAATCCCTAGTAATCAACTCTCCTAAACTTAAGACTTTGCTTGTCCTCAAGGAAACAAACTAAGACCCACCCCTTAAGGAAAAATCCAAGAAATTTTCAGCTGTCCTAAAACATCCTCAACTAGCATCAATTGGGACTAACAATTTCCCTCAATACAAATGAGTCATTAACAACATTTAATCTTTGAAAAACCATGGATAAAGTGCGATACAAGAGCTTCAAGAGTTGACTCAACACATCAAAGAACTCTCTCAATTACTTTGGTCATTGTGGAACCCAAACTCACACATCCTCAACTCTCCCTAAGGAAACCTCATCTTTAGAATATTGGCACAAAAAACGAGGTTAGTGGAAATTCACTCATCTCTCTCAAGAAAAAGTCACAAGCCCAGCTCTAAGTACCATATGCTTGCCCCTTATGTGAGTATCCACTAATGTAAGTCTTATTCAAATCAAGATCATATAGGGTTTTTGTGGAGATATTGTGAAGGCTTTTGGTTCAGGGTGGGACATGTTTTGGTCTAAGTAGGTTCCATCTTCCCTTAAGCACTTCTTTTGATTCATTTGACACACATTCTTTTGACTCTTTGAGTTATTTCACTTCTTTCTAAGGGGTTAGAGATACACACTGTCACTTTATCTTATGCATTTCAAACCTTTTTCTCCTTTCTCAACTTTCCACACCTTTCATTCTTTGCTTTTCTTGAATCCCTTTTTATTCTTTTTCATACTTTGCATTCTTTTTGTCTTTTTGCTTTTCTTTCTTTTTCATTGCCTTTCCTTTTCTTTATTTTTGTGCCCTTTTACCATTTTGTTGTAATCCTCATCTCTCCCCCATACTTATACTTTTGTCATGTGCTAAAGGAAAGGTCGGGTGATAAGAGAGGGTATTTTTTAGAACGGGTATAGGCTTGTATCATGGTTCTTGAAAGAAAGAGGTCTAAGGCTCAAAAGAGTTTACTAGCTCTCTGAATGCCTGAAATACCAGCTCTCTGAATCCCCCTAGTGCGGACCGCACAAAGTGTAGTGCGGCCGTACTAGGCATGTTTTTCTTGAGTTTGTCTTGTCTTCAGTTCTTGTGCAGGTTTCACTCATTTTGAGAAGATCTTTGACATCGTAGTCACTTTGTAGATCAAACTTGCAATCAAGCACAAATTGTGAGCCTTTTGGGACTATTTTATATGAATTTATAATCAAAGCGTAAGCAAGAATGAGTATAAAATGCGGCAAAATCCCTAGTTATAATGTACTTGCTTTTAAGTTTAACCTCATGTCAGTCTCTCTGGGAGGGTGAAGGAGATTGGTAGTAGAGAAGAAGATCTGTACATATTGTCAACAACTTTAGGGAAGGCAACGAATAGAGCTTTTGCAGCTACTAGTA
Source organism: Nicotiana tabacum (assembly GCF_000715075.1). Lineage (NCBI taxonomy): Eukaryota > Viridiplantae > Streptophyta > Magnoliopsida > Solanales > Solanaceae > Nicotiana > Nicotiana tabacum. Next base: position 99,777,169 of record NC_134097.1, on the reverse strand, counting down.
AAGAAGGAGGCATGGAGATATGGCACAGAAGAACAGGACATGTTCCAATTCAAGTTCTCATAAGGATTCCTAGTATACAACACTATGGTAGTAGAATAAATAATGACTCACTGTCTAGGTGTGAAATTTGCCCTCTAGCTAGATAAACTAGAGCACCTTTTCCAACTAGTACTAGTAGAAGTTTACATTCTTTTGATTTGATCCATATGGATGTGTGGGGACCCTATAAGATTGCTACTCATAATGGCATGAAATACTTTCTTACATTGGTTGATAATTTTACCAGATGGACTTGGGTATTTCTTATGAGACTCAAATCTGATGTTATTTTCCTACTCAAGAACTTTATTAGTATGATCAAAACACAGTTTGGAAAGCAAATTAAGATGTTTAGATCAGACAATGGGAGTGCGTTTTTTAACAGTGCATGTAGTGACTTATTTCAAATGCACGGGATTGTTCATCAAAGCTCCTATCCATATACTCCCCAACAAAATGGAGTTGTGGAAAGGAGACATAGACATATACTGGAGACTACTCGAGCAATCAGATATCAAGGCCACTTACTTGTTAGATATTGGGGACATTGTATTGATGTTGTTGTATACATAATTAATAGAATTCCCTCTTCTGTTTTGGGACATAAGTCACAATATGAATTACTTCTGAATAAGCCACACTCATTGACACATTTAAAGGTAGTTGGATGTTTATGTTTTGTTACTAATCTGACAGGCCATGATAAATTTGTTTCTCGAGCTGTGAGGTCAGTCTTCCTAGGATATGCTGCACATCAAAAAGGTTACAGACTTTTGGATTTAGAGAATAGAGTATTCTTTATAAGCAGAGATGTAGTATTCTATGAGAATATATTTCCCTTCCACATAGCTGAAGGATCATCAGAATCATTGTTCCTTGATAAAATTCCAGTGCCAAGACAAGATTGTGATGAAGAACTGAAAGCAGTCAGTTCTGCTACTGATACACACATTGAGGGAACCAATATGTCATGCTCTCCAACTCCAACTCCAATTATCTTAGATGAGCAGGACATTTCACACCCTGTTGAATATAACAGTGTGGATAGCCTTGGTGATTTTCTTATTTTGCCTGATGATGAGGAACATAGAAAATCTACAAGAGTATCTAAGCCTCCCATATGGCTTAAGGATTATGTCAGAGATGACAAGAGAAGTTCTACAAGCTGCTGCAAGTACCCTATTTCAGAGGTGATTGGATATGATAGTAACTCTTCAAGATATCAAAGCTACTTGGCAAATTTTTCAATGGAAATGGAACCTACATCATATTTAGAGGCAGTGAAGGACAAGAGGTGGGTAGAGGCAATGCAGGCAGAAATCAAAACATTGGAGGACAATAAGACTTGGGAACTGATATCCTTGCCACAAGAACAAAAGGCAATAGGATGCAAATAGGTTTATAAGATTAAATATAAGGCATCAGGAGAAGTTAAAAGGTTCAAAGCTAGATTGGTGGCCAAAGGGTATAATCAGAGAGAAGGTTTAGACTACCAAGAAAGTTTTTCACCTGTGGTGAAAATGGCTACTGTCAGAAGTGTGTTGTCTATTGCAGCTTCAAGGCAGTGGTCTATGATGTTTACAATGCTTTCTTGCAAGGAGATCTATCAGAGGAGGTATATATGGAGGTAACTCAAGGTTTCAATGGACCAAAAGCTGAATTCAGAGTTTGCAAACTACTTAAGTCCCTCTATGGACTTAAGCAGGCATCTAGACAGTGGAATCTCAAGCTCACATCAGCCTTGGTGGATGTTGGATTTCAACAGTCATTTAGATTATTCTTTGTTCATCAAAAGATCAGGAGATCACATGGTGGTAGTTATGGTCTTTGTTGATGACCTTCTTATCACTGGAGACAACTTCATCATGATCAAACAGACTAAGGATGATTTACAAACCTCTTTTAAGATCAAAGACCTAGGAGAGCTGAAGTACTTTATGGGCATAGAATTTGCACGAAATAGTGATGGTATATTAATGCATCAACGCAAGTATGCCTTAGAACTCATAGCTGAGTTGGGCTATCAGGCTCTAAACCTGTTTCCTGTCCTATGAAGCCAAATGTGAAGGTCACTACTGTTGACTTTGACACTCATACAGGTACTTCTGATGACATATTATTGACTGATCTAGGGCCATATCAAAGGCTTTTGGGTAAGCTTCTTTATTTGACTGTTACAAGACCAGATATCTCTTTTGTTGTTCAAAGTTTGAGCTAATTCATGCATAGTCCCAAGGTCTCTCATATGGAAGTTGCACTCAAGGTGGTTAGATATATCAAAAGCAGTCCTGGTCTGGGAGTTTTCTTGGCTGCTAAGTGTTCTGAATCACTTTTAGCATTTTTTGATGCAGATTGGGCTGCATGTCCCAACACACGAAAGTCAGTAACAGGCTATTTCGTCAAGCTTGGCTCTTTCTTGATTTCTTTGAAATCTAAGAAGCAATCCACTATCTCTAAAAGCTCAGCAGAAGCTGAATATCGCAGCTTAGCATCCACAGTTGCAGAGATTACATGGATTATTAGTTTACTCAAGGAGCTAGGAGTGGATCATAATTCACTTGTGCCTATATACAGTGATAGCAAATCAGCTCTTGCTATTGCTGCCAATTCTGTATTTCATGAACGTACGAAACACATTGATATTGATTGTCATTTCGTTCGTGAAAAGATTCAATTGGTCTTGTTTCTACTCTCCATTGTCCTACAGCTGATCAGGAAGCTGATATACTCACAAAGGGACTTGGTCGCATTCAGCATTTCTATTTGCTAGCTTGAATATCTTTCCTAGTCCTAGCTTGAGGGGGTGTAAAGAATATAGGTTAACCCTAGTAGTTAACTTTAGTTAGCCTAACTTAACTATATTATTAGTTAGTGTTAGTGATCTACAACTGTCCTAAGGTGATTAGTTAGTTAAATATACTGTAGCTTCTCCTTCTTAGTAATTGAATCAGTTGTATCAATACACAGAGCATAGCTCTTGTCCGATTCTCTCTCGAAAATTCTCAATCTCAGTTTCTCTCTTCAATTGCACATTGTAGAATTCTTCACATAAGAAAGAAGATGGAGTATTTTGAGGAGGTAAAGCTGAGACATTGCTATCGGGAATGTAATAAAGTGGCCGACAATCTTTCTAATTGTGGCTTACATAATGCTATTACTTGGTACACTTCCTTCCAGCAACTTCCCACAGAGGCTAAAGGAGATGTTAACATGGATAGACTCCAATTCTCATCATTCCGAACGACAAAAAAAAAAAAGAACAACTTCATACTGGATCGACAATTGCTAAGACTTTATAATTTTGATGTGCCTTGATATCCTCATGTATATGACATGGGTCTGGCATAGAATTTGTCGTCCCCAATTTTTATTTTTTACTTATGTGATGGCCTATAAATGTACTGGTTGGAGCATGTTCCTCCTCTGTTGGGACAGAGAGTTTGGGATGCTAACTCTTATGTATTTTGTACTCTTATGATTTCTCAATAATAGCAGCTACTGTTTGAAGCCAAAAAAAAGTTTTTTAGAATTAGATTTTGAGAGATTTGGTATTTTCTAGTGTTATGTGGCTGTGAGTCACTAATTTGTGTGTCTTGATCAAATAGCTTCTACACACTAAGTTGTTTGACTGTGAATTAATTGCTTGCGATCTTTTGTGACATAGTGAAATAGTTTCTTTTGACAATGAGTTTTGGTGGCTTTCCTGAGTGATCCTCCTTTTGCTATTTAATGATCCTTTAGCACTAATAAGTGAATTAAATGCGTTCCTTTTGCATAAATTTTTCATTAAGACTAGCATTAGAGTTTAAAGAAAATGGTTTAGTGAAAAATTGATGCATCCCCGTTGCAGGAAAATTTTGTTTTTGTTGCATGCCCGTGTTATATAAAATTTTCGTCTTCTGAAGTACACTATATATCTATCTATCATTGTGTCAAATAGTGGTTCATATGCTTTGCTTATTTAAAAAGATTAAAGAGTCGTTGTCATAACTCACAACCAAAGTTAGATATTTTAAATATCCCACCCCGAAATTCACTATTCCTTTTAATTTTTTGCCAATCCAATTGGAGCAACTATTAGTGAAGAGGACAATTTTAAGCTACTTGGTTAACGAAGAGGGTGTTTTTTAGATGCTTGACTAACTATGAGGGCATTTCTGAGCTACTTGATTGACGGTGAGACTATTTCTGTGCCAAAAAGTGAATCGAATGACAAAACTGTCCCATTTCGAATAGATAATATTCAAGGGCAAAATTGACTTTATTCCTTAGTACTTAGGCGATTTTGCTAAAAAGGCCTTAAAAGACAAAGTTGACAACCGGGCTTGCATCACGTTACGTTACAGATAGAGATGTTTGCAACTGCTATGAGGTCAGATGGTGTGAAGGTGCCCTTCGGTGACATCCGATTAAACAATTCTGAAGGGGTGCATTTAATTTCATTCCACATGATTCCAAACAACTATATAAGTCACTGCTGATTTTAGAAAGCCAGATCACACGAAGTCAACGACTAGACCCTAATCTTGATTAATTAAGAGTTCGGATGCATGCACAAATGTCAACTTTTGCTAGTCACACTTTACAATATTATAGTGCCAGAATTTTCATTAAGAAAATTTAAAATATAAAAAGATAAACACACGGAGACGTTAATAATCGGGAATTCCACAATAACAACATACCTAGTATTATCTCACACCGTAAGGTCGTGGAAGGTAGTATGTGCACAGACATTACCCCTATCTTGTGAGGATAAAAATGTTATTTCCAATAGACCCTCGTCTCAGAAGAATTTCATATTTACTATATATATACATAAAAAAATAATTTTAACCTTGTATATAATTTTCTAACAAAAGGAATTTAAATGAACTCGTTCCGCGCCCCTAGCCCATGCTTCATACCCTGTTTTCTCCGATATAAGATGGTACTCTTCGATCTTCATGTTCAAAATATTCATTAAATAAAGTTAAGTTTTGCGTAAGCATGAGGATTTCTCCATTCTAATTCTTTTATATAACTTTACTATTTTGGGACTTGTCAACTTTTCCCGTTTAGTACTTCAATTATAGAACAAAGATAAGGTTTATTTAGTTATACATATATAAGTCAACACTTTTCTCTCTCTGTCTCTACCCCTTATTATAAAAAACTAAATTATCTCCATTTAAATTACTACTCTATACGGTAATGCTTAACAATACCTTCCCTTCCCTTCCCTTAAATGTTCATAGTATATATGCAAATTGGAAATCAGAAAAGAAGAAAAACAAACTAAGTCTCCAGAAAAAATTCACCCAATTTATTAAAAAACCTCTCAAATTCTCCCTTCAATCTCAGCAAAAAAAAAAATAAAAAAAATGTCGTACTCGGATACGGCGAGGTCGCCGGTGCCGTTATCGGAGACAAGGTCACCGATGCCGTTGTTGTTTCGGCGGCATTCCAGCGGTGAAATACGAAACATAGCCTCAGTTTCGAGCAGCATATTGCCAGCTTTTGGAACTGTGATTGGTGAAAACTCTATTAAGCTTAAAAGATTTGTTATTGCTCCTTATGATCGTAGATACAGGTAAGTCCCTATCCTTCAACATTTCTTCTCCTTAATTTCCTTTTTTCGGTTAGTTGTTTATCTCTTTCAAATAAAATGAGGTACTTTTCCAAAATAAATTATATATTTTTAAATTTGGAAACTATTCAATTTTAAACTCTTTATTTTACCCATTTTACCATTAGTGAGAAGTTTTTATAACCACACACGTGTCATGGTCCCACAAAACTTTTATCCCTCAAGCTTCTAAGATCACAAATTTTAAAAGTCTTCTTTTTTTTCTTAAACTCCGTGTCGAATCAAACTAGCTCATCTAAACTAAAACAGAGGGAATAAGTTTCTTTGCATGTAACTACTGGTTCATCTTATTGGAATCGAAATAACAAGAGCTAACTAAATAAACTTTAGCGACGATAAATTGGATGACAAAACATAAATATATCAAAGAAGTTATTATAATTTAATATGATCTGGTCAATTGACTTATATCAATTTACTAATATAAAAGAGAAAAAATTATCAAGAGAATAAATTCTCTTCCTAATAAAGACTGTATTAAGTACTATATTGTGGATGCTATGTGTTATTATGTGACTCGGAATGATCTTCAATTTCTAAAAATTCAAAACCCTTTCTCCATGAAAGGGGCTAGCCAAATATAAAAGATTTATATTTTTCTCTTGGAGAAAATAAAATTAATTATGGTAAACTCTTTGCCATTCCTTAAAAAGAAAAAGTAAAGTTCAACTACGGTAAAAAAAATCAAGACAAACTCTTAAACATCTGAATCTAGAAGTTTTCGCTCGAACCTTATATATATAAGTATATATAACTAATTCCAACCTAGTAAATCAAATTTGTACTAAAAATACAATCGAATTTATAAGGTTAAAATCCGAAATTCGCCGGTAGCTGGGAGGGGTTGACAGTTAGACCATTGTTGAGTGTGTTCGAGAATTAGATGGAGTGATATTGTTACACCTTTTAGCTTTAGAACCTTTCGTGACAATATGGATAGCCTAAATTTAAGGGCCTTTAATGAAGGCTGAGTACTTTCACTTTATGTTGATGAAACCCACTCTCATTAATTAGATCTCGTGGAGACTTTTGACACTTACTGGTTGAAGAGACAAAACTTACTTCATGTTAAAGTTACCATTTTAGAAAGCAGAGATCATTAAATGGAGACACAATTCCAATTTCAAAGGCCTTTTCATTATTGGGAGTAAATACACTTGTCAGATCTATACCGACCATATGCACAACCGGAAAAGGTCGTGTAAATTAGATTTAATTTAAGTGTTATATTTTCCTTTTTAGTGTGTTCAAGAAAATTGTCATACTTCTCTACTTATAAAGAATTTAACTTTAAATTTCTCAATTTACTAATAATAAAATAATTTATAGCCACAAAAATGTCTATGACTTATTTTAGACCACAAGTATCAAAAGTTTATCTTTTTTATTTTCAAATACTACCACATAAATTGGAACTTAGAACATCCGCTTTTACTTCTAGAATAAATTATCACTCCTTTTGGCGTTGACCGAGTTTAGCTATAAATATAGGGAGCTTAAGAAAAATAAGGAGAATTTGATAAGCTATTATACTGTATTATATTTTTGTTCAAATACATGTTGAACAAATACTCTTATTGATCCAAATATTGACTTCGTTTCTTTTTAAAATGTCTCAAAGTAATGTCTTTCTTTTGATTATTAGTAAGGTACTATATAATATTTTTAGAAGATTCACTTTTACTGTCAGCTTCTGTACAACTTTCTCTTTATTTATTCTCATTATCAAATATATATGTTCCTCCAATGCATGCAGAAAACACTAATTAAGCTTATGTTGTTGTTATATTTTAACCTCAATGCTAAATCAAAATAGAACTATTTAACTGGACAAAAGAAATGGTTAGAAGATGTGTAAATATTCTAAAGCACTTAAATCAACTTAAAAATATTACCTATAAATCTGGACCTTTATATGCTAGTTTGACTGGTTGGACGTGGTATGTCTTGAATTTATTTAAGGAAGATATCATTTTCTTTTGTACCAACTAAATGAAAAATATGTCAAAGTAAATTAATGTACGGAAGGAACATTTTACTTTCACTCTTTTTAAAAAAAAAAAACTAATGGCAAATGCAGATTATGGCAAACATTTCTGGTGGTACTGGTGGTGTACTCAGCTTGGGCATCTCCCTTTGAGCTGGCATTCAAAAAGGCAGCAACTGGAGGACTTTTGCCAGTTGATTTAGTGGTGGACGCCTTCTTTGCTATTGACATTATTCTCACTTTCTTCGTTGCATATTTGGACAAATCTACTTATTTGCTTGTCGAAGAACACAACAAAATTGCTTTCAGGTACGCTGATCATTTGGTTCAATACTTGATAAAAAGATTAAGATGAAAGTGAGTTTTCAGGTGCTGACATTTTATTTCTTTGTTATTTATTTTACCTTCATGTTGACAAGTTTGTAGCACGATAAGCCTTCGTTAATAGATTAGAAGATGGAGAGGTACTAATCCCTTAATAGGTCCAAATTTATGTAGCACTGTGTGGATTTGAGAGTCAAGCACTTCAATTTTATTTGTGAATTCAGACATGAAATCTTTAAATTTTTTGAAATAAGATTTACATATTTGGAAACTATGTAAAACTTCTATAAGTTATACTTAATGATTAACAATTCAAAATATTTAAAAAGAAAAATAAAATTCGCTTGACTCTCAAAATCTGAACAGTGATACTAAATTGGGACGGAGGGAGTAACAATAAATGCTACTTAAAAAGCATTGAGAGAAGGCCCTTACTAGGAGTGGCAAACGGGCGGGTCGGGTCAGATATGGGACGGGTCGAAACCGGCTAATGAAAAAACAGATAAACTATTCGACCCGACTCATATTTAATACGGATAAAAAATGGGTTAACCGTCGGATAATATGGGTAACCATATTATTATGGCTTTATGAATATGATCACTTTTGGGAGAATTCCTAGTCTCCCTAACTTGAAAAACCCCCAATTTGAGGGTTTATAAATGTAAACGTTAAACCCATTGGTTATCCATTTTCTAAATGGATAATATGATTCTTATCCATAATTGACCCGTACGTTTTTAAAAGTTCATTATCCAGCGCATTTTTTATTAGATAATATGGGTGATTAACTGTTTTCTTTTAACCATTTTGTCACCCCTCGCCCGTACTATTGGTGTAGTGAAAGTTTGAAGGGGCTTGACTAGGGAATTGATGTTGTTGGATTTCTCCTGTTTGAAAAGGTACATATCACATCTATGGTTCCCAATGGATGTAGCTTCAACTCTACCATTTCAAACCATAAACCGGATCGTCACTGGAAAAATGAACCGAGGACCAGTCTTTGGCTTCCTCAACTTGCTAAGACTGTGGCGACTGCGTCGTGTTAGTGAATTCTTCTCAAGGTACTCATAATGCTTAACCATGAAATTCTATTATGTGTTCCATAAATATCATCACTTCCTATAGAGTTAGAAACTATATCAGCTAATCTCTTCCCCTTAATTCCTTCCAGGCTGGAGAAGGACACTCGATTCAGCTACTTCTGGACAAGATACTGTAAACTTATTTGTGTAAATACTTGTCATCTTAGCTATACATTACATCTGTTTTACCTGATCATAATATATAGGCATGAATATATGTCATCTTGAAATGGCATTGATCTTCTTATCGTTGTATTCAACGACAGGTAACTTTATTTGCAGTGCATTCAGCAGGGTGTTTCTATTTCTGGCTGGCAACACGTTATCATAATGCAGACTCTACCTGGATTGGAACAAATGTTCCTAATTTCAAAACAAGAAGTATCTGGCTAGGATACACTTACTCCATGTATTGGTCTATTACCACCCTCGCAACAGTTGGCTATGGCGATCTCCATGCTGTGAATACTGAAGAGAAGATTTTCACCATCTTTTACATGCTTTTCAACATTGGACTTACTGCCTATTTAATTGGCAACATGACTAACCTTATTGTCCATACTGCTGTCCGAACATTCGCCATGGTAATAATCATTTTCCTGCATTAATTTTCTCACATCTTTTCAAGATTTAACGTAGTTACTTGTAAACTGCCTGCAGAGGGATGCGATCAATAAGATCCTGAGTTATACAAGCAAGAATAGACTTCCTGAAGGACTAAAAGAGCAAATGCTGGCACATTTGACACTGAAATTCAAGACAGCAGAACTACAACAAGAACAAGTATTGGAGGACTTGCCCAAGGCTATAAGATCTAGCATTTCAAAGCATCTCTTTCGTACAACTTTAGAAAATACCTACCTTTTCAAAGGAGTCTCCGAAGATTTTATAGTCCAGTTGGTAATGTTTTCATCCCTAACCTCCCTGCAGCTAATTATTCTATAGGCATATGTAAAACTGAATTGTTGATACCAGCATAATCTAATGAAATGTTGAAGAATTACCAGGAAACAAAGAGCAATCATGTTGTTGTTCTTGTTTTGAACTTCAACAACTGCAGCAATCCACATAATTAATTAAACTATGTGCTTTCACTTTTAATAATACAGGTCTCAGAGATAAAAGCAGAATATTTCCCACCAAAAGTGGATATCGTCATTCAAAATGAGATACCGACAGATTTCTACATAGTTGTATCTGGGGCTGTGGTACGTGCCATTCATTCCAGTCAAGTTTTAATTTGCTCTTTGTATACCAGATAGTACGTTACTAACTTACTGACCCATACAAGAATCCCATACAAGAATGGAACAGAACAGGTAACCGATCTCATCTTCTCACTGTTCAATGGTGCTAACTAATAAAAAACCAACAATGCTAAAATCTAGTTGAACTGCAACACATGATGTATATTAATCTAACAACTCAACAGAAAAATAGAACTTTCAGGTCAAATGTGTATTAAAACTGATGCTAGCCAGAGGAATCTCTGTTATCTCTATTTACATTATGTAGCAACCATCCAATATATTTATCATATCAGTAAAATCTTAATGCAAAAGCATAATTAATCGGGATATATATGACTATTAATTCTTCTGATAAAAAGTTCAAATCTTGCTACTGACAGTTTCTATCAAAGTTGGGGTCTCAAGAAATGTTTGGAGACATAGGTGTGATATTTAATATCCCTCAACCTTTCACAGTGAGAAGTAAGAGGCTTTCTCAGGTTGTTCGGATTAATCATCATCATTTCAAGCAACTTGTGCAGCCCCTTAAAGAAGACGGGAAGATAATTCTCGCCAATTTCGTTCAGGTGCATGCTTTGGTAGCTTTAATTTATCCATTTTCCCTGTACCTCATTCTATTTGTGATCGAGTCTCAGCCTTAAGAAAATACTGGCATTTTCCAATTAAATGACAGTTTAACATATCAGCATTCAGCTCTTAATAGGATGTAACAAGTTATGTAGTAATTTGTTTACTTACGTCACCATTTTTCCTGATCTTTGCTGGTATTTATCAGCATCTGAAGGGATTGAAAATGGAGGAGCTAGCAGAGATGCCACTCATATCAGAATTTCTTGATGACTTAGATAGTGAGGTAACTAGGAGCTTAATTTTCTTTCTTAATGTCCAGAAACAGGAAACAATTGTGTCCAGAAAAGATTTCATGATTTGCAATGACCAAACCAAGTGTAGCTGACCTCTTAGTTAACATACAGCGCAAGCTAATGTTATACTATCCGACATATGAAAGCTTCTGAAGTCTCTTTTCCTTCAGAATAAAAATTTTATGTTGCCTCACTCAGTTGCAGGAAGCCACAGTTATTGAGGTCGGGACACAAGATCAAGCAGGACAAGCTAAACAAGAAAACAGTAAGCTCGCGCTTCACTTAAAATTGTTACACAATTAACACATAGGGAGTAATTAAGAAGGAAATGCTGATGACAAAAAGTGTGCACTTCATATTAAAATTTACTACAGTGTTGATTATTATCTGTTATACTTTTATTCGCAGTAATAACTTTGAAGGATTCTAAACCCTCATTTTGCATGTAGTCATACCTACAACAACTCCTGTCCTGTCAACGACACTTCCTACGAGAGTTATAATTCACGGATATCATCCAGATAATCGTAGACCAAATGAAGGAGGAAATGCAGGAAAACTAATCCATCTACCTGATTCAGTTGAAGATCTCCTAAGTATAGCAGGTGATGATTAAATTGATTTTGAAAGATTGTAGAATTCATCTCTTCAAAAATTTCGTCGTCCTCTCATACGAAACTTATGATCTTTTTGAAGACAGTATTCAGAATCCTGTCTAACTATGTTATTTGGTGGATGCAGAAACAAAGTTTGGTAAAAGAGGAACCACTATTGCCATGGCGGATGGCTCACAAGTGGAGGATTTGGCTGCTTTGCGAGAGGATGATCACTTGTATATATTTTGACAAAAGCACTCTTACTATATAAAAGAGGAAATAGATGTAATGAATGATAAGCTGAATCATTAGAAGCATAAGAGTTGAATCTGGCAAAATATATGTTAATGAGAAGAACAGAATAGGCTGAATATATAGCTTTAGCAATTCTCTGGAAAATGTTCCTTCTGTGTCTTAAGAGCATATATTGGCTTTGGAAAAGTTCCAAATATACCCTTGTACTATACGAAATTGAGCACATTTTCCCTTCGTTAATACTTTAGCTCATATATGCCCTTACCGTCACATAGTTGGTCCATATATGTCCTTACTGTCACATAGTTGGTCCATATACACCCTTTTTGAGACGGAATCCACCCAAAATTATTAGCCGTTTCTTTAATTGTATTAAAGTGTACTACAAACACTATTTTCTTTTTATTAATACTTTTTTTTCTTTACCTTTCTCTTTTTTTTTCTTCTTTTCTTTTTTCCTTTTCCTTTTCCCATATCCGATTTCCTCCATTGTTGATGCCCTCTTCATTTTCGACACCAATTTCACTTGACAAAACTCATGTTCCTGCTAATTTTACTATCACAAACCCCACCACATTCTTTCCCTATTCTCATATTTTCTATCACATTCAGCAAGACCAGAACCACTATTTCCGTCACCAATTTCATGTGATTTTATTCCTAAAAATCAAACCTAAACCACCAAAAGCTTCACAACGAGAAGGCTCTGGTTGTTCTGAAAAGAAGGAGATAAAAATTGTCGGAGAAATGTTTTCGGTAGTGTTAATTTGGTGAAGGTAGGATATGGTTATTCAGATTTTGAAGGTGTTGTGCACTTTGGAGATTCAGATTTGAAGGGAACAAGACCTTCAATATCTGAATAACCATATCCTACTTTCACCCAATTAACACCACCGGAAAAAAAAATTCGACAATTTTTTTCTCCTTACGGTCAGAAGAACTTGTGGGGTTTGTGATAGTAAAATTAGCAGGAATTCATTAGTTTTGCCAAGTGAAATTAGTGACGAAAATGGAGAATGCATTAGCATGGAGGAATCGGATATGGGAGAAAGAAAAAGGGGAAAAGGAGAAGAAAAGAAAAAAACGAAAGAAAAAAAATGTAAAGAAAAAAAGTACTAATAAAAAGGAAATAGTGTTTGTAATACACTTTAATATAATTAACGAAAGAGCTAATTAGTTTGGGTGCATTTCGTTTCTAAAAGGGAACTTTTACATTCCTATACCATATAGGAAATCTTATTACCCTCAATGTTTAAGGTTTGATATAATTACATTTAGTATACCAAATTACCAATTCTATACTATAGTGTATTTTAAGGGTACAATTAATGCAACGTATATCCCTCCTTAATTCAAGGTACCGTATATCCCACCTCCCACGTTTCTCTCTCCCAAACCCTCACCCTCACTCACGTTTTACTCAAACACACAGTATTGAGCAACGGCGAAAAGTATGATGATTATGATGATAAGTATCCGGATTTGACACATTCGTTATTCGATGAAGAGGATGAAAATTTAGGTGATCCAAATGCATCAGCTATAAATATGGTGAGGAATTTCAAAGAGGAAGAAGGACAGAATTTCGTACTAGAAGACGAGATCGATAATGTGGCTGATATGTTTATCAGGAAATTCCATAAAAAGATGAGGTTGTAACATGGTCTGTTAATACTAAAATTAGAACTGTTCACTAGGCGTTCGGTTCTTTGAAATCTATATAGCTTATCAGTTCAGAAATTGATTCCTTATTGCTTTACGTTTCAGTTGTGTAGAATATCCAGAACGCAATTCTTTCGGGTTGGAGTTGAAGGATGTTTTAGTTAATTCATTCAGATCTGCAAAATCTGTTGTTCTCAGGCTTCCACTAGTTGGACACTCTTCTTTTGCGTTGGAGATTTTTGCACATTATATGTACAAGTTGTCACAAGCTTTAACTTAGCTCCATGTGTTATTTCAATATTTATTCTTCTTAAATCATAAAAGATTCGTCCAATCTCATAAATGGAATTTTCGACATAATTGCATTTTTTTACAGAAGATTTGTAGAAGTTTTAGTCGTTTTTGATTTGTGAAAATAGAAAACAAAGCATCTACAATCAGAATACAAATAATCTACAATTTATCTACAAAATATCTACAAACTGGGTATATTGAATTTTTATATCCCAATTCCCATTCAATTGTAGCTTAATTGGTATTTTCGACATAATTGCGTTTTTTGTAGAAGATTTTGTAGAAGTTTTAGTCGTTTTGGATTTGTGAAAACAGAAAACAATGCATCTACAATCAGAATACAAATAATCTACAATTCATCTACAAAATATCTACATACTAGGTATATTGAATTTTAATATCCCAATTCCCATTGGATTGTAGTTTAATTGGGATTTTCGACATAATTGCATTTTTCGCAGAAGATTTGTAGAAGTTTTAGTCGTTTTTGATTTGTGAAAACAGAAAACAAAGCATCTACAATTAGAATACAAATAATCTACAATTTATCTACAAAATATCTACAAACTGAATACATTGAATTTTTATATCCCAATTCCCATTCAATTGTAGCATAATTGGGATTTTTGACATAATTGTGTTTTTTCAGAAGATTTGTAGAAGTTTTAACCGTTTTTTATTTGTGAAAACAGAAAATAAAGCATCTACAATCAGAATACAAATAATCTACAATTTCTGCAATATGTCTTCTTCTTCTTCTTCTTCTTCTTCTTCTTCTTCTTCTTCTTCTTCTTCTTCTTCTTCTTCGACGAGTTTCAATCTGAAATTCAGTCAAAACCAAGTCTAATCTTCACCAAAAGCCCTCAAAATTGAGATATAAACTCCAAACCATTTAAGGTCCTGATTATTTTCAACAACACCCAATCCAAACAAATAATGATTTTTGAAAACCCAAATTTGAATTCAAAGCTTTCAAGCTTTTTAATGGCTGTCAATGGTGGAATTGCTGCTCTCTTTTCATTTTCTTTGTATTACTGCATTTTGCGATTGAGAAATAGAGAGAGATGTAGAGAGAATGTCGACAAACTGAGCTTTTTGCAGAACTGATTTCTATAATTTGATTCGAATTTATTGACAATTTTGTCTTTCTTTGATTTGTGGCTTAAGGAAAAATATCAAAGAACAAAGTTTTTGCAGAAAAGTGTCTATGTAATTTGATTTTAAATTGAAGATATAGGATTTGCGTTTCAAATTTGATATGAAGGTCGCTAAATCAATTAGAATATTTTGTTCCTGATTTGTAGCGTGCCTAATTAGGAAAATTCAGCTACTAATAATTAGTATTTAATGAATGGTATAATAATTGTAGAAAAACTGTGAACATAGCGGGTAAATTAGAAACTATGCACATATTTGGTAATAAAGTTTCATATATGGTATATGAATGAAAAAATCTCTTCGAAAATGGCACATATGGACCAACCATGTGACGGTAAGGGCATATATGGGCTAAAGCATTAACAAAGGGCAAATGTTCTCAATTTCATATAATACAAGGGCATATTTGGACCTTTTCCGTATTGGCTTTCAACGTTTCAGTGTCCTCTCTAATTCAGCAGAACTCCTGCCAATTTAGCTGCAGAAGATCTTGTAGGCATTTAAATTTCATCGGATTTTAATCTATAAGAAATTTGGATTAAATTATTCAAAATATATTAGTCCAAACAAATATACTCCATAAATTAATATAACTGAATTAATTAGGTAAGTCCAATACATATCAAATACATAAAAATCAATCTCATTGAGTTGGTCCATCTAGTTGGGTTGTCAATAATAAGCCACTTTATTAGCTTAACCTCTATCATTTGTTCTTTGGGGCAAGCATAGATAATAATTCTCAGGGATGCTATTTAGAGGTTAACCAGTATTTATTTTTCCTGAAATTTTAAACTAAAAATCTTAATTTCAGAATATTTTTATCCTAAAAAATTAAACTTAAAAACTAAAATTTAGGACACACCGTCAAAACAACAGCCCCGAAAAGTGGCTAGTTGGTGTCATTTCTACTTATTCTTTGGTCTTTTAATAACGAAATTTAGAATTGCCTCTAGTGATGGTGATAGCGGCACATTTTGCTTGTGGCGGATTAACAATTTAACTTTCTAAATTCTGATTGAGAGAATAAGTTCCAAAATGTATATCAAACTCTATAATTTATAAAATATGATCTTAAATAACCAGATTCTGCCGAGCTCGAGAACCCATCGTTGAATCTGCCATGACATTTATCCCTTCAATTTTAAAAGAAGTGACAGATGAAAAATACACTGTAAATTTTTCAAAATAAAACATAAAAGCAAAACTTTCAGTAAATGATTTGCTCATCAGCTCGTTTAAGTAATACATTATAGATACCATTCTTGAATTTCTTCTGCTTCAACTAAGGAAGCATATAAGACTCTGTAAGTAAATGAATGTCTATGGATTATGATAAGTACAAAGATCATATTGGTGTTTGAGTAATTTTGACAGTTTAAGAGAGGCGATCATATGTGGTGGGATACAGGTGCAGACACCCGTAGGGCTGCAGTAAGCTCCTGCTGGACATAGTGGCAAGCACTTCTTTAGCATTTCACAGTCGCAAGCCAAATCATCTGCCTCTACTGATCTGCTTCCTGAAACAAGTCCCAATCGCATAATCACCTACTTACTTTCTCTATATGTATGAAAAGGAATATCTACTTCTATAGTTCTATCATATTAAAACTAATAAATAGTCATACAGTGGTAGCCATCTTTTCTCCAAGAAAGTCCAAGAGACATACATTTTCAAGTTCTATGTTAAATATGATTAATGTTAATTTATGTCAATCTATTTGACCGACAGTTTAACAAAGAAAGTAAAATTTCTAAAACGTGTGATCTTAAATATGTCATAGCATTTGTATCATTATAATACTTTTGATACTTGTGGTTCTAAATATCTACTATAATATTTGTGTGGCTATAAAACTTTTTTATTATAGTAAAATAAGAAATTTAAATTTGATTTTTTTAAATTAAGAAAAAGATTATTTTTCGGGATAGACTAAAACGAAAATACGATATATTAACTAAAATAGAGTCCTTTTGGTGACTTAACTTTAACCACCACCAAAGAAATATGGCAGAATGGTAAGGTTCCTCCTTCAGTATCAAGAGTTTTCGTATAGAGTCTTTTTTGATTGAGACCTGTTAACCCCATGGATTGTTATCTACTGTGCAATTCGAATTAGTTCGTAGCGGTGAATTTCAGATAACGAGACTGTTATACAATAAAAAGACATTAACTAAAATCACCAAATCTTGAAAAAGTTTATGTTTTTGAAACAAAAAAAAAAAAACAATTGATAAAACATATGTGATGAGTTTGGTAGGGCGCACTACTGACTTTTCACATGTGAATCTGAATTAATCAAGTAAGTAAGTTGCGAAGGATGAATAATTATAGAAAACAAATTAGAAAAAGAGAGTTTAACCGAGATCATCAATTTGAATATATGTTTATGATTTTGGAAAAAGGAACGAAGAGATAAAGCATACAGTATATGGGATGGGAGGTAAAAGACATTAGAGACTAACCAACTAAAACTATCAAGAGGAAAGTCATAAGCCCAATCTTGGGTGAAGCTGCAAGATTCATGTCTTTAATTAGGCGTAGTACGGCTCTATCACAAATTCAATTATACTTTTTATGGAAGAGGAACTAGAATTTATAGCCTGTTTGGTCAGCTTCTTTTTGGTCATACGGAAATTTTTGGTCATACGGAAAGAGAAATTAAGAGTAGATTTGGGCAATATAAATAAAGGATATTTTAGTTATAAACATTTACTAGGCAATAAATAAATAGAATCACATATCTATTTATTTATATCTACATCTATATCTATCTATCCATATCTATATCTATATCTATATTTATACTATATGAAAAGCACGTCGCCCCTTAGCGAAATATCGGTCGCCTTTATTACCCTTTAAAAATAAACTTCATATTAGACAAAATCGTAATCAAATTATATACCTAATATTTAGGAATTTCAAATTAGCTAAAATTTTGCTTACTAAATCTTTCTTTATTTGAACTACTATATAGAAAATCCTAATATTTAGGAGCTTTAAAATCAATTAAAATTTGTGTTATATATATCCTTTTATTATTTGAACTATTAAATGCAATTGGCCAGTAATTAAAGGTGTTAAAAGAATTGACATAAATTGACAAAAGCATGTCAAACTATCAAAGACGGCGTGGATATAAAATTGTATAAAAAATCTTGGATTTTAAAACGTATGCAAAATTTTACCTTCATGTGCACTACTCGGATGGTTTTTTCCTTTATTTATAGTCATATTCATTGAAAGTTCAAAAAAAGTTACCCTTTTGAAATTTGATTAATTTAATTACTTTTTATAATATTTACAACTTTGACATTAACTAAATTTTGAAGATAACATCTCTCTTTGTTTGAGTTATTATTTGTCATAGAATTGTAACGAATTAAATTTTTAGAACATTTACAATGCAAAATGGAACATGATAAAAAAGATATGATGATTAGTGGGTTTAGTTAGGAATAAGGGGATTTTACATAATATTTTGAGGAACAAATCTCTCTTTATTTAAATTATTTCTTATCGTAGAATTCTAAACAATTAATTCTATTTAATTAAATTATATCTTAGTTGAAAGCAAGACTAAGTAAAAAACTATAAGTAAACAAGGAAGTATTTAAAAATATATTAAAGAGAAAAAAAATGGAAGAAATTCAAAAATAGCGAGATTTACAAGTGGTCGTTCAAAAATAGCCCAGTTTTAAAAGTAATCAAAATTTAGCCACTTTTCATGTAAAGATAAATATGAACGAAAATATTGTTCAAAATCCGGAAAAATACTCCAACATAATATATTGGAGTTCCAGTATATTATTGTAACGACCCGGCCGATCGTTTTAAGAATTAACACCACGATCCCCTATTAATTAATTACATTCCCCGTGTTTGTTTCCGCTATTTTGATTTGCCAGCATGTTTGGTTTTGAGTTTCGGAGAGTTTTTGGGACACTTAGTCCCTAAATGGGAGTTTAAGTTTAGAATTTGGACCGTAGTCAAAACAGTGTGAAGACGGCCTCGGAATGAAATTTTGTTAGTTTTGTTAGCTTCGTTGGGTAATTTTGGGCTTAGGGCATGTTCGGATTGTGTTTTGGAGATCAGTAGCTAATTTAGGCTTGAAATGCCGAAAGTTGAATTTTTGAAGTATCCGGTTCGATAGTGAGTTTTTGATCTAAGGGTCGGAATGAAATTCCGAAAGTTGGAGTAGCTCTGTAGGGTTGAATGTGACGTGTGTGCAAAATTTCAGGTCATTCGGACGAGGTTTGAAGGACTTTTTGATCGAAAGCGTAAATTGAGAGTTTTTGGAGTTCTTAGGCCTGAATCCATGGATAATTCGATGTTTGATGTTGTTTTAGGTGTATCGAGGATTGGTATAAGTTTGGATAGTAGTATAGGACTTGTTCGTATTTTTGGTTGAGGTCCCAGGGACCTCGGGGTGATTTCGGAGGGTTGTCGAAAATATTGGAAGTGGTTGGAAGCAGCTGAAGCTGCTGATCCCTGTCATAACTGCACCTGCGGTTGGGTCCCACAGGTGCGGAGCCGCAGAAGCGGCGCTAGCATCACAGAAGCGGAAAGGAGGAGTACCAGCAGGGACTGCAGAAGCGGGCGCTTCATCGCAGAAGCGGCACCACATCTGCGTAAAGATGGTCGCAAGTGCAGAAGCTAGGCTTTAGTGAATTTGTCGCAGATGCGACTTCAGTTCCGCAAAAGTGGGACCGCAGGTGCGATCCCATGGCCGCAGAAGCAGATTCGCTGGGCAAAACATATAAATAGTTGCATTCGCGAATTTGAGTTATTTTTCACCTCTTTTCAAACGCGAAGAAGCTTTGGGGAGCATTTTCAAGGGAGATTTTCAGAGGAATTCATTAGGGTAAGGTCTTTGGTCCTTAAACTTGTTATTGAGGTGATTTTTATCATTGTATGTATGAAAATTTAAGGAAAATCAGTGGTAAATTGGGGGTTAGGGCTTGGTTAATTAGAGAGCCTTGAGTGATGATTTGAGGGATCACTTGAGGTCCGATTTTGGTACTTTTAATATGACTGAACTCGTGAGAGTGTGAGGATTCTAAAAATGTAAATTTTACCCGATTCCGAGATGTGGGCTTGAGGGCAATTTTGGTCATTTTACCTAATTTCACGTATTAGCTTAGAATTTCTTTGTAGAATTAGTTACTTGAAGTGTTATTTACATTAAGCAATTGAATTGAATAGATTTGGGCCATTTGGAGTAGAGTACTCGCGGCAAGAACGTGGTCTCTGGTTGATTATTGAGCCGGTTCAAGGTAAGTGGCTTGCCTAACCTTGTGTGGGGGAAACTCCCATTAGGATTTAGTATTATTGATAGTTGAAATGCCTTGTACGTGAGGTGACGACTGTGTGATTGTGCTAATTATTGAAAATCTGGTTTTCATTAAGTAATTATAATTATGTCTCTTTTTCTATTTATACTACTTGCAATTCAAGCCTATTGTTAGCTTAAGAAAGCATGTCTAACTGACTTAATTACCTTACTTGCTCAAACTGCCTTATTTGAATTACGTGATGCATGCTAGGTTACAAATACCTGTTTTACCTTGGTATGGAACTTGAATTGAACTGTGTACTCTTCTTGTTGTTGCCGTGTTCCCAACGGGACGGTATCCTGGGAGATCCCCGTGTATGTTTACTTTGGGACTACGGAACGGTATTCCGGGAGATCCCCCTACACATTTACATTGGAACTACGGGACTGCACCTGGTAGATTCCCCATGTACTGAGTATTTACATTTGGGACAACGGATCGTTATTCCGGGAGATATCCTCGCATTATGAGTTGGACTACGGGACGGTATCCCGAGATATCCACCGGATATTTATATTTGGGACTACAGGACGGTATTCTGGGAGATCCCCGGTTGTTATCTTTATATTGAGCTGTATTTCTTTCTGTGTTTACTTTGCCTCTATAGTAGTTGTTGTTGTTCTTCCTATCTTGTGTTACTTTTACTATTGTACTTAGTTATATTGTTTTGTTCTACACTGTTAAACCTAATATTTTATTTAACCTCAGTAGGGCCCAGACCTTCCTCATCATTACCTGACCGATGTTAGGCTTGACACTTACTGAGTACCGTTGTGGTGTACTCATGCCCTTTCTGCACATGTTTTTCATGTGGAGATCCAGGTACTTCCACTCTGTCTTATCATCCTTGAGGCGAGGTGCTTCTGTAGAGACTTCGAGGTATATCTGCCGCGTCCGCAGACCGAGGAGTCCCTTTCTATCTTTCTGTAATAGAGCTTCTTATGTATCTCTTAGCTTGTGATTTATGGGGTTCCGGATTTTGGGAGTGTTAAGTTGAGATTCTTATACAGATTCATGTCGAGCGGTATCTTAAAAACTATTTCATTTTGTTATTTCGATTTTGTATTATTTTCTTTCAGCAAATTATTTCTTTTCCGCATTTGTTAGGCTTACCTAGTCGTAGAGACTGGGTGCTGTCACGATAGTTCATGGAGGATGAACTGGGGTCGTGATAAGTTAGTATCAGAGCTCTAGGTTCATAGGAGTCATGAATCACAAGCCAGTTTATTAGAGTCTTGCGGATCGGAACGGTGGCGTCTGTACTTATCTGCGAGAGGCTATGTAACTGTTAGGAAAATTCCACTTCATTTGATTTCCTTGTCGTGCGAGATTTTGACATCACAATTCTAAACTTTTGTCTTCTATTCTCTGGCTGATGGTGAGGACACGTGCTACCTGAGATGATCTGGCACCCGCACCCCCTACTGGAGCTGACAGAAATCGGGGCCGGGGTAGAGGCTAAGGACGCGCATGTGGTGCATCTAGAGCACCCGCACGAGCTGCCACCGAGGTAACACCAGCAGTTCTAGCCAGAGTCCAGGCACCTGATACGCCTACTGCTGCTACTACTACTCCAGCTCTCCAAGAGACTCTTGCGCAGTTCATGAGCATGTACACCACTCTGGCTCAGGCAGGGGTTTTCCCTTACTGGAGCCACATCTCAGGCCGGGGGAGGAGCACAGACTCCCGCCACCCGCACTCCTGAGCAGTGAGTGCATGTCGATCAAGTCCTAGAGATTATTCCTATACTGCCTGCAGTCCCAGGTCAGCCCAAGGACAGGGCAGTGGCTTTCGAGGATGAGCAGCGGAGGCTTGAGAGGTTCAAGAAGTATGATACTCATGTATTCAGTGGGTTAGCCTCAGATGATGCCTTGGGATTTCTGAAGGAGTGTCACCATATCCTCTGCACTATGGGTATATCAGGATCGAGTGGGGTTTTTTTCATTGGCTTCGAGCTTCGAGGAGCAGCCTATGAGTGGTGGCGTACCTATGAGTTAGATAGTCCGGATGAGGCAGCTTCACTGACTTGGACTTAGTTTTCAGATATGCTCTTAAAGAGTTTGTTCCTCAGTGCCTCAGGGACGCATGGCGCGCAGAGTTTGAGCATTTGCGCCAGGGTACTATGATTGTCTTGGAGTATGTTGTTTGTTACACTAGCTTGGCTAGACATGCCCCAACCTTGGTTTCTACTGTTCGTGAGAGGGTTCGTCGGTTTATTGAGGGGCTTATTTGCAGCATCCGGTCTAGCATGGCTCGTGAGTTGGAGATGGATATTTCTTATCAGTAGGTGGTGAGCATTTCTAGGAGGATAGAGGGTATGCATGTTAGGGAGAGAGAGTGGAGAGAGGCCAAGAGGTCTCAAGAGTCGAGCCATTATTCTAGTTCCCGTGCCCCAGCTGCAGGTCGTCTTGGTAGGGGTTATATGAGTCGCCCCGTTCATTTAGCTCTTCTAGTAGCTAGTGGTATTCCAGCTCCTCCTAGGCCTCAGGAGCCTTATTATGCACCTCGAGTATCTAGTGTGCCTCCTACACGGGGTGCTTTCAGTGGTCGGTCCAACAGACCTGGCACGAGCCAGTCGCAGTCGCCACGTCCTCCTAGAGCTTGTTTGAGTATGGTGACACATGCCATATGGTGAGGGATTTCCCCAGACTTAGGAGGGGAGCACCTCCATAGACTTCTTAGTCACAGCGTGCCCCGCAGAGTTCTTAGGCTATGATTATGGAACCAGTTGTTGTCCCACCTACTCAGCCAGCTAGAGGTGGAGGTCGGGGAAGTAGAGGTCGCCCTAGAGGGGGAGGCCAGGCCAGATATTATGCCCTTCCTGCCTGTACCGAGGTTGTTGCCTCCGATTCTGTCATCATAGGTATTGTCATGGTTTGTCATAGAGATGCATGAGTTTTATTTGATCCAGGGTCCACCTATTCTTATGTGTCTTCTTATTTCGCTCCGCATTTGGGTGTACCTCGGGATTCTTTGAGTACCCCTATTTATGTTTCTACTCATGTGGGAGATTCTCTTGTTGTGGACCGCGTTTAACGGTCACGTTTGATTGCTCTTAGTGGTTTTGAGATCAGAGCCGATTTGTTATTGCTCAGCATGGTAGATTTCGATGTTATCTTGGGCATGGACTGGTTGTTGCCCCATTATGCTATTCTTTTTTGTCACGCCAAAACCGTGCCACTGGCTATGCCAAGTGTTCCGAGAGTTGAGTGGAGGGGTACTTTAGATCACACTTCCAATAGAGTTATTTCTTTCCTTAAGGCTCAGCATATGGTTGAGAAAGGGTGTGACGCGTATCTAGCTTATGTGAGAGATATCATTATTGATACCCCTACAGTTGATTCAGTCCCAGTAGTACGGGATCTTCCTGATGTGTTTCCAGTTAATCTTCCGAGCACGCCGCCCGATAGAGATATTGATTTTAGCATTGATCTGTTGCGGGGCACTCAACCCATTTCTATTCCTCCGTATCATATGGACCCTCCTGAGTTGAAGGAGTTAAAGGATTAGTTACAGTAATTGCTTGATAAGGGTTTTATTCGGCCCAGTGTATCACATTGGGATGCTCTTATCTTGTTTGTGAAAAAAAAAGGATGGTTCTATGCGTATGTGTATCGATTATCGCCAGTTAGACAAAGTTACAGCGAAGAACCGTTATCCTTTGCCTCGTATTGATAATTTGTTTGACCAGCTTCAGGGCACACGGGTGTTCTCTAAGATTGATGTGCGCTCAGCCTACCATCAGCTGAAGATTCGGGAGCCAGATATCCTAAAGACTGCTTTCAGGACTCGGCATGGTCATTATGAGTTCCTTGTTATGTCATTTGGCCTAACTAATGCCCCAACAGCCTTTATGCATTTGATGCACTGTGTGTTCCGGACATATCTTGACTCGTTCGTCATTGTCTTTATTGATGATATTCTGGTGTATTCTTGGAGTCAGAAAGATCATGAGCAACACCTGAAGATAGTGCTTCAGACCTTGAGAGAAAAGAAGTTATATGATAAGTTCTCGAAATGTGAGTTTTGGTTAGATTCCGTGGCATTCTTAGGCCATGTGGTGTCGAGTGAGGGTATTCAGGTGGATCCGAAGAAAGTAGAGGCAGTGCAGAGTTGACCCAGACTATCCTCAGCTACAGAGATTCGCAGTTTTCTTGGCATGGTGGGTTACTACCGTCGTTTTGTGGAGGTATTTTCATCGATTGCAGCCCCTATGACCAGGCTGACCCAGAAGGGTGATCCGTTCTAGTAGACGGAAGAGTGTGAGATGAACTTTCAGAAGCTCAAGATAGCTTTGACTACAGCCTCAGTTTTGATATTTCCTACAGGTTCAGGGTCCTATATTGTCTATTGTGATGCCTCGAGGATTGGCCTTAGAGCGGTATTGATGCAGGACTGTAGGGTGATTGCCTACACGTCAAGACAGTTGAAGGTACATGAGAAGAATTATCTTGTCCATGACCTTGAGGTAACTGCTATTGTTCGCACCTTGAAGATTTGGCATCATTATCTGTACGGTGTGCCTTGTGAGATTTATACTGACCCTCGGAGCTTGCAACACCTGTTCAAGCAAAAGGATCTTAATTTGCGCCAGAGGAGGTGGTTAGATTTGCTGAAGGACTATGATATCACTATTTTGTATCACCTGGGCAAGGCCAATGTGGTGGCCGATGCTTTGAGTCACTGGGCAGAGAGTTTGGGAAGTTTGGCTTATTTACCAGCAGCGGAGAGGCCCATGGTTTCTCGGTCTTCCTTATTTGATCGTATTATGGAGCGTCGGTATGATGACCCTTATTTGCTTGTCCTTGTAAGCACGTGATTTTTGACCCTCCCCGAGAATTTTCACATTTTTAGCGTGAATATGTGAAATTGGGTCTAGTATAGCTATTTTAACTATTTTTACTTTATTTCGTTGCAAAAAGAAAATTTCAAAAAAATATATATATAAATTTTAGTTTATGTATTTCTCATAAACTTGAAAAATACAAAAAAATTGCACTTTATTTTTGTACTTTATATAATTTCGAAAATTACAAAAAATATAGTTCTATTAAGGTTTTATAGTCATTTTTAACTTTGAAAAATACAAAAATATTACCTCATATTTTATCTTAATATTTAAAAACGAAAATTATAAAAAATAGTTTTATTAATATTTTGTAGCTATTTTAAACCTTGAAAAATATTTAAAAAGATATAGTTTTGTTTAAATGCTAGTCTTATTTTTGGTAGTTATTTTGCTTACATAGGACTAGTTAAGCAACGTGTTCCTATTTCTCGGGTCCGGGCAAAAGAATAATATTCAGGTTCAAACTACCCGGTTTTAGGCCTAATTTTCGGACCTAGCCCATAATAAACCGTGTCCAGGACACGTGGGGAACCCCACCACGCGTGGGGGACATATGCCTTGAACCCCACCACGCGTGGGCTCATTTTTCTGGGCAAACCATGTCAAATACACGAACTACACATTTGACAAAGGGGACAGACTTTTGAAATTTAGGAAAAGGGACTACTGTTCATTTTTGCCTTCTTCTTCAGAAAACCCTTCCAAAACCCACGAAAAAACCCTACTGCCAGGGGCGTCAAAAACCACCATCAACGACCTTGACCCCGTCGCCTCCACTCCAAACACCATCGCCCAAACACCATAACCACCATCCAAACGAAACCAGCCCCACCGTCGTCCAACCACCCCCCGTCGGTAAACCACCATTAACGACCCCTACTGTCGCAGCGAGGACCAACTCCTCCATTACCAAACAGCCCCTCCTCCAGCTCCACCGCGTCAACCACTGACCAACATCACCAAACGCGCACCTCCATTGACGCCGACACCTTCCATTGTCGCACCAAACAGTCCACCAAAACCTCCGACCCTAAACTATCGTCAAATAACCAACCCTACTACCCGCGACGACCAGTCGAAGACCGGACCCCTAACCATCGTCGAGGACTGTGTCCTCGTCTTCTTCCTGAGAAAGGTCAAAACCCTACTGTCAAACCCAATTCCTCCATAACCACCACCAAACGAGCCATCTCCTCCCAAACTTCGTCGACAACAATCCCAAACAGCTCCCTCCGTCAACTGCTCTAACCACCATAACCAACACCCAAACACCACCACTAAACAGACCCCTCGTCGTCAACCACCAGCCACGTCGAGCAGCAGCTGTCGCTGCTGCTGTTGCGTCACCTTCCCGACTGCCCAAAACCCCAGCCCCATCGCCTTCTTCCTCACCACAAAACCCTAGCAAAAACCTAGGAGCCCTCCCCGTCAAACACTGCCCGTCGACCCCACAGTCGTCGACCAAACAGTCTGTCAGTGAGGTCGAGTTGAAGTCAAGTTCCAGTCCAAAGTCCAAAAGCTGAGTCGAGGTCCGGTTCGTCGATTTTGTTCCGGGGTTTTCGTTGTTGTTCCTTGTTCAGTGAAGTCCGATTCGAGTTCCATAGAAAGCACTGTTTGTCGTTCTAGGATTGTCGAGGTTCGAAGGTTGGTGTTCTTCGTCCTTTGTTTCATTTCATTCATTTTGCATCTTATGGTTCAAGGCAATAAATGAAAATATTCTATATTTATGAATGTCAACGATGCAATTTTTGTTGTTGTGTTAAGAATGGTATTTTTATGTTTAGTTACTGCATGCTTAAAGTAAATATGAGCATATGAACGAGGTTATTCTATTTTTCATTTTTACCATGGATATTATTACCTGTTAGAATCGTTTTTTTGTTTAATCTCGGATGGCTTCACTAGCAGGAAATCGTAGTTGTTTTAAGTTTGCCCTTAAATAGTAAAAATGAGACGAGCCTCGCAAAAAATAAAAAAAATAAAAAGAAAAAAAAAGAAAAAGAAAAAAATGCACAAGCCGCGGGGCCCTCTAAATGTATATATTAAATACTTAGATTCCGGGACGGGCCATTTAGCAAGTTTCACGGCCCTCCCCAAAAATAATAATGCGCTAGTTGTTTTAGGCGCGCCTTTAATAATGTTATCTCCCTAAACTCGGGTGCACATTTATGTGACCCAAATCCAAATCTCAACGGAGTCGAAATGTGTCTCTAGTCACGGGCGCATTGATTGTGGCGTGGCCCGAGATGCATTTCCATGACGTTGCAAATTCCTTTAAAAAATAAGAATGAGATGAGCCTCGCCGAATAAAAATACAAATTGCGGGGCCCTCAGTAAATACTTGTTTTAAATTACTTAGAATTCAGGAGGGCCGCTTAGTGAATTTCGTGGCCTTCCCAAAATAATAACGCGATAGTCTCTTTAGGCGCGTGTTTAATAATTTACTTTCTTAAGCTCGGGTGTGCATTTCATGCGACCCAAATCCGATCCCAAAACATCAAATAAAATGTGTTCCGGATTATGGGTGCACTTCATGTGACGTAGTCCAAAGACGTGTTTTAAATGATGTTCACATTTCTTTTAAAAACAATAATAGTAAAGCGGTTAAAAGATAAATTTGCACATAAGTTCATATTGTATTAAGAATCAGATAAATAAGCCAAATATAACAGTTGAGCGACCGTGCTAGAACCACGGAACTCGGGAATGCCTAACACCTTCTCCCGGGTTAACAGAATTCCTTATCCGGATTTCTGGTACGCAGACTATAATATAGAGTCCTTATTTCCTCGATTCGGGATTAAAATTGGTGACTTGGGACACCCTAAATCTCCCAAGTGGCGACTCTGAAATAAATAAATAAATCCCGTTTCGATTGTCCTTTAATTGGAAAAAACTCCCCCTGCGCCCATCGGGTGCGGAAAAAGGAGGTGCGACAGCTCTGGCGACTCTGCTGGGGACTATACCCAGAACCACTGGTTCAGGGTTAAGAATTCGAGCTTGAAATAATTGTTATTATTTGGCTTTATTTATTATCTGGTTTTTTACGTGTTTGAGCCTAATGTGCTAAATGCTGCTTTTACTGCTTTGATATTATTTGGACTGTATATATAAACTGTGTCGAAACCCTTCTCTTCTCTCTCTTGAGGAGTGCACGCTGGTCGTGGCTTCTTTCTGTTAGTGTCATATACCAAAATAGAACGAGGATTCGGTGGAGTTGCAAAATCGGATGGCCTTTTGGTTACCGGTACACAGCTCCCATCCTTGGCTCGAGTTGTCCGCTCGGGTAAGCCAGGTCTAGAACAAATACCCAGGTTATCAACTTAGAATAACTCAGCTTCATGCCGGCTCCCTAGTAGGAACGTTTATTTGCATCATGTGCATTTGACTTAGGGGACTCAACACAGGGGTTGGGTCCGTCTAGGACAAGCAACCTGAAAATAATAGACCATCTTTTGACATCCTAAGTGCTACATGTTGTATTTATTCAAGGGTGAATGGGTCGTTTGGCGGACCAATAATAGTTGCGGACAAATAACACACCTTGTTAGGTTGATCACATTTAAATAAGAAGGCCGCACGTTTTTCCAGCATGATGTTATTTTAATCAAAGCATGGGGAACATTTGTGGAATCCAAGAATTCTTGGAATTCCCTATGTCCCCCACGCTTGCTTTTTGGGAAAGCACATGGGGAACATTTGTGGAATCCAAGAAGCCTTGGAAATCCACTATGTCTCCCACGCTTCATTTTGGGAAAAGCACATGGGGAACATTTGCGGAACCCAAGAAATCTTGAAATTCCCTATGTCCCCCATGCCACATTTTTGAAAATATAATAAATATAAAAAATAAAATATATATGTATATATGTATATATAAAAAAAACGTTGAAAAATTCAAAAAAAAAAGATTTTGTATGTTTTCATCATCATCCACAAGTTAGAAATAGTGGAAAAGAGGAAAAAATAACAGTTTATAAATGTGAAAAAAACAAATGTCCAAGTAGTATCGGAACTCTGCCGAATTTTTGAGAAAATAAGGAAAATATATGTCTTATTAGTTAGTTTTATTAACAACAAAGGAAAAGTAGAAAAAATCATCATTGTTTGGTTTTGTTTTTCAAAAAAAAAATAGTTTGTCTTGCCATAAAAAAAAAAAAGTAAAAAAGGGTCTTGTTTTTAAAAAAATATATGTTTATTTACTTGTTGATGAAAATGTTGAAATTACAATAATCCAAAAATACTTTCCATTATTGATTTCTTTAGAAATTCTTTCTAATTGTTTTAAAAAAAAAACATGTATATATAATAAAAAAAAATCCGAAAATATTTTGATTCTTTTTCAAAATTGAAAAGAAAATTCAAAAAAAAAAAAAACATTTTTGAGAAGCATTCCTTTTATTAAAAGCAAAATTCCGAAAAATATTTTTCTTCTTCTTCTTTAGAATAAAGAAAAAAAAAAGAGCAAATGAAAATTCAAAAAATATCTTAGAAGTCTTTCTTTTAAAAGAAAATCAATCAAAAAAAATACTTCCTTGCTTCTTTTATTTGCCTTCCTTCGCAAATTCAAAAAAAAAAAAGTTAGTTCATCTACTTATTCTTATTTGCCTACTTATTCTCATTCGACCGAACTACGCGGGTTTGATTCTCACCGGATGTGAGATACGTAGGCAGCCCTCATCGGGTCCAACCCCACCTTCTCAAAAAGAAGGAATGTTTTATGTTTTTCGTTAATTCGTTTGTTTGTTATAAATGAAAAAATAATAGAATAATAGTCTATTTGTTTGTTGTGAAAATAATAATAATAAAAAAAATATAAAAAATATAGAAAATGGAAAAGGGTCCTCTCAAAAATAGTTTATTCGCCCGAACTACGCGGGTTTGATTCTTACCGGATGTGAGATACGTAGTTAACCCTCATCGGGTCCAACCCCACCTTTTGCTAAAATAGCCAAAATCAAAATTTTAATCTTGTCATAAATAAGTCGGGTGATGTCCAACCCACCTTTTTGCTAAATAGCCAAAAAACAAATAAAAAGAAAAACATGTCATAATTTTATAATAAAGAAGTCGGGTGACGCTGTTTTATCAAGACATAGCCGAATGTTCCCGAAAGGGACGCCGGAAGGCTGACTTTGCATAAACAGCCATCTTTGGGTGTTCGTTTTTGAGTTTGTAATTGTTGATTAGAGTATGCGAATTATTTTGATTTTCGAGTCCGTTTGTTGTCTCTTGTCAAAAGTCTGTTAGTTAGTTTTTAAACTTTTGCAATCAAGTTTGTTTTAATTTGAAAGTTGGAAATTCCAAAAAAAAATGTGTGTTTACTATTGTTTATCTTTTATTGGTCCGAACTACGCAAGGTCTGATTCATGCGGGGTCATGATACGTAGGCAATCTCCATAAGATTCGACCACACACAAAAAAAAATGATGAAAAGAGAAAAAAAGAAAAAGAAAAACAAAGGTAAAAAATAAAAAAAAAATAAAAAATAAATATATATATATATATATATATATATATATATATATATTGATAATAATAAGGACCGACTGAGTCCATTCTAACATATTTGGTTTTGAATTGTGAAGAAAGTTGAGGTGGTTGGTTTGTGCCTCAAAGAAAAATGACAACTAACGTCGAAGCTGTTACAAGTGCTCCAGAGACTCAGAGTGGGAAGGTTCCTCGTCATGAGTCACAATTTGCGACACAACAAGAGCAGTACCACTCTCCTGAGTACCACTCGTACTCGTTTGATCTTGCTGCAAAAACTGAGAAGCCTGCCCGAAAGATGGTACAGGAAGAAATGACCCGAAAAGTGAAAAGCTTAGAACAATGGTTGGAAAACATGCAAGGGTTGGCAGGCCAAAAGAGTGTTGCCTTCAAAGATCTATGTATGTTCCCCGATGTCCACTTGTCGCCTGGTTTCAAGACTCCAAAATTTGAAAAGTACGATGGACATGGAGATCCCATAGCCCACCTGAAAAGGTATTGCAATCAACTGAGAGGGGCAGGAAGAAATGAAAAATTGTTGATGGCTTATTTTGTGGAAAGCCTTACGGGAGTAGCCTCCGAATGGTTTATGGATCAAGACACGTCTCGCTGGTATGTCTGGGATGACATGGCACAGGCCTTTGTCAGACAGTTCCAATACAACATCGACATTCCCCCAAACCGCATGTCCCTTTCCAACCTGAAGAAGAAATCAAGTGAAAGTTTCAGGGAATATGCCATAAAATGGAGAGAGCAAGCAGCTCGAGTTAATCCACCCATGGATGACCACGAGCTAATTACTGTCTTTCTTCAAGCGCAAGAGCCAGATTACTTTCAAAACATGGTGTCCGCAGTTGGCAAAACCTTCTCGGAAGCAATCAAAATTGGAGAAATGGTAGAGAATGGTCTTAAGACAGGCAAAATTATAAGTCAAGCTGTTCTTAAAGCCGCAACTCAGGCTGTCCGGGTTGAGTCAGATAATCTTAGCGACACAAATGAGGAGATTGAAGAAATCATGATGACATCAGGGTCTAGAAGAGGTCCCAGGAGCACATCTCGAAGGCATGAGCAGCCTCCTCAGATTTTCTATGGCTCCCCTGAGCAGTATTATCCACCTCAGGACGCTCAATACTCTGTCGCTCCACCTCAGTATGTTGTCCAGCCACCAAAGCACCCCAGGAGGCGAGCACGAGCATCACAAAATCTCCAGAAGTCTCCACAAAATTTTCAGGTGCCCTATAACCCACAGCCAAGCCAGTGGTAGAAAGGTGAACAAAGGTTGAAAGATAATTTTACACCAATAGGAGAGTCCTATGAAAGCTTATTTGAGAAATTAAGGAATCATGACATGATTGCACCTATTCCTCCAAATCGTGTGGACCCACGTGCAAGAAGCTTTGACCCTTCTAAAAGGTGTGAATACCATTCCAATGTCCAGGGGCACAATGTTGAAAGCTGTCGGGATTTGAAAAGAGAAATAGAAAGAATGATCCAAGAAGGGCAGATTGTGATCAATGACAGTGACATGGAGCACTCAAACCCTATCGAGAACTTGTTGACAGAGGGTAACGATGTTGAAGCGGGTAATGGTCTTGGCAGTGTTGATGCAAAGTTCAGTGGCTAAGATGCCAATTTTTTGGGGAGGACACTTCGTTCCTTGGTCAGCAAGAGAGAAGCTTGTGGTGGCTTATTTTGTGGTCATTTCTGTTGTTCGGATTATTAAGGTTGTAATTGGGATTTTGTCATGTGTCAAACCTTCTTATCTTTCCATTTTGTCATAGCAGTTTGTTTAAATTTTGTCCAGTTTGTGTTAGGATTTTATTCTGGTTGTTTTGTTTGTTTTATTATTCAAACCATTTCGCCGGTAGTCTAATACAAAGTCGGTCTTTTGTTAGTTCCAGTCGTCTTTTGTTTAGTCCTTTTATCATTTCATTCAATGCCGATTCTAGGGACATGACATGCGCACACACTTTGGGCTTAGTCTTTAAAGTTAATCACCAAACCCTGGAGAGGTGATCAGAACAGTTAAAGGAAATAAGAACGGTTGAGATTATTCAGAGCTCGAGTCATCTGGAACTGGGGCAAGTAAAATGTGAAGAAAACCGTTAAAAGCAGGATTCGCCAAATTGGCATGAGGGTCATTCATGATAATAAGAGTGTCGCCAACGGTGCTTTAAAAGTGACAAATGAACAAACAGATGTTGAATATAATTGTCAAGTCCAGCACCATCAGAAGAGACTACAAATTTAAATCGTGTTGTTTGCACTTGGCATATTTTGAAGACTGGAATGACGAAGGCATTTTGTTCTGCTACCCAAACACTTTTATCCTTCGTTACCCCTTTGAGCCTTATTTATTTTCTTTCATACCCCTCGTTCGGAATTAGTAGCAACGAATAAAATACGCGAGCATGGCGGGTAAGAGAAAAGAAAGAAAAGAAAACAACAAAATGGAAAAAGAAGAATAAAAGAAAAGAGAGAAAGAAAAAAAAACGACAAAAGAAAATGAGAAAAGAAAAAGAGAAAAGAAAAATGATAACAAAAACCAAAAAAAGGAAAGTCAAATGAAAAAAGAGGAACTGGGAACTACGTTTGACCTGATTCCTTAAAGAGGATACGTAGGCGCTTCACGGCTCGGTCATAGTTTTGAAAAATGAAAAAAAATCATCAATTAAAATATCCCCAAGCGAGAAATTGGGGCAGATGTTGCGTTTGATGAAAATAAATCTAATTCCGAAGGTTGTAATTAATAACCCAAAATTAATGTATTCTTTGAGCCTTTTATACCCTTTCTTTCTAGCCTATCCAAAACCCACATTACGGTCCAAAGAAAGGCCTTCTGATCAGTCTCCGAAAGATGCCAAGTCAGACAAATGAAGAGTCTTATCGGCAAACATAACATTCTGTTCCACAGCAGAAAGGACTCTAATCTCCAGCAGAAAGAGTCATACCGGCGACACTCCAAATCCCCAGCTGGAAAGTGATACAAATGAGAGAGTCTTATCGGTGAAAACCTTCACAGGCACCATAAGGCGATGAAAGCTGAGAGAAGAACCCAAAAATGAGAGAGACTTGATAGTGAAAACCCTCCGGGCACTACAAGTCGAATAAGATTGAGAATTAAATGGGGAATCGCCAATTGAAGATTTTGAAAGATGATTGACAGTAGGGGATAGGCCACATACGCATGTCATGGCCATTAGAGTCGGTATCTGCATTTGATAGAGTTTTTATTTATAGTTTCTTTTGTTAAAGAGTCATGTTTTTTTCCCTTTATCTTTATATTCTGTTCCCTTTTATCTTTCTCCTTTCATAGAAAAATCCCCAATAGAGTCTGTCTGGTCAGAACAAGTGAATTGACTTCAAAATATGCCATCAGCTTTCCAATTATGCCAGATGAGATCTGACTAGTACCTCCAAATGGTATAGTCAGCAAAGAACAAGCGCGAGGCCAGTGTCAAAAAAGATATCCCCAGCAAAGGGAATTGACAAAAGGATTGACAAGCGTCAAGAGGGATATCCTTGCCAAAACCAAGGTTATAAACCTCAAAGACAAGGCCCGTGAACAAAGCAAGGAGAGCAGTGAGCACGATTCGGCGAAATCAATGCTAGACTAAAAGGGCGGGGAAATGCCAGTTTCCAAGCTATGCCACAAAAGAAGAGGGATATCCCCAGCAGGAAGGGATTATCCCCAGCACATAATATCATCCCCAACAAGTTGTGGAACACAAAGCAAGGAGGGAGAAAGGGAAAACCATCCCATCAGGAGTATCACAACCAACCACCATGTTTTAAACTAACAATTCTTGTTTGATTTGAAACAGGTAAAGGAAATGGCATTGATGCCAGAACTGCGTGCCACAAGGGATATTATCAAACTGGGGCAGAAAATTTTCCTTCAATTTTGGAAATTTTCTGGAAGTCAGGTACCCCCAGCTGATAACATTTTACCCCCCAACAGGTAAGTAAATCAAGGGAGGTAGTCTTTGAAGGAAGAAGCTATGCAAAAACAAAACAAAAAAAAAGGAATAAAAAAAAAGAATAATAATAAAAATGGGGAAGGTAGAAAAGGAAAATTCATCCCAATCCCCAGCAAGTATTCGAGGTAAGACATTTTCAAGTCTTAAAGATATTTTGGGTTCATCCGCCCTCGAATAGGATATTTTGGGTTCATCCGCCCTCAAATAGGATCTGTCGGGTTCATCCGCCCTCAAATAGGATATGTCGGGTTAATCCGCCCTCGAATAGGATCTGTCGGGTTCATCCGCCCTCAAATAGGATCTGTCGGGTTCATCCGTCCTCAAATAGGATCTGTTGGGTTCATCCGCCCTCAAATAGGATCTGTCGGGTTCATCCGCCCTCAAATAGGATCTGTCGGGTTCATCCGCCCTCAAATAGGATCTGTTGGGTTCATCCGCCCTCGAATAGGATATGTTGGGTTCATCCGCCCTCAAATAGGATATGTCGGGTTCATCCGCCCTCAAATAGGATATGTCGGGTTCATCCGCCCTCAAACAGGATATGTTGGGTTCATCTGCCCTCAAATAGGATATGTTGGGTTCATCCGCCCTCAAATAGGATATGTTGGGTTCATCCGCCCTCAAATAGGATATGTCGGGTTCATCCGCCCTCAAATAGGATCTTATTTTCAAAGTTATTGTTCAACAGGCGCCCACCTGAATAACGAGAGGAATACATTTCTGTCTTTTCATATTTTGTTCTAGGTCACCCACCAGTATAATGCGGGAATACATTTCTGTCTTTTCATTTCTGTTCTAGGTCACCCACCAGTATAATGCGGGCATATCATGTTTCATATCTTTACCAACAGGCGCCCACCTGAATAACGAGAGGAATGCATTTCTGTCTTTTCATTTCTGTTCTAGGTCACCCACCAGTATAATGCGGGCATATCATGTTTCATATCTTTACCACCAGGCGCCCACTTGAATAACGAGAGGAATACATTTTAGTCTTTAAATTTCTTGACAGGCGCCCACCTGAATAACGAGAGGAATACTTTTGTCTGTGCATTTCATATTTTAGGCGCCCACCTGTATAACAAGGGAATACATTTTGTGTCTTTACCATTAGGCGCCCACCTGTATAATAAGGGAATACATTCCACGTCTTTACCCATAGGAGATGCATTTCCTCCTAAGTTTTAGTTTTACCCATAGGAGATGCATTTCCTCCTAAGTTTTAGTTTTACCCATAGGAGATGCATTTCCTCCTAAGTTCAGTTTTACCATAGGAGACGCACTTCCTAAGATAAGATTCACCAAGAGGAGACGCACATCCTAAGATAAGATTCACCAAGAGGAGACGCACTTCCTAAGTTAGTTTCACCAGTAGGAGACGCACTTCCTAAGTCAATTTCACCAGTAGGAGACGCACTTCCTAAGTTAATTTCACCAGTAGGAGACGCACATCCTAAGAATAGTTTCATCAATAGGAGACGCACATCCTAAAAAAAAAAAAAAGTTTCACCGATAGGAGACGCACTTCCTAAGTTAAGTTTTACCAATAGGAGACGCACTTCCTAGATCCATTGTACCAATAGGAGACGCACTTCCTAAGAATAGTTTCACCCAGTAGGAGACGCACTTCCTAAGAACAGTTATCCCCAATAGGAGACGCACTTCCTAAGTTTATTGTACCCATAGGAGACGCACTTCCTAAGTTTATTGTACCCACAGGAGACGCACTTCCTCAAAGTTAAGTTTTACCCATAGGAGATGCATTTCCTCCTAAGTTGTTTTGAAAAAAAAAACAAAAAAATGACCTAGTCTGACGAACCTTCTCCTAGGATCAAAATCTTAGTCTGATGAATCTTTCTCCTAAGATAACCAAAAACAAAAAATCTTAGTCTGACGAATCTTTCTCCTAAGATACCAAAAAGAAAAATGACCTAGTCTGATGAACCTTCTCCTAGGATCAAAATCTTAGTCCGACGAATTTTTCTCCTAAGATAGAGACCTAGTCTGACGAACCTTCTCCTAGGATCAAAATCTTAGTCTGATGAATTTTTCTCCTAAGATACCCAAAAAACAAAAAAATCTTAGTCTGACGAATCTTTCTCCTAAGATACCAAAAAGAAAAGACCTAGTCTGATGAACCTTCTCCTAGGATCAAAATCTTAGTCCGACGAATTTTTCTCCTAAGATAGAGACCTAGTCTGACGAACCTTCTCCTAGGATCAAAATCTTAGTCTGATGAATCTTTCTCCTAAGATACCAAAAACAAAAAATGACCTAGTCTGACGAACTTTCTCCTAGGATCAAAATCTTAGTCTGATGAATCTTTCTCCTAAGATACCAAAAAACAAGACCTAGTCTGATGAACCTTCTCCTAGGATCAAAATCTTAGTCTGATGAATTTTTCTCCTAAGATAGAGACCTAGTCTGACGAACCTTCTCCTAGGATCAAAATCTTAGTCTGATGAATCTTTCTCCTAAGATAACCAAAAACAAAAATGACCTAGTCTGATGAACCTTCTCCTAGGATCAAAATCTTAGTCTGACGAATTTTTCTCCTAAAATAGAGACCTAGTCTGACGAACCTTCTCCTAGGATCAAAATCTTAGTCTGATGAATCTTTCTCCTAAGATAACCAAAAACAAAAAATCTTAGTCTGACGGAATCTTTCTCCTGAGATACCAAAAACAAAAAATGACCTAGTCTGACGAACCTTCTCCTAGGATCAAAATCTTAGTCCGATGAATTTTTCTCCTAAGATAGAGACCTAGTCTGACGAACCTTCTCCTAGGATCAAAATCTTAGTCTGATGAATCTTTCTCCTAAGATACCAAAAACAAAAAATGACCTAGTCTGACGAACTTTCTCCTAGGATCAAAATCTTAGTCTGATGAATCTTTCTCCTAAGATACCAAAAAACAAGACCTAGTCTGATGAACCTTCTCCTAGGATCAAAATCTTAGTCTGATGAATTTTTCTCCTAAGATAGAGACCTAGTCTGACGAACCTTCTCCTAGGATCAAAATCTTAGTCTGATGAATCTTTCTCCTAAGATAACCAAAAACAAAAATGACCTAGTCTGATGAACCTTCTCCTAGGATCAAAATCTTAGTCTGACGAATTTTTCTCCTAAAATAGAGACCTAGTCTGACGAACCTTCTCCTAGGATCAAAATCTTAGTCTAATGAATCTTTCTCCTAGGATCAAATCTCAGTCTGATGAATCTTTCTCCTGAGATACCAAAAACAAAAAATGACCTAGTCTGACGAACCTTCTCCTAGGATCAAAATCTTAGTCCGATGAATTTTTCTCCTAAGATAGAGACCTAGTCTGACGAACCTTCTCCTAGGATCAAATCTCAGTCTGATGAATCTTTCTCCTGAGATACCAAAAACAAAAAATGACCTAGTCTGACGAACCTTCTCCTAGGATCAAAATCTTAGTCCGATGAATTTTTCTCCTAAGATAGAGACCTAGTCTGACGAACCTTCTCCTAGGATCAAAATCTCAGTCTGATGAATCTTTCTCCTGAGATACCAAAAACAAAAAATGACCTAGTCTGACGAACCTTCTCCTAGGATCAAAATCTTAGTCTGACGAATTTTTCTCCTAAGATAGAGACCTAGTCTGACGAACCTTCTCCTAGGATCAAAATCTCAGTCTGATGAATCTTTCTCCTGAGATACCAAAAATAAAAGACCTAGTCTGACGAACCTTCTCCTAGGATCAAAATCTCAGTCTGATGAATCTTTCTCCTGAGATACCAAAAACAAAAAATGACCTAGTCTGACGAACTTTCTCCTAGGATCAAAATCTCAGTCTGACGAATTTTCTCCTAAGATAGAGACCTAGTCTGACGAACCTTCTCCTAGGATCAAAATCTTAGTCCGATGAATCTTTCTCCTATGATGCTAAAAAAAACATTTTTGAAAAAAAAAAGAGAAAAAAAAGAAAGAAAAAAGAGTCATTTTCCTAAACCCAGGCGCCCACCTGTATAACGAGAGGAATACATTCAGTTTTTACTTTCAAGTGTTGAAGTTGGGAGCCCGCCCAGATAACAGAGGCATACATTTCAGTTTTTACTTTCAAGTGTTGAAGTTGGGAGCCCGCCCATAGAACAGAGGAATACATTTCAGTCCTTACATTTCAAGCATTGAAGTTAGGCGCCCACCTGTATAACAAGGGAATACATCCTAATCTAGTGTTTAGTTCACTCTCAGCACTGCATCAATAGTATCAGTGGGCTACGATTTTGCTAACGACTCACAAACCTCCCCAGTGCAAACTGGGTTAGGAAATTTTGTTTGTTTTGTTTGTTTTGATTGTCAGGGACCCGCCTGTAGAACGAAGTTGGTGGTATGTCAAAGATCGAAGAAGTCAGGAGTCCGCCTGTCAAAGATCAAGCAGTGACCCACTGGAAAGCAGAAGGATTACAACAGAAATCCCCAGCATTCAACCAAGTTATAAATAGCAGAAGCTCGCCTCAAGAATGCGAGTCAATATCTGAGATGGTCGACAAAAGCTGGACACAACATAAAAAGAAAAAAAGAAAAAGAAGAAAAAGAAAAAAAAAGAAAAATGAATGAATCCGAAGCACGGAAGTGGAGAACGGATGTGATCTGCTCAAGAACTAGCGCCTACATCTAGCAAGTATCAAGGTTCAAATCCAAAGTCTGTATGAAGCACCATTCAAGACTCAAGACCAAGTTTCAGAAGACTTAGGAGATAGGAATCCTTGTAACTAGTAGCTGATAGGCTTAGTTAGTCTTTTTCAGTTTTCATTTTTGTTGTAATGACAGGACCGCGGACCGCAACCTCAACGGAACAGCACCTCGATTGGCTCTTCACCTCGGTACACTTCACTATCTCTCTCATCCCGAACTACACGTGGCCTGATTCCTGTATAACCAAGGATATGTAGGCAGCTCAGATACCAGGGCTCGGTCACATTCCCTCCCTTTCCTTAAGTGTGGTCCGTCCAAGTAATGGTCGGGTCAAAAACACGGCTAGTCGTTCTTTGTCGGAAAACTCTTCGTGTTTCCAGTCAAAGAGGGCAGCTGTAAGCACGTGATTTTTGACCCTCCCCGAGAATTTTCACATTTTTAGCGTGAATATGTGAAATTGGGTCTAGTATAGCTATTTTAACTATTTTTACTTTATTTCGTTGCAAAAAGAAAATTTCAAAAAAATATATATAAAAATTTTAGTTTATGTATTTCTCATAAACTTGAAAAATACAAAAAAATTGCACTTTATTTTTGTACTTTATATAATTTCAAAAATTACAAAAAATATAGTTCTATTAAGGTTTTATAGTCATTTTTAACTTTGAAAAATACAAAAATATTACCTCATATTTTATCTTAATATTTAAAAACGAAAATTATAAAAAATAGTTTTATTAATATTTTGTAGCTATTTTAAACCTTGAAAAATATTTAAAAAGATATAGTTTTGTTTAAATGCTAGTCTTATTTTTGGTAGTTATTTTGCTTACATAGGACTAGTTAAGCAACGTGTTCCTATTTCTCGGGTCCGGGCAAAAGAATAATATTCGGGTTCAAACTACCCGGTTTTAGGCCTAATTTTCGGACCTAGCCCATAATAAACCGTGTCCAGGACACGTGGGGAACCCCACCACGCGTGGGGGACATATGCCTTGAACCCCACCACGCGTGGGCTCATTTTTCTGGGCAAACCAATGCTAAATACACGGATGAAACAAAGAAAGGGGGGACAGACTTTTGAAATTTAGGAAAAGGGACTACTGTTCATTTTTGCCTTCTTCTTCAGAAAACCCTTCCAAAACCCACGAAAAAACCCTACTGCCAGGGGCGTCAAAAACCACCATCAACGACCTTGACCCCGTCGCCTCCACTCCAAACACCATCGCCCAAACACCATAACCACCATCCAAACGAAACCAGCCCCACCGTCGTCCAACCACCCCCCGTCGGTAAACCACCATTAACGACCCCTACTGTCGCAGCGAGGACCAACTCCTCCATTACCAAACAGCCCCTCCTCCAGCTCCACCGCGTCAACCACTGACCAACATCACCAAACGCGCACCTCCATTGACGCCGACACCTTCATTGTCGCACCAAACAGTCCACCAAAACCTCCGACCCTAAACCATCGTCAAATAACCAACCCTACTACCCGCGACGACCAGTCGAAGACCGGACCCCTAACCATCGTCGAGGACTGTGTCCTCGTCTTCTTCCTGAAAAAGAAAGGTCAAAACCCTACTGTCAAACCCAATTCCTCCATAATCACCACCAAACGAGCCGTCTCCTCCCAAACTTCGTCGACAACAATCCCAAACAGCTCCCTCCGTCAACTGCTCTAACCACCATAACCAACACCCAAACACCACCACTAAACAGACCCCTCGTCGTCAACCACCAGCCCCGTCGAGCAGCAGCTGTCGCTGCTGCTGTTGCGTCACCTTCCCGACTGCCCAAAACCCCAGCCCCATCGCCTTCTTCCTCACCACAAAACCCTAGCAAAAACCTAGGAGCCCTCCCCGTCAAACACTGCCCGTCGACCCCACAGTCGTCGACCAAACAGTCTGTCAGTGAGGTCGAGTTGAAGTCAAGTTCCAGTCCAAAGTCCAAAAGCTGAGTCGAGGTCCGGTTCGTCGATTTTGTTCTGGGGTTTTCGTTGTTGTTCCTTGTTCAGTGAAGTCCGGTTCGAGTTCCGTAGAAAGCACTGTTTGTCGTTCTAGGATTGTCGAGGTTCGAAGGTTGGTGTTCTTCGTCCTTTGTTTCATTTCATTCATTTTGCATCTTATGGTTCAAGGCAATAAATGAAAATATTCTATATTTATGAATGTCAACGATGCAATTTTTGTTGTTGTGTTAAGAATGGTATTTTTATGTTTAGTTACTGCATGCTTAAAGTAAATATGAGCATATGAACGAGGTTATTCTATTTTTCATTTTTACCATGGATATTATTACCTGTTAGAATCGTTTTTTCGTTTAATCTCGGATGGCTTCACTAGCAGGAAATCGTAGTTGTTTTAAGTTTGCCCTTAAATAGTAAAAATGAGACGAGCCTCGCAAAAAATAAAAAAAAAAAAGAAAAAAAAAGAAAAAGAAAAAAATGCACAAGCCGCGGGGCCCTCTAAATGTATATATTAAATACTTAGATTCCGGGACGGGCCATTTAGCAAGTTTCACGGCCCTCCCCAAAAATAATAATGCGCTAGTTGCTTTAGGTGCGCCTTTAATAATGTTATCTCCCTAAACTCGGGTGCACATTTATGTGACCCAAATCCAAATCTCAACGGAGTCGAAATGTGTCTCTAGTCACGGGCGCATTGATTGTGGCGTGGCCCGAGATGCATTTACATGGCGTTGCAAATTCCTTTAAAAAATAAGAATGAGATGAGCCTCGCCGAATAAAAATACAAATTGCGGGGCCCTCAGTAAATACTTGTTTTAAATTACTTAGAATTCAGGAGGGCCGCTTAGTGAATTTCGTGGCCTTCCCAAAATAATAGCGCGATAGTCTCTTTAGGCGCGTGTTTAATAATTTACTTTCTTAAGCTCGGGTGTGCATTTCATGCGACCCAAATCCGATCCCAAAACATCAAATAAAATGTGTTCCGGATTATGGGTGCACTTCATGTGACGTAGTCCAAAGACGTGTTTTAAATGATGTTCACATTTCTTTTAAAAACAATAATAGTAAAGCGGTTAAAAGATAAATTTGCACATAAGTTCATATTGTATTAAGAATCAGATAAATAAGCCAAATATAACAGTTGAGCGACCGTGCTAGAACCACGGAACTCGGGAATGCCTAACACCTTCTCCCGGGTTAACAGAATTCCTTATCCGGATTTCTGGTACGCAGACTATAATATAGAGTCCTTATTTCCTCGATTCGGGATTAAAATTGGTGACTTGGGACACCCTAAATCTCCCAAGTGGCGACTCTGAAATAAATAAATAAATCCTGTTTCGATTGTCCTTTAATTGGAAAAAACTCCCCCTGCGCCCATCGGGTGTGGAAAAAGGAGGTGCGATAGTCCTCAAGGACAAGGTTCAGCATGGTTATGCCAGAGATATGACTATCGGTGATGATAGGGTATTGAGATGCAGGGTCGGATTTGTGTACCCAATGATGATGGGCTTCGGGAGTTGATTCTAGAGGAGGCCCATAGTTTGCAGTATTCCATTCATCCGGGTGCCACAAAGATGTACTAGGATTTGAGGCAACACTATTGGTGGAGGCAGATGAGGAAAGATATAGTTGGGTTTGTAGCTCGGTGCCTCAACTATCAGCAGGTGAAGTATGAGCACTAGAGACTGGGTGGGTTGCTTCAGCAGATAGAGATTCCAAAGTGAAAGTGGGAGCGGATCACCATGGACTTTATAGTTGGGCTCCTACGGACTTTGAGGAAGTTCGATTCTATTTGGGTGAATGTGGATGGACTGACCAAGTCCGCGCACTTCACTCCTGTGTGTACTACTTATTCTTCGGAGCGGTTGGTGGAGATTTATATCCGGGATATTGTTCGCCTACATGGTATTCTAGTTTCCATCATTTCAGACAGAGGTACTCAGTTCACATCACGGTTCTGGAGGGCCGTTCAGCATGAGTTGGGTACTCGGGTGGAGTTGAGCATAACATTTCACCCTTAGACGGACGGACAGTCCGAGCGCACTATTTAGATTCTTGAGGATATGCTCTGTGCGTGTGCGATTGAGTTTGAAGTGTCTTGGGATCAGTTCTTGCCACTAGCAGAGTTTGCTTACAACAACAACTATCAGTCCAGCATTCAGATGGCACCATATGAGGCTTTATATGGTAGGCGGTATAGATCCCCGGTGGGTTTGTTTGAGCTAAGTGAGGCTAGATTATTGGGCACAGACTTGGTTCAGGATGCTTTGGAGAAGGTTAAGGTGAGTCAGGATAGACTCCGTACAGTCAGTCCAAACATAAGAGTTACGCAGACCGGAAGGTTCGTGATATTTCCTATATGGTTGGAGAGCGGGTTCTGCTTCGGGTTTCACCTATGAAGGGCGTTATGAGATTTGGGAAGAAAAAGAAGTTGAGTCCGAGGTTTATTAGCCCTTTTGAGGTATTGAGGCATGTTGGGGAGGTTGCTTATGAGCTTGTCTTACCTCCCAGCTTGGCAAGAGTTCATCCGGTGTTTCATGTTTTGATGCTTCGGAGGTATCACGGGGATCCGTCGTTCGTGTTGGATTTAAATTCAATCCAGTTGGACAAGGATCTATCTTATGTGGAGGAGCTAGTGGCGATATTGGACAGGTTCGAAAGCTGAGGTCAAAGAACATTGCATCAATAAAGGTTCAATTGCGGGGTCAGCCGGTTGAGGAGGCGACCTGGGAGACCAAGCATGATATGTGCAGCCGTTACGCTCATCTTTTCACTACTTCAGGTATGTCTCTATGCTCGTTCAAGGATGAACGAATGTTTAAGTGTGGGAGAATGTAACGACCCGACCGGTCGTTTTAAGAATTAACACCCCGATCCCCTATTAATTGCATTCCCCATGTTTGTTTCTGCTATTTTGATTTGCCGGGATATTTGATTTTGAGTTTCAGAGAGTTTTGGGAAATTTAGTCCCTAAATGGGAGTTTAAGTTTAGAATTTGGACCGTAGTCGGAACATTGTGAAGACGGCATCGGAATGGAATTCCATTAGCTTCGTTGGGTAATTTCGGGCTTAGGGGCGTGTTCAAATTGTGTTATGGAGGTCCATAGCTAATTTAGGCTTGAAATGCCGAATGTTGAATTTTTGAAGTTTTCGGTTCGATAGTTTCCGAAAGTTGAGTAGCTCCGTT
Organism: Nicotiana tabacum; assembly: GCF_000715075.1. Lineage (NCBI taxonomy): Eukaryota > Viridiplantae > Streptophyta > Magnoliopsida > Solanales > Solanaceae > Nicotiana > Nicotiana tabacum. The sequence goes on along the minus strand of NC_134097.1, from coordinate 99,732,548 downwards.
GGGTTGAATGTGACGTGTGTGCAAAATTTCAGGTCATTCGGATGAGGTTTGATAGACTTTTTGATCGAAAGTGTAAATTGAGAGTTTTGGAGTTCTCAGGCTTGAATCCATGGTTAATTCAGTGTTGTTTTTAGTTTGTTGAGGATTGATATAAGTTTAGATAGTGGTATAGGACTTGTTCATATTTTTGGTTGAGGTCCCGGGGGCCTCGGGGTGATTTTGGAGGGTTGTCGGAAGAATTGGAAGTGGTAGGAAGCGCCTGAAGCTGCTGATCCCTATCATAACCGCACCTGTGGTTGGGTCCCGCATGTACGGAGCCGTAGAAGTGGCGCTAGCATCGCAGAAGCGGAAAGGAGGAGTACCAGTAGGGACCGCAGAAGCGGGCGCTTCATCGCAGAAGCTGGCGCTTCATCGCAGAAGCGGCACCGCATCTTCGTAAAGATGGTCGCAGATGTGGAAGCTGGGTTTTAGTGAATTTGTGACAGATGTGACTTCAGTTCCACAAAAGCGGGACTGCAGGTGCGATCCTGTCATGACCCCAACCCCGGTCGTGATGGCGCCCAACACACTGCTAGGCAAGCCCGACCATTCAACAACATTATCCCAAATTCTTATTCAGATTATAGATAAATATCACAGAGAATTTACTAAGTCATTTCATTCAAGTGTATAATTAATAATAAAATCTGCGGAAGTTCAATTAAAATACCACACCATAGCCCAACAGAATCTGGTGTCACGAATATGAGCCTGTAATACAGAATATCCACCTATTACAAGTCTGTCTAGGAAAAATACGGAATAAAAGATAGAGATAGAGGGGAGAGATCAAGGTTGCGAACGCCATGCAGCTACCTCAATACTCCCGGATACTGCCTGCTCAGTTAAACAATTCCTCACTTAGCATGTGGTGTACCTGGATCTGCACGCAAGGTGCAGGGAGTAATGTGAGTACTCCGACCTAGTGAGTAATAAACATAAATAAAGGCTGAGAATAAGAAATCATGGAAAAATACAAAGTAAACTATAACTGGCAGTTTAGAACAATAAATAGTGAAGCAACAAGTCAATTAAGTCAGAGTACCAAATACTGAGACAGGTATAACAGATAAAAACAAATGCATGAGTGCAATGCAATGCATATGATGGTACACTCTAGTACCCACTACGGCGTGCAGCCCGAGCCATCCATTATTTATCGTCGACAACGCTCACTAGGGGTGTGTGCAGACTCCGGAGGGGCTCCTATAGCCCAAGCGCAATATCAAGCCATCTCGTGGCATCAAATCTAGGTCCTCGACCTCATATCAATCTCAGTATAATCACCCAGGCTCTCGGCCTCAATATCAATGTAATCAACCAGGCTCTCGACCTCAATATAATGTAATCAACCAGGCTCTCAGCCTCAATATCAATATAACACTGCTGCGGCGCGCAGCCCGATCCATGCTCAGTCCAGAAATCATCATAAGCCCCTTGGGCATTTGTAAAACAGTAGTTCTCAGCCCGAAATATCATTTAGAAATATCATTTAAGTTTTCAAATCTTAGAAAGATGGCTGAGTTTGCAAAACAGTATTTAAAACCTTGGACTGAGGTCAAATGATATGCAAAATATGCGAAAGCAGTGATATCAATCCCTGAAGGATTCAAATAATTGGCAAGAAGCCCAAATGTAACAATTAAATCCAAGTAAGGATGATTCTCAATTTAGTTCAAATAGAAAACATGGTAAAAATATCTCTCGGGACGGACCAAGTCACAATCCCCAACGGTGCTCTACTTCACGCCCGTTATCCGGCGTGCAAGTCACCTCAATATAGCATTACGATGTGAAATTCCGGGGTTTCAAACCCTCAGGACATCATTTACATCAATTACTCACCTCGAACCGGCTAATTTTCTAGCTCGCGATGCCTTTGCCCCTTATTGACCTCTGAATGCCTCGAATCTAGCTATAACGATTCGATTCAGTTAATAAAAATTATAGGAATTAATTCCATATGGAATTCTACATTTTCCATCAAAAATCCGAAATTACACTCAAAATTCGCCCGTGGGGCCCACGTCTCGGAATCCGGCGAAACTCATAAAATCCGACAACCCATTCCGATACGAGTTCAACCATACCAAAATTATCAAATTCCGACAACAACACGACCTCCAAATCTTAATTTTTCATTTTTGAAAAGTTTTGCAAAAATTCCAATTTCTTCCATTTAAATCCGAATTAAACGATGAATATAACCATGTATTTATGAAATATAATCACTTTCGAATATAGAACACTTACCCAAGTCGAAGTCGTGAAAAACTCCTTTGGAATCGCCTAAATCCGAGACTCAAAACTCAAAAATGAGAAAAATGGCTAACTTTCGTGTTTAAGAATCTGTTCCAGGCAAGTTGCATTTGCCAATTGAGACTTATAAATCGCATTTGACACATGCGATTTATGCTCTGTCCCAGAAAAACAGCATTACCAGCCTTCGGTAAATCAACCATAACTTTCTGTAATAATATCCAAATAATGAACGGTTTGACTTTCTGGAAACTAAAATGCAAGGGCTACAAATTTCATGTTTTGTAAATTTTCATATTCCTTATGGATGTCGAGGTATAAGCTTCCAAAGTAGCCCCCTCGCATCAAACATTTCTGGAAAATTTCAAAACAGCTTTACTAACCCTTATTCAATCGATCATAACTTTCTATATAAATGTTGGAATAATTAATGGTTTAGCTTTCTGGAAACTAGGATGCAAGGGCTACAACTCTCATGTTTTGTAAATTTACAGATTCCTTATGTATTTTGAGATATAAGCTTCCGAAATAAGCACCACGATTGCACAGTTGCTGTCCAAGACAGCTTCTGCAGCAGAAAATTCCAGCAATCCTTTTATCCGATTTCCATTCCGTTAACCTTTCGAAATCCACCCGAGGCCCTCGGGACCTTAACTAATTATACCAACATGTCCCAAAATACAATACAAACTTAACCGTGCGATCAAATCGCCAAAATAACGTCATATACCACGAATTAAGCTTTAAAATCCAAGAATTCCTTCAAATTTCATAAAACATCAAATTTTTCATTTTGAGTCCGAAACACGTCAAACGACGTCCATTTTCAACCAAACTTTACAAAAAGTGCTTAAACCATATATAAGACCTGTACTGGGCGCCGGAACCAAAATACAGGCCCGATACCATCACTTTCTAATCAAATTTCATTTCCATTTTCATTAAATATTTTTAGAAAGCAATTTTACTCAAAAAATCATTTCTCAGGCCTGGGACCTCGGAATTCGATGATTCTTGTTCCTATGAGTTACAAATAAAAATACGAATATAGCCCTTCAGTCGAAACTCAATTCGAAGTTTATTTGCTTAGTTCAATACTCATTTCGCTCGTTAAACAATTAACTCATATTTCGCGTCAAAAACTCAATCGCGACTTGATGAAATTAGACCAAACTTTCCAGATCACTCCTATAATTCATTATCAAAATTCCGGAAGTCTCAAAATCAAATTTTAATCTCTAAAACTAAAAATGGACCTTTGGATCATTACATGCTCATAATCAAAACGCCAAAATCTTCCAAAAACTCTTCCAAAACATATCCGAGCCTCATGGGACCCCGACCAAACATGCCAATATAACTCATAACATCATTCAAACCTGTTCCAATCATCAAAACACTTCAAACAACATCAAATTACCCAAAACTCATCGAATTCAAGCCTAAGTTTCCAAAAACATCCGAAATACTCTTTTGATCAAAAACCCGACCAAATTTTGTCCGAATAACCTGAAATTTTGCACACACATTAGAAATGACATAACGGAGCTACAACAATTCTCAGAATTCCATTCTGACCCTCGGATCAAACTCTCACCTATCAACCGGAATTCGCCAAAATACTAACTTCGCCAATTCAAGCCTAATTCTACACCGAACCTCCAAAACCACTTCCGATAACACTCCTAAGTCACAAATCACCTCCCGGAACTAGCCGAATCGTCGTAATTCACATCCGAGCCCTCTAACTCATAAGTTGACTTTTCCAACTTAAGCCTTCTTAAAAGAGACTAAGTGTCTCATTTCTTATCAAAACCACTCCAAACCAACTCGATCACATAAGATACGGAAAGTAAAGCATAAAGAAGCTGAGAATGGTAAAAACGGAGCGGTAACCCATGAGATGACGGGTCGGGTCGCCACAGGTCCCATGGCTGCAAAAGCAGATTCGATGGGCAGAACATATAAATAGTTGCCTTCGCGAATTTGAGTTATTTTTCACCTCTTTTCAAACGGGAAGAAGCTTTGGGAAGCATTTTCAAGGGAGAATTTAAGCGAAATTCATTGGGCTAAGGTCTTTGGTCCTTAAACTCGTTATTGAAGTGATTTTTATCATTGTAAGCATGAAAATTTAAGGAAAATTAGTGGTAAATTGGGGGTTAGTGTTTGGTTAATTAGAAAGCTTTGAGTGATGATTTGAGGGACCATTTGAGGTCCGATTTTGGTATTTTGGTATGACTGAAATCATGAGAGTATGTGGATTCTGAAAATATAAATTTTACCCGATTCCGAGATGTGGGCATGAGGGGTGTTTTGGTCATTTTACCTAATTTCGCGTATTAGCTTAGAATTTCTTTGTAGAATTAGTTACTTGAAGTGTTATTTACATTATGCAATTGAATTGAATAGATTTGGGCCATTTGGAGTTAAGTACTCGTGGCAAGAACGTGGTCTCGGGTTGATTATTGAGCCGGTTCGAGGTAAGTGGCTTGCCTAACCTTGTGTGGGGGAAACTCTCCTTTGGATTTGGTATTATTGATAATTGAAATGCCTTGTACATGAGGTGACGAGTGCGTGCTTGTGCTAATTGTTGAAAATTCGATTTTCATTAAGTAATTATAATTATGTCTCGTTTCCTGTTTATACTACTTGCAATTCAAGCCTGTTGTTAGCTTAGGAAAGCATGTCTAACTGACTTAATTGCCTCAAACTACCTTATTTGGATTACGTACTGCATGTTAGGTTAGAAATACATGTTTTACCTTGGTACGAAACTTGAATTGAACTATGTACTCTTCTTGTTGTTGTTGTGTGTTTACTTTGGGGACGATATCCCGGGAGATCCCCGTGTATGTTTACTTTGGGACTACAGAACGGTATTCCGGGAGATCGCCCTGCACATTTACATTGGAACTACGGACTGCATCCGGTAGATTCTCCCTGTACTGAGTATTTACATTTGGGACTACGGATCGCTATTCCGGGAGATCCCCTCGCATTATGAGTTGGACTACGGGACGGTATCCCGGGAGATCCATTGGATATTTATATTTGGGACTACAGGACGGTATCTTGGGAGATCCCCGGTTGTTATCTTTGTGTTGAGCTGTATTTCTTTCTGTGTTTATTTTGCCTCTGTAGTAGTTGTTGCTGTTCTTCCTATCCTGTGTTACTTTTACTGTTGTACTTAGTTACACTGTTTTGTTCTATACTGTTAAATCTTATATTTTATTTAACCTCAGTAGGGCCCCGACCTTCCTCGTCATTACCCGACCGACGTTAGGCTTGGTACTTACTGAGTACCGTTGTGGTGTACTCATGCCCTTTCTGCACATATTTTTCATGTGCAGATCCAGGTACTTCCACTCAGTCTTATCATTCTTGAGGCGATGCGCTTCTGTAGAGACTTTGAGGTATATCTGTCGCGTCCGCAGACCGAGGAGTATCTTTCTGTAATAGTATAACTCTTCTATATTTTCCTTTTGCTAGATGTTTCTGGAGTTAGAGCTTCTTATGTATCTCTTAGCTTGTGATTCATGGGTTTCCGGATTTTGGGAATGTTAAGTTGAGATTCTTGTACAGTTTCATGCCGAGCGGCATCTTAAAAACTATTTCATTTTGTTATTTCGGTTTTGTATTATTTTCTTTCCGCAAATTATTTCTTTTCTGCATTTGTTAGGCTTACCTGGTCGTAGAGACTAGGTGCTGTCACGATTGTTCACGGAGGGCGAACTGAGGTCGTGACAAGTATACTAGAACTCCAGTCTCTAGTATATTATACTGGAGCCAGCAAAACATACCGGTCCAGCATAATATGCTGGAAGTTCATACACAGGTGCACCGAACTTCAGTATATTATGCTGGACCGGTCTCTGTTGCAGAAAAATAGTGGCTATTTTTCATTGACTTGATAAATGCTGGCTATTTTTGAATGACCAGTCCGAAAACTAGCTAGACCGTGCTATTTTTCCAAAAAAAAACATGTTTCATAAAAGTCAATAATACAAATGATGTTGTAGAATATAACGCTTAGTACATAAATTTATTATTACAGTTATATATTTAAAGCTAGGGACGGGTTTATATTAAGATTTGAATAGCAAAACATAAATTATTTCTTTTAATAAAAAATTAGTAATTTTTGAAATAACTTATTAGACAACTAAACTGACTCAATTTTCCTAAATTCATCATATAAATGGAATCATTTTTTAAGATGACAAAATTCTTAATTGAGTATTAAGACTCAGATTGATAAAAGTGCTAACTTGAAGCAACAATGATGAAATAGTAGAGCAAAAAATTCTAAATGAGTTATCATTAATTTTTTTTTTAAAATTTTGCATTCCTCCTAACAAATGACAGCTTGTTGTAAAATATTAATTCAATATTAGTTATTTTTAGGCTTCATACTTTCATTTATCAGTTTTCTTCTATGAGCTATAGGACCACCAGATTCAAATTCAAATTTGAGTTATCTAATCTCTTTGAAGAACCACAATAAAAGTATAATTGATCATATTTATGACTTCTCGAACAAACATGAGTATAACTTTCCAAAAATGTTTGTACGTAAACTCTTAAATATTCAAGGGCGGTATATTTTTGCTAAATTAAAAAGGAATAATTTGATAACTTGTGAAACTGAAGTCATAAAATTATAAAACTGACACGAAGTTTAAGGTGACTAACTTAGAATGGTGATTGAGGACTTCTAAGCGATAAAGTTTCTATCTTTCTCGAGTTAGCTATTAAGGATCAATGTTATCAATTTCAAGAGTTTACACTTATATTTTGTAATATGAACATACTTTTTAATATAGTATTTATGTGATAATGTACATAATACGCAACGCGTGTACATTAAGACTAGTATCATTATAAAAGCAGGAATATTTTATGCTAAACGTTGATCGACTAAAATATTATATATTGATAGACTTTTATGTCCTTTATTGATTATGTCTCTACAACATTATTAATGTACGAATATGTAAAAGTATTTCATTAATTGTAGAGTCAAAGTCAAAATGTATAATCCATGTCCAAGTCAGAATCACTATACCGATATCTTATAAAACCTAATTCGCATAGCACAGTTCTCAAAATTGCACAATGCATTCATTTATGTATGTGCCAAACACTGTAATATAATATCATCCTTCTATTAATTATCATTATCAAGGGATGGATACGACATATTTAGGGCAGTATTGAACCATACTCCTGTTTTATTTTCCAGCCGTCGTTGGTGTACGTATTTTGTAAATTTAATTTGGTGGAGCGTTTTATATTATGGTTATTCTTCTATTAATGCTTTAGTTTCATTCCTTAACTTTTCTGAGGTAATTTATTTTTCTTCATCACATTATGGAATTTGTGACAAAATGTGATTGAAGAATCAGTGTTTACAAAGCAAGTCTTTTGCTGGATGAGTCTCAATTTAAATTGGATCAAAATCGACTGCAACGGCTTTGAGACATTCGAACAGTAGCCACAAAATTAAACAATTCATCAATTCAAGAATGTATCATACAATATCATCCTGCTAGGGATCGAAAGGATTTAGGGGATACTACTATTGAGCTTTAATTTAGTGAATGTATGAAATCATATTTGTGTTTTCCAACCACATATATTTATTTTGTAATATTAATTTGATATTCTAGATTGTGATACAATATCATTTTTCTATTAATTCTTTTGTCTTATTGCGGTGTTTAAGAATAATCTTTATCAACCACTGCCGCAGCCCGCAAGGAATGTCAGTCTTTCTTGAGATAATTTATTTTCCTTTGTCAAATAAAATCTCTCTTAAAAATTAGCTCCTTCTATCTATTCCACTAGAGAATAAAGTACTGGTCAAGATAATTGCCAATAGCGGTAGTCAAAATTAATGCGTGTTCTTTTTGCTTCTGGAGACTTTGGTGCTTAGAGGTTGAGTTGCACGCTCAGAGTTCACAGTTCAGAGTTCAGTGAAGACTGTCATACCTCTTGATTGCGACTTACAACGATCAACATCTATGCTAAGTTGCATCCAGAGCCTCATTTCTCAAACTGATCTAACTGCCAACTAGGGGTGTTCAAACCGAACCGCAAAACTACACCAAATCGAAAAGTCAAACGAAATCGATTAAAAAATTCAATTAGATTTGGTTTGATTTGGTTTGGTATCGCGTAAAGAATTCCTAATCAAACCGACATATAAATATATAATTTTTATATACACTTTTAAGACTTCGTATAGAATTTTCTTTAAAAAAATCTAGAAATATTTGGGATCCTCTCATGGGATGTAATATTTAATAGAACTATGAAGCGCATCCAATTATATTTACTTTAAATAATGGATTTTATCATTATTTTCTTATCAAGTGTTATTGAAATGCGTCAATCATCTCTTTGTTCTTTCATATTCATATGTCCAAATTTTTTATATATATTTTTCGAATTTAAAATGGTATTTTTAAAATTGAATAGAACATATCATTACTTAAGTATCATATTTATTTTGTATATTTAATTATTAGATTCGGTTAACCTTGGAAACGTACATCAACAAAAAATTATTATTAGACGGCTAAGAAAATGACTATCATATGTTGCTAAAAAAATTCTCCGATAAAAATATTTTAATAGGTCATATGTTTGTCAAGTTTTTCAATTTTTACTATACATATATTTATTTTGTCTATAACTTTAATAAAGTAAAATTGAAATAATATTTATGTAACAAAAAAAACTCGAAAAAATCGAAAAACCTAACCAAATCGAACCAATCAAAACTGATATAATTGGTTCGGTTTGATATTGATAAAAATCGAATCAACCCTGCCCATGTACACCTCCTAATACTATACACGGAAAATCTGGTATTGTAAATTATAGGAGAGAAACAAACTAAGTTGCAGCATGAAAAAAACTATTTAATGCGAAAGTCAAATTGCAGTGTAAAAGATGTTATTCAGATGAATATTGAAGAGTCCATGCGCAAGCATATTGCTCGAGAATTGAGAATTAATTAGTCATCTGTCACGATCCGAATTTTTTACTGTTGGAATCGTGATGACGCATACTCTTGAAAGCTAGACAAGCTGACAGATAGAGTTTTACCACATTAATTATTAACCAGAACAGAAATAAATAATAGCTAAAGCCAAATATAGATAAAGTGCGGAAGTATTATAACAGTTCAACAACTCTAATATATGACTACCCCAATGATTTGGTGTCACAATCCACGAACGTCTAAGAAATTTTACAAATATTGGTTTAAAAGAAATACATTTGTTCTCAAAATGGAAAGAGACAGGAAATCCAAAATGGGGAAGAAGGGGACTCCAGGGTCTGTGAACGCCAACAAATCTATCTTGGGTCTCCCGTGGACTGAAGGCAGCAACCCAAACTCTACTCACGAGGTCCGACATCGAAATCTGCAGAGAAAGTACAGAGTGCAGTATCAGTACAACCGACCCACTGTACTGGTAAGTGTTAAGCCTAACCTCGGCGAAGTAGTGACGAGGCTAGGACACGACAACAATATAAACCTGTGCAGTTAAATCATATACGAGAAAATAATAATAACAGAAATTTAACAGATAAAGACGGGGAGGAAAAACATGCTGCGGGGAATATCATATTCTGACAGTAATTCAATGGAGAAGCAAAGTAAACACCATATTTGATTCAACACAAATAATGATATAGTAACACGCGCACGGCATCACCCTTCATGCTTTTATTCTCGTCCTCACCATAAGAAACAACAGAAACGGCATGACATCATCCTTCGTGCATTAACTCTCATAATCATGGCGCGACATCACCCTTCGTGCATTAATACTCACAGAATATGGCATGACATCACCCTTCGTGTATTAACACTCACAAAATATGGCACGACATCACCCTTCGTGCATTAATACTCACTCACAATATCGTGCATGGCATCACCCTTCGTGCTTTACACTCTTCCTCACCCAAACAATAGAAACAATAACATCCGGCCAGGGAATTAACCATAGTCAATCTCGTTTCAATAGTTAACTTCACAATATAAATCCCAACTTGAGTCAATGCTCAACAAATATCCAATACCAGAAAAACATAACAAGACTTGTTCAACATGAAGAATAACCAAAAAAGCACAAACAGTACTGTCACACCTCCTTTTTCCACCCCGGAAAGAAGTATAAGGGAGTTTTTTCCAATTTAAGTGACAATCGAAATAAGATTATTTATATTAAAATCAGAGCCGCCACTTAGGATAATTTATGGTGTCCCAAGTCACCGGTTTAAAATCCCGAATCAAGGAAATTTGACTCTATTTACGGTTTGCGAACACAGAAATCCGGATAAGGAATTCTGTTAACCCGGGAGAAGGTGTTAGGCATTCCTGGGTTCCGTGGTTTTAGCACGGTCGCTCAATTATTATTATTGGCCTAGTTATCTGATTTTTTACACGTTTTAAACCTATTGTGCATTTTTAACTTTTTAGCCGCTTTTAATATTTCGGGAAAATTCAAGGTTATTTAAAACACATCGTAAATCACGCTACATGAAATGCACCCGCAGTTCACGACACGTTCTATTTAACCTTGTTGGGAATTGAAGCCGGGTCAGATGAAATGTACACGCGGATTTTAACAATTAAAAATCACAACTACGTCACGGGAACCGTACCTGTAGCTATGATAATTTATTTAATTAACGCGCCTAAAGCAAGCTACAATGTTTAAGGCATTTCTACACTAGTTAAGATATCGATATAAGGGCCATAGACTAGGTGATTGGATGACACACCTCAATTTTATTAAAGGAAAAACATTCAACTAAATGAACTACGGATATTCATATTTAAAATTAATTAGGTATCACAACTACGCCACAAGAACCGTACCCGTAATTGCGATAATTTATTTACGCTCCTAAAAGTTTGCCTACCCACGTGTGGTCGACCTATAACATACTACTAGCGTTTAAGGAGTATCTAGTAATAACGAAATAAAAATAAAACATGTCATCTACTGTCTAATTCTCCGAAGCCTAATTCTCTTAATTATGTTCGAACTCCCATGGTCCAATCCCATTTAATCACAATTGCCTTCCTACGTGCATCTACTGCCCCATTCAACTTACTTGTCAACGTTTATTCAAGAATTCACAAACTGTCTATTGTTAAGAGTTCAATTAAAAATTCAAGTCTAATAGATCTAAAAAGGAGAAATCAAAATCAGTCACAAAACAACGATTGAAACATATTAAAAGACAATAATTAGAGAATTTATCAACCACAAGTTTACAAATCGAGGCAACATGACAAATACGGCCCAAACCCAAAAATTCATTTCAAGATACACATCGTGGAAGAGAAAGCATCATCACTGAAACTTCCTAATAAATTAGAGAAAATGTAAAAGATAACATGGGAAAGAATGCACCTGAAATGGATATCTCAATTTCTCAAAGTGTTCAACAGTACACGAGCAAAACGAAACTGTGGCTACAATGGGAACTCAAATCAGACAGAAGCTCGGACGGAACCTCAAATTGGCAACTTCCATAGCACAACTTCAATGAAAAACTGCTCTGAATCCCTCAGCTCCTCACATCCAATCCCTCTCCCTCCCTGTTCTGTTTTTCTTTTCCCTTTTATGTATGCGTCAATTAAGAGATGGAGAAAGATTTATTGATGTGAGAGTGACAGAGGAGTTCTTGGAGATGGCGGGGTGGCTGGTTCGACTTTCTGAAGGAGGCGGGGTGAGGCTCTTCGCCGGAGAAAACGACAGAACGAAGAGGATTGAGGTGGACGACTATCTTATTTGTGTGTGTTGGGTTCAAAGAAGAAGAGAAGGCTGAAGAATCTCATGTGTTTTGCTGGTCTCTAACGTTCTCTGTTGGAGAAAGCAACAGAGAAATCGTTGCTTTTTTGGTGAAGAAGACGACGTTGGGGGGTGTCCTTTTGGTGTTCTGCGGCTGATTTGATAGACTCATAGGCGCTAGGTCTATATTGTATAGGTCTAGGTCGATATTTTTGTATTCTTTTTCTGATTGCCCTTAGGGCCTTAGTGGTTTAGGTATTTGTAGGATTTTTAGGTAAAGGGGTATGAGCCTAGGAACTAGGTCCGGAAATTACGCTTAAAAATGGGTTGTTTGAGCCCAAAGTTTATTCTTTCCTCGCGAACGAGACTGAAAATATAATCTCATTTATTAATTAATCCTACTTAAATAAAATAACTATTAAAATAAGACTGACCGTTAAAACAAAACTATTTTTGGAATTTTTCAAGATTAAAAATGATTACAAAACGTTAATGAAACTATTTTTTGTAATTTTCAATTTCTTGTAATGAAATAAAGTAAAAGAGTCAAAATTAGTTAAAATAATGATATTAGGCCTAAAATAAATATTTGCATGCTAAAATAAAAAATCTTGGGGAGGGTCAAAAATCACATGTCTACAGCTGCCCTCTTTGACTGGAAACGCGAAGAGTTTTCAGACAAAGAACGACTAGACAGGTTTTTTGACCCGGCCCTTATTTAAGGAGACTAAATACTAAAAGGAAGGAGAATGTGACCGAGCCCTGATATCTGAGCTGTCTACATATCCTTGGCTATAAAGGAATCAGACCACGTATAGTTCAGAAGTAGGAACAGTGATGGAGTACCGAGGTGGAGAGCCGATCGAGGTGCCGTTCCATTGAGGTTCCGGTCTGCGGTCCTGTTATTACATCAAAATCAAAAAATAAAAAAGACTATCTAAGCCTGTCAACTATGAGTTACAAGATTCTTATCTATAAGTCTTCTAAAGCTTGATCTTGAGTCTTGAATGGTTCTTCATGCAGACTTTGTATTTGAACCTTGACGCTTGCTAGTTGCAGGGGCTACTTCATTCTTCTTCAGCTTTTCGGATCAAAACTGGACATACCATGCTTGTGACTTCAGTCATGTCTTGAGCAGCCCACATCTTTCATCAACTTTTGCATTTGGATTCACTTCTTGCCTTTCTTTTTTTTTTTTTTTGGATTGTGACTAACTTCCGTTGATCATCTCGGACTATTGACTCACATTCTTGCTGCGAGTTTCTTTTGTTGGTAACTTGAATTGCATTTTGAAGTGAATTCCCTTATTCTTTAGGTAGGCACCTGATTGCCCATACTCGAACTGTCTTCCTTCGAAACTTGGACTGTCTTCTCCTTGTTCTCCAGGTGGGCGCCTGATTGCCAATACTTGCACTGTGTTTCCTCAAAACTTGAATTGTTTTCCCTTTATTTTTTAGGTAGGCGCCTGATTACTGAACTTGAACCGTCTTCCTTTGAACATTGCTGCTTTCCCTTTATTCTCCAGGTGGGCTCATGATTTCCAACACTTCTACTGCTTTTCCCTCGAAACTTGAATTGTTTTCAAGGTGGGCTCCTCATTGCTGAACTTGAATCGTCTTTCTTTGAACATTGCTGCTTTCCCTTTGTTCTCCAGGTGGGCTCCTGATTTCCAACATTTAAATTATTTTCCTTTCCTTCAAAACTTGAATTGTTTTCCCTTTGTTTTTCAGGTGGGTGCCTGATTGCTGAAATTGAACCGTCTTCCTTTGAACATTGTTGCTTTCCCTTTGTTCTCTAGGTGGGCGCCTGATTATCAACATTTGAATTGTCTTCCTTTCCTCTGAAACTTGAATTATTTTCCCTTTGTTTTCCAGGTGGGCGCCTAATTTCTAAAACTTGAACTGTCTTCCCTTTGTTCTCCAGGTGGGTGCCTGATTCCCAACACGAACTAACTCCTCTGAAACTGCTGCTTTCCCTTTGTTCTCCAGGTGGGTGCCTGATTTCCAACACTTGAACTGTTTTCCTTTTATTTTCTAGGTGGGTGCCTAATTTTCGACTCGAACTGACTCCTCTGTAAACTGCTGCTTTCCCTTTGTTCTCCAGGTGGGTGGCTGATTGCCGAACTCGAACTGACTCCTCTAAAACTACTGCTTTCCTTTTGTTCTCCAAGTAGGTGCCTAATTGCCGAACCTGATATATCCTCTTCTTGAAATTGTTTATCCTTTGAATTGTCCTCCTTTGTTTCTTCAGGTGGGTGCCTGATTGCTAAAACTTTAACTGCTTTGTATTCTTGAAACTCGTATTATCTTCCCTTGAACTTGAACCCTTTTCTCTTGTTACTTGAAACTGTTTTCCTTTGAGCTTGAACCATTTTCTCTTGTTACTTGAAACTATTTTCCCTTGTTCTCCAGGTGGACATCTAATTACAATAAAACAGACAAAACAAAAGAAATTTTTCTGCCCCAGTTTTATATTGGGAACATCTGTGAGTGTTAACCAATTCTTGTTATCAAAATAAGTTCTAAGCTAAATTCCCTTATCCTGAAAAATTTCAAACCAAGTCTCATCTCAAAAGTGAAAAACTTAACTGCTAAATTATACTTCCCAAAAATAAAACTCGTGTCAGACCTTGTCACTCGCGAGGGTCTCAAAACTTACTAAATCCCGTTATCTAGGAGGATACTAGAAACTTACTGCCGAGCTTGTCTGGCACCTACTTTCCTCACGGAGGGTTTCTCCGTAACAAACAAAATTTCCTGCCCCTGTTTCAATCAAAGAAAAATTGCGAGTTTAAACATGGTGGTTGGTTTGTGGCCTTGACTTTGAGGGATATTGCTCCTTTACTTCCCATGATGACTTTGATTTCAACTCGAAAGACCTTGTTTGTTTATTGACTAACCACTTTCTCTGTCACCCTTATCACAGAAACTACCTCTGATTCGTTCAAACCGAAGCCCATTCGTCTGTTGCATTGTGCTAATGCATTGACATATACTGAACCTTTGTGTTTCACATGAATCCCGAAGCACGTCAATGCCACCCACTCAGTGCGCATGCTGTTCTTTCCTGACTTAAACCACTGGCCTTGTCTTTGAGGTTTATTGCCCCTTCACTTGCCATGATAACTTTGATTTCCGCTTGGAAGACCTTACTTGTCATTGGTTAACCACTTTTTCTGTCAACCTTATCACAGAAAATACCTTATATTCGTTCACTCAACATCCTCTATCTGTTGCATTGTTCATGAATTGACATATATCAAACCTTTGTATTTCATATGAATCCCAAAGCACATTGATTGTTACCAAGTCAGTGCGCACGTTATTCTTTCCTGACTTATGCCACTTTGATGTGCTAGCCAGATCTCGTTTTGTGCAATTGGAAAGTTGGTAGCAAATTTTAAAGTCATTTCTCACTTGTTCTGACCAAACAGACTCAGGAAGAGGAAGTAAACAAGACGAAATGAACAGAGTAAAGGACAATGAAAAGAGATGATTCCTTACAAGAAAACTACAAAGTAGAAACTTATCAGATGTGGATACCAACTCTAATGACCATGACATGCACCTGTGGCCTAATCTGTCAAGCAAGTCTAATGCTCAACTCTTGTTATAGCCTTGAATCGTGAAACTAGGCTTCAATGCTCCGATTATCCAATCTGATTTGCGATCCTTGTTCACCTTGTAGTGCCCGAAGTATTTTCACAATCAAGCCTCTCTCATTTTGTTCTTTCCCTCAACTTACCGTCGCCTTATGGTGCCTATGAAGGTTTTCACCGATAAGACTCTCTCATTTTTCTTTTCTTTTTATTTACTCCGATTCTGTAGATGATAAGGCATTGACAAGAGTAAAAACATCATATACCCTTGGCATGTCTAAACTCAGCACTCTCAAAGATTATCCGGGAGGTCTTTTTTTGGACTGTAATGTGGCTTTTGGACAGGGGTAGAAAGAAAAGATATCATAAAGGCTCAAAATAACTAAAACAATAGGGTTAATTTATTTACAACTTTTGGAATCCATTCTAAAAACTTTACCCCAATTTCTAAAATAGTGAATTTGATTCTTTTCTTTTTCTTTTGATGGAGTTACCACTACAACAAAAAAATTCCTTAGCGGCAATTATTTAGCGGCAATAAGACAATTGCCGCTAATTTATTTACGGAAGGCAAATATTACTGGCTAATGAATATTGGCTGCTAATTAGTATGTATTAGCGCCCAGTCAAGAGGAAAAACCGCTAAAATAATTATTTTTACTTTTCATATTCCCTCCAATTTTTTCTTTTCCCTCGCGCCTAAATTTTAGCACTTTATTTACCCTAAAGATTGCAAACAAGAGGAAAAAAAACTACGCTCTAAATCACAGAAAGTATCTTCTCAATTTGGTGGCTCTCTGCAACCAAAGTTCTTCGCCACCATAACAATTGCTGGTGAGTTGTCTTTCTTTATATTTTTATTTCTATCTTTAGGGTTCAATTGGATGATTCAAAATTGGAAGTCGCCATAATCTTTTTTGACCAAATAAAACAAAAGGCCATCTTTGATACCTTCTTGTTCCTTCTTCATATTCAATTTCAATATATTCATCGGCAAGACTCATTTAAAATTCAGCTCAAAGTATATGTATTTTTTTCTTTTTCTTGATTTTTTTATTTGAATTTTTTTAATGATCATGGCATCTGGACCAATTTACGCGCAAAATAACTAAATTTTGTAAAAATAGTTTTTTGGCTTTGGAGTTATTTGGGAAGATTGGAATATTTGTATCGTTTTGATATGTTTATGAGTTTTGTTCATGTGGAGTATTGGCTATAGTTAGGAATTTTTTCTTGAATTTGTGAATTTGGGATTCTGAATCTTATTAGATTAAGAGCTTTTCCTCTTTTTGAAATTCCCTTGGAAAAACCCTTCATTTTTCTCTAAAAAAATTGGGGGGTTTTCTTTGCATTTATTTCTGGAATTTATTGTGAAGTCATAGACCATAAACTTGTGTTATCATAATCTTGTGGAAATATTTTCAGTTTGTTTTGGTGAGAGTATAGTCTCAATTTTACCTGCATTTTGTTGTGATCTTTTACTGATTTTGCCACAAAAATTGATGAAAAGTTACTATTAAATTAAAGTATTGACCAAAGATAACTGGTTGGGTCTAAATCCTTCAATTTGAAATAAATATTACTTGTTAAATCATTTAGTTGTTAACACTTTGTTTTGCTCCATAATTTTGACAGTTGGTTTGCTTTGAATTATTTATACTTAAGGTATGTGATCAGAGTTCATGAATCATTATTGTACAAACTGTTTTTCGTTTGGATTATCCTTGTCAAAAATAATTGTTGCCTTATTATCATCTTTTATGTTAATGTAAATTGTCTTTGAGCTCAAGTATCTATCTCTATTAGTGGATTATGTGAAAATTTTGATTGAGTGGCAGTAATTTTGACAACCTCCAGATACAATTTTTGTCTTCTGTCCACTTTCACATGTTATTGTAGCTTGTTAATTAATTTATTTTGGAGAAGGAGCTATGCGAACTAGAGGTGAAAACAGGATGGTTATTAAACAACATGATGATGCAGATGCATAACCTTATATTGAACAATTGATGAATGGTCAGAACTGATCTCAAGTACAAACACATGATATTCAATCTAATGAATTGAATAATTCTACCGATACTAAGGTTCAACAGAATGATGAATCAGGTAATACTTTTTGTTTATCTACTGGACATGTTAGTTCATTTACTGAGTGGTACATTGTTCTTATTTTTATTGTTCCTTGAGATTTTCTATAAATATTTTTATGTTGGTTGCGTCCTGCACTCCCATGCTCTTACTACAGAAGTATATACCACTTAAATTTTTTATTCCGTAGTATATTTTGCTATCCTTGAGACTTTTTGGTGATAACATCTTATAGTAGATTAAAAGAAAAATAGAAGATGCTGCACTAATTTGGAAAGCAATTGTTCCATTCTCTATATGGATTTGATGATCATTAAATCTTTTCAAATCAGGTAGTTCAGTGGAAAGAAAGGTTCGTGGACCCATAATATTAAAAGATATCTGGAAACTGCTACTAGGGAATAAAATTGCTATACAATTCAATAATCGTAACCAACCCATAAGAAAAGAGGGTCGAAAGCTTGCTAGCTTTCTAGGCATAATCGCTAGAACTCCAGAACTAACACCTCTAACCATAGATGATTGGAGAAACTTTGCCAAAGATGAAAAGAAGAAACTGGTGGAGTTTGTGAAGGTATGGAGTTATTATTATTCTTATGATGTGTGAATATAATAATATATTATTTTATTATACATGATATTATCTTTTGATTGTTTTCTTTTATTTCACAGAAGAAGTTATCTATCCCAACTCGTGGAGAAGCATATGTCATAAAGTCAACATGAAAAAAATGGAAAGATTACAAATGTGACTTGAAAAATGTGTATACGACAAAATATAAGACGAAAGATGCTTTGCTAAGAAATAAACCAAGTCGTGTACCACGAGATCAATGGACCAATCTGGTCTCTTATTGGCTTTCTGATAAAGCGAAGGTATCAATTTTATACTTTTAAAATACACATTTAATTTTTATTGTGTGATTGTTTTTGTTAGTTTTATGTATAAATAATTAGATATTACTTTTATGTTGTCACTAGAATCATGAACCTCATGTTACAAAAAATTGCCTAATATTTTGATTGCGTGAGATATAACTAAAATTGTATAATATAAGAAAAAACAAAATTCAGCTTTAATTGCCTTAGTATACTTCTCAGATGACAATGATGAAAACCTAAGATTGAGATAACAGCTTAGAACATAGTGACTTAGGCCATATTGTCTCTTAAAAACTGCAAACTTGGGACCAAAGTGAAGGCTATGGAGTTGTTTAAATCCAAATTTATGATATCAAAGAGACTAAAACTTTAGTGTGTATGGAGATATTATTTTTCACACCTCCCATAATGTGCTATGGTTGGCTATATCTTAGATATTATTTTGAATTATGACAATCAAAATAAAATGGCAAGGAAATCATTGATGGAATTAGGATACACTATTTTAATATGTTGGAGTTTGAATAGTTGTTTGTTTATGGTGCACCCTGATTACCATTAGCCAATATTTTGTGTACATCATCTGGAAGTTCCTCTGATTAAAATATGACTTTTAGGTCATTATGTACTATTTCAAACCAGATTGTAAATGTTGGCAGCAATAGCAATAAAGCTTGTCACAACAGCCTGAACAATCATGACCACTGTGATTATCTTGTCTTTCCTTGAAGATAAACCATGGACATCTCTGCAAAAAATGAATTAAAATATTCGCCACAGAAAAAGAATAAAGAAATCATTTAGATTTCTTATAGAGTAAAGGGATGAAGGTAGTAAGATAAAGGCCTTAGAGCAATTGCACCAGGCAGCATGTGGTTTTTAGGTAGGTGGCCAACCGACCAAGTTGAGTTCACTGAGCCTGATCAGTCGATAGGCTCATTGGGCCGGTAGAGGCACCCCAACTATCTGAGTATAACTTCAACATTGATGGCCTGATCAGTGGACTATTTGGACAGTTCTCAGCTTGTTCAAGCATTGTCTTATCACCTGTAACAGCTACACTATTCAAAACATCAACACATTCAAGTTCTTGCCTCTCATCATGCACAACATTAGATTTAAAGCCTATTGGTTTTCAACTAGTTCAGCACGTGCAATAGTTGCCTCAGTCACAGTGTTAATCTACCCCAGTCCATTATTAAGTTGCTGCACAGCTTCATTACCTCGACAAACTTGAGTACATCCTTGATCTGAAACACGATCAGCAGTAGGGTTTTTAGAAACCTACTTTTCCCCATCGCAAACCTGAGAAACCCTATTCAAAGCTGTAGTTTTAGAGCCTGCCGTTTTTTCAAATAATTCAACAGGTACAATAGTTGGTTGATCATGTACATGCACCAACTGTTGTTGAACAATAATCTCAGTAGGAAATTCCAAAACCTTTGTACCATCTATTTCCTTAGGATCCTTCAAATCAGCAGCTTGTTCAGTAGATGATTGAGATTGATTCCCATTAGGAGTCGGAGCATCAAGTACCTGCTGTCCAGCTGTATATATTGAGAGTACCATTTTTTCTCTTTCCCATATGTTGATAGTTGTATCTTAGATTGTTCATGTTCCTTAGTGATCAGCTGTCCAGCTGCATCGTATTGCTCAACATCTATAGTTATAGAAGTCCTAGTTAAATTTCGATCAACCATAGGTATTGTTGCATTTTTCAAAACCTGAGAACCCCTAACAACAGCAGCGTCAACAGGGCCTGTAGAAGCACTAGAACCAGTTGTTATTCTCGAGACACCTCTCCAACAAAATATAATATATGTCCAAGTTCTTTTCACTTTACTCCTTCCCTTTTATTGTTCTCCAGAACTATTATTGGCTTGATATATGCACACATAACAAATGTGACTTCCAATCTTGTATGGCAAGGCGTAATGTGTGGTTTGGGATAAGCATCTTGTTCTGCAGTCTTTGTTTTATCATAGGTGACATGTTATGTATGTTAACCTATGCCTTCACCGGTCTATGCTCATATGTAAAGCGATCAGCTGCTATATGTGGGTTTTCCATTACTTCTTGCAAAGATGTGGCGTGATAATAGACAAGGAAGTAGAATGAGATGCATATTAGTAGAGAAAAGGACTTTACAAATTAGCAGGTCATCTCCTGGAATTTGAATTCTCACCTGAAGGATTGGACAGAAGTACTGGCTAGGTGCCTGGATAAGGTTCTTCTCTACCTTGACATGCATTTCCGCAATACATGAGAAACAGTTGGAGTGGTTTTCACCTTTATTGCCCTGGAGATCTTGCACACTTTTGAAAGCTTAAATCTTTTTCTGATTTGCTTGATATCTTGAAAATTCCTCTCATTTACTTCTTATCTATACTATTGCAGTTTGATTTGTTTCAATCGGATTTGTTATGTCTTATTCTATAGAAAAAATGGAACTGTCATTCTACAATAAAACAACTTTATCTTGGGGCAATGTTTGCTCGATAAACATCCCAGTTGAAGACTATTATATTTCATCTATTGACATAGTTATTTTGTAATTTCAGGTCATACAGTCTGATGATCGATAATTTAGCCGGTGGAAGATTTCAAAATGATGAAGCATTGCAGAAATTATTTGAAGACTATTATTTGTTAGGATTAGTTATATAATGACAATAGCTATTTGCTTCAAACAAACTTACTGAGATGTTCTGAATATCTTTTGTAGTGTCCAATGCAGAATAACTCATAATTTTGCCTGACTTGATTACCTCTTCTACCATCTCCCCCATTTTTACCACCTCATTGAAAGGTTTACCCAAGGCCGGGATCAAATGACTGAAGTAGGCGGGCCCCTGGGCTTGTAGGAAAAGCTCAACCATTTCTTTTTCACAAATCGGGGGAATGACCCGAGCAGCTTGTTCCCTCCATCTGAGCCCAAACTCTTTAAATCTTTCCTCCGGTTTCTTTTCCATATTAGAAAGGGAGGAGCGGTCTGGGGCAACGTCTATATTGTATTGAAAGTGTCGAATAAAATCTTGAGCCATGCCATCCCATGCCTGCCACTTATTGGTATCTTGATGAGTATACCATTGCAAGGTTGCCCCAGTCAATACTTCTCATTTCAATGCAATAACCCCTCAGATGGGCTACTGGATCTTCACCCATCATACAAGTTAAACTTTGGCATTCTAAACCTTGCATGCAGTTGGATGTCAGGAAACAAGCAAAAGTCTTTATAAGCCACGCTCATTTGGTTCCCTATCACTTGCATGTTTCTTAAAGACTACTCTAAGATTTTCACCTTCCTGGATATCTCATTTTGCTCCACTGTCTTAGCAGGCATTTCAGTTTCACCGGGAGGTTCAAAATGAGGAGCGTGAGAGTATGGATCCAAGACTTTGAAAGTTGGTTCTGGAGCATAGTGTTGGGCATCGGGGACTTTGAACATAGTCTCGTTAGAGGATCGAGGAAAAGTAGTTGGAGGAGGAGCTACAAGAGCATGAGTGGCCAAAACAGTGGGATATGAGGTGGTTTTGGCGGGTAGAGTGTGAAAAGGTTGTGGGGAGATATCAGCAGCAGTGTGAATCTGGATTTGTGATAGTGGTGGGATAGTTGCAGGGTTTTCAGTGTAGTTAGCAGGGAATGAAGGTGGAGGATGCCCCCTGATCCAAGACTGATACATTTCTGCCATCTGTTGTTTCAACATTTGGATCTCCCCTTTCAATTTAGACTCTGACTCCACAAACTCCCTCGACGGGTCAACAACTTCTGTGTCCACGTCTTTGCTAGCCATGACTACCTTGCTCTTTGACCTTGTGTTGTATGGACGAGTTACTTAAAAATCACAAACCAACCACCCTTCTGATCAATGAAGGTAACAAAATGAACAAAATGGGGTCATCCTGTTAGCATTAGGGCATTTAACAGATAAAAATATCACATTGCATGCAATGCACCTAGCAACAATTAACGGTTCTAGAATGACTTCGAGGGTCAACAGGTCACTTGGCATCACCCCAATTTTTTTCGTTTCAATCTCCTCTTTTCTTTTCTTTTCTACCGCTTCTTGGCTAGCTCATTTTCCTTCCTTTTTTTTTTCTAATTATCACTCTTTTCTTTCCTCTCATTTCTCATATACCATAATTTCACCTCTTTTTTTTTCTTTTAATCTCTTTTTTTTAAAAAAGAAAATGATTCGATCGAACCCTATGTAGGTTGCCTACGTATCATGACGCCGAATAAATCAGATCTTTGCGTAGTTCGGGAAGATCGGGAATAAAGGATACAAACTAACATTCTCATTTTCTTTTTCTTTT
This sequence comes from Nicotiana tabacum, assembly GCF_000715075.1. NCBI lineage: Eukaryota > Viridiplantae > Streptophyta > Magnoliopsida > Solanales > Solanaceae > Nicotiana > Nicotiana tabacum. Next base: position 99,709,542 of record NC_134097.1, on the reverse strand, counting down.
TCTTTTCTTCTTTTCTTTTTACCTTAATGACTACTCTGGTGAGAAAAGAGAAATAAAAGAAGCAAATTCCCCTTTTTTAAAATTTTCTAGACTTAATGTTCTATAACTTATTCTAAACTCAAGCTTAAAGAGCATATATCTTTTCTTTTCTCCTTTTTTTTTTTTCTTTTTGAAACAAATACTATATGGAAAATTATTAAGGAAAAAAATCCTAGAAGAGAAAAATATTTTTGATTGTTTTTTTAGGAAGGAAATCTAAAGAATAAACCAAAGAAAAATATTTGAATTTTCATTTAATATCCCTAAAGAAAGATTTCGAAACGAGAAATGAACAAGATAAAAAAATATTTTTGGATTTCAGTTTTGATTATCTAAGGGAGAAACTCTGAAGATAAACCAAAGATAAAGTATGTTTTTTTTTCTTCTATGTACAATATCCTAAAGTTCTAGTGAAAATAGAAAGATTTTTTTTTATTTTTCTTTTATTTTCCAAAGAAGAACCTCAAAAGAAAATCCTTTTGGATTTTTGAAATTAATACCTTAAAGAAAACTTCTAAAAATGTACTAAAAGGAAATTCTCTCTCTTTTTTTTTTTGAATTTTTGGTCTTAACATACTAAAGGAAATATAAAAGCAAATTTTTATTTTGAGTTCTAGATATTAATTTCCTAAAGGAAAACCACCTCAGAAGAAATTTTTTTATTTTATTTCTAGAATTAGTATTCTCAAGAAAACTTCTAACGGAAATATAAACACAAAACCTCTTCTTCTTTTTTTTGGATTTTTGAGTTACAACACACTTTTTCAAATAAAAATAAGAAGTACGATAACAAAAAACTCGACATTACTGTACAAGATTAGAAAGTAAAAGACGACATAAAATGAAAAACAGACTCAAAACATAAAAAATACAAAAAAATCTCCTTAGGCAACTCCTAAATGAGCGATCCTGACTGGATGATCCCGGTGTGTCTATCATGCTCAAACTCCGGTAAGTAGACCCACAACTGTACGAGAAAATTAAGACCAAATAAAGTTAAAGACCTAGAACGCTATGTGAGACAATAACTCTTCCTTTTGGACATATGCAAGACATGATTGTGACTATTTTTCTAAAATTAACCTATGTGGCTAAAAGTGGCTAAAAATGCAAGATTTGGCTAAGACCCCGCGAAGCCAAGAACCTAAGACTCACTAGGAAGACCAGACCCTATGTGGATTGCCTACGTATCACGCCCCGAAAGACGAGAATCAGGCATGCATAGTTTGGGCAGATTGGATACGGGCGAGAATTAAAAAAAACTAATTTAGAGAAAAATATGTTTTTGTCTTTTTTTTTTTGAAAAAATGATGAAACATGTAAACTCTTTTTGGATTTTTCTTTCCCTATGTGAAAGCAAACATAACTGGGCCCTACTTGCTTTATTTTCACACTTCACCCTCTTTTTCCTTTTTTTTATTTGCCCTCAACTATAATTGGTATGCCAAATGACCCCTTTACCCTTGAAGAAATGCAACATGTAGCATATAGGATGCATCAGGATGGTCTTTTATTTTTTGGGTAGTCCTGTCCTAGACGGACCCAACCCCTGTATTGAGTCCCCAAAGTTAGATGCACGTGATGCAAACAAGTGTTCCTACTAGGGATCCGGCATGAGACTATGTTATTCTAGGTTATGTGCTGACTTGGTCAGCCTATCCACAATAATCCATACTGCGTCGAACTTCCTCTGAGTCCGTGAGAGTCCAACAATGAAGTCCATAGTCATACGCTCCCACTTCCACTCTGGAATCTCAATCTTCTGAAGCAAACCACCAGGTCTCTGATGTTCGTACTTTACATACTAACAATTCAAATACTGAGCTACATATGCAACAATATCCTTCTTCATCCTCCTCCACCAATAATGCTACCGCAAATCCTAATACATCTTGGCGGCGCCCGGATGAATAGAAATAGGGAACTATAGGCCTCCTTTAGAATCAACTCACGAAGTCCATCCACATTAGGCACACAAATACGACCCTACATCCTCAAAACTTCATCATCTCCAACTGTAACCTGCTTTCCACTTTCGTGCCGTACTGTGTCTCTAAGGACAAGCAAATGAGGATCATCATACTGCCGATCACTGATACACTCAAATAATTAAGAACGAGCAACTGTACAAGCTAGAATACGACTGGGCTCAGAAACATCTAACCTCACGAACTGATTGGCCAAAGCCTAAACATCTAAAGCAAGTGGTCTCTCACAAACTAGAATATATGCAAGGATACACATACTAGCCGACTTCCTACTCAAAGCATAGGCCACTACATTGGCCATCCCAAGATGATACAAGATGGTGATACATAGTCCTTTAGTAGCTCCAACCACCTCCTCTGCCTCAAATTTAGCTCCTTCTGCTTGAACAAGTGTTGCTAACTATTATGATCCGTGAACACCTCACACGACACACCATATAAATAATGCCTCCAAATCTTCAGCGCGTGGACAAAGGCTGCTAGCTCCAGATCATGAACTGGATAATTCTTCTCGTGAATCTTCAACTATCGTGAATCATATGCAATAACCTTGCCATTATACATCAACACCGCACCAAGTCTGATACGATATGCGTCACAATATACTGTATATGGCCTTGAACCTATAGGCAATACCAACACCAAGGCCGTGGTCAAAGTTTTTTTGAGCTTCTTAAAGCTCGTCTCACACTTGGCCGACCACCTGAACTAGGCACCCTTCTGGGTCAACCTGGTCATCGGGGCTGCTATGGATGAAAACCCCTCCACAAACCGATAGTATTAGCTTGCCAAACCCAAGAAACTCTGGATCTATATGGCTGATATGGGTCTAGGCCAGTCCCTGACTGCCTCAATCTTATTAGGATCCACCTGAATACCCTCTACTGATACAACGTGGCCCATAAATGCAATTGAACTCAACCAAAATTCACACTTCGAAAACTTAGCATAATTGGTTGTCTCTCAGAGTCTGAAGAACGACTCGAAGATGCTGCTCATGCTTCTCTCGGCTGCGGGAGTAGATCAAGATATCATCAATGAAAATAATCACAAAGGAATCCATACAGGGCTTGAACACTCGGTTCATCAAATCTATAAAGGTTGTTGGGGCATTTGTCAACCTAAATGACATTAGTAAGAACTCATAATGCCCATATCGAGTGTGAAAAGTTATATTAGGGACATCGGATGAATCCTCAGCTGATGGTATCCAGACCTCAAATCAATCTTTGAAAACACCTTTGCACCCTGAAGCTGATCAAATAAATCATCAATCCTCGACAATGGATACTTGTTCTTGATGGTGACTTTGTTCAACTGTCGATAGTCTATGCACATCCTCATCGACCCATCCTTCTTCTTAACAAACAACACTGGCGCACCCTAGGGAGAGATGCTAGGTCTAATAAAGCCCTTATCAAGTAAATGTTGCAACTGTTCCTTCAATTCTTTTAACTCTAGCGGGGTCATACGGTATGGCGGAATGGAAATGGGCTAGGTGCCTGGGGCCACATCAACGCAAAAGTCAATATTCTTGTCGGGTGGCATCTCCAGCAGGTCTACAGAAAATACCACTAGAAACTCATGAACAACTGGTACGGAATCCATGGAAGGAACCTCTGCACTAGAATCGCGAATATAAGCCAAATAAGCCAAACATCCCTTCTCGACCATACGTCGAGCCTTCATATAAGAAATAACCCTACTGGTAGAATGACCAGGAGTCCCTCTCCACTACAATCGAGGCAACCATGACAAGGCTAAGGTCACGGTCTTGGCGTGACAGTCCAATATAACATGATAAGGTGACATCCAATCCATCCCTAAGATGACATCAAAACCGACCATATCAAGAAGTAGGAGATCTACACGGGTCTCAAGACCTCCAATAATAACCACACACGAGCGATAAACACAATCTAAAATATTAGAATCACCCACCAGTGTGGACACATATACAGGAGCACTCAAAGAATCACGAGGCACAACCAAATACATAGCAGAATAATATGACACATAGGAGTATGTAGACCCTGGATCAAATAGAACTGAAGCATCTCTACAGGAAACTAAACCCGTACCTATGATAACGGCATCGGATGCCTCAGCCTCAGGCCTGGCTGGGAAAGCATAATATCGGGGTTGGGCCCCACCACTCTGAACTACATTTCTGGGATGGCCTCCTGCTAGCTAGCCTCCACCTCTAGCAGCCTGACCTTTACCTCTAATAACTCGACATATACCTCTAGCTACCTGACCCCTACCTCTAACTGACTGGGCGGGCAGTGGAACACCCGGTGCCTTTACCACTGCACGAGAATCTTGATGTTGAGAACTGCTCAATCCTCGGCTGTTGGGACTGCTGACTCTGAAACTAGCCCTGACGGACTGAGTAACCACACTGAAAACTCTGGAGTGGAAGTGTATGGATAGGAGCTGGTGATGCACTATAGGGTAGTTGATCAGAATACTGCCATTGACAACCACGACCACCTAAAGTACCGTGAGAAGCCTGAAGTGCTGAATGAAACGACCTGGGATGATGGACCCTACCAAAAGAATCTCTGCCTCCAGACGAGGCACCATTGAACCTACCAGAATGACGAGGCCTCTTGTCAGACCCCTGACCACTCCCCTGAGCTAGAACTGCCTTAACTCGCCTGGCCACATTGGCCGCATCCTGAAAAGAAATCTCGTGACCTGTCTCCTTAGCCATCTGCAATCTGATAGGCTGAGCGAGTCCCTCAATGAATCTCCTCTCTCTATCTCTCCCTCTCTCTCTCTCTCTCAGTGGGGAGTATAAAAGAGCATGACGAGCCAAATTAACAAACCTAGTCTCATATTGAGTGACAGTCATAGAACCCTGCTGAAGATACTCGAACCGCCCGCGGTAGTCCTCTCTCTGAGTGACAGGAGGAAATATCTCGAGGAATAGTTGAGAGAAGTGGTCCCAAGTCAAGGCAGGCGACCCGGCTGGTCTAGTCAACTTAAAGTCATTCTACCATCTCTTGGTGGACCCTATCATCTGGAATACAGCAAAGTCGACCCCATTGGTCTATAATATCCCTATGTTCCGCAACACCTTATGGCAGCGGTCAAGATAATCCTGGGGGTCCTCAGATGCTGCCCCACTATAATGAATCGGGAAAAGCTTGGTGAACTTATCCAACCTCAATAAAGCCTAAGAAGACATAGATGATCTACCAGCGACCTAAGACACAACAACTGGCTGAGCTACTCCTACTGGCTGAGCTGCCGGAGTCTGGAACTGAGGAGACATCTGCTCCAGAGTATGTGTAGTGGGAGTCTGAGCTCCCACTCCAGCCTGAGAGACGGCTGGTGCTACAAGGAATGTACCAGTCTGTGCTACGCTCTCCATAAGGCCCACTAGACGAACCAAAGCATCCTGAAGTACCGGGGTAGCGATAAATCCCTCGGGAACTTGAGCTGGCCCTGCTGGAACGGTCTGAGCTAGAACCTCATCATCGAACTCCACCTGAGGCTCCGCTGCTGGTGCTGTTGCTCGAGATCTGGGCTGAGCCCTACCCCTGCCTCTAGCACGGCCTCGACCTCGTCCTCTGCCTTTCGTAGGAGCTGCCACTAGGGGCTTGGGCTGCTTATCAGCTGATGAAGTGGTACATGTTCTCGCCATCTGCGAAAAAACATAGTAGAAGTTCAATTAGCATTGAGAAGTCAAATCGCATGACAGAGAAGAATAGATATGAAGTTATTACTAAACTCCGTAGCCTCCAGGGATAAGAACAGACATCTCCGTGCCTATCCCTCAGACTCTACCTAGTTTGTTTGTGAATTGTGAGACTTACGCAACCTAGTGCTCTGATACCAACTTGTCACGACCCGGATTTTCCTCCGTCGCAATCGTGATGGCGCCTACTCTTGAAAGATAGGCAAGCCGACAGATACAGTTTTACCACATTAATTATTAACCAGAACATAAATAAATAATAGCTAAAGCCAAACATAGATAAAGTGCGGAAGTGTTATAACAGTTTAACAACTCTAATACATGACTACCCCAATGATTTGGTGCCACAATCCACGAACGTTTAAGAAATTTTACAAATATTGGTTTAAAATAAATACATCTGTTCTCAAAATGGAAAGAGACAGGAAATCCAAAATGGGGAAGAATGGGACTCCAGGGTCTGTGAATGCCAGCAAATCTATCTTGGGTCTCCCGTAGACTGAATGCAGCAACCCAAACTCTACTCACGAGGTCCAGCATCAAAATCTGCACAAAAAGTACAGAGTGCAGTATCTATACAACCGACCCCATGTACTGGTAAGTGTCGAGCCTAACCTCAGCGAAGTAGTGACGAGGCTATGACACGACAACAATATAAACATGTGTAGTTAAATCATATACGAGAAAACAATAATAACAGAAATTTAATAGGTAACAACGGGGAGGGAAAACATGCTGCGGGGAATATCAGATTCTGACAATAATTCAATGGAGAAGAAAAGTAAACATCATATTTAAACCAACACAAATAATGATATAGTAACACACGTACGGCATTACCTTTCGTGCTTTTACTCTCGTCCTCACCATAAGAAACAACAGAAACTATACGGTATCACCCTTCGTGCATTAACTCTCATAATCATGGCGCGACATCACCATTCGTGTATTAACACTTACATAATATGGCACGACATCACCCCTTCATGCATTAACACTCACAAAATATGGCACGACATCACTCTTCGTGCATTAACACTCACTCACAATATAGTGCACGACATCACCCTTCGTGTTTTACACTTTTCCTCACCCAAACAATAGAAATAATAACATCCCCGCAAGAGAATCAACCATAACCAATCTTGTTTCAATAGTTAACTTCACAATATAAATCTCAACTTGAGTCAATACTCAACAATTATCTAATAACAGGAAAACATAACAAGACTTGTTCAACATGAAGAATAACCAGTTAAGCACAAACAGTATGTAATAAGAGACACAACGGTCACAAGTATAAGACTCACTTGCATGCAATGACCCAACAACAATGTATAGATACTCGTCACCTCACCTATACATCGTACTCAAACAACTAAACACGTAGTAAATAAGGCAACAACACCTAATCCTTCAAGCTCTGGTTAGCCACAACACTTACCTAGATTCTATGGTAAACAATCAAGCCTTAATTACCGCTTTACCTCTCGGTTCCACTTCCAATCCGCTTGTATCTAGTCATAATTAACTTAATCACATCAATAAATGCTAAAGAACTCAATTCCAATGCTTAATTATAGGTTTCCCAATATTGTCCCCAAAAAGTCAAAAACCGACCCCAGGCTCGCTTGGTCAAAACTCAAAGTTCGGACCAAAACCCGATTACCCATTCACCCAAATATCCAATTGGTTTCGAAATCTGACCTCAATTTGAGCTCTAAATTCCCAAATTTCAAAATTCCTAAATTCTACCCAAAAACACCCAATTTCCCATGAAAAACCCTAGATTTTATGATGAAATCTTGTAATAAAATGAAATAGATTGAAGGAGTCCCATGAAATAGATTGAATGAGTTAAAAATTGTTTACCTATGAGTTGGGGAAGAACTCTTCTTTGGAAAATCGCTTATGGGAGCTTAGGGTTTGAAATTTGAGAGAATGAGTTGAAATCCCGTCTAAGTCATGTTTTGATCAGTTGCAGATGTCGCATTTGCGAGACAGGCGTCACAATTGTGAACTTGCTGCATTTCTTCTACTGTCGCAATTGCGAACTTTTGGTCGCAATTGCCAGGATTGCCCTCCCTGATGACTTCACAAATGCGAAGATATGTTCGCAAATGCGAACTATGCTGGCCCAGATCTTCTTCGCAATTGCGATAAAACCCTCGCAATTACCAAGCATGTGAAGCTCGCAAATGCAAAGCCTGATCTCACAATTGTGAGATCAGAGGCCTGCAACAGATACCAGATGTAACAATAGATTTTCTAAGTCCAAACTCACTCAATGGCTTACCCAAAACTCACCCGAGCCCTCGGGGCTCCAAACCAAATATGCACACAATCTAAAAACATCATACGAAACTTGTTCGTGCGATGAAATCGCCAAAATAACATCTTAAACAACGAATTTAACACCAAAACTCATGAAATCCTTAAGAACATTGAAATTTCTATTTTCACAAGCGGACGTTCGAATCACGTCAAATCAGTCCCGTTTCTCACCAAATTTCATAGACACGACTTAAATACCATATCAAACCTATACCGGGCTCCGGAACCAAGATACAGGCCCGATACCAACGAGATCACACATTATTCCATTCGAAAAGTCCTTATATTTTCCAGCAAATAATTTTCTTCAAAAATTCATTTCTCGGGCTAGGGACCTCGGAATTCAATTCCGGGCATACGCCCAAGTCCCATATTTTATTACGGACCCTACGAAACCGTCAAATTACGGGTCCGGGTCCGTTTACCAAAACGTTGACCGAAGTCAACTTTAATAAATTTTAAATGTAAACTTCAATATTTTTTCTTAAATTTTATATAAAAACTTTTCGGAAATACGTTCGGACTGCGCATGCAAATCGAAAAGAAAGAAAATGAGGTTTTCAAGACTCCGGAACCCAAATCGAATTGTAAAACAAAAGATGACCCGTTGGGCCATCACATCATCCATTGTCCATAATCCATATGTTGCCATATGCTATCAGTCATTCTCTTACAATGGTGCTTTCTCCATAATTTTGGAGTATATGGATGGTGGCTCTTTAATTAGCAGATTTTCTGAATAAAGTCAAAACGATACCCGATCGAACGATATCTTGCTGCCATCTGCAAACAGGTAACAAGTGAACATTTTGAGTTCCTCAAAGAGAAACCCTGCTCAAGTATTTTCATGTCTCACATTAATTAAGGGATATTGGATAAAATTGGATATTTTATATTTTATAACATTTCTTAGCACGAATCATAAACTTCTAATCCTAATCAATCTCCTACTTTTCGATTATTTGAGTTATTAAGCCCTAAAATTATATACCGACTTTTATATCCATTAACACCATTAACGAACGATTGATTTTTTCAAAAATTCATAAGGGTAGGACATAACGGACAGTATGACTAAGAGTTTTACAAGATAAGTTATAAATTAGTAAAATAGAATTCTAATCGAAAGAAAATACATATAAAAAGTTTGTACTTATAAGAGCCTATAAAATAAAAACTCTAACTAGACTGCCTACTACTACTTTCGCTCCTTAAAATTACATTTAGACAGTGATTAATCTATTTGGCCATAGTGAATTCATCATTTTCTTTTATGGATACATAGTGAAAACTTTAAATATCTTTTCATAGTTTCTAAGTTTTTACTTTGTAATACTCCATATATAATAATAGGTATTTAAGTAATTAGCAAAAAAAAAAAAAAAAAAAAAGATCATAGAAGTTAATGGGATAAAAAGCCCATGAGGATCTGGCGAGAAATTTAGGGGCAAGAAAGAGATTAGGAAAAAAACAAATAAAACCCTTCAGCAACATATTGAAACAAAGTTTTCCATTTGGTGCATCATGTAAAGCCGCAAGAACATTCTCAAAAATTTTCTTTTCTTCTCATTCAATTAAAAAAATAACAGTGTTCTACTCAACGAAAAAAAAGTAGAAATATGAGAAGTTCGAAAGCTTTAAAATCCTGCAAATCGTGGAAGAATTCTTTCGGCTCAAGGTAAATCCTTTATATAGCTTTGTTGTGCTTGTTCTCTGGTTTATTTAATTCCATTGGGTACTGAAAATTAATATTAAAAATAAGTATGATGTATAGTAAGGTATTATTTTGTTTGGGATTAAGTACTGATTTCAGTGCTTTTGGGTAAAACGTGAGATGAATAAATTGTATGAATAGACCGAAGTTGAAAAACTAAGTTGCTCATAGCACGAGTAGATATAATTCAATCAATAGATGTCATAGGATCCCTGTGAGATGTGCAGGTGATATTTTTGCATTTTGTAATCTCTAAGTATGGATTCCAGCACTTCCTTTGTGTTGATATTTTAATATACCATTACCCAAAAAAAAAAATAGAGATTCAAATATGAAACTGAGAGTTGTGTACTCTGATTAGTTCCGAATCCGCGTAAACGAGGAAATTAACACGAGAATGATATTATGTGAGGATACATTGATCGAAGGAAGTCGCACGGATTGCTCGAGGCGATACGTTTGATAGTTAAAACAAGAGTATTGTGAGTAGTAATCTTACCTCTATTTTCATAATCTGCATGGTTTATACGTTATTTTAAAAATAAAATGTGTTATCGAATGTTTGAAATTACATGTGGGACAAGTCCTTCAGTTGATATGGTACTGAATAATTTACTGGAGATGTTTATCGTTATTTAAAATATTTTCATTGTTACTAGACATATTTTACTGTTACTTGAGATATGGTTACCATTACCGAAATGGAGTTACATAATTTGATAAGAATTGATATGCCCTTTATTATTGTGAAAATGCTTTTCTATGAATATTTACTGGTTACAAGAAAAAATATATATGGGAGGAGACTTTGAAGGATCCTGTAGCTAACGGCGGGTTCGTTAGACCTGGTGTACCTTGTATTTACAGATTAAAGATTAGAGTTATAGCCTCGTTAGTGGGAAGGTAGAACTAGCATACAATTACAGTTTTCCCTCGAGTAGGGACCCACAGTTATATTTGACTCCTTTTACGAAGGAGTCCACAGAGTGACACAGATTACATGATTCTGTCTTAGAAACCTCCCAAACATAAGATTTAATATGACAATGTTGACAGAGTTTATTACTGAATTGTTAATTGTTTCCTTCTTACATGAAAACAGACAAGACTGATTTTTGTTACTGATTCTGAAAAAGGAATTCATTTCATGATATTTTTTGATTACTATACAAGTATATTTTTTGACTTGTCCCCACTAAAAATGGTTGTGGTTAAATATTATTACTCACTGAGCTAGCATCTCACTCCTCACCATTTTTTTTTATAGAAACTATAGGTGAATGCTGGTGAGAATTTCGATAACTAGCGCGCACGAGTTGACAGATTCCGGTAAACCCTGCATTGCTTTGTGTGGGCAAGAAGTTATTTGTTTTCTACCGTACTTTTCCTTTAAAAACTCTTAGAGTCGCTCCATTAGTTATTTTTATTAGTCCCATAAGTATTCTCATATTACTTAAGATATATGACTAGTATTAGATGTTCTTCCTGTACTTTGGAGATGGTTTTACTATTATTACGTTGAAAAATGGTGGATTGAGGATGATGCCGTTTTGTTGGGTTGATATAGGTTATCTCTGTGGTTGATGGTTGATTTTGAGAGGAATTTTTTTTGATTTTCTTAAAAAATAGGGGAAGCTATGCCCAATTTTCTGTAAATTCTTGTTAAGGCCTACTTTGGGATCCTATCCCTTAGCGCCGGTCGTGACCCTAAATTGGGTCGTGACATCTATTTTCAAGTTCTCCTTAGAATTAATTAATATTAATTTAATTATTTTTTTTAATAATTTGAACTTTTAAATCAAATCAAATTTGATTATGAAATTAAGGATGTAGTACATGCTTGCATGTCTATGGATTATGATCAGTACAAGTATCATATTGGTTTCTGAGTAATTTTGTCAGTTTAAGAGAGGCGATCATATGTGGTGGAATACAGGTGCAGACACCTGTAGGGGTGCAGTAAGCTCCTGCTTCTGGACATAGTGGCAAGCACCGCTTCAGCATTTCACAGTCGCAAGTCCAATCATCTGCCTCTACTGATCTGCTTCCTGAAACGAGTCCCAATCGCATAATCACCTACTTACTTTCTATGCATGTTGGGAAAAAAATATCTACTTCTATAGTTCTATCATATTAAAACTAATAAATAGTCTCTGTTTTTTTTATATAGTGGTAGCCATCTTTTCTTCAAGAAAGTCCAAGAAACGTACATTTTTAATTTCTATGTCAAATATGATTAATGCTTTAATTTATGTGAATTTATTTAACTGATAGTTTAACAAAGAAAGTAAAATTTTTAAAATATGTGATTTTAAATATGTCATAACATTTGCATGGTTTTAATACTTTTAAAATTTGTGGTTTTAAATATCTATAATATTTGTGTGGCTATAAAACTTTCTCATTATGGTAAAATAGAAAATTTAAATTTAATTTTTTTTAAATTAAAAAAAATTATCTTTTGGAATAGACTAAAAAGAATACGATAGATTAACCAAAATAGAGTCCTTTTGGTCACTAACTTTAACCACCAACAAAGAAATATGGTAGAATGGTAAGGTTCCTTCTCCCATAATCAAGAGTTCTCGCGTTCGTAGAAATAGAGTCCTTTTTGGTAGAGAGCTGTCAACCTCATGATTGTTATCTACTGTGTGTCAATTCGAATTAGTCGGGGGCAGTGAATTTTAGACAACGAGACTGATATACAATAAAAAGACATTAACCAAGATCACCAATTCTTGAAAATGTTTATGATTTTGAAACAAAAAAATTAGATAAAGCATATGTGTGATGAGTTTGGTAGGGAGCACTACTGACTTTTCACATGTGAATCTGGATTAATCAAGTAATTAAGTAAGTTGCGAAGGATGAACGATTATAGAAAAAAAAATCAAAAAAAGAAAGTTTAACCGAGATCATCAATTTGAATATATGTTTATGAATTTGGAAAAAGGAAAGAAGAGATAAAGCATACAACATATATGGAGTGGGAGGTAAAAGAGATCAGAGACTAATACCAACTAATGCTATCAAGAGGAAGGTTATAAGCCCAATCTTGGGTGAAGCTGCAAGATTCATGTCTTTAATTAGGAGTAGTACGGCTCTATCACAAATTCAATTATACTTCTTATGTGAGGAGGAACTAAAATTTATAGCCTGGTCAAACTTTTTTTGGTCAAACAGAAAGAGAAATTTAGAGTAGATCTGGGCAATATAAATAAAGAATATTTTAGTTATAAACATTTACTTGGCAATAACTAAATAGAATATATATTCTATTTTCTGGGAAAAACTATAAAGATTTAAGCTGTAATCCATTCTCCAATCTAATTCATCTCTATCCATCTTATTTACAAAATTTTGAGTAGATTTGGACAATAAATATATTGGTCAAACATTAAAGAATTTAACTTCTTCAGCAGTGTTAAAGATTGAATTATCGTTCATAATATTTTACATAGACTTTATTGACTTTATGTTATATACACATCCAGTGTATGGAATCGTTATATCATCACGTGGTAATCGCAATTCTAATATGAATTGTAGAAGGATAGTTGTTTTTATCCAGTGAAGGCGGTTAATGAAATTTGCTACTTGAGATGGATACATTTTTATGAAGACAGTGAATAGGATCTCGCATATATAGAATTGTTTAATGTCGGAATAAATCCATTGTCCAATTCATTATTAATGAATTAAATAAGAAAAATTTGTCCATAGTTTTTTCCGTGTTCTAAAAAAGTATCAAAATTGAATTATATTTTTTACAATAACATAAATACATGTATTAGATTGTGCATCCTTCATATGAAATCATTGATAGACTTGCATGTTCCACACGAATTTTTCTTTTTTAAAAAAGTAGATAGATATTTAATAGATGGTTATCCAGACAATCGTAAAGTTATAATTTAATGATTTTTTGACTTATAAGTTATTTAACTATATGTAGTTGCTAGGGATTGCTTAGAAGTCAGTGTCAACCATAGATTTAACACCTTAATTTTTTCCATCGACGTAATGAAAATAACAAAAAGCAGAAGATAGAAGTATAGAACTCCGGAGTAAATCGTGTTTATAGTCCAAAAATTTTACCTCGACGTTTTACGCAGCGGTTTATCCAAAAAATTAAATTTTAGTTAGTAGTTCAAATTATTTTCTATAAGACGAAATTTCCCAGCAATGGTGTATCTAGAAACTTAAAAATTGTAAAATAGCTCACAATTTTTTCGTGAGATGGCATATAGAAACAACATTTCCACCTTCACAAGTTAGAGGTAAGGTCTGCGTACATACTACTCTCCCTAGATCTCACTTGTGAGAATACAATGGGTATCTTGTTGTCGTCTATGGAAAAAAAAAAAAGAATTCAATGATTGAAGAATTGTGACAATTCAAATTCTTGCCTTAACATTTCATATATAGCAAAATTAAGACAACATAAACGTTATATAACTGGGTGAGGTACAAGATCTTGTAAGAACCTAGGATTTTCCAAATACATAGGATGATGCCAAAATTTATGATATGCGAATGTTGTCATTTAGCAGCATGGAAGTTGAACGCAATAGCAAATCTTTGATGGGAGGCAAACTGGAATCCCAGCATTAAAAAATGAACACAACCCTATGCAGTCATCATTAAAATTGCAACCGAATGGCGATGCTCCTGAATCTGAGTGTGCTAAAACCTTCATAAGTCCAGTACCTGACAAATTTTTAATGTACAAAAGGTGATAAATACTATGACATATAGCACGATTCTTAACAATATACAAATATGAAGAGATTAAGAAGAAAAAATTCTACGAAAAGTTGTCTGGAGTAACGGTCAAGTTATCTTCATGTGACCTATAGGCCACGGATTCGAGCCGTAGAATCAGCCACTGATACTTGCATCAGGGTAGGCTACCTACATCACACTCTCTTGGGGTGCAGCTCTTTCCTGGACTCTACGTAAACGCGAGATGCTTTGTGCGCCGGACTGCCTTTTTCTAGGACACATAGCAGGATTCTCAAAAAATCAAATCGTAGGTGCCTAGCTAGAGGTTCACGTGCCGCTCTAGCTCTACCATTAGCTTTGTTTGTGTGCGTGCGTGCGTGTGTGTGAGAGAGAGAAGGAAGGAGGGCAAAACCTGTAGTGAAAAGAAGAAGAGTGACCAATAAAGCCAGCTTTTGATAAGAAATTTTCATATCGTAAATCTTAGAATTGCAGCAGGAAATGGCATGCATTTAGTTTGTGTTAAAACATAGACCTTCAACAAAGCAACATATATAGGGAAGGATGATTGTTTCAAATACTATGAGATTAATAAAATCTGTTTACAGTCATATATAGAAAATTGGCTTTTTTAAAGCAGTAAGTGACAAATGCAACAGCTGGGATCTTCTTTAGAAATTCATTTAATTACCACGGGTACAAATTAGAAAGATCATATTAAATTGTGGGAATAGAATCGACATCATAAGGAAGTACAATAAATAGAAGATGTGAACATAATAATACAAGATATGGAAGTATATATGTGCTAAATATATTCAAACACCCTCCCAAGTTTGCGCGGGAAGAACGGACATTCAGATTGTTAACTAAATATGTCAAACGTGCTGAAGAAGACTTGGTAATATATGATAATTTTCTCACGAACAAAGTGCTAATCGATTGAAACATACTTTGTTCAAGAATATAATACAATACTAGATTGTGAGCAAGGTAATGCACCAAACTTGTCACAATAAGCTGTTGTTAGAATAGACGGCCCAAAAATACCTGGGCCACAAATGGGTGATGCAAACCTAACATAAGGCCCGATTAGTTAAGATCCAAGAGTTCAGTTTTTTGTTTGTAACATTATTGTACAGATAGGCACATTTTTTCAGTTTGACCAGCCATTTTTTTATCACTTGTGCAAGCAGAAGCTGATTTGTACATAAGGTAGGAGGAAGTTGTTAGTCAGATAGTTAGTGTACAACTGTCATACTCAGTTAGTAGAAATAGTGTAGGGACCACTAATCTGTTAGTGGAAGTTAATTATGTATACATGTATAAAATACAATGTACTGTTACATTGAGAAATACAGAACAAATTTCTCTCATTTTCTTCTTCTTCTTCTTCCTCAGCTCATTCTCTGCTCATGCTTCCTCCATTACTAGGGTTCTTCATCTCAAGCATTCTCTGAGTTCTAACATGGTATCAGAGCACGAGCTATGAATTGAAGCTCACAAATCGATCTAGATCTGTAATTCTTGTCCTATCTCAAGTCTCCTCTTCGTATCTCAAATCTGAAGCTTTAAGTAGTCGTCAACAATGGCGAATGACAATTCTGAGAAGGAAACACCTGCAACTGTAACTGAAACCTCGCAAACCTCATCAGAGGATGAATTTGAAGAAGGAATCTCAGTTCCAATCACTCATCCTTTGTATCAGGCATCCACTGATACCAGTGGAATTTCTTTGATTTCCTTTCAACTAACAGGGACAGACAACTTCTCTCTGTGGTATCGATCTATGAAAATTTCTCTTCTAGGTCGAAATAAGCTCGGAATGGTTGACGGAAGGTGGAAGAAGGAAAAATTTCGAGAAAAATACTGGTACCAGTGGGAGAGATGCAATGTAATTGTCTTATCGTGGCTGATGAATGCTATAGCACCGACTTTGATCAGCGGAATTGCATATGCAACCAATACACACACTGTGTGGATGGATGTGCAAGAGCGTTTTGACAAGGTGAATGAAACTAGATGTTATAACCTACACAATGAAATTGCAACCCTAACTCAAGGTATCTCCTCTATATCTGTGTACTATTCTAAACTTGTTGCTCCCAAACGCACACGCAAGTATACGTGGTCGTACACGTAATATAGGATTGTAAGTCCAGATATTGTATCCATAGGGACTTGTGATTAACTATCAACTAAATTAAACCAAACCATTAATCTATTCAAGCGAATCCTAAAGTATGAATATTTTACTAAAATTAATCTAAAGTAACAAATTAAGAAACAAATGAAACAAATTGGCGAATTATAGAGACGAATTCAATGTGAGTGAATATTCTAGAGCTATGGGTTAGCTAACAATCCCGTTGAATTTCCACTTAAATCGTCTAATTAATTTATCTGGTTTATTGGTTGACAGGGTTAATATTGCTCGTAGCCTTCTCCCGAAGTACAACTCGCCTATTCAAGCTAATCTAATGCCTATATTCCTATGAAATTAGAATTAACAAGAACGCATTAATAATTCCTGTATATTAACCAAGCAAGGCGATTAGGTATATTCCTACCCTAACCGCAAATCCGCCCTCCCTCAGAGTTAAGATCTTGCTCTACTCAATCTTATATGCAATCTAGAATTTCCTCTCCCGAGTCCAATTCTTGATTCGTAAATAGTATTCAATTGGTGATCAAGCAATTAAATAATTAAGCGCAAGATTGAATAAATAAACCAATATGATAAAATAATAAGAACAATTCAAGCTTCAAACTACAACGTTCATGTAGCACCCAAAACTCTAGAACAAATAAACTATGAAATTAAAGGAAGAGAAGAGAAGAAAAACTACTTAGAAGCCTCCTCCAAAGCGTGGTTTGTGTTCCTCCATGTCTAAAGTGTGTCCCTCGGTCTAAGATTTGTCCAAAGTCCTCAAAATAACGTTTTATATGTATTTATACCAAGTAGGGTTGGACCTAGACGAAAACACCTTCTCCCGCGCGAAATAGGACTCTGGCTCAATAAATTTTGTACAGTCGCGTCGCACCTTGCGCCGCGCTAATGGAGTTTATTAGAAGCCTCAACTTTTCGCATCAGGCTGCATTTTATACTGCTGTGCCGTGCCTTGCGGCGTCCCATGCGGTGCGGCAGTGTAATTTTCTCAGAGTGAACTTATTTCGTCCTCTTTTAACAACCAGACTTGGTACACGACCTCCGAACATGATCCCGGCTTAATGTCTTGGGCTTTTACTTAGACTTCAAAGCTCCAAATCACTTGAATTCATTCTATAACGCCTACATAGCTCGAAATCACTCATACAATGCATAAAACATATATTTAGTGCAAAACACTAGCGATTAAAGCTCAAACTCAATTAAAGTGCAGTAAATTAGAGTGTAATAAGCGACTAAAATACACAATTATAGCCTATCATCAATACCTCACACTTAAACCATTGCTCGTCCTCGAGCAATCAAACTACACTTTATATAGACACAACCTTTTTAAGCAATTCTCCTAATTCATCACACCAAGAATATTTAAAATAGACTAAGTACAAGAGTGTAACATCTTAACCTCAAGATTTGACTCACAAGTACCACGCATTATTCACAACTCACTCACTTACTTTAACATCGAGGTCAATGACATTACCTTTCCTTCATGAATCAAGTGCCCTCACACAACAAAAGAGAGTAGTTCCACACAATAAAATTTAAGAACAGATAGAAAGAATTCACTCACTCTCAGAACTAACATTCATATGCCACAAATGATGCACCATAGGCTTGCCCGTAGTGTACTACTCTACTAATCGAGCTTATTCAGTCTAAGATCAAGTAGGACTTTATTTGGCTGTAATGTAGGCTGCGGGACGGGTATGATACATTTAGATATAAGAGTAACTACACCTCCCTAAGCACTTTAATACATACACTTTAACATTGAAAACCTCACACTTATGTCAAACCATAACTCCACCTTCACATCAATATATATTAGCTCCCCACTTCTTTGAGCACAATTATATCAAGAGTCACCACTATCACATATTTTCACAGCAATACAACTATCTTTTTTGTTTTTTTTTTCTTTTTCAATTCAAGTGGCTCTTACTTTTTTCAAAACACTGCACCTTTCTCCTTATTTCATTAGTTCCACTCAAAAGCCAACCCAACCACCCCACACTTTAACTTTTACACACTTCATAACAATTCAAGTGCTCATAAGAGGTGAAAAGGTTCGAATAGATGGTTAATTCAAACAAATGGGTAAGACTTGTATATATATATATATATATATATATATATATATATATATATATATATATATATATATATATATATGGGGGCTCAACAAAGAATTGCCTATATCACTTTCAAAACTGAACAAAACTGCTATTTCGCTTTGCAAACACACGGGGCAAGTTCTAGACATCAAATGCAATGCACAGAATAACACAAAACCTTACACACACATGGCACATATATATGGCTCAACAAAGAATTGCCTATATCACTTTCAAAACTGAACAAAACTGCTATTTCGCTTTGCAAACACACGAAGCAAGTTCTAGACATCAAATGCAATGCACAGAATAACACAAAACCTTACACACACATGGCACATAACTCACTCAGGATTAGACTCATCAAGACACTCTAGTCAAAGAAGTTAAGCAACGTCACGATCATAAAATTTAAGGTACTTATATAAGAGTCAAAAACTGAGATTATGTACTCACTATTCTCAAGGCATGACAATATTAAAGAGATTGCTTCAATTCAAAATATAGCACACGACTTCCTATTTCTAAAAAATAAAAACTAACTATACCCAGTTCAAACAAAACCCTTGGAAAAGAACTACGACACAAAGAAAAACCAAGGGGAAATTGCTACACTACCTACAAAGAAAATCTTTTGTCCTTTTTCTTAGACTTACATCCCTCAAGAAAACTGTCTAGGAGATCCATCGTCGGGAATAGTCCATTTTTTTCTTTTTTTTTTGACAAAAACTACTACACTAAGAACGAGTACTACAACTAAGCTAAAATAGCACAGAAACTCACCCAAACAATCTCCTCACCCCACACTTAAAATTGTGCAATGTCCTCAATGCACACTGAAAATAACAAGAGGGTAAAAGAGACTCTCTGGTAGGCCAAAGGCCGAAACATTAGCAGCTCACGGGATACTCAGACTTCTCTCAGGTATGATCCCTTGTGCGGGTACCTCACACTTAGTTTCAACCACTTGTTTGCTTTTGCACTCGCCTATGGCTACACTTCCTATTCTTATAATCCTACAAAACAATAACAACACTACAACAATAATAAAAAAAATAAAAATAACAAAATAGTAAAGATGGGTTGCCTCCCAACAAGCGCCTGATTTAACATCGCGGCACGACTTGAACCACTTTCTGTCTCCATCTCGAACTTATGAATTGCGCCCCTAATTTGAATTCAAGCTTTTTGCTATGCTCTTAGGGCGGTGAGACAAATTTAATTGGGCCAAGCAACCAATATCGCATTCTACACTTCTTGGCCTTCAAATGAGGTATGTAATTATGTCTCTCTGGCATGATAAATTTCAGAATATAAGCACCCAGGTCCTCGTACATTGTCTCCTCCAAAGGCTCAAATGACTCGATTTCCATGTCATCATCCAAACACAATGTTGAAAAATGTATGGAATGAGGACTAATATGCCCTAACTCTATAATTGTATCACTATTTACATCCGCATATGTACACACATTAGAGTCTTTAAATATAATATTATCTACTTCCTCACATGACTCTAGAGTGCTTTCCTCAACATGGACATCATTAATAAAAGTACGGTCGAATGATTGACTCTCCAATTTTAGCTCCTCGATTTGGCGTATAAGTTCCTTTTCAGTTTCACACAACTCAGAACTATTTTGTTGGGCGTTAGACGCATCAACCTTTGCAATTAATTGATCTCCCAAGTCGTGAATAGCTGTGCCAAATTTTTCGATTTCCTGTCCCAGTTCAGCTCTTCCTTCTATTAGGTCTTGTATCCCATCTGTAATTTTTTCACGTTGAGACTCATATATTTCCAATCTTTTAGCTTGTTCCACCAGCCAAGTTTGACTCAAAATCTCCTCTTTTTCAAAATTGTCCTATTGCTGTTACTCGCTCTCTTTATTCAATTATTCCATATTGGCCTTCATTCTTGTGATTGTTGCCCTCATTCTTTTCATATCTTTTTTGAGTTCATCATGTTGCTGTGCTACTTGCCTCAGAATATCCCTAAAATATGCATCACGTTCCATATCCTTTACTTCATTGCTCCTATCAAACTCATAAACATTATTAGAAACATCATAATAAGAGCTTTGAGAAGGATAATAAGAATTAGGACAACCATCCCAATGGCCATATTGACCACCACATATATTACAAATACTCCACTCAAAGGATTGAGATTGTACGCAACTCGCTCTCGGGAACATTCTGACAATTATTCTACTAGTGAGGTCCTCCACAATATGGACAAGGATCATCATAATAAGAATAACCAATATTCGACCAATTATCATTCCAAGATGCCATGTCAACAAAGATAGTAAATATTAACCTAAGATAAAAATTAAAAAAAAAAAAATTGAATAGACAAAGAGTAAAAATCTAATCTAGAAGTCTATTTAATTTCTAAGTCCCCGGCAATGGCGCCAACAACTTGTTGCTCCCAAACGCACACACAAGTATACGTGGTCGTGCAAGTAATATAGGATTGTAAGTCCAGATATCGTGCCCGCAGGGACTTGTGATTAACTATCAACTAAATTAAACCAAACAATTAATCTATTCAAGCGAATCCTAAAGTATGAATATTTTACTAAAATTAATCTAAAGTAGCAAATTAAGAAACAAAGGAAACAAATTGGCGAATTACAGAGACGAATTCAATGTGAGTGAATATTCTAGAGCTATGGGTTAGCTAACAATCCCATTGAATTTCCACTTAAATCGTCTAATTAATTTATCTGGTTTATTGGTTGACAGGGTTAATATTGCTCGTAGCCTTCTCCCGAAGTACAACTCGCCTATTCAAGCTAATCTAATGCCTATATTCCTATGGAATTAGAATTAACAAGAACGCATTAATAATTTCTGTATATTAACCAAGCAAGGCGATTAGGTATATTCCTACCCTAACCGCAAATCCGCCCTCCCTCAGAGTTAAGATCTTGCTCTACTCAATCTTATATGCAATCTAGAATTTCCTCTCCCGAGTCCAATTCTAGATTCGTAAATAGTATTCAATTGGTGATCAAACAATTAAATAATTAAGCGCAAGATTGAATAAATAAACCAATATGATAAAATAATAAGAACAATTCAAGCTTCAAACTACAACGTTCATGTAGCACCCAAAACTCTAGAACAAATAAACTATGAAATTAAAGGAAGAGAAAGAGAAGAAAAACTAGTTAGAAGCCTCCACCAAAGCGTGGTTTGTGTTCCTCCACGTCTTAAGTGTGTCCCTCGGTCTAAGATCTGTCCAAAGTCATCAAAATAACGTTTTTATATGTATTTATACCAAGTAGGGTTGGGCCAAGACGAAAACACCTTCTCCCGCGCGAAATAGGACTCTGGCTCTATAAATTTTGTACAGTCGCGCCGCGCCATGCGGTGCGCTAATGGAGTTTATCAGCAGCCTCAACTTTTCGTATCAGGCAGCATTTTACACTGTTGCGCCGCGCCTTGTGGCGTCCCATGCTACGCGGCAATGTAATTTTCGCAGAGTGAACTTATTTCGTCCTCTTTTAACATCCGGACTTGGTACACGACCTCCGAACATGATCCCGACTTAATATCTTGGGCTTTTACTCAGTCTTCAAAGCTCCAAATCACTTGAATTCATTCCATAATGCCTACATAGCTCGAAATCACTCCTACAAGGCATAAAACACATATTTAGTGCAAAACACTAGCGATTAAAGCTCAAACTCAATTAAAGTGCAGTAAGTTAGAGTATAATAAGCGACTAAAATACACAATTATAGACTATCATCAAAATTCAAGGATCTATGGGACGAAACTGAAGATCTAGTTCCTCATCCTGGTTGTGACTGCCCTAAAACTAAGAAATTTATTGAACACCTGCACAAATAGAAGCTATATCAGTTTCTTATGGGATTAAATGACTCATACTCACAAGCTCATAGTCAAATCCTTATGATGAAACTTGTTCCCTCTATGAATCAATCTTATGCTATGTTAATGAGTGAGGAGAGTCAAAGAAATGTAGCAGGATCAGCAGGTATCTTAGGTGTTGCACCTAATGCCACTGGTGGTCACTATGAATCTACAGCACTATACAGCTCTAAGTCTGATAATATACCAAAACACAAAAAGAATTTCAATCTATACGGTGACTTCTGTAAATTAAAAGGTCATAGTAAGGAGAATTGCTACAAAATAATTGGTTATCCAGCTGACTACAAGTTTAAGCAGAAAGGGGGAGTTGGTGCTTATAATGCAGTAGCTGAGTATGGTTCAACATCTGGCAACTACAATGCACCACCTGAACTAAGTCCCTACACACAGTTTTGTGGACAGCCAAACCCTGGCTTTCAGATGACTACTATGCAAGCAAGATCTGTTCAACCCTTGCAACACAGTAGTCACACTGCAAATATGGAACAACAACCACACCATGGAGGAGGTAGTGCCTTTCCCTTCACCAAGGAACAATATGACCAGATTATGCAAATTTTGAACAGCAATACTGTCAGTCCTACCTCAGCAAACAACAACAGTCCTTTACCTACCTCTCAAGCTAATGCAGCAGGTACTAGTATTGCTTTACTAGCTTCCAATAGTCCACAAGAATGGATCATTGATACAGGGGCAACTAATCACATGGTGTCTAATGTCAATCTGTTAGATAAGGCCACTGCAATTGCTCCTCCTATCCCTAGAAAGGTTCTCTTGCCAAATGGAGATGTCACTCAAGTAACTCATGTTGGAGATAGTCAGATATCAAACAACAACACACTAAAAGAAGTATTTTATGTACTAAAGTTCAAGTATAACCTATTGTCAGTGTCAAAAATGACAAGGGATCTAAGGTGTTTTGCCTCTTTCTATCTTGATTTTTTGTG
Organism: Nicotiana tabacum; assembly: GCF_000715075.1. NCBI lineage: Eukaryota > Viridiplantae > Streptophyta > Magnoliopsida > Solanales > Solanaceae > Nicotiana > Nicotiana tabacum. The sequence goes on along the minus strand of NC_134097.1, from coordinate 99,685,899 downwards.
TGTTTCAGGAGCTCTTCAATGGCAGGGTGAAGGATATTAGTAGAGAAAGAGATGGTTTGTACTTTCTGCAACAACATGGAAATAAAAGGTTGACTGATGTGTCCTTGGCAGCTGTTACCTCAAAGGCTGATCTCTCAGTCAGTCCCAATGATATAGTCTTATGGCACAGGAGACCTGGTCATGTGTCCATCATTGTTCTGAAGAAACTATTCCCTGTTAAACTAGCTAGTATTACTAATGCCATCAATAATTGTTGTGTGTGTCATTGTGCTAAACTAACTAGTACACCATTTCCTCACAGTAGTATCAAGAGTACTGGTGCATTTGATCTAATTGATGTAGATGTTTGGGGACCTTATAAAACTGCAACCTTTGATGGTTATAGATACTTTCTCACAGCAGTTGATGATTTCACTAGAATGACTTGGGTTTTCTTACTGAAACTGAAATCTGATATGTGTGTTGTACTGCCACAGTTCCTTGCCTTTGTTCACACACATTTCAATAAAATAGTAAAAATGGTGAGATCTGACAATGGTTTTGAGTTCCTAAATTCAGTATGTAAAACTGTCTTCAATAAGCTTGGTATTCTCCATAAAACCACATGTGCATACACTCCACAGCAGAATGGGATAGCTGAGAGGAAGCACAGACATATCCTAGAAATCACCAGAGCTCTGAGGTTTCAAGCTTACATTCCCATCAAGTTTTGGGGCCATTGTGTTATCACTGCAGCTTACTTGATCAACAGACTACCATCTTCAGTATTGAAGGGGTGTTCACCTTATGAGTTGTTGTACAAGAGAAGGCCTCAGCTAGGACACCTTAGGACTCTAGGCTGTTTATGCTTTGCTAAGCAAGTGCAGGAGACAGACAAACATATGCCTAAGGCCAAGCCTGTTGTTCTCATGGGGTTCTCAGCCACTCAAAAAGGCTATATTCTCTTAGATATTTCTACATAACAATTCTTTGTCAATAGAGATGTTGTCTTCCAGGAGAATGTTTTTTCATTCAAAGACTCTTTGCATGTCTCTCCTCCTATATTCAAATCACTTCATTCACCTCCTAGCTATGAAGAGGTGTACACAGATATATGTCCCTCTCCTTACATAAATCTCTCTACTTCTTCTTCTACTGGTCCTGAACCTTTGTCTATTGCTCCTGAGCCTTGACCCACACTGAGAAGATCACTCAGAACCAAACATCCTCCATTATGGCTTAAGGACTTTGTCACTCAGCCTTCTACCACTACTATACCATATTCCATAGCGAACTATGTCTCTTATGACTCTTTCTCTTCTTCTTATCAGTCCTTTATTACAGCCTTCTCATCCATTGTGGAGCCCTCTTCTTATGATGAGGCTATTCAAGACCCAAGGTGGGTGGAGGCTATGAAATCAAAAATAGCAGCCTTGGAAGCTAATCACACTTGGGAGGTTGTCTCACTTTCTCCAGGCAAGGTGCCTATTGGTTGCAAATGGATCTTTAAAGTGAAATACAAGGCTACAAGAGAGGTTGAAAGGTTTAAATCCAGATTGGTGGCCAAGGGGTTCAGCCAGCAGGAAGGTATTGATTATCAAGAGACCTTCAGTCCAGTTATTAAGATGGTCACAGTTAGGACCATACTTTCTGTTGCAGCTTCTGAGCATTGGCATATCCACCAAATGGATGTGTACATTGCTTTCCTACAAGGAGATTTGCCTGATGAAATCTATATGACTCTTCCTCAGGGCTTTCAGAGTCAGGGGGAGAGTAGGCCGACTTGTAGACTATTAAAATCCTTGTATGATCTCAAACAAGCACCCAGGCAGTGGAATGCCAAGTTATCAGAGGCACTGATTAGCTTTGGTTTCATACAGAGTCAACATGATCACTCCTTATTTGTACAAGGCACTGGCAACTGCATTGTGGTTATATTAGTCTATGTGGATCATATGCTCATCACAGGACCTGATTTAAGACTAGTAGAAGAAACCAAGGCTATACTCCAGAAGACCTTTAAGATGAAGGACCTAGGGGAGCTGAAATACTTCCTTGGGATAGAGTTTGCAAGATCATCACAGGGTATTCTAATGCATCAAAGAAAATATGCATTAGAACTTGTGTCTGAACTTGGCTTAGGTGTTGCAAAGCCTGCTGCTACACCCCTTGAAGAAAATGTGAAACTCACCACTCCATAGTATGATGAACACACATGCACAACCAACACCTTGGATGATGCACTATTACCAGATGTAACTAGATATCAAAGGCTACTGGGAAAACTCCTATATCTGACAGTAACAAGACCAGACATTGCATTTAGTGTTCAAACTCTTAGCTAGTTTATGCAAAAGCCTAAGAAATCTCATATGGAGGCAACACTCAGGGTGGTCAAGTATGTTAAGAATCACCCTGGGCAAGGTGTAGTTCTATCTAGTCAGAAGAGAAGTGTTATCTCAGCCTTCTGTGATGCTGATTGGGCTGCATGCCCATTTACTAGGAAGTCTGTGTCTGGATTTTTTATAAAGTATGGGGACTCACTGATATCATGGAAATCAAAGAAGCAAAGCACTATATCTAGAAGCTCTGCAGAGTTAGAGTACATAAGTATTGCAACAATAGTGGCTGAACTAGTGTGGATATTTGGATTACTCAAAGACATTGGAGTGGTGTTTGAATTGCCAGCTACTATCTTCATTGACAGTAAAGCAGCCATACAAATAGCTGTTAATCATGTCTTTCATGAAAGAACCAAACACATATAGATTGATTGCCACTTCATAAGACAAAAGATTCAGCAGGGACTAATCAAGATAGAGTATATGGGAACCAAAGAACAGTTGGCAGATGTGCTGACTAAAGGACTGCCTAGAGCTTAACATGAGTACTTCATGTCCATTCTAGGATTGCTGAATATCTTTACACCACCTAACTTGAGGGGGAGTGTAGAAACAGATGCAGTAACATAGCAAGAAGGAGGAAGTTGTTAGTTAGATAGTTAGTGTACACCTGTCATACTCAGTTAGTAGAAATATTGTAGGGACCACTAATCTGTTAGTGAAAGTTAATTATGTATACATGTATAAAATACAATGTACTATTACATTGAGAAATACAGAGCAAATTTCTCTCATTTTCATTTTCTTCTTCTTCTTCTTCTTCTTCTTCTTCTTCTTCTTCTTCTTCTTCTTCTTCTTCTTCTTCTTCTTCTTCTTCTTCTTCTTCTTCTTCTTCCTCAGCTCATTCTCTGCTCGTGCTTCCTCCGATACTAGGATTCTTCATCTCAAGCATTCTCTGAGTTCTAACATAAGGGACATTCTATAATTACAAAACACATACATATATTTTTGTAAATTTTACCTCTTATAGCAAAGGTTGATACCTTATTTACTATAAATAAATACCCTTTTAAAAAATTATCTCCTATAGCTACCTTTTTAATTTTTATAGCAAAATATTTATTAATGGTAACTTCCTACCTTTAAGCCATTAAATACGCTGTGTATTATTTTTCTCTCTCCCTCTCTCCTCCTTTCTCTTTCTTCTTTCTTCTCTTTTTTCCTCGGTTTTTTCCTCCCCTGCTTTTAAAAACCCTAGCAAGGGTTGTGTTCCGCCAACGACAGATTCGGCCGGCGACCACTTCCCCTCTTCCTTGTTGTGTCACCCCTAACCCCCTCCTCTGGCTCAAAGTTGTCTCCCCATGCTATTTAGACCAATACTTGATGATCCCTCAAAGTCGTCTTCATATTTTTTCTGTAGAGATTTATTGAACTTTTGAGGAAACGAACTACAGAGGACCGAGAATCTGCCATTAATTGCCTCTGAGAGTCACTGGCACCTTGTGCGTTGGATGCATATCCAATAGGTCCCTTACATAATATTTTTAATTCCTCTATCAACAACTGTCTTCATTTAACCGGTGACGACGCCCCACATGGAGGTGGCCTGGATATCGGTGGATGGGGACGGAGTTTGGAACTGAGGAACTTGAAGAGTCTGTTACCTTTTTTTCATTGTATTTCAATGTATCACGCTATATTCTATGTATTTCATTGTATTCACTATCTTTTTTTCATTAAATTTCAATGTATCTCATTGTATTCCATGTATTTCATTGTATTCACTATCTCGCTGTATTCCATGAATGTATTCATATATTTGTTTAATTAATATAATTTATGTATTAAAATATATCTGCAGTATGTGTTCATATATTTTTGCACTATAGATGACCTACTAAACTTCATGTATTCAATGTATTTTTATGTACTTAATTGTATTCAATGTAATTATATAATTTCAATATATAAATCTATTTGTAAAGATACCACTAAAAAATGTTTTAGTAAAGATGCCACTAAAAAAAGAAAGGATGGATTGAATAATCTGAAGAATGCTCTGCTTTTGGGGTGTTTTTCGGTTGAGAATCTTTTTTATAACTGAAAATATAAATTTTGTGTGTTATATTTATTGAGTTATATTAGGAGTCTATCGCGTTAATTGATTCACTTACCATTTTTAAACAGCTGAAGACCTTTTTTCACAAATTTCGTTACTGTATTCACGAATACAGCTCGCGAATACAGTCTAATATATTCTCTGCTTAGCTGGACTCCCCTGTTTTCTTCCGAGTTTTGCTACTGTATTCATGAATACAATAGCAAAAATATATCGAATACAGTCTATAACAACTGAAAATATAGCTATAGAAAGTAATTTAGTAAATGGTAGCTATAGAAAGCTAATAATCACTAAAACGTAGTGGTTTCTAAAAATTTCTCTATATTTTTCTCTCAACCGACTTCAGTTTCTAGGGGTTTCTCTATGAAGATAACCAGAATTTACCTATGCTTATCTCTGATTTTACATGGTATCACACCATCTACATTTTCATCGACGAAATTTCTAGTTTTGTCATTTTCTTTCACATTCGAGAAGTCACGGAGAATCCAATTTCCAGCGAATTCATCGATGTTTTTCTTAGGGGTTATCTTCGGAGCTTCTATCTCAACTGGTTTTGAGCAATTTCATGTTTCTCTCCTTACTGAAGCAGTACAACTCAATTCAAGGAAATCTAAGTTTTTAATTGCTCTTCATTTTTGGTGATATTTTTCTGCTCCTCTCCTTTTAACTTACTGCTTAGTTGAATAATCGTCGATTGTTGATTGTTGTACCGTAATGACTATCGATATTGAGTCTTCGTCTATGATCGATTCTTCTCGTAATACCTCGTATTCGGCTCTCGATCCTTTTCATCCTATTTACCTTTATTCCTCGGATACTCTAGGGACTGTGTTGGTTTCAGTCCCATTTTCTGGTACAACGTTTGGGGACTGGAATGAAGGAATATTGATATCATTTGCGAAGAATAAAATTCAGCTAATTGATAAAATTTTTAATGTACCTAACCCTAATTCTCTGCTTTATACTCATTGGCAAAGATGTATTAAAATGGTTAAGGCCTGGATATATAATGAATTCTCTCTCTAAAAATATAGCAAAAATATTCTTTACTATAAAATTTCTAGCAAAGCCTGGAATAACATAGTGGATAGATATGATGTTTCTAACATTTCTCAGTATTATAGTCTCCAACAAGCTATCTCTTCTACTACCCCAAGGGTTTTTCGACATTGCAACATAGTACATTAACCTCAAGAATTTTTGGGATGAATTACACACACTCTCTTTGTGTAGGCCAAACACCCATGGCGCCATGCATGAGCTTACTAACGCATAAATGCTCATTCAGTTTCTTTCTGGACTAAATAAGGCATACTCTACTGTCGACATGATAAGTTATGCGCCAAAAGTTGAGAAGTCATACTCTATGTTGATAAGATATGAGAAACAAAGAGAGGTCCACTGTGCTTCTCAATCTTTCTATCTTGACTCAGTCTCTTTCACAGCAAATTCCAACTCAAACTATGGTTCAAATTAGTTCACCAATGCTAGGAATTTTACTTAGTGGATGAACTTTGACCCTAAGAGATCTAACATGCCATGCAAGTACTGTAAAAAAGCATGGGCATACAGTGGATAAATGGTACAGGCTTCATGGTTTTCCTCCAGATTTTTAAATTCGCTAAAGGAAAGAGATATGTTGCATGTGCTCAAGTGGATTCTCTAATCCTTCTTATCACCATGATCCTCCTCAACCTGAGACACTACCTCATGCTTTCTCTAGGGAGCAATATGCACATCTTATGTCCTTGTTCCACTAAGTTCAAATGTCTTCCTCCAATTAGAAGTCTGCTTCCCAAGGATCTCAAGCATATGCAAACTTTGCAGGTTCGCATAATAATTCTGTTAGTGGACTATATGGTTACATTGTTTGTCATACTACTCATGAGGGTTTCAGTTCCTAGATTTTGGATCCTGGAGCAACCAATCATATGACTTCACATAAGCATATGTTATAATATATACAATAAGGCAAAATACATAAACGATCCTTTTAAGTTGTCTCTAACGACCAACTGAACACCTCAATTGAGGCCATTTTCATTTAAACATTTCAAGTGACTACAAAGTGTGCACAATAAATGTCCGACCTAGTTACACACTTCCAGATTCGAGAGTGTATAAGTCATCCCAACAATAATAAACAAATATTTATTGGTAAATTCCAAAACAACCCTTAATGAACTCCCTAATTTAAGTTCCCAAACTAAACCCTAAATTTTTATTTCACTTCTATCACCATCTTCACCCCTCTGTTCTCTTCCTCCCTTTGAGGAAAATCGCTTTTTTCCCCTCTCCACTTCTTCTATTTCAATGGAGCCTGTCATTAATTACAAATGTGTCCAAATTGCTCCTTTAAAACATTCTTGGTCACCATTTAATCCGGGTAGAAGATTCTATGACTGTATATTTGGAAAGGTTGTTGATGGTGGACGTGATTTTTTTCATTGGTATAATGTTGAATTGTCCGAACACTATACCAAAGTCATGTATGAATTATTAAAGAAGGAATAAATTCATAAAGAAGAAAGGTCGAAGATGATGAAGAAATTGAGGATATTGATGTGGCTCCTTTTAATCGTAATTGTTTCTTGGTTTATAAGGGAATCTTCACTTATTTAGGTGTATGGTTTATGTTTATCGGCATGTAACCCCATTTTTTCCTGTCATCTGGTTGGTGATTTATGGCCATGTTGCCTATTCAATGTAGGTTGAAAGTTACAATATGTATGGTGATGTTTTGAATGAACGTAATTCCAACTAATGTGTTTTAGTTTCTGCAAAATATTATACTGCCAATTTCATAATAGGAAAGGTGGATTAATCTAAAAATTTAGAGTACCAAAAGTAAGTTCATATGTCATACAAAAATAAGATTCATACATATGACCAAATGACCAACATAAATAGGTTCAAATTACTTCACAAAATAAGGTTCATACACATGACCAACAAAATACAGAAACTTCTTCCTAAATTTGTCTTTGGTAAGAGTCAACTGGCGCAGATGAAGTAAAGGTTAAAGCTTTCATATTTTGGTTGGAAATTGCAGCATCCCTTTGCTTCTGAAGCTGATTCCCTGTGACAGCTCTATTTGCTTTTCACTTAAGACCATTTGGTCAAAATTCAAAATCTATAGTTTGTGCATCATTCATCAAGTTTGCACCGGCTGAAATAAGTATTTCACGTGACCTACCAGGGAAGAAATACACTGTGTTAGTATTGAATAATGCAAAAGCCTAACAAAAAAATACAATACTTTTTACACTTACACTAAGAATAGTATTTCCTATCTATGTCTGTGTACAAACCAAAACCAACATTTCTGGTCCTTTTCTTTCAAACAGAAGTAGCAAGTGATATGGTAGTAGCATAAATAGATGCACCAGTTGCTGCATATCCATTAGTAGGTCTGGGTGGATTGAAATTTCCCCTGCCAGCTCTTCCACCTCTTCCTCTACCAGCTCCTCCACCTCCCCCCGATTTCCTACCGTTCCTCTATCTCTTCGTGTTGGTGTATTCCTTCTTATTTTTGATATTTCAGCACACAAGGAAGATAGAGCCATTAAAGTTTGGGTTGTGCTAGTTGATGTACCCGCAACTTGGGTTATATAACCTGAACTATCAGATGTTTGGGTTGTTCTATTTGACTTAGCTTGTGTGCTTGATTGTCCCTAGTATAAAGTGACAAGTCATTAATCAAGTATTATGAAAATCTGAAATCAAATTAAAATAGAAGTCTCAAACTTACCCATAAACTGCACACTAACTTATTGTGACCAACTTGATGGCAAGCAGAACATGACATCTTAGCACCCTTCTTTGATAGTTCTCCCCACTTCCTTGGTTTATCCATGTCTTTTTTTCTTCATTTTTAGTCTATTATGCATTGCCTTAACCTCAGTGTCACACCTCCTCTTTGCGCGCCCCGCCCCGAAGGGTTAAATGCGCGGGTGGAGTTTTTCCAATTTAAGTGACAATATTCGAAATGGGATTATTTATTTAATTCAGAGTCGCCACTTGGGAAAGGTTTGGCTCTTGGTGTCCCAAGTCACCGGTTTATCTTGAATCCCAAATCGAGGAAATTTTCGACTTTTCCAAATGAAGTCTGCGAACCAGAAATTCTAAGTAAGGAATTCTGTTGACCCGAGGGAAGGTGTTAGGCACCCTCGAATCCCGTGGTTCTAGCACGGTCGCTTAAATTGTTATAATGGCTAAATGTCTGATTTAAATACATGTTATGACTTCCGTGCTTTTATTAATTTTAAACCGCTTTTATTATTATCGTTTATTTTTATAGAATTGCAACGTCGTAAAAATGCATCTCAAACCACGTCACAATCAATGCACCCGTAGTTGTTAACACATTTTGACTCCGTTGAGATCTGGATTTGGGTCACATCAATGTGCACCCGAATTTAAGAACATAATTTACTTAAACCGTGCCTGAAAGTCTAGCGCGTTATTATTTTTGAGAAGGCCATGAGATTCACTAAATGGCCTAGCCCGAATTCTAAATATTATGATTAGTTGTTGAGGGCCCCGCAATTTGCATTTTTTTTTATTTGGCGAGGCTCGTCTCATTATTTTTAGAAGGGTATCCTACAGTGACTACATTTCTATTATTTTTATTTCCAGAGATAGAAGAAAGAAAAATGTATGCTAATATATACTTTGGCCTAAACCCGACTCCTATCAATTTCTGATTAATTACTTATAAAGTGAGAAAACGTCATGCCTTACGAGAATGCTTTGGTCGAACAAAAAGATTACATATGAGATTGATGAAATGCAATACTTAATCCGAACATTTCTTAAGTTGAACTTACTAAACTTATTTGGACTAAGTTAAAGGATATACTGGCAAAGTAAAATGCTTATTTTGACAAGAAATCATGCATGAGCTAACGAAATACAACACTTAATTCCGAACATTTCTTGAGTTGAATTTAACTAAACTTATGTGGACTAGTCTTAACTAAAAAAAAGCTAAGTGAAACAGAAACAGTATTGTATGAGATCGAAGTGTACATGCCCAGACTAACCAACAACTAACGAGCTAAAACACAAAAGGGTAAACTCAGTCGAGTATTAGTACATACTTTCGAACCGTTGAATAAAACTGATCAATTTTCACAGGCTTGTTAATGTACTATGAGTATTACAAAAATACTTGAACTTCTTCAACCTTTTTCATTTCATGCTTTCAAACTGATTCAATTACATCCGTATGGGACTTGAAATGTGTACCTGGAAATGTTGAAAATGCAAAGGAGGAGAAGAAGAAGATGTGGAAATCAGCAGCAAAAGAAACAGGACTAGCAATAGCAGCAGGACAGGGCAGCAGCAAACAAAGCAAACAGCAGGACAGGCTCAAACACAGAAGCGCAACTATGGCCGATAGAAAGAAGCAGCCAAATGACAGCAACACCCAGTGGAGTAGAATCAGAACTCCAGGCAAAACACACCAGTAGTAAACCAATGAAAGACACTCGACTAATAGACACGACTGGAATTGCTATCTCTTAACCTCCCTCTATCTGTGCAATCCTATCCTTTTTCAATCCCCTCAGTCTAGGTATCCCTCTCTGTCTGTATCTCTTTGGATGTATTTCAAACTCTCTCTCTCAAAACTCCTCACTGTGTCTGTATATTTTCCAGCTCCTAAGGTTCAATGTCTATTTTTCCAATCTTTTTCCTCCTCCTTTTCAATCAGATGTCCTCCTCCTTTTATATGCCTTCCTTAACCCTTTTAACAGCCTGTTTTTAGAGTATCCCAGTACCCTCCCATGTGCCTTTAACCTTTTTTCAGTTCCACTTTAGTTAATTAGGTATAAAAACCCCATCATTCCCTGGCAGATTTAACTTTTCCATTTTATTTAACTAAAAGCAAGTATGGGCAGTAGGATATGTTGACAGCATATGCTGTCAAACCATTTTAAAATTAAACAAAGGACCTTTATGCAGGCCACAGGCTGTGCACAAAGCACATGAGATGCACCAATGCACATGCTGTGCACGAATGCACATGCCTTCCAATTCAGAATTTAAACCAAACAAATATTTTTACATTACTGATCAATTCAAACAACTATAAGTAAACAAAAACTGGTTCTTAATTGACTCAACAAATGCTTAGCAGAAGTAAATCGATTTGTTGTTGTTCGGACAGTTGAAATTAATTGACGACACATGTCGACTCGACTATATTAGCATTAACATACACAATCGTAGCCAAAAATCAAACATTTAAACAGTATCGATACATGGTTTGAATTATACTGACTAAACAGAAATGCACTCGAGGAGTTAACTAGTCAGTCCAAACTCGAAACACAACCAATACACATGCCTTATCAGAATAGGAGGGGGGGGGGGGATTTAGACAAACACAGAGGTTTAAGCAAAGTGGACAAACAAAAATCAAAACAAATATGAACAGAACCCTTTTTAAAAAACAAATCACACGAAATAAAACAAAATAAAGAAAAGAAAATAAGACTCACCTCAAATCTTTTTAAGGAACAAATCAGAAAAATCCACTGGTGTTTGAACATACCTTCTTTAAGGTTGAATGGACTTTTAAACGAAGTGTTTCTCGGGTGAGAAATACCTCGATTAAGGTCCATTAGACATTAATCTCTTCGTTTTGAACAAAACACGGAACATGCACAGGGAAAACTAGAGTTCAAAAACTTAGATCTGGGATTCGTGTTTCCCTGGTTAGATTCGGACCAAACCAAGTATGGTTTGGTCACGAGGAAGGTCCGGGGAGTGTCTGGTATGAAACTGGGGTTGGTTGGGTTAGATCGAGTTTTGACTCGAATCTTCAAATGAAGATTCGAGGACCTGGGGGGTGATTCGAACCAAACGGTTAACAGGTCTATGTTCAGGGTGGTGAGGGGGTTCTATGGTGTTCAAGTGGAGGTCACCGGCGTTCAGGCTGCCGGGTTTCTGGTGAAGGTGTGCAGGGGCGGCTAGGGTTTGAAAGGGATGGGTTCGGTGAAGACGAAGGCAGGGGTGTTAGCTAGGGGGGGGCAGGGTATGGTGAAGGGCTTATATAGTTAGTGGGTGGGTGAACCTCGACCGTTAGATCAATCTAGATCTACGGTCTGGATCTGAAGGCTTAAATGGAACGGTGTCGTTTTGAGGGTTTGGGTTCGGTCCGGGTGAGATGGGTCGGGTTTGTTAGTGGGTACGGGGTGTGAGATCTTGGCCGTTGGATCAGTTTGGTTTGAATGGTTGATATGGATCGACCTTGAAACGACGTAGTTTTGGTGTTAAACTACGTCGTTTTGTGTCCTGGGGTGGGCTGTTCGGACTGGGGGTTTGGGCTGTTCAATTGGGCTCCAGATTTTGAAATGGGCACGGCCCAAATTCATTTTACAACAAATTTTGTCTTCTTTTTCTTTATTTCTAATTTCCTAAATACACAAACTAATTAAATAAAACCAAACACCACTAATTAACACTTAACATATTTATTTCACGCGGATAAAATGTTAAAGGTAGGCAAAATTAAACACGGCAACAAATCAGGACAAAAGAAAAAATGTGTATTTTTGTAATTTTCCATCTAACAAACGGGTCATGGTTTAAATTACGCATGACACATACATTTTTTAATTCTTTTGGAGCGATTGTCGCGTAAAACAAAAATCACGTGCTCACAGCTGCCCCTCTTTGTACGGAAACACGAAGGGTTTCCGTGCAAAGATAAAGTGAGCGTGTATGAGCGATTTTTGCCTATAGACCACTCCGTATGAAGCATTTTTTTTTTGAAAGATCTGACCGAATCTTGCTTCAAAGATTTCCTACATATCTTGGGCTAAACAGGAATCAGGTCAATGTAGTTCGGGAAGTTTTGGTAGTTGGGACTACCATGGGATTGCAATGCTTGCTGCTACTGCTGCTGCTGTTGTCACTGCTACGTTACTGACTGCCTTATTACAACCAAATGGAAATTGGAAACTGAGCTAACTACTTGTGTGTATGTCAACTGCTAGTTACAAGATTCCTATCTATGATTCTTTTACGACTTGATCTTGGGTCTTAGCTGATTCTGCTTGCAGACTCCGATCTGAATCTTGATGCTTGCGAGTTGTGGTGACCTGTTTAATCTCTGGGATACTGAGTGAGGCGCGACTGGCAGGGTTCAGGACCTTAATTAAATGCTGGAGTCAATCCGCCTTCCATTTAATCCGAATCTTGGGACACCTCTTTTTCTTCTTTGATTTTGAGTTGAGACTCATCTCGTGGGTCATTTCGATCCGTGTAGCTCGAGGTTAGACCTGCGGGAAAAAACAAACAAACGAACGAAATTTTCAGCCCCAGTTTCACTAGGAAAATTTCGTTAATTATTCACCAGGAAGTTCATAAAATTGATGAAAGAGGATATGCATGCTCAGTTTAGGGCTGGAGCCCTAACACCGGCTAGCTGGGGAGAGGTTCGGTTTGGGGTTTAAAACCCTAACGCCGAACAAAGGAAGAATTCAGTTTAGGGTTTAAAACCCTAATGCTGATTGCCTGGAAAAGCTCAGTTTAGAGTTTAAAACTCTAATGCTGGCTGAAAAGGAAAAAGATCAGTTTAGGGTTTAAAACCCTAATGCTGACTAAAAGGAAAATTCAGTTTAGGGTTTAAAACCCTAATGCTGATTGCATGGAAAAGCTCAGTTTAGAGTTTAAAACTCTAATGCTTGCTGAAAGGAAAAGGTTCAGTTTAGGGTTTAAAACCCTAATGCTGATTGCATGGAAAAGCTCAGTTTAGAGTTTAAAACTCTAATGCTGGCTGAAAGGGAAAAGTTCAGTTTAGGGTTTAAAACCCTAATGCTGACTAAAAGGAAAATTCAGTTTAGGGTTTAAAACCCTAATGCTGATTGCATGGAAAGCTCAGTTTAGAGTTTAAACTCTAATGCTGGCTGAAAGGGAAAAGTTCAGTTTAGGGTTTAAAACTCTAATGCTGACTAAAAGGAAAATTCAGTTTAGGGTTTAAAACCCTAATGCTGATTGCATGGGAAAGCTCACTTTAGAGTTTAAAACTCTAATGCTGGCTGAAAGGGAAAAGTTCAGTTTAGGGTTTAAAACCCTAGTGCTGATTAAAAAGGAAAATTCAGTTTAGGGTTTAAAACCCTAATGCTGATTGCATGGAAAAGCTCAGTTTAGAGTTTAAAACTCTAATGCTGGCTGAAAGGGAAAAGTTCAGTTTAGGGTTTAAAACCCTAATGCTGACTAAAAGGAAAATTCAGTTTAGGGTTTAAAACCCTAATGCTGATTGCATGAAAAAGCTCAGTTTAGAGTTTAAAACTCTAATGCTGGCTGAAAGGGAAAAGTTCAGTTTAGGGTTTAAAACCCTAATGCTGACTAAAAGGAAAATTCAGTTTAGGGTTTAAAACCCCAATGCTGACAAAAAGGAAAATTCAGTTTAGGGTTTAAAACCCTAATGCTGATTGCATGGGAAAGCTCAGTTTAGAGTTTAAAACTCTAATGCTGGCTGAAAGGGAAAAGTTCAGTTTAGGGTTTAAAACCCTAATGCTGACTAAAAGGAAAATTCAGTTTAGGGTTTAAAACCCTAATGCTGATTGCATGGAAAGCTCAGTTTAGAGTTTAAAACTCTAATGCTGGCTAAAAGGGAAAAGTTCAGTTTAGGGTTTAAAACCCTAATGCAGACTAAAAGGAAAATTCAGTTTAGGGTTTAAAACCCTAATGCTGATTGCATGGGAAAGCTCAGTTTAGAGTTTAAAACTCTAATGCTGGCTGAAAGGGAAAAGTTCAGTTTAGGGTTTAAAACCCTAATGCTGACTAAAAGGAAAATTCAGTTTAGGGTTTAAAACCCTAATGCTGATTGCATGGAAAGCTCAGTTTAGAGTTTAAAACTCTAATGCTGGCTGAAAGGAAAAAGTTCAGTTTAGGGTTTAAAACCCTAATGCTGACTAAAAGGAAAATTCAGTTTAGGGTTTAAAACCCTAATGCTGATTGCATGGGAAAGCTCAGTTTAGAGTTTAAAACTCTAATGCTGGCTGAAAGGGAAAAGTTCAGTTTAGGGTTTAAAACCCTAATGCTGACTAAAAGGAAAATTCAGTTTAGGGTTTAAAACCCTAATGCTGACTGCATGGAAAAGCTCAGTTTAGAGTTTAAAACTCTAATGCTGGCTGAAAGGAAAAGTTCAGTTTAGGGTTTAAAACCCTAATGCTGACTAAAAGGAAAATTCAGTTTAGGGTTTAAAACCCTAATGCTGATTGCATGGAAAAGCTCAGTTTAGAGTTTAAAACTCTAATGCTGGCTGAAAGGAAAAAGTTCAGTTTAGGGTTTAAAACCCTAATGCTGACTAAAAGGAAAATTCAGTTTAGGGTTTAAAACCCTAATGCTGATTGCATGGGAAAGCTCAGTTTAGAGTTTAAAACTCTAATGCTGGCTGAAAGGGAAAAGTTCAGTTTAGGGTTTAAAACCCTAATGCTGACTAAAAGGAAAATTCAGTTTAGGGTTTAAAACCCTAGTGCTGATTAAAAAGGAAAATTCAGTTTAGGGTTTAAAACCCTAATGCTGATTGCATGGAAAAGCTCAGTTTAGAGTTTAAAACTCTAATGCTGGCTGAAAGGAAAAAGTTCAGTTTAGGGTTTAAAACCCTAATGCTGACTAAAAGGAAAATTCAGTTTAGGGTTTAAAACCCTAATGCTGATTGCATGGGAAAGCTCAGTTTAGAGTTTAAAACTCTAATGCTGGCTGAAAGGGAAAAGTTCAGTTTAGGGTTTAAAACCCTAATGCTGACTAAAAGGAAAATTCAGTTTAGGGTTTAAAACCCTAATGCTGATTGCATGGGAAAATTCAGTTTAGGGTTTAAAACCCTAATGCTGATTGCATGGGAAAGCTCAGTTTAGAGTTTAAAACTCTAATGCTGGCTGAAAGGGAAAAGTTCAGTTTAGGGTTTAAAACCCTAATGCTGACTAAAAGGAAAATTCAGTTTAGGGTTTAAAACCCTAATGCTGATTGCATGGAAAGCTCAGTTTAGAGTTTAAAACTCTAATGCTGGCTAAAAGGGAAAAGTTCAGTTTAGGGTTTAAAACCCTAATGCTGACTAAAAGGAAAATTCAGTTTAGGGTTTAAAACCCTAATGCTGATTGCATGGGAAAGCTCAGTTTAGAGTTTAAAACTCTAATGCTGGCTGAAAGGGAAAAGTTCAGTTTAGGGTTTAAAACCCTAATGCTGACTAAAAGGAAAATTCAGTTTAGGGTTTAAAACCCTAATGCTGATTAAAAGGAAAAAGCTCAGTTTACAGTTTAAAACCCTAATGCTGACTAAAAGGGAAATTCAGTTTAGGGTTTAAAACCCTAATGCTGATTGGCTGGGGATAAAGCTCGAGAATACTACCCGATCAATTTTTGAGTTTTCTTGTTTTAATAGAAGATAAAAGGGAGTTTTGCGGGAACTTACCTTTTGAGTGAATTCCTTATTGCCAAAATGTTTCTTGTACCCGTGTACCTTTTTCTTTGGGCGACACCTGCTTCTTGCACGGCTGTCTTGGATTAACACCTGTTTCAACTTCTCAGACAAAGAAACAATTGTTAGTTCGAAAATGACGGTCGGTTTGGTGACCTTGATTGTTCCCAATTGCTTCGTTGCGTCTTTACTTCTGCTGCGAAGTCCCGCCATTGATTCGAATTGAATGGCAAAACCTTTAGACTGCTCAGGCTTGTATTTCCGGATTTTGTGATGATTTGCCTCGTAAAGCCTCTTTTTTTTTTCTTTTTGTCTCGTTTTGATTGAAGGTTCTCAACGGGGATTTTATTGGAGGTGTTCTGTGGGAACTTGTACAAGAGGAAGCTATGCGGGGGAATATTTACAAAGTGGATTCTTTGTGCGGATTCTGTACAATGGGGTATGCTGGGTTTTTGTTTCAAAACGGGTTTCCCAGGGTTTGTTGGGGTAAGCTTGTTGGGGAATATTTACAAAAGAACTCGCTGGGGATGTGCTGATGAAATTCCAACGGGGATTTTTTTTTTTTTACTGGGGATACTTTGTGGGAGATTGTACAAAAAGAGAGACTCTGTGGGGTTTTGTACAGGGGGAGACTCTGTGGGGATTTGTCCGAAGGTGGACTTGCTGGGGAAGATTTCAAGATTTCTCTCTTTTCCTTTACTCCGGAACACCATCAAACGTCATGATTCATCGTGCTTGGGTAATCATATCAACGAGATGAGGCGCTTTCCTTCATGAGACGGGATTCCGTGCAAACAAACCTACCACCTGTCCTTTCCGGTGTGTCCTGAACTCGGGGTTAAAATGAAAAAAGGGATTCGAAAAGAAACAAAGAAAGGGGAAAACAAATCAGAAAAGGAATACCCTTTTCGGGATGAGAAAGACTTATCTGAGGAAGATAACGCTGGCTTTAAATGACATGACATGCTTTTTGGACTGGACGTCTGACCTTCTAAGAGCTTGCATTTTCCTGAACCAAAACGGATCTGTGATTCCAAACTGGCGGCACTCTGCCAAAACTTTCATGGGATGGCGTCATTCTTTTTCGGTCAACAGCGCCCTTTGCGAGTTTTCACTGGCTGACCTCTCTCATTTCTCTTCCTGTCATCGCTTGATAGCACTCTTTGCGAGTTTTTACTAAACAAGCTCTCTCATTTTGGTTTCTCTTCTCCCGTCGCCTCGTGGTGCCCGAAGGTTTTCACCGCCGAGACTCTCTCATTTTATCTCTCTCAATTTAGAGTGTGATGGTCTTCATTTGTGACGCTTATTGATTCCCCACCATATTTGGTAATTGATTTGAAGGCTTGTGCTTGGTAAAGAGAGGTAGTGATACTAACTTCTCAACTGCTCGACGTGCCCCGGTTTTCAATTTCAGGGTGGATGGGATTTTATTGTTGGTGTGACTGAACCTCAGGGAGAGGCTGCCTACGTATCCTTTCGGAATCAAGTCAAACGTAGTTCAGGCCTCAATCAAATTTTGTTTTTGTTTTCTTTTTTTTTTTGTAGAGAGGATTGGGTAGTGTTTGGGGAGTAGTGGGGAATAAACCCTTCGCCATTTTCAAATGTGTCAGGACCACTGGAGTATGATTTAGACGTAGTACCTCTTGACTGCATCTGCATTTACTGCCGTGTCGGGGTCATTTCCTTCGATATCACCTAAATACAATGCTCCTCGCGGCAGTATCTTCCTTACAATGTATGGGCCTTTCCAATTTGGGGCAAACTTTCCTTTTGCTTCTTCATGATGCGGCAGAATACGCCTCAGTACCAGCTGACCTACTTCAAAATTCCGGGGTCGGACTTTCTTGTTGTAAGCACGGGCCATCCTTCGTTGGTATAACTGTCCGTGACAAACTGCAGCCATCCGCTTTTCATCAATCAACGTCAATTACTCTAACCGAGTCTTAACCCACTCGCTGTCTTCGATCTCTGCTTCGACAATGATTCGAAGCGAAGGAATTTCTACCTCTGCCGGTATTACAGCCTCGGTCCCATAAACCAAAAGATAAGGAGTTGCTCCCACCGATGTGCGTACCGTAGTGCGATACCCCAATAATGCAAAAGGTAACTGCTCATGCCACTGTCGGGAACTTTGTATTGTTTTCCTCAAAATCTTCTTGATGTTTTTATTTGCAGCTTCCACAGCACCATTGGCTTTTGGCCGATAAGGAGTGGAATTCCTGTGTGTTATCTTGAATTGCTCGCACACATCTCCCATCAAGTGACTGTTCAAGTTTGCTGCATTATCTATAATGATGGTCGCAGGAATACCGAAGCGACAGATAAGATTTGAGTGTACAAAATCCACTACAGCTTTCTTGGTGACCGACTTGAGAGTGACAGCTTCTACCCATTTTGTGAAGTAATCGATGGCAACCAGTATAAATCTGTGTCCATTCGAAGCCTTTGGTTCAATTGGTCCAATGACGTCCATGCCCCAAGAGACAAATGGCCAAGGTGCGGACATGGGATGCAGTTCCGTGGGAGGTGCATGAATCAAATTACCATGCACCTGACACTGATGACACTTCCGAACAAAGCTAAAGCAATCCTTTTCCATGGTCATCCAGTAATAACCCGCTCTAAGGATCTTCTTCGCTAAGACATACCCGTTCATGTGAGGTCCGCACACACCTGCGTGTACTTCGTGCATGATCTCTCTTGCTTCCTCGATATCGACACATCTTAAGATATTGAGGTCCGGAGTCCTCTTATATAACAATTCACCGCTCAGAAAGAAACCACTTGCATGTCGCCTAATGGTCCTCTTTTGATCTCCAGTAGCATGCTCGGGGTATTCTTGCGTCTTTAAGAACCTCTTGATGTCGTGGTACCAAGGCTGCGTATTTGATCCCGCTTCGATTACACTGCAGTAACCGTGTCTTTCCTTGATTTGGATTTCCAAAGGATCGACGTGGGCATTGCCAGGGTAGGGTAGCATAGAAGCCAGAGTAGCAAGTGCATCTGCCAGTTCATTGTGACACCTCGGAATATACCTGAACTCTATCGAGGTAAAGCGCTTGCTGAGGTCCTCCACATGTTGTCGGTATTGGATAAGTTTGACATCCCGAGTTTCCCATTCACCTTGGACTTGCCGGATGATCAGGTCAGAATCTCCCATAATCAGTAAGTCTTCGACATCCTGATCAATTGCCATATGCATGGCCATAATGCAGGCTTCATACTCAGCTATATTATTTGTGCAGAAGAAACGAAGTCTAGCTGTGGCGGGATAATGCTGACCGGAAGGCGAGATCAAAATCGCCCCAATCCCTACACCCTTGGCGTTCACGGCTCCGTCGAAGAACATCTTCCATACATGAGCTTCCTCCGAGATCACTTCTACAGTATTTACCTCTTCATCTGGAAAGTAGGTATCCAATGGCTGGTATTCCTCATCGACCGGGTTTTCGGCCAAATGATCTGCTAACGCCTGGGCTTTCATTGCCGTGCGGGTGACATAAACTATGTCGAATTCCATAAGCAAGATTTGCCATTTACCCAGTCTCCCAGTAGGCATTGGTTTCTGAAATATATACTTCAAGGGATCCAACCTGCTTATGAGGAACGTAGTGTGGGCTTGGAGATAATGCCTCAGCTTTTGAGCAACCCATGTGAGAGCGCAACATGTCCTTTCCAACAGTGTGTATTTGGCCTCGTAGCCGGTGAATTTCTTGCTCAGGTAGTAGATTGCTTGCTCCTTTTTTCCGGTTACGTCGTGTTGCCCGAGGACACAGCCGAAAGAGTTCTCTAAGACTGTCAGATACAAGAAAAGTGGCCTTCCCGGTTCTGGAGGGACCAAGACTGGGGGATTCGAAAGGTATTCTTTGACTTTATCGAAGGCTTCTTGACACTCAGGTGTCCATTTGATCGCCGCATCTTTCCTTAACAGCTTGAATATGGGCTCACACGTGCTTGTCAGCTGGGCGATGAACCGACTGATGTAATTCAACCTGCCCAACAGACTCATCACGTCTTTCTTTGTTCTCGGGGGAGGCAGCTCTCTGATGGATTTTATCTTAGTTGGATCTAGCTCGATACCTCTCCTGCTTACAATGAAGCCCAAAAGTTTGCCCGACGGAACTCCGAAAGCACATTTAGCTGGGTTCAGCTTCAAGTCATACTTCCTTAGCCTCTCGAAGAACTTCCTCAAGTCTTGGATGTGATTATCCTGCGTCCTGGACTTGACTATCACGTCATCCACGTACACCTCTATTTCCTGGTGCATCATGTCATGGAAAATGGCAGTCATGGCCCTCATGTAAGTAGCCCCAGCATTCTTCAGACCAAATGGCATGACCCAGTAACAGTAGGTGCCCCAAGGCGTGGTGAAGGCAGTTTTCTCGGCGTCTTCTTCATCCATCAATACCTGGTGATACCCAGCACAACAATCTACGAAAGACTGTATCTCGTGTTTGGCACAATTGTCAACGAGGATGTGGATGTTGGGCAGCGGGAAGTTATCTTTGGGACTTGCTCTGTTCAGATCTCGGTAATCTACACATACCCGAGTTTTCCCGTCCTTTTTTGGTACTAGAACCACGTTCGCTAACCATGTTGTATATTGGACTACCCAAATCACTCCCGTTTTCAGTTGTTTGGTGATCTCCTCTTTAATCTTGTCGCTGACTTCAGTTTTGAACTTTCGTTGCTTTTGTTGAACCGGCGGACAGTCAGGATGAATTGGCAATTTATGAACCACCAAATCAACACCTAATCCCAGCATGTCATCATATGACCAAGCAAACACATCTTTGAATTCAAAAAGAAGTTGAATTATCGCCTCTCGCGTTTTCTGGTCCGTGTGAATGCTTATCTTGGTATCCCGGATTTTCTCCGGGGTTCCTAAGTTTACCGGTTCAGTGTCATTCAGATTTGGCTTAGGTTTATTCTCAAAATATTCCAACTCTCGGTTTATCTCCCTAAAAGCCTCTTCCGCATCGTATTCTGGTTCTGGGTTCATTAATTCGCAGTTAAATAGCTCATTGTGATCTGGGCGTGAAGTCCGCAAGCATGTCATATTTAAAGCCGCATTATTAGGACTGAAAAGGAAGATGAAAGGAAAACTAATAAAAATCAGAACAAAGAAAGAATAGGAAAGCAATGATGATTTTTTTGTATATTTTCTTTGGAAAATTGGAAGACAACAACGTTTACAACTAGGAATTCAAAACAACAATTGAAAAGAAGAAAACGTTCAAGTTATGTCCCGGAGATAACTTGTGATACAGGAAAGGTGGCAGGACAGGTCTACCCGGACTTCCGTCTAGTCGGGAATGGCGTGATCTCCCAGTTTTGGAGTTTGGCGTTTGGCCCCATGTACATCATCTCAGAAGTGCTCCTGCCTTCGCCAGGTTGAACCATGTGGACCTCGTAGAGCATTTCCCTCATTGCCCCACATATTTCCTCGATTTCCTCAGCTGTGAAGACCTCATCATCTTCTTCTTCAGCGTACCTTGGCCTGACGAAAGTCGCATATAAATCCGGCAATGGTTGAGGCAACTTCCAGCTCTCATTTCTCCTTTTCTTTGCCCACTTTTCGTCTGCTGGAGTAGGTTTGAAACCTAGTCCAAAAGGTTTCTTGACGACTGGCAAAGTAATGGGTTCTGTTATTCCCTGAAGGGTTCGTCCAAGTCCCTTCCCTGGCCTAAATCCGTGCCGGATCATCTCTTTGGCCACCATGATTGAGGCGTTAGATAAGAAAGGCTGGGGGCAAGGTATTCCCTCTTCGTGCTGCTCTGCCAGTACAACCTCGAAAGCTTGATAGACCGTATGTTCGCTCCCTTCTCTCGGTTCAAGGTACGGGATGGATGGGTCCCGATAAATGGCATGCTCATCTTCCCCGTGGACCACGATCTCTCGGTCTTCATACTCGAACTTTACCATTTGGTGAAGAGTGGAAGGTACGGCTCCTGCCGCATGGATCCAAGGTCTGCCAAGGAGAAAATTGTAGGATGTGTCCATGTCGATCACCTGGAAGGTTACTCGAAATTCGACTGGTCCTATGACCAACAACAAATCTATTTCTCCCATGGTATCTCTCTTGATGCCGTCGAAAGCTCTCACACAGACATTGTTGGGCCGGATTCTTCCTGCCCCAATTTCCATTCTTTGTAGCGTGGAGAGCGGGCAAATGTCAACACCTGATCCCCCATCCAGCATTACCCGCTTGACATAGTAGTCCTCGCATTTAACTGTTAAGTGCAAGGCCTTGTTGTGTGCTGCTCCTTCCGGGGGTAAATCGTTCTTGCTGAAAGAGATTTGGTTGACGGCGAAGAATCTTTCTGTCATCCGCTCTAGTTGCTCCACCGAGGTTTCGACCGGTACATATGCTTCATTCAGGGTTTTCAGCAGGATCTTTTGATGCTCGGTTGACCTCATTAATAACGACAGCATGGATACTTGCTCAGGGTGCTTGCGCAGCTGATCTATCTCTTCGTAATCCGGCATCTTCATCTGTTGGAAGAACACTTCCGCTTCTTCAACACTCACAGGCTCCTTTGGAGGGAAGCGCCTTTGTGTGGCGTTGTTCAGTTCTTGGGTATTTGAGTACTCTCCAACGAAAGTATTTTCTGGAAATTCTTCCATGACCTCCTTACCTTTGTACATTACCAAAGTCTTTTGATAATTCCACGGCACTGTGGACGGGTTGGTCATCGGCTTTTGTGGCACGCGTCCGATAACCACTGGCTCATTCAGCCGAGGTGGTTGAATCGTCCCCCGGACCACATAGGCCCCTTTTGGTACGTACATAGGTTTTGTCTTTTTGATCCCGAAGTTCTGCGCCTTCTCAGCTCGACCTCGTGGTATGTAAAGAACTCCATCCTTGGCTGGTACCACTTTCTTCTCCACCTTCTTTTCAGGCTTGCTCTCTGCAACCTTGGCCTCCTCCCCTTTTTCTGATTTCTGGTCTATTTCAGGCCTCTTCCCTGTGTCGACAATGGCAATTATGGCTTTCAAAGCAGGGTCGAACTCTTTGTCTTCACAAATCATGCCGATCAGCGGCCCATTATTGTGAGCGGGCAATGGATTGTTAGTCACATTCGGGATCTCTTCGTCCCTTAGCACTATTTTCCCCTGCTCTATCAAATTTTCGACCACTCTTTTCAATGACCAGCAGTCGTTTGTATCATGTCCCTCGGCCCCTGAATGATAGGCGCATCTGACTCCGGCTTTGTAAGAAGGAAATGTCGGGTTTTGCGTTGTTTGAGGGATGGGTTGCAAGAAACCCAACTGGACCAATTTTGGGAACAAAGTTGAGTATGGCTCACCGATGGGCGTGAAAGTCCGCCGTCGAGGTGGCTTTTGGGGGCGGTAGTTATTCTGCGGGGGTTGTGGGTTATAGTGGTTGCGGTAAGGAGGCTGATTTCTGGGAGGTGGAGCTGGGCCTCGGTTGGCTTGTTGTGGTGGATGGTTATAAGGTTGGGCATTCATGACCATATAAGGTTGATGAGCATATGCCGAATTTGAATGGGGGTAATAGTGTTGTGGGGCTCTTTCCGGAAAATGGGGCCTGGGATGACGATACTCCCTTGCTTCAGAGGCTGCCATAGTCGTTTCTTCTTTCTTCTTCCCCCTTGTTGTTCCTCCAGACCCGCTTTGGACGGCCTGGGAGGTTGCCCTTATGGCTGCTTGACTCAAAATCCTTCCCGTTTTCAACCCATTTTCCACCATCTCTCCAATCTTGATCGCTTCCGCGAATGGCTTACCTAGGGCCGACATCATGTTCTGGAAATAGTCAGACTCTTGAGCCTGGAGAAAGGTAGTGACCATTTCCACTTCATCCATGGGAGGCTTCACTCTCGACGCCTGTTCACGCCACTTAATAGCATACTCTCTAAAGCTTTCCGAAGGCTTCTTCTTTAAATTCGACAGAGAGTTTCGGTCTGGCGCAATGTCGATGTTATACTGGAATTGTTTTACAAAATCTCTGGCGAGATCATCCCATATATGCCATCGGGACATTTCCTGGTCCATATACCATTCCGAAGCTATCCCTACTAAACTTTCCCCAAAGTATGCCATTAGCAGTTCTTCTTTTCCGCCGGCTCCCCGCAATTGGTTGCAGTATTTCTTAAGATGTGCAATGGGGTCACCGTGCCCATCGTATTTCTCAAACTTGGGGGTCTTGAAACCCGTTGGCAGGTGTACGTGAGGAAACATGCATAGGTCGGCGTAAGAGACGCTCTTTTGCCCGCTCAATCCTTGCATATTCTTCAGACTTTGCTCAAGGCTTCTCATCCTTTTGGCCATCTCATTTTGTTCTACAACTCTGGGGTTCTGATCCTGCCCTGGTACAAGCTTGCACTGAGGCGGTAGAGGATTAGTATTGGTAGCGACCTAGTTGGTTCCGTTGAGAACGACGGTGCTTGGAATGTAAAAGAGGATGAGTCAAGGCTTGGCTCGTACGTGGCAGGCTGTGCCGTAGCTGGGCAAGGCGATGCAGTAAAGATGTTCATGCTTGCATCAGTGGCCGACATTCGGGGGTGAGGCTCAGAAGGTGATCCTGCAGAGAAGGCGGAGGTGGCTGGGTACCCAAATGGGGTAGCAGGGTAATTTATGGGGACATTAGAAGTCCCACTTGACCTGGAGAATAATTCAGGGAATCCGGGAATGACACTTGGCGGCTCTTTCCCATTATTCCAGTTGTCCAGCATTTCCAACATGCGGAGCCGTAGGATTCTATTTTCCTCCGCAGTTGCGGATTCATGTGTGAGGATGGCTGAGATCGAGCTCTCCTCGGAAACAGGGATTGTTTGCAACGGAATTTCTGAAGACATTTCCACACTTCCTTTTGACCTGGTGAAGTAAGTGTGAGTACTGCTTCTGGTCCTAACAGGTAGTTGAACACTTCTTTTTGACCTCGTGAAGTATGAGTGCGAGGCCAGACTTTCACCAAACCAACCGTCTTTCCAAAAAACCTGGAGAAAATGCTCAATGACAAACGCACGGTTAATTTTGCAGCAAATAATAAATAGTTAATCTCACGTTGGGCATGATGCACCTATACAGTTAAGTGGATTACTATATGTTTGCTACGAGAGCATGCGTCATTCCGGCATTTTTCTCTTATTAGTTTTTTCCCTTTTTTTCTTTTCTTTTCTTTTTCTCTTTTGTTTTCCTTTTATTTTATTTATTATATATATATTTCTTTTTGTTTTTTTGTTTTTCTTTTATTATTTTTTTTTATTTTGCAGTAAAAGAAATGCGACCGGATCCGATGAGGATTGCCTACGTATCACGATGCCTACGTGAATCAGATCATTACGTAGTTCGAAAAAACACAAATGAGCGTAAAAGAAACAACCTCTTTATTGTTGAAACGTTCTGTTACAAGCTACATTTTGCAAAAGAAAGAGCAAACTTTGAAAATAAACCTAGACTCAAAATAGACCGAAAATCACCTTGATGAAAAAACAGGCAGAAGAAGCTAAAATACAGATTTGACCTATGAATGCATTATGGTTTTAAAAATTGGTTTCCGCGGGGCATCGTTCGGCCTCGCCGCGGTCCTAGGCGTGAGATCCCTCTCAAGTTGCTCCAGCTCGTGCATAGTCTGCTTAACATAAACCATTACTGCCGAGAGGAAGGTAACACTGGACATGTTCTCACATCGTAGACATCGTCTGGTGATGGCATGGGCAATGGCCTTGATCCTATCTCTGGTTTGCTTCTTCTCTGCGAGCAGGCGTTTTATCTGATCGCTGCATATCTTGAAGACTTGAGTGTCTTGTACATGCTGATGCTTCAGTCGCCGTACTTCCAACTTCATCTGGGCTATCGAGTCGTACCAGTATCTGCTCTTAATTTGGAAATCCTTGGCCTGATTAACTGCTTTGATCTCAAGTGCAGCCATCTCTCTCTTTATTTTAGCAACAGTTTTCTCGTGGTCGCCTTCCAATTGATTCAGGTATCGACGATGCTTATCTGCTCTGGTATCCCACTGTGTCCTGAGCTCTGCTACGATGTTTTCAGATTTCTCCAAACCATCTCGCCATCCCCTGATTTCACCTTTTAGCCCTTTTATCAGCTGCTCGTCCGATCGATGCCTTGGTTGTCTATCTGCATCCAACCTTATCTGTTTGATCTGGGCTCTGAGCATTTCATTTTCTTGAATTAACCTATTCTGCTCTCCCGGATCGGTAGCAATTTGCACGCTGTGCTCGTATTTCATGCCTTCTACTTGTTGCTTTAATCTGCTGATTTCGGCATAATAACCTTTTTCCTTTGCTAACCAATCCCAATGCCTTTGTGATGACTCGGTGAAATCCCGGATGTGGGGTCTCTTAGCTGGCCTTTCATGCTCGAGTTCCCTTCTATACCATGCAAGGTAACCTGGCGCCGTTTCTCCCTTGGCTCGATCTCGCACGCAAGTATCTGATTTCAAATATTGACCCTCATTCCAGATTTGGCGAATCTTCGCTTCTGGGAACTGTCCGTTAGGACTTATCTCAACTGTTTGAGCGCTAAGATCTTCCTCATGAGGTACTGTCTGGCATCTTCCGAACTGTCTCAAAACTCGGCCGGGTGCGTAAGGTTGAATGCTCTTAAGCTCCATCAGTAAGAAATGAGTTTTAGCCGCCGACATATATAAGATCTCATCAACAGGCAACCACCCCAACGTCCATTGTATTTGGCTGGCAGTAAGAGCTTGCAAGAACGAGGTCCATGCCAGGACTCCTTTGGGCCAAATGATTTCTCTGGTTCTTGTGTAAGATTCTTCTATGCGGGTCTTTTCCGGGGAACCATGGCTCAACATCCCGGAATGATGGCAGAGGTGCTCGGTCATCCATATCTGTAGGAGCAAGTTACAACCTTCGAAGAAATTTCCCCCAGCTTTACAAGCTGCGAGAGCTCGAAAGATGTCAGATACCACCATTGGCGCGAGAGTACTGTCACTTTGCGTGAGTAAAGTGCTGACGACCCCAGATATCTTCAAATCAATGTTTTCATCTTTTCTCGGAAATACCAGAAGACCCAGGAACATTATCATGAACGCCACCCGTCTGTGCTCGTCCCACTTCTGACGAACTCCTTTGCTGCACAGTTTGTTGATTGGATTATTGAATCCCCCCTCGTGACCGTATCTATCATATATGAAACATGGAGTACAGAATCCGGCTGCTAGATCCGGGTTGTGGACTGTTCTAGGTATTTTCAATGAATCCAGGAACCGATGTACCGTGACGACTCTTGGGGCGACCAAGTATTTTTCCCTCAACGGAAGTTCAGTATTCCCGATGTATCCGGCCATTTCTTCCAAAGTTGGGGTGAGCTCAAAATCAGAGAAATGGAAAACATTGTGTGCCGGGTCCCAATAGGTAACCAAAGCTCTTATGATATCTCCCCGAGGCTGGATTTCCAACAGACCCACAAGACCTTTCAAATATTTCTTAACCTCATTTTGTCCTTCAACACCTAGATCATTCCACCATAGCCGTAACTTGACAGGGATTTTGGTCATTATTGAAAAATGTTCATTTTGCATCGTGCTCATCCTGCACATTTATTAAGGTGATTTTAACAAAATTGACTGACTCAAAAAATATTTTTACAGAGAGGATCAAGTTTTGAACACGGCCTTTAAACACTTCGGAGACGAAGATTTTAAGGCTGTGCGGGTCTATTGGATAAAAACGCTAAACAAGACCCAAAGGTGGCTGTTTATGCAAAGTCAGCCTTCCGGCGTCCCTTTCGGGAACATTCGGCTGTTTATGATAAAACAACGTCACCTGACTTATTTACGACTCTTTTAAAAATTTGACACATCTTTTATTTATTTATTTACTGATTTTTGGCTATTTGAAAAAATGGGGTTGAACCCGACGAGGGTTGCCTACGTATCTCACATCCGGTGAGAATCAAACCGGCGTAGTTCGGGAGATCGTAAAATAGGAAAAAATCGAATAAACCTAGAAATCAGGAATGCGTATTTTTTTTTGAAAAGAGATAAAGATTAAAGAAACTATTTATTTTTATATTATATATATTTTTTTTTAGGAAAAATTTGGACTATTAGTCTGAATTCATAAAAGGGGTACTTACGAAAGAAACAACACATTTTTTTGAATTATGAATTTTCGATTTTTTTTTTACTTTTAAAATAAATACCTTTTCTTTTTTTTTTTTGATTTTGAAAGTGATAAAAGAAAATTTTTATATTTTTTTTTAATAACTCTCAATAAACAAGACAGTTTTTTTTTTTTAGAAAAATTCCGGCGAGGTTTTGACAATACTTGGACATTGGTTTTATTTTCCAAAAATAAGTAATTATCTCCCCCTACGCTGCTATTTTCCCCCTTTTTTAGTAACCGGTCGACATGCGGAACCGAAGCAAATAAATGCACAACACAGATAGGAATGCAGCATGATGGTCTTTTCCATTTCAGGTTGCCTGTCCTAGACGGACCCAACCCCTGTGTTGAGTCCCCTAAGTCAAATGCAATATGATGCAAATAAGCGTTCCTACTAGGGATCCGGCATGAAGTTTCGTTATACTAGGTTTATACCCTAGGTATTTGTTCTAGACTGTGTACCCGAGCGGACAACTCGAGTCGAGGAGGGGCTACGTACCGGGGACCCGCGAGATCGTCCGGCTTTGTAACTTGTCCGACCTCTTTCTTATTTCAGGTATTGACACTAACAGAATAGGGAGTCTCGACCAGCGAGCTTCTCCCCGGAGGTAAGAAAAGAAGGGTTTCGGCACAGTTTATATACAGTTCAGATAATATCAAAAGCGGTAAAAGACAACATTTAGCACTTTTATGCAAAACATGTAATAAAGATCAGATAATAAAGCCAAATATAACAATTATTCTAAGCTCGAATTCTTGGACCCTGAACCAGTGGTTCTGGGTCATTTCCCCAGCAGAGTCGCCAGAGCTGTCACACCTCCTCTTTGCGCGCCCCGCCCCGAATGGTTAAATGCGCGAGTGGAGTTTTTCCAATTTAAGTGACAATATTCGAAATGGGATTATTTATTTAATTCAGAGTCGCCACTTGGGAAAGGTTTGACTCTTGGTGTCCCAAGTCACCGGTTTATCTTGAATCCCAAATCGACGAAATTTTCGACTTTTCCAAATGAAGTCTGCGAACCAGAAATTCTAAGTAAGGAATTCTGTTGACCCAAGGGAAGGTGTTAGGCACCCTCGAATCCCGTGGTTCTAGCACGGTCGCTTAAATTGTTATAATGGCTAAATGTCTGATTTAAATACATGTTATGACTTCCGTGCTTTTATTAATTTTAAACCGCTTTTATTATTATCGTTTATTTTTATAGAATTGCAACGTCGTAAAAATGCATCTCAAACCACGTCACAATCAATGCACCCGTAGTTGTTAACACATTTTGACTCCGTTGAGATCTGGATTTGGGTCACATCAATGTGCACCCGAATTTAAGAACATAATTTACTTAAACCGTGCCTGAAAGTCTAGCGCGTTATTATTTTTGAGAAGGCCATGAGATTCACTAAATGGCCTAGCCCGAATTCTAAATATTATGATTAGTTGTTGAGGGCCCCGCAATTTGCATTTTTTTTATTTGGCGAGGCTCGTCTCATTATTTTTAGAAGGGTATCCTACAGTGACTACATTTCTATTATTTTTATTTCCAGAGATAGAAGAAAGAAAAATGTATGCTAATATATACTTTGGCCTAAACCCGACTCCTATCAATTTCTGATTAATTACTTATAAAGTGAGAAAACGTCATGCCTTACGAGAATGCTTTGGTCGAACAAAAAGATTACATATGAGATTGATGAAATGCAATACTTAATCCGAACATTTCTTAAGTTGAACTTACTAAACTTATTTGGACTAAGTTAAAGGATATACTGGCAAAGTAAAATGCTTATTTTGACAAGAAATCATGCATGAGCTAACGAAATACAACACTTAATTCCGAACATTTCTTGAGTTGAATTTAACTAAACTTATGTGGACTAGTCTTAACTAAAAAAAAGCTAAGTGAAACAGAAACAGTATTGTATGAGATCGAAGTGTACATGCCCAGACTAACCAACAACTAACGAGCTAAAACACAAAAGGGTAAACTCAGTCGAGTATTAGTACATACTTTCGAACCGTTGAATAAAACTGATCAATTTTCACAGGCCTGTTAATGTACTATGAGTATTACAAAAATACTTGAACTTCTTCAACCTTTTTCATTTCATGCTTTCAAACTGATTCAATTACATCCGTATGGGACTTGAAATGTGTACCTGGAAATGTTGAAAATGCAAAGGAGGAGAAGAAGAAGATGTGGAAATCAGCAGCAAAAGAAACAGGACTAGCAATAGCAGCAGGACAGGGCAGCAGCAAACAAAGCAAACAGCAGGACAGGCTCAAACACAGAAGCGCAACTATGGCCGATAGAAAGAAGCAGCCAAATGACAGCAACACCCAGTGGAGTAGAATCAGAACTCCAGGCAAAACACACCAGTAGTAAACCAATGAAAGACACTCGACTAATAGACACGACTGGAATTGCTATCTCTTAACCTCCCTCTATCTGTGCAATCCTATCCTTTTTCAATCCCCTCAGTCTAGGTATCCCTCTCTGTCTGTATCTCTTTGGATGTATTTCAAACTCTCTCTCTCAAAACTCCTCACTGTGTCTGTATATTTTCCAGCTCCTAAGGTTCAATGTCTATTTTTCCAATCTTTTTCCTCCTCCTTTTCAATCAGATGTCCTCCTCCTTTTATATGCCTTCCTTAACCCTTTTAACAGCCTGTTTTTAGAGTATCCCAGTACCCTCCCATGTGCCTTTAACCTTTTTTCAGTTCCACTTTAGTTAATTAGGTATAAAAACCCCATCATTCCCTGGCAGATTTAACTTTTCCATTTTATTTAACTAAAAGCAAGTATGGGCAGTAGGATATGTTGACAGCATATGCTGTCAAACCATTTTAAAATTAAACAAAGGACCTTTATGCAGGCCACAGGCTGTGCACAAAGCACATGAGATGCACCAATGCACATGCTGTGCACGAATGCACATGCCTTCCAATTCAGAATTTAAACCAAACAAATCTTTTTACATTACTGATCAATTCAAACAACTATAAGTAAACATAAAATGGTTCTTAATTGACTCAACAAATGCTTAGCAGAAGTAAATCGATTTGTTGTTGTTCGGACAGTTGAAATTAATTGACGACACATGTCGACTCGACTATATTAGCATTAACATACACAATTGTAGCCAAAAATCAAACATTTAAACAGTATCGATACATGGTTTGAATTATACTGACTAAACAGAAATGCACTCGAGGAGTTAGCTAGTCAGTACAAACTCGAAACACAACCAATACACATGCCTTATCAGAATAAGAGGGGGGGATTTAGACAAACACAGAGGTTTAAGCAAAGTGGACAAACAAAAATCAAAACAAATATGAACAGAACCCTTTTTAAAAAACAAATCACACGAAATAAAACAAAAATAAAGAAAAGAAAACAAGACTCACCTCAAATCTTTTTAAGGAACAAATCAGAAAAATCCACTGGTGTTTGAACAGACCTTCTTTAAGGTTGAATGGACTTTTAAACGAAGTGTTTCTCGGATGAGAAACACCTCGATTAAGGTCCATTAGACCTTAATCTCTTCGTTTTGAACAAAACGGAACATGCACAGGGAAAACTAGAGTTCAAAAACTTAGATCTGGGATTCGTGTTTCCCTGGTTAGATTCGGACCAAACCAAGTATGGTTTGGTCACGAGGAAGGTCCGGGGAGTGTCTGGTATGAAACTGGGGTTGGTTGGGTTAGATCGAGTTTTGACTCGAATCTTCAAATGAAGATTCGAGGACCTGGGGGGTGATTCGAACCAAACGGTTAACAGGTCTATGTTCAGGGTGGTGAGGGGGTTCTATGGTGTTCAAGTGGAGGTCACCGGCGTTCAGGCTGCCGGGTTTCTGGTGAAGGTGTGCAGGGGCGGCTAGGGTTTGAAAGGGATGGGTTCGGTGAAGACGAAGGCAGGGGTGTTAGCTAGGGGGGCAGGGTATGGTGAAGGGCTTATATAGTTAGTGGGTGGATGAACCTCGACCGTTAGATCAATCTAGATCTACGGTCTGGATCTGAAGGCTTAAATGGAACGGTGTCGTTTTGAGGGTTTGGGTTCGGTCCGGGTGAGATGGGTCGGGTTTGTTAGTGGGTACGGGGTGTGAGATCTTGGCCGTTGGATCAGTTTGGTTTGAATGGTTGAGATGGATCGGCCTTGAAACGACGTAGTTTTGGTGTTAAACTACGTCGTTTTGTGTCCTGGGGGTGGGCTGTTCGGACTGGGGGTTTGGGCTGTTCAATTGGGCTCCAGATTTTGAAATGGGCACGGCCCAAATTCATTTTACAACAAATTTTGTCTTCTTTTTCTTTATTTCTAATTTCCTAAATACACAAACTAATTAAATAAAACCAAACACCACTAATTAACACTTAACATATTTATTTCACGCGGATAAAATGTTAAAGGTAGGCAAAATTAAACACGGCAACAAATCAGGACAAAAGAAAAAATGCGTATTTTTGTAATTTTCCATCTAACAAACGGGTCATGGTTTAAATTACGCATGACACATACATTTTTTAATTCTTTTGGAGCGATTGTCGCGTAAAACAAAAATCACGTGCTCACACTCAGAAGGTTCAATTGATGGATTTCTAGACTTAGGCCACATTTTCAGGCTTGGAATTGGCTGAATATAGTACTGGTAAGCAGCCAGAAAAGTGTCTTTCCTATATTAGTGTTCAACATAGTGTTTTGGCTCATTCCCACTTATATAAAAAAACACATATTGCATGTTAACAAGGTATACATATTAACTGCCATAATCTGCAGGTGCATTCTCTTTTTTGTATATCAACAGTGTGTCTATAAATGCCTTCATATACTTCAAAATTAGTGTGAGTATTCCAGTGAACTTTCAACTTTCTTCCCATATCCCTATTTTTCTTTAAAATTAGTCTTGCCATAGGTGATATGTCATAAGCCTATATATCAACAAACTTGATCATATCAAATTGCCTACTCATTATTTTGTGCCTAATCTCTTCAAGTATAATATGCAAGATTTAAATATTTCACACTTGTTTCTTTCTATAACATCACATTTAACCATCTCATTGAAATATGCCCAATACCAGTATTCTTTATCATGGGACAGTAAACTCTCACAAATATCATTTTTTAATTTATTCAATTTCTTCATTTCTTTTCTTAATTTTACCTGAAAAGGAGCCTTAACACATCTCCACAACTGCTTTCTTCTCTCCTCTTCCCTCAATGATTTCTGCCAATTTTCTAAATATGTCTTGCATACATTCTTCTTTCAAAAGCAGGTAGCAAATCAGTAACAACAGATTTCAGTCCCTATATTAGGAGAGAAAGTAATGAAATATATAAGATAATAATAATAATATTAAATTAACAAGGCAAATAGAAAACTTAATAAATAGATTGCAATACATTTTGCATGTCAGACATAATGGTTAAGTCTTAACCATTCCTCAAATCCAAGTCTGTTTTGAGATAGTTGATGAACCAACTCCATAAATGTGTAGCCTCCTAATCTACTAAAGTCCAAGCAATGAGATACATCTGATTATTTTTATTTTCTAAAAACCCACTAATAATTTACCTTTGCAAGATCCATTTAGTAAACAACAATCAAACCCTATGAT
The DNA here is from genome assembly GCF_000715075.1 of Nicotiana tabacum. Taxonomy (NCBI): domain Eukaryota; kingdom Viridiplantae; phylum Streptophyta; class Magnoliopsida; order Solanales; family Solanaceae; genus Nicotiana; species Nicotiana tabacum. The sequence continues at coordinate 99,652,293 of NC_134097.1, read as the reverse complement.
TCTTCTACAACCTGCCCCCATCCCTTCTTCATGGTCTCAAAGCATACACAAAAATACTTAAACAGTTGCTTCCTAGGAACTATTATTGTATCAGTTCTCACCCAGCATGAACTTCTAGGATTGGTGGACCTAATCATGTTAGCTTAGTCCAGCAACCTTGAAAACTCAAGGTTCTAGTCACCCATAAACTGGCTAATAACCTTCATCCTGGCTTTATAGATAAGTGATCTTCCAACATACAAACCCCATTTAACCATTATAACCTCTTGCAACTTATGTATTGTGATGTTTGGTGTTGAGATGATTCTATCTTGGAGCTTTTTGCAATATACTTGGTTGTACAAAGCTTGTTCGTGTTTTATGTTGGGCATTAATGGGCAGTATATATGTCTTCACAGTAAAGTTCTCTGAATCCTTATTCTAACTAGAAAATATGTGTCACGTGCACTTTTCATTCTTACACTAACTCTTACTCTATCTTTCTCATTTGGTCTAAGCTTTAAAGACACTTTATATTGAATAGCATAGTTAATCTTCTGCATTATCAAAGATCATGCCTAACTGAAATAAAAAAAAATTACTATTAAAGTCATACCTGATCTTTTGACTTTTTCTTCTAGAAGAAAGATCAGCACCAGGTTCAGCAAGTGAGTCTAACTCTTCATCACCGTCTACGCTCCCAACATCTGAGATGTTAAAGTACTCTTTATCCCCATCCAGCTTTCCAACATATTTATCCTTCTTATTTATCCCTATATATTCAAACCCCTTATTAATTATAGTCTCACCAAAAGTTACCTCTTCTCTGAAAACAGGTTGCATCCTCTATTTTCTCTTACTTTATAATCTAGCATCATTCACATTCTTCTTAAGCCTATTCCTTTTTTACTTTCTTGACAGTATTCCCATAGATCTTAACTCATCATCTATCTCACTGTCATCTTCTTCTGGAATATCTTCAAGGTCATCTTTACCAAAATTTTCATCTTCAGACAGATTTGTACCTGTTTCCTTATTGTTGTCATGTTCTGCAGTTGCCTCCTCTTCGGCATTTATACACTCACCTAAAAATGTAGCTCTATTGTATTATGCATTTACACCAATACCCTCAGCTACATTTACTCATATATCCTCAATCACATGTATACCAATACCGTCATCAATATTTACTCCAATACCCTTATCAATAGTTACATTAATACCCTCACTAGTATTTACTTCAATAACCTCATCAGCAGTTATACCAATACCTTCATTAATATTTATCCCAATACCATTATCAAAATTTACACCAATGCCCTCACCAACATGTACACTAACACCTGGACCACCCCTTATTTCTAGATTAATTATAGCCTGGTCACTATCACCAACTTGTGAGCAAGGTAAATATCCCACATGGACCTTATCCTCCACAACCTCTAAATTATTTATCACATGACTCACATAGACATTAAAAGTATCCCCATCCTTCAAGTTTTTGATCAAATTTAATAGTTAGTAGTCATTCTAAATTGGAAAGAATTTCTCAGTTTTAGGGCATTGAACAAAGAACACACCAACTGTGTTGCAACATATTTCAGTGTAAGACTGAAGATCGGTCAAAGAAAAATGACCTTGTCAATAAGTCCAATATATTTTTCCGCTCCCCCACATACTTTTTATCAATAAAGTTACACCCATAGTATAAAATAACACCAATATATTCATCCATGTAGCTCGGTACTGAAAAAGATAAAAAAAATCAGTGAATAATCCCTAACCTTTACACTTTTCTAGAAGAAAAAAAATCATAATCTAATAGCACAATAATAAATAAAAACAATAAATACAAAATACATAATTTAAGCATAAAAATAACATACCTTTATGAATAATCATAGTCACTTTACAGCTGACACCCTTTTTCACAAAAAAACTACATTTTCATATGCTAAATCGTGAGCCAACAATCAAATTCGAACAAACTACACTTAACCCTACTTAGTATGTGACATGAATGTTGAATTTTGCAACGAAAATATCGACTAAATCCAGCAAAATCAAAGAGATGAAGAGGGGTGGAATCAGGTGAGAGAGAGACTTGAAGTGTGGGGATGAAACAAGTGGATTTTTTGATAAAAACAACCTTTACATTTTTTTTAATTAGGATCCTTTTTAATTATTTTATTTCTTATTTTTTATCCACATGTCAGCCATTTATTCGTTCTTATAATATAGATGGAGTCGGGTATTTAGGGTACACTTTGTAGTCATTTGAAAGGTTTAAATGAAAATGATCTCAATTGAGGTGTTCAGTTGATCATTAGAGACAACATAAAGGATGGCTTATGTATTTCGGCTATACAATATTTACTTTCTACTTCTTTAGTAACTTTGTGTCACGACCCGGACACAAAGTTCCTACCGTCAGGATCGTAATGGAGTCTACTCATGAAAACTAGGCAAGCCAACCGATACATTCTAACACATTGATTATTAATCCAAACAGTAATAAATTGCAAATAAAGCTAAGCATGTATGTAAAAAATGTGGAAGTTCCATAACAACTTAAGTTATAAAGCAAGGCTACCCAACGATATGGTGTCACAATATCACGAACATCTAAATATCTCTACAAACATTGGTTTAAAAGAAATACAATTGTTCTCGAAATGAAAGAGACAATATATCTAAAACATAAGGAAGGGGACTCCGAAGTTTGCGAATGCTGGCAGATCTACCTCGGGTCTCCTATGGACTGAAGGTAGCAACCCCTCGATCTACTTACGAGGTCCAGCACCAAAATCTGCACTGAAAGTGTAGAGTGCAGTATCAGTACAACCGACCTCATGTACTGGTAAGTGTCGAGCCTAACCTCGGTGAAGTAGTGATGAGGCTAGGACATGACAACCATATAAACATGTGTAGTTAAATCATATACAAACAGAACGATAATAACAGGAAATAACAAATAAAGATGGGAAGGGGAACATGCTGCGGGGAATGTCAAATTCTAACAGTAATTCAGTAGAGAAGCATAAAGAACACCGTATTTGTATCAACAGGAATAATGAAACAGTAACGCTTGTATGACATCACCCTTCGTACTTTTACTCTCGTCATCACCATAAGAAATAACAGAATCGACACGGCATCACCCTTCATGTATTAACTCTCATAATCATGGCACGACATCACCTTTCGTGCATTAACTCTCACAATATCGGCATGGCATCACCCTTCGTACATTAACTCTCACAATATCGGCACGGTATCACCCTTCGTGAATTATCACTCACTCACAATATCATGCACAGCATCACCCTTCGTGCTTTACACTCTTCCTCACCCAAACAATAGAAACAATACGTCTCGGCAAGGGAATCAACAATAGAAACAATAACATCCCGGCAAGGGTATCAGCTATAACCAATATCGTTTCAACAGTTACTTCACAAAATAAATCTCAACTTGAGCCAATACTCGACAATGGTAAATTACCAAGAAATTATCATAAGTCTTGTCCAACATTGATAATCATCAATTTAATCATGGACAGTACATAATAGAGTCACAACAATCATGGAATAACATTCACGGGCATGCTTGACATCAACGTATAGATACTCGTCACCACACCTATACATCGTACTCAACACTAACACGTAGCAAATAAGACCACAACTCCTATTCTCTCAAGCTAAGGTTAGACCAAACGGTTACCTCAATTCCATGGACAAAATCAAGCCTCAATTACCGCTTCACCTCTCGATTCCACTTCCAATCCGTTTGTATCTAGTCATAATTTATTTAACAACATTAATAAATGCTAAATAAACCAATTCTAATGCATGAATATAGATTTCTCAATGTTTTCCCCAAAAAGTCAAAAACTGACCCTCAGTGCGCTTGGTTAAAACTAGAAGTTCGAACCAAAACTTGATTACTCATTCACCCACAAACTCTAATATGCAATTGGTTTTTAAATCTGACCTCAAATTGAGGTCCAAATCCCTAAAATTCAAAAATCCTAATTTTTACCCAAGAACACCCAATTTCCCATGAAAAATCCTAGATTTTGAAGTGAAATAATGTAAAAAGATGAACTAGATTGAAGAAGATGAGTTAGAAATCACTTACCTATGATCTGGAGAAGTTTGGGTCTTTGAAAAATCGCTTAGGGATGTTTAGGGTTTGAGAGAATTGAAAAATGGTAAAAATCCCGTCTGAAATCTCACTTAACAGGCTGCAGTTATCACAATTGCGATCAGGGATTTGCAATTGCGAACCATATAAATTTCTTCTGCCTTCGCATTTGCGACTTCTGGGGCCTTCGCATTTCCAGCCAGACTTTCGCATTTGCGAGGTTGGCCTTCCCAGGCCTTCTTCGTATTTGCGATAATATTGTCACATTTCCCAGGCTTGCAGACTTCGCATTTGCGAAGCCTAGTCTCGCATTTGCGAGATCAGAGGCCTGTGCAAAACACCAGATGCACAGCTGAGTTTTCATAAGTCCTAATCACCCCGTGGCCTATCCAAAACTCACCCGAGCCCTCGGGGCTCCAAACCAAACATGCACACAAGTTTAAAAATATCATACAGACTTGCTCATGCGATCAAATCATCAAAATAACATCAACAACTACGAATTTAGCACCAAAATTTATGAAATTCTTAAGAACATTGAAATTTCCATTTTCTCAACTATGGGTCCGATTTATACCAAATCAACTCTGATTCTTACCAAATTTTACAGATTCGACTTAATTATTATTTTAAACCTGTATCGGGCTCCAAAACCAAAATACGGGCCCGATACCATCAAGATCACACACCATTTCATTCTAAAAGTCTTTATATTTTCCAGCAAATAATTTTCTTTAAAAATTCTTTTCTCGGGCTAGGGACCTCAGAATTCGATTCCGGGCATATGCCCAAGTCCCATATTTTACTACAGTCAAATCACAGGTCCGGGTCCGTTTACCAAAAATGTTGAACGAAGTCAACTTTAATCAATTTTAAAGGGCAAATTCAATATTTTTCTTAAATTTCACATAAAAGTTGTCACGACCCCAACCCCGGTCAAGATGGCACCCAACACACTGCTAGGCAAGCCCGACCATTCAACAATATTATCCCAAATTCTTATTCAGATTATAAATAAATATCACAGAGAATTTACTAAGTCATTACATTCAAGTGTATAATTAATAATAAAATCTGCGGAAGTTCAATTAAAATTCCACACCATAGCCCAATAGAATCCGGTGTCACGAATATGAGCCTCTAATACAGAATATCCACCTATTACAAGTTTGCCTAGGAAAAATGCGGAATAAAAGATAGAGACAGAGGGGATAGATCAAGGCTGTGAATGCCATGCAGCTACCTCAATACTCCCGGATACTACTGTTCAGCTAAACAAATCCTCACTCAGCCTGTGGTGTACCTGGATCTGCATGCAAGGTGCAGGAAGTAATGTGAGTACTCCGACCCAGTGAGTAATAAACATAAATAAAGGCTGAGAATAAGAAATCATGGAAAAATATAAAGTAAGCTATAACTGGCAGTTTAGAACAACAAATAGTGAAGCAACAAGTCAATTAAATCAGAGTACCAAATACTGAGACAGGTTTAATCGATAAAAACAAATGCATGAGTGCAATGCAATGCATATGATGGTACACTCTAGTACCCACTGCGGCGTGCAGCCCGAGCCATCCATTTATTTATCGTCGACGGCGCTCACTAGGGGTGTGTACAGACTCCGGAGGGGCTCCTACAGCCCAAGCGCAATATCAAGTCATTTTGTGGCATCAAATCTAGGCCCTCGGCCTCATATTAATATCAGTATAATCACCTAGGCTCTCGGCCTCAATATCAATGTAATCAACCAGGACCTCGGCCTCAATATCAATGTAATCAACCAGGCCCTCGGCCTCAATATCAATGTATTCAACCAGGCTCTCGGCCTCAATATCAATATAACACTGCGGCGACGCGCAGCCCAATCCATGCTCAGTCCAGAAATCATCATAATCCCCTTGGGCATTTGTAAAACAGTAGTTCTCAGCCCGAAATATCATTTAGAAATATCATTTAAGTTTTTAAATCTTAGAAAGATGGCTGAGTTTGCAAAACAGTATTAAAAACCTTGGACTAAGGTCAAATGATATGCAAAATATGCGAAAACGGTGATATCAATCCCTGAAGGATTCAAATAATTGGCAAGAAGCCCAAATGTAACAATTAAATCTAAGTGAGGATGATTCTCAATTTAGTTCAAGTAGAAAATACGGTACAAACATCTCTCGGGACGGACCAAGTCACAATCCCCAATGGTGCTCTACCCCACGCCCGTTATCCGGTGTGCAAGTCACCTCAATATAGCATTACGATGTGAAATTTTGGGGTTTCAAACCCTCAGGACATCATTTACATCAATTACTCACCTCAAGATGGTCAAAGTCTAGCTCGTTATGCCCTTGCCTCTCAAATTACCCTCCTCGTCCAATGAATCTGCCCAAAATCACAACGAATATGTCGCATTATGCTAAAGAGACAATACCCAATCGAAAGCAATCGAAAAATATCAAATTTCACGAATTTGACAAAACCCGAGCCCCGGGCCCACGTCTCGAAAAATCAGAAAATTAACATCACCAGATTCCTTGTCTTGCCACAAGTCTATACATACCAAGAACTCCCAAATCCGAGTTCAAATGACCCATCAAATCCTAATTGTTTGGTTTCAAAATTCAAGCCCTAGTTCTTGATTTGTAGGTTTATATTTCATGAATCTCTAGGTGGAATTCACAATAAAAACGAGTTCTAAGTCCAACAAACTTACCTCAAGTCGTTCCCCCTTGAATCCCTCTTTAATCTCCATCAAGAAGCTCTCAAAATGATCAACCATGGAGGAAAAATGACCTAAAATCGCGGATGAAGTGTTTTATAAACTCACTGCCCAAAAATTTTCGGAAGTATTGTTCACGCGCGTGGTCACTGTTCACCCGCGCAGTTACTGTTCACGCTGCTAAAACAAATACAGCAGCAGCCAACGAAATTGCAGCACTTTTTTTTTTACTAAAATGGGTCTAACTCCATCATACGAACTCGGAATTCGATGATTATTGTTCCTATGAGTCACAAATAATGATACGAACATAGTCCTTCAATCGAAACTCAATTCGGAGCTCGTTTTCTCAGTGTGATATCCATTTCGCTCGTTAAACAATTAACTCATATTTCGTGTCAAAAACCCAATCGCGACTTGATGAAATTAGACCAAACTTTCCAGATCACTCCTATAATTCATTATTTAAATTCTGGAAATCTCGAAATAAAATTTCGATCTCTAGAACTAAAAATGAACCTTTGGATCATTACATGCTTATGCTCAAACGACAAAAATCTTCCAAAACTCTTCCAAAACTTATCCGAGCCTCATGGGACCCCGACCAAACATGCCAATATAATTCATAACATTATTCAAACCTCTTCCAATCATCAAAACACCTCAAACAACATTAAATTACCCAAAACTCATCGAATTCAAGCTTAATTTCTTAAAAGCTTCCGAAATACGCATTTGATCAAAAACCCGACCAAAACACCTCCGAATGATCTGAAATTTTGCACACACATCCAAAATCACCTAACGAAGCAACTGCAACTCTCGGAATTCCATTCCAACTCTCGGATCAAAATCTCACCTATCAACCGGAATTCGCCAAAATACTAACTTCGCCAATTCAAGCTTAATTCTAAACGGACCTCCAAAATTACTTCCGATCACACTCCTAAGTCACAAATCATCCCCCAAAGCTAACCTAATCATAGGAATTCACATCCGAGCCCTCTAACTCATAAGTTAACATCGGGTTGACTTTTCCAACTTAAGCCTTCTTAAAAGAGACTAAGTGTCTCATTTCTTATCAAAACACTCCAAACCAACTCGATCACATAAGATACGGATAATAAAACATAAAGAAGATGAGAATGGGAAAAAAATGGAGCGGTAACCCATGAGACGACGGGCCGGGTCGTCACAAAAGCTTTCTGCAAATGCGCCTGAACTGCACACGCAAATTGAGGAGAAAGAAAATGAGATTTTCAAGGCCTCGAAACTCGGATTCAAATTCTGAAATACAAGATGACCCTTGGGGTAATCACATTCTCCACCTCTAAAACAACCATTTGTCCTCGAACAGACATAGAAAAGTACCCGAGTCGGTGAAAAGATGGGGATATCGGCTCCCCATATCGGACTCGAACTCCCAGGTTGCTGCCTCAACAGGTTGACCTCTCTATTGCATACAAACTGAAGGGAAATTCTTCTATCTCAACTGACAAACTTGTCGGTCTAGAATAGCTACCGGCTCCTCCTCGTAGGTCAAGTCCTTGTCCAACTGGACAGTGCTAAAGTCTAACACTCGTCCTCACCATAAGAATTAACAGAATCGGCACAGCATCACCCTTCGTGCATTAACTCTCATAATCATGGCACGACATCACCCTTCGTGTATTAACTCTCACAATATCAGCACGGCATCACCCTTCGTGCATTAACTCTCACAATATCGACACGGCATCACCCTTCGTGCATTATCACTCACTCACAATATCATGCACGACATTACCCTTCATTATTTGCACTCTTCCCCATCCAAACAATAGAAACAACACGTACCAGCAAGGGAATCAAAATTAGAAACAATAATATCCCGGCAAGGGAATCAGTTATAACCAATATCGTTTCAACAGTTACTTCAAAATAAATCTCAACTTGAGCCAATACTCAATAGTGGTCAATTACCAAGAAATTATCATAAGTCTTGTTCAACATTGATAATCATCAATTTAAGCATGGACAGTACATAATAGAGTAACAACAATCATGGTATAAGACTCATGGGAATGCTTGACACCAACGTATAGATACTCATCACCACACTTATACGTCGTACTCAATACTAACACATAGCAAATAAGACCACAACTCTTATTCCCTCAAGCTAAGGTTAGACCAAACACTTACCTCAATTTCACGGACAAAATCAAGCCTCAATTACCTCTTTACCTCTAGGTTCCACTTCCAATCCACTTGTGTCTAGTCATAATTTACTCAATAACATCAATAAATGCAAAATAAACCAATTCTAATGCATGAATATAAATTTCCCAATATTTTCCCCAAAAAGTCAAAAATCGACCCCGGGCCCGCTTGGTCAAAACTTGAAGTTCGAACAAAAACCTGATTACCCATTCACCCACGAACTCAAATATGCAATTGGTTTTGAAATCCGGCCTCAAATTGAGGTCCAAATCCCCAAAATTCAAAAATCCTAATTTCTACCCAAGAACACCCAATTTCCCATGAAAAACCCTAGATTTTGAAGTGAAATCATATAAAAAGATGAATTAGATTGAAGAAGATGAGTTAGAAATCACTTACCTATGATTTGGAAAAGTTTGGGTCTTTGAAAAATCGCCTAGGGATGTTTAGAGTTTGGGAGAATTAAAAAATGGTGAAAATCCCGTCTAAAATCTCACTTAACAGGCTGCAGTTATTGCAATTGCGATCAGGGGTTTGCAATTTTGATGCCTTTTCATTTGCGACAAATATGTTGTATTTGCGACTTCTGGGGCCTTCGCATTTCTGGCTAGAGTTTCGCATTTGTGAGGTTGGCCTTCCCAGGCCTTCTTTGCATTTGTGACAATATTGTCACATTTCCCAGGCCTGCAGACTTCGCATTTGCGAAGCTTGGTCTCACATTTGCGAGATCAGAGGCCTATTCAAAACATCAGATGCACAGCTGAGTTTTCTTAAGTCCTAATCACCCCGTGGCCTATCCAAAACTCACCCCAGCCCTCGGGGCTCCAAACTAAACATGCACACAAGTCAAAAAAAATCATACAGACTTGCTCGTGTGATGAAATCATCAAAATAACATCAACAACTATGAATTGAGCATCAAAATTCATGAAAATTTTAAGAACATTGAAATTTCCATTTTCTCAACTATGGGTCCAATTTATACCAAATCAACTCCGATTCTTACCAAATTTCACAGATTCAACTTAACTATTTCATTTCCAAAAGTCCTTATATTTTTCAGTAAATAATTTTCTTAAAAAAAAAATTTCTCGAGCTAGGGACCTCGGAATTCGATTCCGAGCATTCGCCCAAGTCCCATATTTTACTACGAACCCTACGAGATCGTTAAATTATGGGTCCGGGTCCGTTTACCAAAAATATTGACTGAAGTCAACTTTAATCAATTTTCTTAAGTCCAAATTTAATATTTTTCTTAAATTTCACATAAAAGCTTTCCGGAAACATGCTCGGACTGCGCGCACAAATTGAGGAAAAAGAAAATGAGGTTTTTAAGGCCTCGGAACCTGGATTCAAATTCTGAAATACAAGATGACCCTTTGGGTCATCACACTTTGCCAAATGGTTACAAGGTTAAAGTCACTTGTTTTGGTTCTCTTTCACTATTTTCTGATATCACCTTGACAAATGTATTATTTGTACCTTCTTTTCACTAAAAATATAATTTCTATATATCAGTTCCTTACTCAACTCAAACATTATGTTCTCCTTACTACAATTTTTGTGGGTTACAAGGCCTTCTCGGAAGAGGTCATAAGAAATTAGTAAGATTGACCATAAACTCTATATCCTTATATTGCCATCCAGTCCACAACTAATCTGTCATGTGTTGTTGTTCCATATTATCTTCCTTTTTTACATACAGTTCTACTTCAGTTTTAGATGTTCCTTTGTTTGTACTTGTTTTTGTTGTTCCTTTATTAGTACTTATTTTTGATAAATTAGTGATTGTAATCTTCCTTGTATAAATAAGAATGATGTTCTATGGCATCAAAAAATGGGCCATATGTCTTTTGTGAAAATGCTTTCTATACCTTAATTGTCTTGTAAATTTTCCTCTAAAGAGTATATAATTGTCCAATTGTAACGACCCGATCGGTCGTTTTTCTTTTTATAATCTCGTTCCCCTAACTAAGACTTCTTGTACTTAATTTTACTGATTTATGACTTGGGGGGATGGTTGGTTCAGGATTTGGAAGAGTTTGGATCGAAATCGGAACACTTGGTTCCTTAAGTTTGTCTTAAAAGACCAAGTTTGACTTCGATCGACATTTTAAATAAACAACCTTGGAATTGAAATTTGATGGTTCCAATAGGTTTGTATGATGATTTTGGACTTGGGCATATGTCCGAATTGGGTTTTGGATAACCGGGAGCATTTTGGCGCCACATAGTGAAAGTTGGTTCTTGAAGAACTTTGAAGTTCTTTAAATTTGGTTTGGAGCGGGTTTTGGTGATATCGAGGTTCAAATTGAATTCTGAGATCGGAAATTGTTCCGTAATGTCATTTAAGACTTCCACGCAAAATTTGGTATCATTCTGAGAAGTATAAGTGTGTTTCGGCGCATTTAAAAGTAAATTGAAGAACTTGAAGTTCATAAGTTTGATTCAATTGGTTTTAGAGTGTGATTTTTAGTTTAAATTTTGTTTCAGGCATTCTGAGAGTTCGAGCGAATCCGTTTTATGATTCCAAACTTGTTGGTATGTTCGATAGGGGATCCAGGGGCCTCGAACGTCAATCAGACGAGGCCCGGACCACGTCAATCAGACAAGGGCTGAAGCTCTAACTGTTGTCATAACCGCACCTGTGGTTGGTCAGTCGCAGGTGAGAGCTCGCAAGTACGGGTAGAGCCTCACAGATGCGGCTCCTTTTCTGCAAAATCGGGACCGCAGAAGCGGGAACTTGTCTGCATGTGCGGCCCCACCCTTCTCAGCCTATTCCGCAGAAGCGAACACCTGGTCCGCAGGTGCGGCCCATGAACTGCAGGTGCGGAAATCGCTGGGGCAGTGAGGTTCAATTAATACGGGACTTAAGCCATTTTCACTCATTTTCTCTTACTCTTTGGGCGAGTATTGGAGCTTTTTGAGAGGGATTTCCACCTAGCTTTGGAGGTAAGTAATTTCTACCTATTATGAGTTCAATACATAAATTTTGGGTAGATCCTAACATGAAAATTTGGTAGAAATCATGGGTTAGATGAAAAACCTAGGGTTTGACAAGAATGAGATTTTTACCACAAAATTGACCATGAAACTTAGTGATAATCATATATTTATGTTCCTTAGGTTATGGGTAATAACTTCCTTAAAACAATTTTGGAATCCGCGCACTTGGGCCCGGGGGTGAATTTTATGAATCTTGCCTTTTGGGTTAGTTGAGGATTTCTAAGGATTTAAAGGCTTCAAGTTGAATTGTCTTTATTTTAAAAGGAATCAAGAATGGGTTATGATTTAAATGATAAAAATTATACTTGACCACATTGCACGCATGATCTGCAAGCGGGGAAGTTCCTTAAATTTATGTTTGACCGCGTCACATGTATGATTCGCGAGCGGGGTGAATAGATGCATCTATGGTTCACGACGTTCGACCCTCGGCTGTGCACAATTTATATTTATGTTGGATCGGGCCGAATGTCTTCGGTGGTATTTGTGTGTGATAATAGAACTAGAGCTTTTTATAGTTTGTATAATTTGCTGCTTGAAAGGTCACTTATTTTAAATGAAGAAAGTACCTCGAATTCTTAAATATGATGGAAGGACTTTCCAGTTATTATTCTTGTTTTGAGCTTATTGTTATCAACATGCATTATGATTTAAAATTGGAACTTCATATTATTATATTGTTGTCCCTAGTAAGTGTCGGAGTCGACCCCTCATCACTATTTCTTCGAGCTTAGATGAGATACTTACTGGGTACATATTTTTATGTACTCACGCTACATTTTTGTACTTGATTGTACAGGATTTGAGGCAGGTGCATTTGGCCACTAGTCCAGCGCGTAGACTTGACTTCCCAGCTTGAGACTTCCCGGTGAGCTGCCTTTTTGAGTTGTTCTGCAGTAGTTGGAGTTTCCCTTATGTCTTTATTTTCTGTCTATTTTTTTCAGATAGTAGGCTAGCGTGGTTTTGTATATTCTGCTAGATTGCCCACATACTTGTGACACCAGGTCTTGGCACACACACTAGTAGACTTATGATTTTATTTTACTTGCATGATCACGATTCATATTTATTGCTTCCATTCATTTATGTTAAAAATTTCAAACTCCTGAATTTCTATCAAATAAGGAGAAGATATCACTCACTAATTTATCTAAAATAGGAAGTCACTAGTTGATCAGTGTTGGCTTGCCTAACAACGATATTAGGTGCCATCATGGCCTATAATGGAATTTGGGTCGTGACAACATGGTATCAGAGCACTAGATTTACGTAGGCCTTACAAGCTATAGGCAGACCTGGTAGAGTCTTGCGGATCGGTACGAGACGTCCGTACTTATCTTCAAGAGACTATAGGGTGTTAGGAATCTACTATTTATTCATCTCCTATCGTGCAGTTGATAGTATACTAAATCGTCTTCTTCTATTCTCTCACAGATAGTGAGGACGTATACAGCGGACGTTCTAGGTCCGGGAGGAGCTGCTCCCCCCGTTGCTAGAGGCCAGGGTAGAGGCCAAGGGAGGGCATCGGCCCGAGGTAGGGGATGAGGGCATCCCAGAGGTTCCCCAGTAACACCACCAGCAGATCTAGTGGAGGATACCATCATCGAGAAGCAGGGCGAGGTGCCTGTTCCAGAGCCAGACCCGGTAGATTTCATGACGAGACCGGGCTTTCAGGAGGTCATGGGCCGTATGCTATGGTTCATGGACTCTATAACGCAGGCTGGTTCATTTCCAGCAGATCCAGCCATATCTCAAGCAGCAGGGGGAGCACAGACCCATACTACTCAGGCTCCTAGGCATACAACTATAGTATATCAAACTCCGGGTGCACTACCCGTGGGCGGGGCCTAGCCAGTTTCCACAGCAGCACTTGAGCCTAGACCAGCCGTGGACAGCGATCCGCAAAAGCTACTGGACAGATGGACTAGGCTATACACTCCTATATTCGGGGGTGAGAGGCATGAGGACCCCAGGACTTCATTGATCGGTGCATGGACAGACTGTATAACATGAGGATATTAGAGTCCCATGGAGTAGATTTCACCGCTTTCCGGCTGGAGGGCAGGGCCCATAGATGGTGGCAGTCTTACCTTCTTGGCAGACCAGCGGGTTCTCCTCCCATGACTTGGGATCAGTTTACATGGCTTCTATTGGACAAGTATGTTCCACCCTCTCAGAGGGAAGAGTTGTGGTATCAGTTTGAGCAGCTCGAGTAGGGTCAGATGTATGTGACCGATTATGAGGTGAGATTTTCTGAGTTCTCTCGCCATGCACTTATGATACTTCCTACGGACGCAGAGAGAGTGTAGAGATTTATTGCAGGGTTACACCCCAGTATTCGGGCTAGCATGGTCCGGGAGGTTGAGATGGGTACTAATTATTAGCTAGTGGTAGAGATTGCTCAGAGGATTGAGGGCTATAGCTAGAGGGGTAGAGATCAGATGCAGCAAGCCAAGAGGACCCAATTCTCTGGAGAGTTTAGAGGTGCCCCGGCTAAGGGCAGAGGTTAGTTTGGGAGGGGTCAACCTAGTAGGCCCACATATCCAGAACCATCACCACCTCCTCGGGGTGCTCCAGCGTGACCCTATTTCAGCGTTATGCTAGAGAGTTCTTACCGCCCACCAATTCATCAGGGTTCTTCCAGTGCCTATTTCAGTGTCATGCCAGAGAGTTTATATCGCCCACCATCCATTCAGTGTTCTTCTAGTGGGTATTTTGGCCATCAGGGTCGGACTTCGGGACAACAATCTATGTTACCGAGAGGTTGGTATGAGTGTGGAGATTCGGGTCACCTGAAGAGGACCTGCCCCAGACTTTGGGACAAGGTAGTACAACAGGGTCATCCGCCCATGATTGCAATACCAGCCGCCCGACCGCCAGAGGTGGGGACAGGCTGGCAGGGGTCGTCCTAGAAGTGGAGGTCAGGAAGAGGGAGGTTAGCCAGCTATTGTTCAGCTAGGTAGAGGCCAGCCAGCCGGTGCTCTAGCTAGATTCTATGTTTTTCGGCCAGACCAGATGTAGTGGCCTCAGATGCCGTGATCACAGGTATTATTTATGTCTGTGGTAGGGATGATTCGGTATTATTTGATCCAGGGTCTACCTATTCATATGTGTCATTTGTGTTTGCTCATTTCCTAGATATTCCTCGTGAGTCTTTGGGTACTCCTGTTTATCTGTCCACTCTTGTGGGCAATTCTATGATTGTGGATTGGATCTATCGATCCTGTGTGGTTGCATTATGTGGTTACGAGACTAGAGAGGACCTTCTGTTACTTGATATGATCGATTTGAGGTCATCCTAGGCATGGACTGATTATCCCCATATCACACCATCCTTGATTTTCGTGCCAAGACAGTTACTTTAGCGATGCCGAAGTTGCCGAGATTGGAGTGGAAGGGTTCCTCCATTAGTAAATCTAGTCTGGTTATCTCTTTTCTGAAGGCTCGACATCTGGTCTAAGAGGGTTGTTTGGCGTATCTAGCATATGTTCGGGACACCACCGCAGAGTTTCCAACGATTAATTCAGTTCTAATAGTCCAGGAGTTCGTCGATGTGTCTCTTTTTGACCTTCCAGGCATGCCTCCAGATCGTGATATTGATTTTTATATTGACTTTGCTCCAGGTACCCAGCCAATATCTATCCCACCGTACTGTATGGCTTTGAAAGAGTTGAAAGAGCTGAAGGAGCAGCTTGAGGATTTATTGGCAAAGGGGTTTGTCAAACCGAGTGTATCACCTTAGGGTGAACCAGTGTTATTTGTGAAGAAGAAAGATGGAACTATGTTGATGTGCATTGATTACTGCTAGTTGAACAAAGTTACCCATTAAGAACACGTACCCGTTGTCACGTATGGATGAGTTGTTTGACCAGTTGCAGGGTGATAGGGTGTTTTCTAAGATCGACTTGAGATCGGGGTACCATCAGTTGAAGATTTGGGGACTCAGATATTCTAAAGACTGCCTTGCGTACTAGATATGGCCATTATGAGTTTCTGGTGATGTCTTATGGACATTCAGTCCTTTGCTAACAGACTTGTGAGGTTGGACATTTCAGAGCCCAGCTGAGTTCTTGCATGTGTTGTTGCCCAGTCTTCATTATTGGGGCAGATCAAGACTCGGCAGTTTGATGATCCGCATTTAGCAGTTCTCAAAGAGACGGTACTACAGGGTGGTGCCAAGAAGGTTTCTATTGGCGAGGATGGTGTTTTGCGATTCTAGGGTTGCCTATGTGTACCTAATGTTGATGGCTTGAGGTAGAGGATTCTAGAGGAGGCACACAGTTCTCGATATTCTATTCATCCAGGTGCTACAAAGATGTACCGTGACCTGAGATAACATTACTGGTGGTGACAGATGAAGAAAGACATAGTTAAGTATGTGGCTAGGTACTTAAATTGCTAGCAGGTTAAGTATGAACACCAGAGGCTAGGTGGCCTACTTCAGCAGATGACTATACTTGAGTGGAAATGGGAGCGCATTACTATGAACTTCATAGTTGGGTTGCTGCAAACCTTGCGGAAGTTTGATGCAGTTTGGGTCATTGTCGACAGGTTGACCAAGTCGGCACATTTCATTCCAATTGTGACTATATATACTTTAGAGAAGTTGGCCCAGATATATATTCGGGAGATAGTTCGATTGCACGGTGTGCGTGTTTCCTTCATATCAGATAGAGGCCCTCAGTTCACTTCACATCTCTAGAGGGACGTACAGAGTGAGTTAAGGACCTGTGTAGAGCTCAGCATGACATTTCATCCACAGACCGATGGCAGTTAGAGCGGATAGTTCATATATTGGAGGACATGCTAAGAGCATGTGTAACTGACTTTGGAGGACAATGGGATCAGTTCTTGCCTTTTGCCGAGTTTGCTTACAACAATAGTTATCAGTCCAGCATCGAGATGGCTCCATTTAAGGCTTTATATGGTCGGCGATATTGTTCTCCTATCGGGTGGTTTGAGCCCAGCGAGGCTAGGTTATATGGTACTGATCTGGTAAAGGATGCCTTGGAAAAGGTAAAGTTGATTCAGGAGCGACTTCACACAGAACAGTCTAGACAGAAGAGTTATGCGGATCAGAAGGCGCGTGATGTATCATTTATTGTTGGCGAGAAGGTTCTCTTTAAAGTCTTGCCGATGAAGGATATTATGAGATTTGGAAAGAAGGTCAAGTTGAGCCCAAGATTAATATAGGCCCATTTGAGGTGTTGAGGCGAGTTGGGGAGGTTGCTTATGAGCTTGCTTTACCTCCCAGCCTCTACGGGGTTCATCCAGCTTTTCACGTGTCTATGCTTCGGAGGTATCACGCCGACTTATCTCATATGTTAGACTTTAGTACTATTCAGCTAGATGAAAGCTTGGGCTATGAGGAGGAGCCAGTTGCTATTGTTGATAAACAGGATCGCCAGTTGAGATCTAAGAGGATTTTCGCAGTAAAGGTTCAGTGGAGGGGCCTACCAATCGAAGAGGCGACCTGGGAGTCCGAGGAGGACATGCAAAGCATATATCCACACTTATTCAGCACTTCAAGTATGAATCTAAACCCGTTCGAGGACGAACTTTTGTTTAAGAGGTGGAGAATGTAACGACCCGACCGGTTGTTTTGCTTTCTAGAACCATGTTCGCCTAAATAAGACTTTTCGTACTTTCTCTTATTGATTTATGACTTGCGGGGATGGTTGGTTCAGGATTTGGAAGAGTTTGGATCGAAATCGGAATACTTGGTTCCTTAAGGTTTGCTTAAAAGTCCAAGTTTGACTTTGGTCAACATTTTGAATAAACAACCTCGGAATCGGGATTTGACAGTTCCAATAGGTTCGTATGATGATTTTAGACTTGGGAGTATGTCCGGATTGGATTTTGGATGATCCGGGAGCATTTTCGCGTAGTCAAAGTTGGTTCTTGAAGAACTTTGAAGTATTTTAAATTTAGTTTGGAGCAGGTTTTGGTGATATTGAGGTCCGAATTGAATTCTGAGACTGGGAATAGTCCCATAATGTCATTTAAGACTTGCACACAAAATTTAGTGTCATTTCGATTAGTATAAGTGCGTTTCAGCGCATTTGAAAGTAAAATGAAGAACTTGAAGTTCATAAGTTTGATTCAATTGGTTTTAGGGTGTGATTCTTAGTTTTAATGTTGTTTCGGGCATTTCTAGAGTTTGAGCGAGTCCGTTTTATGATTCCAAACTTGTTGGTATGTTCAGACGGGTCCCCGGGGCCCCTGAGCATCAATCAGACGAGGCCCGGACCAAGTTGAAAGTTTGGGGCAAGAGCTGAAGCTCCAGCTGTTATCATAACCGCACATGCGGTTGGTCAGCCGCAGGAACGAGCTCGCAGGTGCTGCCGAAAAAGAGGAGCCCAGGTTCCGCAGATGCAACTCCTTTTTCACAGAATCGGGATCACAGAAGTGGAAACCCGTCCACAGGTGCGGCCCCAGCCGGCTCAGCCTATTCCGCAGAAGCGGACACCTGAGGCAGTAAGGTTCAATTAATATAGGACTTAAGCCATTTTCACTCATTTTCTCTCACTCTTTGGGCGATTATTGGAGCTTTTTGAGAGGGATTTTCCCCTACTTTTGGAGGTAAGTCATTTCTACCTATTGTGAGTTCAATACATAAATTTTGGGTAGATCCTAACATGAAAATTTGGTAGAAATCATGGGTCAGATGAAAAACCTAGGGTTTGACAAGAATGAGATTTTTACCATGAAATTGGCCATGAAACTTAGTAATAATCATATATTTATGTTCCTTAGATTATGGGTAACAACTTTCTTCAAAAAAATTCAGAATTCGGGCACGTGGACCTGGAGGTGAAATTTAGGAATCTTGCCTTTTGGGTTGGGTAATCACTTTAATAGTTAGAATATGAACTTTTGAACCTATAATGATTGGTTTCTACACTATTTGAATAGTTTTGGGGTTGTTCGACTCTGATTTGAGGGTTTGAGCGCATTCTTGAGTTTGGAAGTAGGCTTTGAAGCGAGGTAAGTTTCTTTTCTAACCTTGTAAGAGGAATATTTTTCCATAGGTAAACTTAATTAATATGTGATTATTTGTAGGGGCTACATATGCACGAAGTGACGAGAGTCCATACGTAGCTACTATTTCTGCTATGTCCGGGTAGTTTTAGGTTTACACCATAATTTGTGGACACTATTATTTGATTATATGTGCTAATTGTAATGAAAGGAATTAAGTTGAGGATTTCTAAGGATTTAAAGGCTTCAAGTTGAATTGACTTCATTTTAAAACGAATCAAGAAAGTGTTATGATTTAAATGATAAAAATTATACTTGACCGCGTCGCACGCATGATCCGTGAGCAGGGAAATTCCTTAAATTTATGTTTGACCACGTCACATGTATGATTCGCGAGCGGGTTGAATAGATTCATCTATGGTTCACGCCGTTCGACCCTCGGCAGTGCACGGTTTATATTTATATTGGATCAGACCAAATGTCCTCGGTGGTATTTGTGTGTGATAATAGAACTGGAGATCTTTATAGTTTGTATAATTTGCTGCTTGAAAGGTCACTTGTTTTAAATGAAGAAAGTACCTTGAATTCTAAAATATGATGGAAGGATTTTCCAGTTATTATTCTTGTTTTGATCTTATTGTTATCTACATGCATTATGATTTAAAATTGGAACTTCATATTATTATATGTTGGCCCTAGTAAGTGTCGGAGTCGATCCCTCGTCACTACTTCTTCGATGTTAGACGAGATACTTACTGGGTACATATTTTTATGTACTCACGCTACACTTTTATACTTGATAGTATAGAATTTGATGTAGGTGCATCTGGCCACCAGTCTAGCGCATAGACTTGACTCCCCAGCCTCAGACTTCCCGGTGAGCTGCCCTTTTGAGCCATTCTGCAGCAGGTGGAGTCTCCCCTATGTCTTTATTTTCTGTCTATTTCTTTTTAGACAGTAGGCTAGCATGGTTTTGTATATTTTACTAGATTGCCCACATACTTGTGACACCAAGTCTTGGCACACACACTAGTAGGCTTATGATTTTGCTTTACTTGCATGATTACGATTCGTATTTATTTATTCCATTCATTTATGTTAAAAATTTCAAACTCCTGAATTTCTATCAAATAAGGAGAAGCTATCACTCACTAATTTATTTAAAATGGGAATTCACTAGTTGATCAGTGCTGGCTTGAATAATAACATTGTTGGGCGCCATCACGACCTATAATGAAATTTGGGTCGTGACACAAATTGTCCAATTGCAAGGCAAAAAAGGTTACCTTTCCCGGAGAGTTCCTCAAAATCAACCATACCTTTTTCACTTGTCTGCATTGATCTATTGAGACTATATAGTACCCCCACCTATAATGGTTTCAGATATTTCTTAATCATTATGGATAATTGTAGGGGGGTTACTTGGATTTGCCTTCTTTCTTGCAAAGGAAATGCCTTTTTTGTTATCAAATCCTTCAATACAATGATTTCCACCTAGTTCCATTCTAGAGTTCAAACGATCAGAATTGGTAATGTCGCTAAGTTGGGTTCTATCCATTCTAATGCAAAATTTCTCACCTCTCTTGGCATTTCACATCAAATATCTTGTCTCTATACTCTTCGCTAAAATAAAATAGTGGATAGAAAGAATAAACAGCTGTTAAAAACTACAAGAGCCCTTTTATTCTAATACAAATTGGCTACCAAATATTGGGAAGAGTGTGTTTTTGTTGGCCCAAGTAAAGGTGAAGTTTTGAAGACTAACAAAGGAACTCAAACATGGACTAGGTCCATCTTGTGAAGCACATTTATGATCAACCCAAACACGTGAGATGCACGTGAAGGAGATAAACCTAACTTATTAGAAGTGATATCTCCTGATCATGATCGAAAAGGTTGAATATTGGATAAAGAGAAAGACTCCTTACATAAAGAGAACACGGTTTAGGAAAAGGATAGAGTTAGATTATGAGATCAACTAGAACTCTTCCACCATGGAAGAGTAGCATATGTATCCTAGTCAATCTCTAATTACTAACCCCTTACATATTAGTGTTGTTATCTTTTACAGGTAATGCACATAAGCAAAAGTAAAACGTGAATTAAGAGCAAAATAGCAAGGCAATATTTCAAGCAATTTATGTATGATTCAAGCGTGCAAACTTGAAGCTACTTGAACCAGATAGAAGAACCAGTTCCAAGTGTCTATCTTTTATTCTAGTTAAATTGTAGTAGATGATTTTACATTTTATCTTTCAGCTTATTTAGAAGAAATTGTATTAGGTACTTAGAGTTTTAAAGTTAGAGTTAACTTGAAGTTGTCACAACAGTTGAGGTTGTGTGCCACAACGGGATTAGAGTTAATCCTAGTTTTACAAAAGAGTTTTTGTAAATACAGTTTTGGCTTAGTGATTTTAGTGAAGAGTTCGGGAAAATCCTACTAGAAGGTAGGTCATGGTTTTTTCACCTTTTGAGCCACGTATTTTCCACGTAAAATCTGTGTTCTTTATTTTCTGTATTTGTTATTCCGCAACAGTAGTAGTTGGAACACATAGAAAAATAAGGTCCTTCTATAATTAAGTTAAGTGAAAATTGGGTACCACACTAATCACCCCCCTCCTCTTGTGGGGTATTGAAGTATAAAACATCAATTGGTATTAGAGCAGGTTATCCTTGAAGAGGCTAACACCTTAGGAACAGATCAAGATGAGTGCACCACCTGGAAACTGGGAAGGACAATCCACTACTAGGCCTCCACTCTTTAATGACCAGTACTATTCCTGGTAGAAGAACAGGATGACAGACCACATCATAGGAGAAGACTATGAACTTTGGGACATTGTTACTGATGGTCCCCTGGCTACTACAAAGAAGAATGCTGAAGGAGTGGACGTGCCAAAGATGAGAGCTGACTGTACTGCTGAAGGTTTGAAGAAATGGGAAAAGAATGCCAAGGCCAAGAAATAGCTTGTATGTGGACTAGGTCCAGACGAGTACAACATAATTCAATGTTGTACTACTGCTAAGGAGATTTGGGACACTCTACAAGTGGCCCATGAAGGAACTCCTCAAGTAAAGAGATCAAGAGGAACACTGTTGTATTCTCAATATGAGAATTTCACCATGAAGGAAGGTGAAACCATCCAAGAGATGTACACAAGATTCACAACACTAATAAATGAACTTAAGTCTCTTGAAAGAATTATCCTTGAAGAAGACAAGGTTGAGAAAATCTTGACAAGGGTCTTACCAGTAACTTGGGAAAGCAAAATCACTGCTATTCAGGAATCTAAGAACATTGCTACTCTCAAGTTGGATGAGCTGATTGAAAACCTCACTGCCTATGAACTGAGTAGGCAAACCATGAAGATGGATGCATCCAAGAAGGAAATAAGCCTAGCTCTAAGAATAGCTGAAGGTGCATATTAGAGGATGATGAAATGGCTATGATCACAGGGGATTTCAAAAAGTACCTAATGAGAGGAAAGGGTTCTTCAAAAGGTGCAACCTTTAACAAACCAAGGGCCCCTGAAAAATATACCAACGAGGGCTGCTACAAATGTGGCAAGACTCCACATGATCAAGAACTGTCCTCAGTGGGAAATTGAATGGAAGAAAGAAAGGGCTAAACGAAGAAGGAACATGTTTAACCCAAGAAGAACAAAGGATCAACAAATGTTATGGTTGCTTCTTAGGGAGAAAGCTCAGATCAGGATTCAGAAGATGAAGCTGGAGATGAACAAGTACTTATGGCCATTGGAGAATCAGTCGATGAATAAGAGGTAAGTGTGATTCATCTCAAGGACAAGATTAATTTTTTGTCTAAAGAAAAGCTATCTGAATTATTGCTAGACTTCATTGATGAGTCTGAGGTCATAAACAATGAGAAGTAACAACTGTCTAGGGAATGTGTAATCATAAAAGCCAAGTGCAAAAATATGGAACTCGGGGCTAGTAAAAGTGAACCATGTTCTTGAACTTGACACCACTGTCTTAGAACTTAGATCTGAAAATCTAAAACTGAAATTAGGAATAGGTAAAAAGAAAGTTGATCCGACACATCTCACCTTAGAAGAAAATCTAGAAAAAATGAAGGATGAGTTGTACAAGAGAGATGAGCATATAAGAGTCCTAAAAGAAGATCTAAGCAAGATGAAGCATGAACTAGACAGAACTTGCAAATGGAATAAGTCCTATGATGCACTATTCTGGCTACAAAAGCACCACAGTATCAATAAGAGAGGACTTGGCTATAGGACTTCAATACCTAAGTAGGAACCCAAAAGCAAGTATATCACACTTCTTGAGAACAAAATCTGCACACACTGTGGCAAGACTGGTCATTACAAAAGTGAATGTAATACAAAAGAAAAGGCCAGTCAAAAGAACAAAATCTTTTTTCAAGAGAAAAATAAATTTTTTGGATGGGCTAAAAGGAATTTAATTCACCCATTTTCCTATAGAAAGGGACCCAAACTAGTTTGGGTTCCTAAGACTAACCACTGATTTCACTTTTCAGGTTCAAGTGAAGGGAAGTAGCCAAATATGGTACATGGATAGTGGTTGTTCAAAGCATATGACTGGAAGTAAGAACCAGTTCCTTTCACTTGAGAACCTAAAAGGAGGTAATGTCTTCTTTGGAAATAGAAATAAAGGTGAGATCATTGGGTTTGGAAAGGTAGGTAAGACAGACTCACATTCCATTGAGAATGTCTACTTGATAGATGGCTTGAAATATAGCCTAATCAGTGTATCACAACTATGTGACAGAGGTAATTGCGACCTGATCAAGAGAAAAAAACAAAAGGCAGGGAGGAAGATTCTTGATAATGTTATTATGGCTCATGAACTAATTAAAGGGTATACTCAAAAGGCAGTGTCTCCTAGATGCATGATCAAAGTAGACATCAGGAAAGCTTATGATTCAGTTGAATGGAGTTTTTTGAAAGCAGTACTGCTTGAATTTGGGGTGCCATACAAACTGGTAGCATTAATTATGGAGTGTGTTTCTACAGTAAGCTACTCTCTGCTATTGAATGGAGGATTGACCAACAAGTTTCAAGCAAAGAAAGGGTTAAGGCAGGGTGACCGAATGTCCCCCTACTTATTTGTATTATCCATGGAGTATCTAAACAGATCATTGAAGACATTGACTAAGAATCCAAATTTTAACTTCCACCCCAAATTCACCAGATTGCAAGTACTACACATCTGTTTTGCCGATGATCTATTGATGTGTTGCAGAGTTGATGAGGTCTCAATGAAGATGCTGATGGGAGTGTTTGATCAATTCTCAAAGGTCTCAGGCCTTCAAGCAAATGTGGAGAAAATCTCATTGTACATAGCAGGTGTTCCCAGGGAATTCAAAAAAAAATGCTGGAAACTCTCCACCTAGCAGAAGGCAGCTTTCCATTCAAATATTTGGGAGTACCTTTGTCCACAAGGAAAATTACTATATCACAATGTATTCCATTAGTGGAGAGGATAGTGGACAGAATCAGAAGCTGTACATCCAAGTTTTTATCCTATGCTAGAAGATTATAACTCATCAAGAGTGTATTGTTTGAAATGCAGACTTACTGGGCTCAAGTATTTCTTATTCCAAAAAAGGTTATTAAACTGGTAAATGGTATATGCAGGAATTACCTGTGGACTGGTAGTCATGATACTACTCATAGGGCTCCTATAGCATGGGAGACTTTATGTAAACCAAAAACTGTTGGAGGTTTGAACATGGTCAATTATGAGAGATGGAATAAAGCTGCCTTGATTAAGCTTCTTTGGGCTATAATGTCTAAGAAAGACAAGTTATGGATCAAGTGGATTCACTGCCACTACATAAAGAAGAAAGACATTGCTACTATGGAGACCCCTAAGCAAGCTAGTTGGCTAGTAAGGAAGTTGTTTGTAGCAAGAGAGTGGTGGGCAAATAATATTACAAAAATTCAAACTTGCACTAAGAATGGGAAGTTCAGTATTAGGAAGGCTTACCTTCATACTACTCCACAGTATCCCAAAGTCCACTGGAAAACACTAGTTATGGTAACTGGAATGCTACCAAAACAGAAGTACATTTTAAGGATGGCAATGCATAGGAGACTGGCTACAGTTGACAAATTAGCCAAATGGGGAGTTCAAGTAGATCAGTCATGTACATTGTGTGGAAGAGATATAGAAGAGACACATGACCACTTGTACTTCGAATGTTCATACTCACAGTGTCTATGGAAAGGAATGTTAAGATGGCTAGAATATCAAAGGACAACTGGTAACTGGGAAACAAAAGTGCAATGGCTAATTGCTAATGTAAATAACAGGAATCCAAGAAAGGCACTGCTAGGAGTGGTATTTGCAGCAGTAGTCTACAACATTTGGATGGAGCGAAATGAAAGAAGATTTCAATAGCAGAGCAGAGAGGCCAAAGACAGAGCTCTTCAAGTGCATATTGCTGGACAGAAGAAACCCAAATGCTTACCTATTCTGCAGTCGTTCAATGGTTATCCTACATGTAATGCTTGACACATATGACAGAAAGAGTCTATATAGTGTTAGGATTTTGCTAAATAATACTAGTTGTATAGTTGTTTTTATTTGGTTGTACTTATGAGATCTGTTCTATAGTCCACAAGAACAGATGATGTAAATTGACAAAAAAGGTTGAAATAAAGTTTTTTCTTTCGACCAAAAAAAAGGAAGTGCAGAACGAAGTAAAAGAGTAACTTGCATCATGTAAATACGGAACCCAGATATTTTGCCAGTACTCAACTATAACCAGTCCTTAAGAGAATTACAATGCCACAGAATAAAATCACAGCAGAGGAAGAATACATAACCAAGAAAATGATGCGGCACGCATTCCGATCCCACCATATAAGAAGTGAAAATATGAACGTTCACCCTTATTACTCCTTGTTGCGACGTGCAATCTGATCCCACCAGTCCACCTTTATTACTCCTCAATAAATATCACCCTTATTCCTTCTTTTGTGGCACACAACCATATCCCACCTGTCCACCCTTATTACTCATTGTTGCGGCGCGCAATCCGATCCCACCGGACAATCACATTTCATCCTTAATCCTCTTATTGCGGCGTGCAACCCGATCCCACCATATCAGTACCAATCATAAAATAAGAACAAGTATTTCACAATTTAGATCAAAACCCTCCACAACATTTATATCTCAAACCAACACAACGGGAAATCTATACCATTATGAAACTTCATCAGTTAAATACTACACTACGAGACCAACCAAAGTGTACCATGAAGAACCAATAAAACCAACTTAAACCAACAATGTAGTGTAATGATACTAAGGAACAATTGATACCTTCAATAGAGAAAACAACATTTAATAAGCAATTAGACATGGAAACATCTCTAAGTTGGTTTTATTGGTGCTAAGTTGGTTTTATAATCAAGAGAAAAATAGCCTAATCAGTGTATCACCTCGACCAAATGTTTTGTGATTAATCTTACCACTGATAAGATTGTTTTGCAGGGAAAAAGAGTTAACAATATTTACATTATAGATTTGTCCACTCTTTCAGAAAATGAACTCACTTGCTTAAGTGTGTTGGACAATGATCCTCTCCTATGGCACAAAAGACTTGGTCATGCAAGTCTAAATCAACTCAACAAATTAGTCTCCAAGGACCTAGTGATAGGGTTACCTAACATCAAGTTCAATGAAGACAAAGTTTGTGAGGCTTGTGCAAGGGGGAATCAGGTAAGATCCTCTTTTAAAAGCAAGAAAGTGATAAGCACGACCTGGTCGATGGAATTGGTTCATATGGATCTTTTTGGTCCAATGAGAACATTAAGCAGAGGTGGCAAGAAATATGTGATGGTACTTGTTGATGATTACTCTAGGTTTACTTGGGTATTGTTTTTAACATCTAAGGATGAAGCATTCGACATATTTACTGCCTTTGTTAGAAAAACTCAGAAACAACTAGGTAATCAACTTGTATTAATTAGGTCTGATCATGGAACTGAATTTGAAAATGCTAAGTTTGCTGAATTTTGTCATGAGCATGGTATAGATTATAATTTCTCTGCCCCTAGTACTCCTCAACAAAATGGAGTAGTTGAAAGAAAAAATAGGACTCTTGAAAATATGGCTAGGACTATGCTTCTTTCTAGTAAACTGCCCCATAGCTTCTGGGCAGAGGCTGTAAATACTGCATGTTACATCATTAATAGGTGTATGGCTAGACCTATTGTAGAGAAGACTCTTTATGAGTTACTTAAAGGGAGAAAACCAAATATCCCATCTTAGGGCATTTGGATGCAAGTGCTTTGTGCACAAGAATGGAAAGGACTCCCTAGGTAAGTTTGATCCCAGAAGTGATGAGGGGGTATTCTTGAGATATTCTTCACATAGAAAAGCTTATAAAATGTACAACAAAAGAAATTTTTATGTAGAAAAAGTGTACATGTAGTTTTTGATGAAACTAACATTCTTTCTGAGAGACAGAAACATGAAGATGAAGTTATTGGGCTGGTAAAAGAATTGAGTGAAGTCACAGCTCAAGATGAAGCTGCACGAAAAGAAGGAACAGGTGATGGAATAGGTTCTTCCATCCAGGGCAACCTGACAGGGGGAACTGAACAAAGAAGAAGTGAATCTAACTCCCAAATGGAACCTGTCTATGAGCATGTTCCTCAGCAACAGAACATGGGAGAAACTCTAAACAGAAATCAGTTGGTTGTGAAACCTTACAAGTATCAAAGTTCTCATCCCATTGAGAACATCCTTACTAACCCAACTTCTGGAGTTAAAACCAGAATTAAAGAATATATATTCTTTTGCTGCATTCTTATCTCTTATTGAACCTAAAAATGTTGTTGAAGCTTTGCAGGATGCGGATTGGGTGAATTCAATGCAAGATAAACTCAATCAGTTTGAAAGAAGTCAAGTGTGGCATTTGGTCACAAGACCCAAGGACAGATCAGTCATTGTCACTAAATGGGTCTTCAGAAACAAACTTGATGAAGATGGAACGTTTACAAGGAACAAGGAAAGATTGGTGGTCCAAGGTTATAGCCAAGAGGAAGGCATAGATTGTGATGAGACCTCTACTCCAGTTACAAGACTGAAGGCAATAAGACTCCTCATAGACTTTGCAGCACACATGGAATTTACCCTTCACCAAATGGATGTGAAGAGTGCCTTCCTAAATGGCTACTTAAAGGAAGAAGTCTTTGTCAAACAACCTCCAGGGTTTGAAAGTAATGAGTGTCCAGATCATGTATACAAACTGGACAAAGCTCTATATGGACTGAAGCAGGCTCCTAGAGAATGGTATGAACGCCTATCCAAATTCCTACTTGAACATGGATACAAAAGAGGTAAGATTGACAGCACTTTATTCTTGAGGGAAAAAGGTAAGGATCTACTAGTAGTTCAAATATATGTCGATGACATAATTTTTGGGGCAACCATTGAAAACTGAGTAAGGAATTTGTTAAATTAATGGGGAGTGAGTTTGAAATGAGTATGATGGGTGAGCTTAACTTCTTCTTAGTTTTACAGATCAAACAAAACCCAAATGTAACCATGATCCATAAGAAGAAATATGCAAAAAAGTTGATTAAGAAGTTTAAAATGGATGAATCAAAAGAAATAGGCACATCCATTGCAACAGCTACTAAATTAGACATAGATGAACCTGGTTCATCTGTTGATCAGAAGTTGTATAGGGGCATGATTGGTTCACTTTTGTATCTTACTGTTAGCATACCTGACATAGTTTTCAGTATAGAGCTTTGTGCTCGTTTTCAGGCAAATCCTAAAGAATCCCACCTGACTGCTGTCAAGAGGATACTGAGATATTTGAAAGGCACTACTGATTTTTTCCTTTGGTACCCTAAAGGTAGTAATTTTAATCTAGTAGGATATGCTGATGCTGACTATGTAGGTTTCCTTGTGGATAGGAAAAATACCTCAGGTATGGCTCATTTTCTTGGTTCATGTCTAGTATCATGGGCCACTAAAAAGCAGAACTCAGTGGCCTTATCCAGTGCTGATGCTGAATATGTTGCTGCTACCTCTTGTTGTGCTCAACTGTTGTGGATCAAACATCAGCTGATAGATTTTGGCATTGAAGTTGGTTGCATCCCTATCTTTTGTGATAACACTAGTGCTATAAGTATGACAAAGAACCCAGTTCATCATAAGAGGACTAAGCACATAGATGTTAGACATCACTTCTTAAGGGACAACTATGAGAAAGGATTGATTACCATAGAATTTTGTGCTACTGATAAATAAATTGCTGACATCATTACTAAAGAACTGAGTAGAGAAAGCTTTGAAAGGAACATGTTAGAATTAGGGATGATTAAAATCACCTAATGGGACCAGCTCAGAATGCACAATGAAAAAAAAATTAAAAAAATAAAAATGAAAAAAAAAAATTGGCTAGGAAATCTGAAACTTGTGTAAATATCTAGATTAATTTTTACTCAGTTTCATACTGTAATTAGTATTTATCTTGTGACATGTGTTGATATGACTCACTGATCTCTAACAAAATTTTCTCTATTTTGGTAAATTGAGGTATGATCAAGAGAATTCTAAATGAAGAACTTGATTCATCAGTATTAGTTCATCTAAATAACGAGGTATGTTTTCTATGCTCTGCACAATTAGAAATATAAATATTTAAATCATGAGCAAAGTCTTACCTATGTTAAAAAATATCAGAAAATCCTATCCGTTTATTTTTGAACCAGTTCCGTCCCACTAGAATTCTCACCACATAAAATGCCTAAAATCTAGGGAAGCTTAACCGTTCATTCAACCTGAAATTTCAGGTTGATTAGACATCTAATTGACTGCTAAAAGTTACCGTTAGTCATTAAATAGATTTCTTTCTTTAAATACCCATCATCACCCTCTGCCACCCTCATTATTCCAAACCGTCAAAAATATATTTCACTCTCAATTGTTCTCTCTTCCAAAATCCTAACTCACAAATTCTCTCAAGCCATCAGTTACAATGCCGAACCCTCAAGATAATCCAGGCACTCCTCCACCACCATCTCTTTCTGGTTCCTCCATACCTCCTCCACCCAGTACAAACCCTCAACCGAAGAAAAGACGTATCAAAATGCTCGCTCGAAAAATTGTAGCCACAGGTGCAATGTCGAAGAGATTAAATGCACAATTGAAGGCTACCCAAGCCCAAGAATCTGAACACTCAGACGATTCTTTCAAGTCTGCAAGTGAGGTGGAAGGACCTGCATCTTCTGACTCTGAGAAGATTCAAAGTTCCATTGCTGAGGTACGTTCTGCATTGGTTGAAAGTGTAGAAAATAGGTTTGTTCTTGTTAGGACTATTAGAAATGTGGAAATGCCTGAATTGAGAAGGAAAGGAGGTAAAAATAAACATGAAAAAGAAAAAGAGAGAGAGAGAGGGTGCAAGCAGTTATGTGAGGGGAACAGGGGTAGAAGTGGTTGATTCGTCACCCACCTCTGAGATGATTAGACCAGCAATTTGTGGGGCTGAGGGAGAAATTATGGGAGAAAGTGGCAAGAACACAAGGGGAAGTGGATCAGGGGAGACTGTTGAGGGTTCGGTAAATTTGAGTTCTCATGTAGATGAACCCGGTTCATCTGTTGAAGAAACCCTAGCAGACCTTCTGAGGAAAGTAGATGTCAGTTACAATCCCAAGAAAAGAAAAACTCCAACGCCCAAGATTCCAAGCACTACAAAGAACATCAAGAAAAGAAAGGCTAATTCCCCAACAACTGCTGAAATTCCCATGACAAAAGGGAGAGCCACAAGAAGTATGGTGAAATAGAGTGAGAGTAAGTTACAAAAGGCTTTAGCTGAAAGTAAGAAGAATGGGATAGATAAAGGAAAAGCAAAGGTTGCAGAGACTTCTGAGGCTATTGATGTTGAGGAGATGAAACAGGTCCATCAGGAGGAACACACAACTGTGGAGGTTTAGACCCCAAAGCCTAAAAAGACCAAGACCCCTTCCAAGAAGTCTTCATCAGGGTCTAAGGCTGCTGAATCTTCATTGGCCAAGAGGACAAGGCCTGCAATGAAAAACAAACCTATTAGAATTGCTGAAGATGAGGAATGGAGTAGTGAAGAAGAGAGTGAGTTTGATGGTGAACAAGACAAGCTGGCCAAGTTTGGCAAAAGAAAAATTTTGAAGGGTAGATTGCTGAAAGACTTGGTGGAACCAGGAATGGTTCGTTTGGTTGATGCACTAGTTGTATAGGGCTGGAAGGACATGGTCCTTCAGATGGATAGAAGTCTAGCTAGGAATGAAATCATTGAATTCATGGCCAATGTAGAGGTCAAGGATGGAAGAGTCACCAGCCAAGTGAAAGGAGTTTAAGTGACCTTCGATGCAGAGAAGCTGGGAGAGATTCTTGACATCCCTGCTGAGGGATATGATGACTACACTAGGCAAAGATGGCCAAGTCTGGATTCCCTTCCTCCTGCCCTTGAAATCACTAGGAGATTATGTGATGTTGAAGAAGTGAATGAGGCCAAGTTTGTGCACAAGAGTGAAATGAAGCCACAACACAAAGTCCTTTTTGAATTTGTCAACAAGTGTCTACTGTCCAGGCAGGAAAGAAGGAACATTGCTAACTATATGGACTTAGTTCTGATGGGGTGCCTTAAAAGTGGAAGGCAAATCAACTGGCATGCATTCATCATCAAGCTACTGGACAGGGTTATCAATGGCTCCAAGGCCCATGCCACGCCTTATGGATTTATTCTGACTACTGTTCTGGATCGGTGCAAGGTGCCTCTAAAGAAGTGAGCAATGGCCACAAGCAAGGACCATTTTAGCATTAATACTCTGATTACTTGTGACTATCTAGTCAATGCCATTCCTAATGAACCTGGTTCATCCAAGAAGACACTTGTTAACAGTAAAGTCAGGGCTCTAATTTAGGAAAGTGGGGCCAAGGATGCTGAGATAGCTAGGATGAAGGTTCGCTTATCAGAGGTTGAATCTGAGAGGGATGCTCTCAGAACTGAGCTTACTAAGGAAAAGGAGAACAATGCTGGCGTTCTTCAAAATATGCTGAATCTTCTCCAAGCCCAAAACCAACCCTCTAGCTCCCCCAAGCCTTAGGATTTCTAGCCTTGATCTCCTGAACCTGTCTAGTACCATCAGTGACCCAGATTAGGGATTTCTCTTTCTTTTTGCTCATGTTTTGAATATTTTTGCTTTCTGTTTGTGGATTGTGGTAGCAACATATCTTCTATCAATTATATCTATTGTTTTTGCTCTTATTGACTGTTAATATTTCCTTGATAGTTTGAATATGTTTGCCCGATTACTGATGATTGATTCATGCTTGCACTTGCAGTTGCCCTAGTGGCCATGAGTAATTGTTAAAATTCTGGGACTCACACTTTGTTTATACAACTTTTCGATGATGCCAAAAGGGGGAAGAGATATTGTGCTTTACATATTCTGAATAAGTGATGTTCCTTGATGATAAGTTAATTTTTCTAACTTTGTATTGATGAATAAGCTGAGATAGGGCCTAAGTGAGTGAAAAGCACAGAGTTTGTCATCATCAAAAAGGGAGAATTTTTTGGCCCAAGTAAAGGTGAAGTTTTGAAGACTGACAAAGAAACTTATACATGGACCAGGTCCATCTTGTGAAGCATATTTATGATCAACCCAAACATGTGATATGCACGTGAAGCAGATAAACCTAACTTATCAGAAGTGATATCTCCTGATCATGATCGAAAAGGTTGCATATTGGATAAGGATATATAAAGACTC
Source organism: Nicotiana tabacum (assembly GCF_000715075.1). NCBI lineage: Eukaryota > Viridiplantae > Streptophyta > Magnoliopsida > Solanales > Solanaceae > Nicotiana > Nicotiana tabacum. The sequence continues at coordinate 99,619,485 of NC_134097.1, read as the reverse complement.
CTTACATAAATAGAACACGGTTTAGAAAAAGGATAGAGTTAGAGTATGATATCTACTAGAACTCTTTCACCATGGAAGAGTAGCATCTGTATCCTAGTCAATCTCTAATTACTAACCCCTTAAATATTAGTGTTCTCTTTTACAGGTAATGCACATAAGCAAAAGTAAAACGTGAATTGAGAGCAAAATAGCAAGATAATTTTGCAAGTAATTTATGTGTGATTCAAGCGTGCAAACCTGAAACTATTTGAACCAGATAGAAGAACCAGTTCCAAGTGTCTATCTTTTATTCTAGTTCAATTGTAGTAGGTGATTTTACATTTTACCTTTCAGCTTATTTAGAAGCAATTGTATTAGGTACTTAGAGCTTTTAAGTTAGAGTTAACTTGAAGTTGTCTCAACAGTTGAGGTTGTATGCCACAACGGGATTAGAGTTAATTCTAGGTTTACAAAAGAGTTTTTGTAAATGCAACTTTTGGCTTAGTGATTTTAGTGGAGAGTTTGGGAAAATCCTACTGGAAGGTAGGTCGTGGTTTTTTCACCTTTTGAGCCAGGTATTTTTCACGTAAAATCTTTGTATTCTTTATTTTCTGTATTTGTTATTCTGCAACAGTAGTAGTTGGAACACATAAAAGAACCATGCCCTTCTATAATTAAGTTAAGCGAAAATTTAGTACCACACAAATTATCCTCCCCCCCCCCTCTTGTGTGGTATTGAATTATAAAACATCAATTGGTATTGCAACTTATTTGATCAACAAGTTTTCTTCTACAATTTTATTCAACAGAGCCCCTTATGAACTTTTAATGGTCACCTCCTACCTATGATCTCGATAGATCTTTTGGTTGTTTGCCTTATGCCACTATTCCTCACCATTACCGGGATAAATTACGGTCGTGCGAAGACCGTGCATCCGCCACTGCTGGTAGGAGTCTCTTGCACAATAGGTTTGTGCTAAATTTTCACTTTCTTTCTTCCCCTCTTTCTCACATCCATTTAGGTTTATGTATTAGAAAATATTCTAGAAAAATTACGAGCTTTAGAGTTACAACCAAAAAATTACATTTCTAGCTAGGATGTATTATTTTTGTGTACGTTAAATGCCACCAAATAGTCTCTCCCATTTTTTTCTCCTTTCGCGTTTTCATTGGTCCCCTCAAAATCTTATATAGAATAAAGAATAATTTTCCTTTATAATCGAAAACCGTGTTGATCCTGGTTGTGAGTTTTTTTTTTGGTTTCCTATCCGGTGTCTGTTATCCACATTGGAGTCTGACTATATTCGGATTCATGCCGGGTAGGTCCCTATTCGGGGGTAGCGCTTCCTACCAAGAATTTTTTCATACTCAGGGCTCGAACTCAAAACCTTTGATTAAGAGACGAGCAGCCCCATCCACTGTGCCATCCACTGCACCACATTCTTTGATGGTCTGGTTGTGAGTTGTGACATCTAGGAGATAGATTTTATTTTTATAGTTTGGTAGTGATATCATCACTTTGCATTGTCCGACAGACCAAAACAGAGAATTGATTGTTCCTTTGCAACTTTTAACTAAGGCTGGAAAACCCCGTTGATGTACAATTGAAAGACATTACTTTTGAGATATATACCAGATTCTTTGTCACATTTTCTTGAATTTAGAAAGCTAGGATTCATCCCTAGAATGTACTAGGTATTGCCTTGTGCAGCTTATAAACCTTAGCCTAACCAATTTCACCCAAGACAACTTTTGTACTATTTACTGTTTTTCTGAAATTGATTGATCCGATTAATGGGCCTAAATATGGAAGTACACATATATTTTGGGAAATTGCAATTTGGTAATATCCTGCCAAAACACAGATGGTCTACAGATCCACTCGTTACTTTTAGAAGTACTCTTCCATTCCCGGGCCCAAAGTAAAAGGTCCAATCTGTTATGCCTCGGCTAGGATTCAATATATATAAGTTCTCGTGAAATATAATTTTCAAGGACAAAGAAAAAGTTTCACATTTTCCAAAGATTGGGTAACTTAAAGAATTAAAATGAGAAGACAATTATAAAGCCAAAAACGTACATGCTTTATAAAAGAAGTTGCAGAAATCTGATATTAAAAGTATGCCAACTTCTTCTTTTCCTTGAAATTGTGCCAACGACGATATGTGCCCGTTTGGTTTAGAAAATTTCTTTAATAATATTTCCCATATAACCAAAAACAAAAACTATTTTGGTGGGAAAATAGATATTATTTTTAAAAAAATCAAACCGGAAAATTTATGTTATGTGCGTGAAAAGACTTCCACTAATACCACTAACGAAAAAACCTCGATTATATATTTATATAGATATAAATGCTCTAGTGAAAAGTTATAAAGTTTGAAATTAAAAATCTTATACTAGTATCTCAAGCTTTTAAACTATAAACAAGCCAACATATAAACAAGACAACGTGTATTGAAAAAGCATGATTAAGAAAGGTTACCATCATAAGAAATGCAAAAGATTATTGATAGAAAGACTAAGTGAGCCTATTCTCAAGATATGCTTTATTTATTGGGAACGAAAGATACTAATCATTCTCATCAAAAAGTGATTAGACTTCTATCTAACCTTTGTCTTGGATCCATTATGTTTAGTTCCAAGAAAACAATAGATCAATGTTTTCTTGCACAATCCAATTTGACAATCATAAGCTTCCGTTTATCGATCTTAATTTCTCTAAAATATCCATTTAGTAACAAATAATTGACTTAGTCGATTATCTTAATCCATGTGAGTAGAGTAGTATATAGGTTTGTGATGGTGACAGCAGCACTTAGCATCTTTGCATGCGCATGCAGTCCAGTCTATAAATGAATGCACTGATGAAACAACTTAGTATATATAAGCATCTAAAAGTTTCTCTGTTTTTTCTTTTAATTTGTTCTCAAAATTAATGGGAGTAACTAATCTACGTTTTATTATCAAGTAAACATGTATACCATGAGCTACGAAAGAATAGTTACAACTTACAATATATAAGGAAATAGAATTAGTATACCATTTTCCTTTTTTCAGCCTGTTTGGAACTTTGGTTCCACGACATATAAACAAAATTTAAATTAAAAAAAAAAAAAAACGGAATAAGAGTAATAATGAAGAAAGCAGAGATAGATCCAGGAATGGATTTTATGTCAGTTGAAATATGTGAGTACCACTACATCTATTATTTTTTTTAATTGCTACGTGTATATAGTATAAATGTACATGTTTTAAATTTAAAATTGTTCAATTATATAGCACTCACACACATAGCGAATTAAAAATTTAAAGTTTATGAGTTCCTATATAGTGACTTGTACTTAACATACAAAAATAATTGCGCTCGCAAACCTAATATTAATAGATATATATTTAATGAATTTCTTAAAAAATATACATGGTATAAGTAAAAATTACTGGATCCAACCGTACACCGCATGCTAGATCTGCCACTACTCACACGCACAAATACATACCATACATATATAATATATTAAAACTTAGGCAGAATACATAAAATGACACCTGAACTTGTACCTCAAATCCCTATTACACACCTGTTGACCATAGGAATATTTTCAAACACTCAACCTTTTAAAATTGTATCTATTACACACCACTTTGATATTTGACCACTTCTTTTAAATAGGTGTATGTCACGCACCAATATTATCGTAACATGTGTTATTAAGTTAAAAAATAAAAAAAGGTCTCCATCAAATTTTTTTTTAAAAAAAAGGAACCCAGGCAAGAAAAGAAAAAGAAAAGGGAACTCATCTTCTTCACAAGACCAACCATTATGGCTGCGCCCATTTTCATCTTAATTTCAGCTACCAAAATTTTTAAAATCAAGCTTAGACTTCTTCAAGTCTAAGATCCAACACTTAATTCAAAACATTGTTCTTTGGCATTCTTCAACAAGTTTCAATCCAACTCTCAATTCATCTCCAAATGAGTTCCAATTTGAAATGGAGCTTCTAATCAACAACTAATTCAGCATCCAAATATCAATTTTAGTAAAAAAATAATTTCTCATAAACAATTTTAGTATTGTTCTCTTGATTTTTCGGGCCAATAATTGCACTTTTTGAATCGAAAATTTTTGGGTCTAATTGAAACCGCACTTTCCGAGCCAACAATTTAACATCAATCTCTTGATAATCCAAAAATGCTTTATTTACTAGTTGAAAAATGAAAAAAAAAGTTTGGAAAGTAAAAAAAAAAACTAGAAAAAGGTTCTGTGGGCATTAATGGAGGAAGAAAACTGAAGGAGATGAATAAAAATAAATGGGAAAAAGTTGGACATGTGGCGTTTTTATGAGGCTTCAGATACAAAACTTTTTAGTTCACTCGCCTTATTTGTGTGTAAAGGACATGCGTGCCATGTAGGCAAAGTGGTGTGTAATAGATACAATTTTGAAAGGTTGAGTGTTTGAAAATATTTCCGTAATCAACGGATGTGTAACAGGGATTTGAGTACAAGTTCAGGTGTCATTTTATTTTATGTATTCTGCCTAAAACTTACTCTAATATACACAATATGCTAATTGCTAAAATTGCATTTTCTGTCACAAAGTAGTCGGAATGCTTTGCATTTATTGGCTGGCATCCAGGATATGCGCGCGTGTGTCCATTAATAAGTTGGAAAGCGCATACTACCATCGAATTGTAAAATAGCATAGATTACTTTAAACAAATTAAAGGAAAACTAATATCTTATAGTTAAACCAAGGTCATGTCAAGTAATGAATTGAGTGAATGCCTCTTTTTTTGGATAAAATATCAATTTTGCACACTTTTACCAAAACAAGAGAAATAAACATTATCATTAGTGAAATGAGTAAATGAAGATATCCTAGTAATTATTGAGATGTAGGTCTCTGAAATTATCCCTAAATTTAACGTTAATGGAAGAACACTTTTATTATTTTTATTATTTTTACTATGCAAATCGCCTCGCTCAAAGCAGGTTGATCCTATATTAATATTTCACAGGTAGATGCCGAGATTAGGACTCAAGAACTTTGCTTACTCTAATATTATCTGAAAGTGCATGAATATTCTTACCTAAACTAGTTTATACATAAGATTACAAGATAGACACATAAATATATTAGAAACTTTGACATATTGCGAATATTAACAAACAACTCAAATCAGATATCATAAATGGAAATCACTATAGAGTAAAAGCATCATCATTTTTTTATTTGAAAAACACATTTGAAAATATCAAATTAACTTAATTATTTTTAAATTAAGTTTAAAAATAATTAAGGTTTATGAGTATGCTAACTGGAACATGAACTCACATACCCAAAAAGATTACTCGAATATGAGTCTACATGCCAGTAACGCATTTCCACATATTCCAGGTGAATCATACATGCAACTCAACATACATATATTCAATTAGCATAATAAAGGTGTATAAACATGCACATCAATATACATGAAGCCTATATGTAATGTTATTTCTGGTATGTACATATGCATATAACATTGTATATAACTATATAAGTATATATAGATGATATTCATTCAACGGATATACAAGTCATGCACAACAAGGAAGATACTGTATGACCCATATATTCAACAGATATACAATTCATCCACAACAAGAAAGATACTGCATGATCCATATAACCCTCCATTCCATGCATATACGACCATCAACTCATGTATATAATACCCCCCATATACGTAATATATGTAAAACAATCCAAGTTTGAAAAGAATCATATGTTGAGACATTTATATCATCTCCGGCCTTCTTTGTAAACAAAGAGTAATCATAGTGACTTTGTTGAAAATCCATGTTGAGCAGGGCTTCTGTCAATTTCATATTCCACTATCTAGGTGCCTGCTTAAGTCCATAAAGAGACTTATGTAGTTTGCAGACCTTCCTCTTAGTCTCCCCCTGTCTGCCAAACCCCTTAGGCAATTGCATATAGACTTCCTTAGTGAGATCTCCATTTAGAAAGGCATTGCGGACATTCATTTGTAAGATCAACCACGGTCTTGAAGCAGCTATGACAATAATAGATCTAACAGTCACAATTTTGGCCACGGGAGAGAAAGTTTCTCCATAATTCAATCTTTCCTTCTGGCTGTAGCCTTTAGCCACTAGCCTAGCTTTGAACCTTTCTACTTCACCATAGGCTTTGTACTTAATCCTATAAACCCACCTGCAGCCAATGGGAATCTTCCCAGGTGGTAAGCAATAATACTCCAAGTTTGGTTATCTTCAAGTGCTTCAATCTCCAACTTCATTGTTGCTACCCACTTGGGATTAGTTGCAGCTTCTTTGAAGGAAGTTGGTTCTAACAGAGTTGAATAAGCTGCAAGGACCTGCTTATATGATGAAGCGATAGAAGAATAGTTCACATAGGAATTGGATAAGTACACTTAGAGCCTTTGGAGGTAATGACATAGTCTTACAGTCACAGGTGGCTTGCTTGGTCTAGAAGACCTTCTGTGTTCAGCAAGAGGGTCATCATCTTGTTGAGAAAGCACAGGTGCATTTTGAGTAACATCGGGCAAGTGATCAACAACAGAAGGGATCAGAGAGGTAGCTTCTTCTTAGCTTGTTATGAGAAACTCTCCGAGAGGAGTCTGCAGGCAACTGATTTGAACTGGTGTCCATAGACACCTTTATTGTTGGTGGTGCAGAAGAAAAAGGAGTAATATTGCTCAGAATAGAAGAGAGCAAGTCTAGGAGAGGAAATACAAAGCTTCCAGTAGATGTGGCATACTTAAAGGGAAAACTGTTCTCTTGAAACACAACATTTCTGTTGATAATAAATGTTTTTGAATATAGAGTATACAACAAATAACCTTTTTGAGTGGAAGAATATCCTAGAAATACATCAGGTACTGTTCTGAGTGAGAACTTATCCAGCACTTAAGGACAAATTGCATAGCACTAGCAGCCAAAGACTTTGAGATGAGATAATGAAGGAGCGTGCAAATATAGCATCTCAAATGGTGATTTGTATCCAACAACTTTAGTGTCATGACCCAATTTCCCCTCTGTTGGGCTTCGTGACGGCACCTAGTCTTAAGGACTAGGTAAGCCTAACATTTACGGAAGAACAACAATAATAAATAACATCTTAAAATTCTTCTGGAATGAATCCTTTATAAAATGAACATATTCCCAAAATCCAGTAGTACAAGTCATAAACTCTACAGAGTTAGCTACCACTTCTAAATATAACTATTTGGAAAAGAGTGAAAATAATTGAATACAAGTAAGAAGGTGACTCCGAAGCCTACGAATGTAGCAGCAAGTTTACCTCGAGTCTCCTCAGCAATGATCCGCACAACTACTAACGATCGATACCTGGGATCTGTACAACAAAAATGTGTAGAAGAGTAGCATGAGCACACCACGGCGGTGCCTAGTAAGTATCAAGACTAACCTCGGTGGAGTAGTGACGAGGAACAATCAAGACACCTACCGGTTTAATAAATTATAAAATTATAAGCATAGGAATTACGGAACATGATATATATATATAAAGACTACACAATATAGCTAACAATACAACAATCACAACAAGGGAAGAAAACAACAATTAACAGTGGAAATACCACAATAATGACATAGAAAAACGAGTGAAATCACAAACCCAAAACCTAAATCACAAATACAGTAAAGGTAAGCAATAACTTAGAACCTATGACAGTGTTCACATCAGGTCTTATCCAACAAACTCCATGCAAACCTACAGCTCACGGGTCCCAGTACCTGAAATCTAACACTTGGCATCTTGTGCCCCAATCACACCTCATGGTCATGCTGACAACTCACTTGCTAAGTAGAGCCACTCTCACACATATGACAAGTAAACGAGGGTGTACATCTATACTTAGTAATATCAGGAGAACTTCATATCCAATGGGAGTGTTCAACTACGTGTATGCTTGTGCAAGTGCTTTAACATAGTTCCTACTAGCTAATAAGCATAGGGAAAAGAACAGACAGCACATAAGATGTTTTCTCACAACTTCCACGAGATAAAAACTCATACAGGTAAAGCGTACCACAACACAATATCAAACAACAAGAATGCCCCCAGGCCATCACAAATCATCACAATCAATCCCTGACATAGCCCACCTTGTCTCGCCACATGTGCAAATAATAACATAATAAGTGCCCGCCTTGTTTTGCCACACATGCATCATAATGTTCCCACCTTGTCTCGCCACATGCGCAACCCATATATAAGCATATATACATATCCTGCCTTGTCACACCGCATGTACAATATATCAATAGTAGCAATAGCACGGCAGAAACCTCATGCAACCCCACAACAACAACCGCACGGCAGAAACCTAGTGCATTACAATATCAACAACTGCACGGCAGAAACCTCATGCACCACTACAACAAGTACAACATCAACAATGACAATATACACAAGAACACGACAAGTAAATCAACTCAAGAACTTTCGATCACAAGGAGACGGTAAAACTAGCTCACAAGGAATAACCACAATAGAGAATACTAAGTGTAATAAGGACAACCCAACAAGGGAGAAAATAATATGAAGCAACGATCCCACAATGTAGTTCAACAACAAGGAAGCTAACACGAATCAAATAATTCCAAATAAGAAAATGTCAACTAAATATAGGATATCTAAACTTCTTTTAAGGTTGGGCAAATAACAAAAAATATACAACAATTTCAATTAAGGATGAGCAGCGGGAAGATAATTATAACCTCAATTAAGATTAAACAATTACAGGTGAGATAATAATGATTTCCAATAAAGACAAGCAATTATGAAAGATAGCATGACAATAGAAGAGGTAAAACTCTTCAGTTAAGCAAAATAAGAGTCAATTAGGTAATACGAATGAATCATAAGCAATTAATTCCAATTAAATCATGAAAAGGTAAAACTAGTAAATAAGAACTCAATCATATCAAGAATAACTCCATACATAGTGAATATAAGAACCTAAGAACCCTAAAAGGCCAATTCCCCACAAATAAGTCCGAGTACGCATTCGTCACCTTGCGTACACGAACTACAATCAACACAGAAGACTCAAATCCTAAGGGGAAGTCCCCCACACAAGGTTAGGCAAGATACTTACCTCAAGACGACAAACTGATACTCTAAAATGCACTTCTTGCGGATGGCTCAAATCTAACCAAATATACTTCAAAGCACAAATAAAACACATAAGAAACTATTCCGGATCATAAAGTCTCAATCTTTAATAAAAGTCGATCCCCGAGCACGCACCTCGGAAACCGACAAATTTTACAAAAATCGAATACTTATTCCGATACGAGTTCAACCAAATAAAAATTATCAAATTCCTATATCATTTCGACCTTCAAATTGTTATTTTTCATTTTAGAAATTTTCTTCAAAAACCAACATTTTTCTCAATCTAAATCACAAATTAAATGATAAAAATGAAGACAAAATCGTGGAACATAATCAATTCTAGGTGAAGAATACTTACACAATCGTTTTTCTTGAAAAATCCACAAAGAATCGCCCAAAACCGAGCTCTAACATTCCAAACATGGTGAAAATGGCAAACCCTCGAAATAGAGTACTATTTTATTTTGCCCAGGTCATAAAGCATCGCGAACGCGGAAGGGTGCACGCGTTCGCGAAGGAGAAAAATGAAGGCTTCTAGGATGCCCCTACGCGAATGCGAGCAAAGGGCCACGAACGCGAAAAATAAGAAGTAGGAACCTACGCGAACGCTGGAAGAAGGACGCAAACACGAAGAGTAAATGACCAGCAGTGCCCATCTCCCATTTTCTACTACGTGAATGCGATGGGATAAACGCGAACACGAACAAGGGAAAGGGTAGAACTTCGCGAACGCGAGAGGATAAATGTGAATGCTAAGAAGGATTTCGAGATGGTCAGCAACAAAGCATCACGAATGCGAAAGACTATTCACGGTCGCAAAGGAGGGTACTAGAAGCAGAAAACAGCAGTTCCAAAAATGAGAAAAATGACCCGTAACCCACCCGGAATACACTCGAAGCCCTCGAAACCCCGTCTAAACATACAAACAAGTCATATAACCTAACACGGACTCGCTCGAGGTCTCAAATCATATCAAACAACGCCGAAACGACGAATCACACCATGATTCGAACTTAGGAACTTACAAATCTTCCAACTTCCAAAACTCGTGCTGAAACCTATTAAATCAACCCGGAATGACGCCAAATTTTGCAGACAAGTCCATAATGACATAACGGAGCTGGTCCAACTCTCGAAATAGCATTCCGACCTTGATATCACAAAAGTCAACTATGGGTCATACTTCTTCATTTTCCAAACTTCAACTTTTCCAACTTTTATCGAAACGCCTCAATTTACCCTACGGACCTCCAAATCCGAATCCGAACATACACCTAAGACCCAAATCACAATACGAAGCTATTGAAATTACCAAAAACCCATTCTGGAGCTGTTTACTCAAAAGTTCAATTCCGATCAAATTCTCACCGCTTAAGCTTCCAAAACTAGATTCATTCTCTCATTTTGACTCTGAATCATCCATTAACTGAATTCAACCATACACGCAAGTCGATACCCATGTTATGAAGTTGTTCCACACCTTACGCCATTGAACGGATCTTAAATTCTCAAAATGACCGTTTGGGTCGTTACATTTAGAGGGCAATCGATTGAGTAGATATACTGTAGTAGAAACACATTCTCCTCAAAATCTCAAAGGTACAACAGCTTGAAATCTGAGTGATCTAGCTATTTCCAAAATGGATCTGTGTTTTGTTTCTGCCATCCCAATCATTTAGGGTGTATAGACACATGTACTTTGATGGAAAATACCAAGATTAGATAGCAGGCTCTTAAATTCAGTATTAAAAAAATCACTTCCATTATCAATTCTTAGAAACTTTACAGTAGCAGAGAACACATTTTTTACTTGACTAAGAAAGTCTCTTAGAACTACAATAGCATCTGACTTAGACTGTAATAGAAAATCCAAGTATACCTTGTGTGGTCATCAACTAGGGTAACAAAATATCTCTTACCATAATGTGTGGGCACTCTATAGGGTCCCCATATATCATAGTGAAGTAGTTCAAACATTGATTTTGTAGTTGTACTGCTTAGCTGAAAAGGCAGCTTGGTCTGCTTTACTACTGCACACATAGTGCAGTGATGAGAATCAACTGTTGTGAGTTTGCTTAGCTCTTCTACTCTCTTTATTATATCTAAAGGAGCATGGCCTAACCTTCTATGCCACAAAGTACTAGAAATAGAATTACATGAAGAAATTGACCTAGAGTTTATTGTGTTAGTACACTTATATGTTGCCTAATATAGATCTTGTTTTGGAATACCTCCTTGCATAATGTATAGTCCATGTTATTCTCTGCCAATCCCCTTCACTTGAACACTGAAGAGGTCCTGAAAAAAATACAAAAATCAGGGAAGAATCCCACCATACACTTTAGCTCCTTAGTGAGTTTTGAGACTGACAGTAAGTTGAACTTGAAGTCAGGAATATACAGGACATTAAAGATCTCATGATTACTTAATACAGAAGTGCAACCTGTGTGAGACACTGACATAACATTTCCAGTAGGAAAATGTACTTTGGTTGCTTCTGTATTTGGAAATGGTCTATAAGTGTGTAATATCTCTAAACTTGAAGTCATGTGATTGAAGCCCCAGTGTCAACTATCCATTTACTATTGACACGTTGAGACATAAAAGCGTTCACATGGTTTAGAATACTTGTTGCAGCAACTTTGTTGGATAAGTTTAATCCTTCTGAACTTCCTTTAGAAAGTAGCTAACAACTTACTGGTATTTCTCATGAGTAAAGATGGGGCTAGATGAGGCATCTGCTGGAAAGGAGCAGGTTGACTCATTTGTTGTGTAGCACCTGAACTAGATGATCCATTGACCATATGAGTCATGTTGGCAGCCATATTGCATCTCTCTACACCTGAAATTTATGTATTGCCAACATAATTGGCATGTTGTCCTGTACTAATTCATTTTCTTTTGGCTTTGAAATCAGTAGGATATCCAATTAATTTGTAACAAATTTTTTTGTGCGTCCCTTATAGTGATAATACTCACACTAAAGTTGACTTCTTTTGGACCTATAGTTTCCAGTATTGTTCACACTCTTACTGTTATACAAGGCAGTACTTCCCAAGGCTTCAGTGACCTGAGCAACTTGGGTTGTTCTTGTAATATTCCTTTGACTCTCCTGATCTACTAACAAAGAGTAGGCTTTGTTTATACTTGGAAGGGGAGACATCATCATGATCTGACTCCTTGATTGAGAATATGACTCATTCAACCCAGTGAGAAATTGAAGAAATCTTTGATACTCAAAGTGTTGAGCATACTATTTGAATTCAGGGCAAGGAAAACCAGGAAAAGGCATAAGGGCAGCAAACTCATCCCGCATCTCTCTAAGCCTTGAAAAGTAGTCAGTCACAGTCATGGTTCCTTGGGTCAGTGTATGAACTTATCTGGGCAAATAGAGTATTCTCGAGCCATTTACTCTATCTAACCTCTCTTTCAATTCCTCCCAAACTCTATGAGCACTAGGCGCATACAATACACTACTCGACAAGATAGGGCTGGATGAGGCATCTGCTGGAAAGGAACAGGTTGACTCATTTGTTGTGTAGCACCTGAACTAGATGATCCATTGATAGTAGGAGTCATGTTGGCAGTCATATTGCATCTCTCTATACCTGAAATTTATTTATTGCCAACATAATTGGCATGTTGTCCTGTACTAATTCCTTTTCTTTTGGCTTTGAAATCAGTAGGATATCCAATCAATTTGTAATAATTTCTTTTGTGTTTCCCTTATAGTGACAATACTCACACTGAACTTGACTTCTTTTGGACCTATAGTTTCCAGTATTGTTCACACTCTTACTGCTATATATGGTAGTACTTCCCAAGGCTTTAGTGACCTGAGCAACTTGGGTTGTGCTTTTAAGATTCCTTTGACTCTCCTGATCTACTAACAAAGAGTAGGATTTGTTTATACTTGGCAGGGGAGACATCATCATGATCTCACTCCTTGATTTAGAATATGACTCATTCAACCTAGTGAAGAATTGAAGAAGTCTTTGATACTCAAAGTGTTGAGCATAATGTTTGAATTCAGGGCAAGGACAACCAGGACAAGGCATAAGGGCATCAAACTCATCCCACATCTCTCTATGCCTTGAGAAGTAGTCAGTCACAGTCATGGTTCCTTGGGCCAGTGTATGAACTTCTCTGTGCAAATAGAGTATTCTCGAGCCATTTACTCTATCAAACCTCTCTTTCAAATCATCCCAACTCTATAAGCACTAGACGCATACAATACACTACCCAATAATCCTGGTCTCACAGCATTCATTATCCACGAGAGAACTATAGCATTAAATTTCTCCCACAAATCATGAAGCTCAGGCTCAAATTTAGATTTAGGAAATCTCCGATCAACAAAACATAGTTTACTTTTACCTAGCAAGTCAATTCTCATTGCAAGACTAAATAAGACATAATTGTCTGATCCAGTAAGTTGAAGAGAAATCAGAGAGCTACCTGGTGTGTCTGTTGGTTGCAGGTACAAAGGATGATTGTGATCGATGGTAGGAAAAATAGCAGTTCCAGCAGTGAAATTGCCAATAGTTGAGGTCGCACCAACGAGTTCATCTTCAATCGCCATTGTTGATCGAGAGATAGCTTCAAAAGTAAGAGGCTTACAAACCCTAGCTTCAACTAAATGTTACTCTAGCTCGATTCAGCTCTCAATTGCAGAATTGAAGTACCAGAAAAGACTCAATTTCCTCGCAATTTGCTTAGATTTCAACCGGTGGCTCTGATACCAAGTTAGCTGCCATGGATATGAGATCTAAGCTAAGAAGAAGAAGAATCTAGAAGAAGAGAAGGAATAAGAGAAAGGCTCGATACATTTCTGAATGAAGAAGAAAGACAATTGTACAAGTGTCTACTATTTATAAAAAATTAAATAACTTCCTTAACTAACTACTAACTAACTCACTAACTGACTAACTATGGTTTAGCATTATATTATAACTAAACTACGGTAAACTATGTTGATTAACAGCCCCCCCCCCCCCCCTCCAGCCCCCCCCCCCTATTTAGAATGTTCAACATCATGCATAATTTATGTTTTGAAAGTATATGTTTGGTCTTATCTTAGCTGTAACGTTATGTTTGCTATTGATATTTTGCTCCAAGTTATATTCAAATATTTAAGTGTGGAACCAAAGTTGGAATTGCTGGCAGTATCAATCTCTATCGACGACAAAAATTTTTGTCCCATTTTATATTTCAATGTACACACCACCAATTATTTTGGATATATTTCAATTAAATGGATCATGTTATTTATTTCCTCATATCAGCTAACTTCTTTTCCTTTTTCTTCTTTTCTTGTGAAAATTTGAAATGCTAATTAGTTTATATTGACATCTCCTATGTGTGATGATTTCAATTATGATAATTATACTTTCCTTATTCCACTGGAAAAAGGAAAAATGGAAGGAAACAAAAAAGATAAATGATCAAATTTCAGTTACTATATGTTTTATTAGGGTTTAATTTCATAAATGGTCACCTCATTTTTCACTTTATTACCGCAAAAGTCATTAAACAACTTTTGATGATGAATTATTGTGGGATAATTAACACTCGCTCGCACACCTAGAACTGAACATCTGGTGCTTGGACAATATTGAAGGATTGCGTATAGGTGTTCGTAACACGCAGCGGAAGACAATAACAATCCTAGGCAGATCTTTTTATGTTTAAAATTTATTTACATGTCAATAGATCAGATCTAAGACGTACCTGGTGAAGAGAGTCTCGTTTCAAAATTTCTTCGATAGTGCGAAGACTCTATGTGTATCCACACCGAGACTGATCCTTGCTATCAACTCTTTGATCAATGAAACCCGCGAATAAATTGAACGAAATATTGTGTTGAAATTTTTCACAAAAATCTCAACTCAATGTTAGAAGAACAAGAAACACTTTTCTTGCAATTGTATTTTCTCTCTTGGCTTTGTATTGCACTCTCACTTTCACAAAGTGGGTTTTCTTCTCAAGAAAAAATATTGTGCAAATTTTTGTTCCATCACCCTTTATATAACATCACCTATAAACCCTTTTCCTATTTGATTGAGGTAATAATTTATTTAGGGTAAAAATTTATTCCAAAATAAATCACAATCGAATTGTATGGAAAATAGGAAATCACGTTTTAACTAAACGTGACTGCCGAACCAATCCAACTTAATGTTGGAGTTGGTTGGATTCAATTCATACGTCCTTTTATGGACTTTTCCTATCCAATTCCAAATTGGTAAATTAATTAATATGTTATATATATAACTTTTATATAAATCAATATTAATTCATATTATATATATCTCAAATATATTTCAACCAAGAAAAATAATTTATTTTCTATTCTAAATAGAAACTTCAATTTGTTCACAATATTAATTATATCCTCTGTGCTAGCAAAGAATATAATAATATTTCATTTGGACTAATAACTAAATTTATTTAACTAATTAAATTCTTTAATTTAATTAACAAATAATAAAGTAACTAATCCTTTAGCAAAGATCAGAACACTCGTTAGTGTGCGACCCCATAGGTTCAATACTAAACCGGTAGTAAATTGATCACATCAATATACTAATCAAGGGTGGCGTCTAGCAACACTCCTTAACGATCGGATAGAATGAAGTATACAATTTACTCTCACGAACCAGTAGAAGAATAATGTAGTAATTCCTCTTGTCCTTATAGATCTGGATCACCCTAGGATATGGTTCAACTGTCAAATCTTAATAGGCGACCAACTATGTGTTCATGTCAGATATAATCGACCATTGAATGACCTAAGAAACTCATTTCTTCTTTAATTCAATTGCCCTGGCCAAGGTCTTAGTTTGGTCATTTATAATTCATGACAACATGGAGCTTAAACTCATTACCAAGAGTTGACAGATTCCATCTTGATCAATCACGAATTCTACAAGTATTTAATCGTACCCAATATCCTTTCAACTATCGCCCTGGGGCCATAGGTGTCTGGTATCAAAGCACAATAAATAACTTGTCAATTACTATGACGATCTCAGGTCAAAGGAAACTCTTACATCACATTCTTCAAGAGAATATCCTATTGACAGTTTATGGTAATTCTAACTATTAGGAATTATCCAATGAGTCGGTTCAATGATCATATCTCTATATGCATCATGTATCTATGTGATTTAGTTAATGAGATCAACTAATCTTTATCCAATAAAGACGATCACATAAATATTGATCTAACCGTATTACTAATGTCCAAATTAATAATCATACGATCAAGAACAAATTTAGATTAAATTGTAAGAGACTTTGCTCTCATTATCATGATCTCTATCACGATGACAAATCTCAAAATTTAATCAAGGACCTTATCAAATTAATCAAATAATTAATAATAACTATGATATATAAAAGAATATCAAATGCCACATATTTTTATATCAAATAACATTCACAAAAATATGTTCAAATCATCAAATATGAGATTGGATCTAGGGCATATCTACTATATCCCTAACAATCTCCCACTTGCACTAGAGCCAATCGCTCTTATACTTCATTCCCAATTTTCACTTGTGCTTGTCAAACTCCTTTGTACCATGAGCTTTAGAGTGGGTATGGAGCATTCCTTTCCATCAACCTTTTGAATCTAGACGTCTCCACGTTCAATTATTTCTCTTATCAAGTGATCCCTTGGCAAAACGTGTTTGGATTTTTGGTGTGATTTTGGTTCTTTTGCTTGAGCAATGGCTCCAGTGTTGTCACACAATAATGAAATTGTACCTTCTATTGAAGGAACCACACCAAGTTCAGTTAAGAACTTTTTCATCCATACAGCTTTCTTAGCAGCTTCACTAGCTGTTATATATTCTGCTTCAGTCACTGAATCAACTACTGTAGCTTGTTTGGAACTTTTCCAACTCACTGCACCACCATTTAAGGTGAATACATAACTAGAAATAGATTTGCTATCATCTCTATTTGAATAGAAACTTGCATCAGTATAACCTTCAAGTTTCAACTCAGAATCCCCATAGATGAGGAATTAGTCTTTAGTCCTTCTTAAGTACTTAAGAATAGTCTTCACTACCTTCCAATGTTCCTCACCAGGATTTACCTGATATCGGCTAGTCACTCCAAGTGCATAAGCCACATCAGGACGTGTGCATGTCATGGTATACATGATAGCTCCCACTGCACTAGCGTATGGGATCTTACTCATGCGTTCTCTCTCTTCAGGTGTTTTAGGACAATCCTCCCTACTGAGAGAAATTCCAGTGCCTATCGGTAGATAGCCTCTTTTGGAATTCTCCATGTTACACCTCTTTAAGATGGTATGAATGTACAAAGACTGGGAAAGTCCAAGCAGCTTCCTAGATCTATCTCTATAGATCTTTATTCCTAATAAATAAGCTGTTTCTCCCAAGTCTTTCATGGAAAACTGTTCAGATAGCCAAATCTTGGTACTTTGCAATGCTGGTATGTCATTCCCTATGAGAAATATATCATCAACATACAACACTAAGAATATAATTGTGCTCCCACTAACCTTTTTGTACACACAAGGTTCTTCTTCGCATCTAACAAAATTGAACTTTTCAATTGTCTTGTTAAAGCAAATATTCCAACTTCGAGAAGCTTGCTTTAGTCCATAAATGGATCTTTGTAGCTTGCAAATTTTATTATGATCAGACGAAGATGTGAAACCTTCAGGTTGTGTCATGTACACATCCTCTTCTAGCTCACCATTAAGGAAAGCTATTTTCACATCCATTTGCCATATTTCATAATCATAGTATGATGCTATAGCAAGCAAAATCCAAATAGATTTGAGCATTTCCACGGGAGAGAAAGTCTCGTCATAGTCGACTCCTTCTTTCTGACGATATCCCTTGGCAACAAGACGGGCTTTGTAGGTCTCCACCTTTCCGTCTGCTCCAATATTTTTCTTAAAAACCCATTTACAACCAATAGGTTTTATATCCTTTGAAGGTTCAACTAAAGTCCATACTTTATTTTCCTTCATGGATTCCATTTCGGATTCCATGGTCTTTTGCCACTTCTCATAATTGAAACTTTGTATAGCCTCTTCATAGGTCTTAGGGTCATCATCATTATGATCAACCTCATTTGATACATCATCTTGTACCAATAAATTTAATCTAGTTGGTACATGGTGTTCTCGTGTAGACCTTCTAAGAGGTACTTGTACAACTTGTTCACCTTGTGTTGGATTTGGTTGTTGTTCAATTTGGTTTGGAACTGGTTCATTAACCTGTTCTTAAACTTCATTTAGTTCTTGAACTTCAACCGTTGAAGATAGCAACTTCCTTGGCAACTTCAAAACATCCAATAAAGGTTCTTCAACTTGGTTCTCATGATCTTTATTTTGTGTTGATTCATTAGTTTCTTGATCTTCATCAAGTTCTATTTCTCCATTATAATTTCCTTCTAAAAGAAATTCCCTTTCCAAAAAGATTGCTCCTCTGGCCACAAACACTTTATGGTCAGAGGGGTGATAGAAATAATATCCCATTGTTTCCTTGGGATACCCAATGAACCTACACTTATCAGATCTTGAGTCAAGTTTATCAGACTGTAGTCTCTTAACATAAGCTGGACAACCCCAAACTTTAATATGTTTAAGGTTAGGCTTACATCCTTTCCATATCTCATATGGTGTTGCAGAGACTGACTTAGTGGGAACTTTATTAAGTAAGTATGTTGGTGCTTCCAAAGCATATCCCCATAAATTTATTGGAAGATTAGTGAACCCCATCATAGATCTCACCATATCTAATAAGGTTCGATTTCTCCTTTCAGATACACCATTGTGTTGTGGTGTTCCTGGAGGTGTCCACTGTGAGAGAATCCCATTCTCTTTGAGATATCTGGTAAAATCTTCACTAAGATATTCTCCACCTCTATTAGACCTTAGTACTTTGATACTTTTACCAGTCTGCTTCTCAACTTCACTACGGAACCTTTTGAACATTTCAAAAGATTCAGACTTGTGTTTCATAAGATACACAAATCCATATCTTGACATATCATCAGTGAAGGTGATGAAGTAAGAATATCCACCTCTAGCTTGAATTTTCATGGGCCTACAAACATCTATATGAATTAGTCCCAATAATTCAGAAGCTCTTTCTCCACTTCCAGTAAATGAAGATTTGGTCATTTTTTCTTTGAGACAAGATTCACAAGTTGGATATGATTCAAAATCATACTTGTCAAGGTACCCTTCCTTGTACAACTTGTTAATTCTTTTCTCTCCAATATGACCAAGCCTACAATGCCAAAGGTATGTTTGATTTACATGATCATCTCTTTTCCTCTTAAGACTTGAAACATGCATAATCGAATTAGCATTCACATTAGGTAAGACATAAATGTCATATTGGAGATAGCCATTCACATATAAATTATCACTATAATAAATAGAGCAAATACCATTGCCTATATTTATGCGAAAACCACGTTTGTCTAACATAGAAGCTGAAATTATGCTCGAAGCAAATTTAGGAACATAATAACAATCATCCAACATAAGTATTTTGCTCGTATGCATTATTAAAGAAATTGATCATACAGCTACGACCGCAACTTTTGCACCATTTCCAACTTGTAGATTAACTTCTCCTTTCTTTAGCCTCCTACTTACCTTGAACCCTTGCAACATATTACAGATGTTATAACCACTGCCAGTATCTAATACTCACAGTGAAGAATTAGTAGTAGCTAAAGAAACCTTGAAAATATTTTTCATTAATGTCTCACCTTGTTTCTTGTCCTTTAGTGTTGCAAGATACTCCTTGCAGTTTCTCTTCCAATGTCATTTCTTCTTACAGTGAAAACATTCAGCATCATATACTGGCTGCAAGATCAAATCTTCAGAAAGCTCTTTACCAAGCTTGTACCCTAACTTCTCATGTTCTTCAGTAAGAACGATCATATGATTGACAAGGGTTCCAACTGGAGAGTTTTGAATGTCCAACTGTGTATCAATCATCTTCTTAAAATATTCAATGATTGCAGTTCAGAACTCATAGAAGCGAGAATGATGTGTTTAATAGCAAGGCATTCTTCCAAGTATTTCTGATAAACCTTGGTGCCTTGAACATCATTCTCTGGTGGGATTATCTTTGCAGGCTTATCGATCACATCAATAAGCTTTTCATGCATGAGAACAATTCTCAAATTTCTATATCAGTCATCAAAGTTTGGTCCTACCAATTTGTTGGTCTCAAGTATTTCACACAGTGATATAACAGACATACTGAGAAATCTAAAATATAGAAAAGAAAAGGTAATAATATAAGAACATATTTGCATATATCATAAAGACATGAACTTTTATCTAAATGATATTTTCACTAATTAGTTTAAACTATTTACCCTCATTATAGTTTACAAAATCTTTATTTCTGTTAGTGCAGTAACAGAATCCTTTAACAATATGTATGAGCCCCTTGAAAGTCAAGTCGCTTCTCACATATATTTTAAAGGTAGGTACTCTTACCAATTGTATCCCCATACAATTTTCTTAAATAGCTCTATGTCAAATAGTCCCCTGGTAGTCAGGTCGATCCTATTGGCATAGTTGAGTTCAACCATCATGATAGCAAAGAACTTATTAAATTTTATACTCCCCCAGGTAGTCCAGGCGTCTAGTGTAAAATTGAATAATTCTTTCAATCCATACATCTAATGAAATAAATAATTTTAACATATTCTCGAACTATAAGTCTCCTGGTAATCAGGCCGCTCCTTATAAATAAGAAATAAGTAAAATTAATTACCTTGATGGATAGCTCTATAAAAAATATCTTATATTTTATTATTTAAGAACTCAAATTTTAGTAAGAGGGAATTGCTACTAAAACAATTTTTAATAACATGAAGATCAAATCTTTTATAGCATGTGAATTTAGTTCAAGTTGTCTACATGCTTAGTCCTAAATTGATTTACATCACATGTACTAAATAATTCAAAATTATATAATGAACAAGCACGTGACTTAAAACAAAATTCAACATCCTCTAACATGTTTATATTATATATCACATAAAAAGAATTCATGCTAGAATATTATTATTAATTAACATCTCATGAACTAATAACAATTAAAAATAACAATAGAATCATGTAACCTAATATAGATTCTCATTGTATCTAATACAAAATTTTAAATTCAAGTTATGAACTATCTCAATAGTTCAAATGATTTAACTATTGCACAAGACACATGTATTATGGTTTTAATTCTTCAAATATAACATAAAAATATTTCGTAAATAAATTTTAGATACAATAAACCACTGCTCTGATACCACTGAATGATTGCGTATAGGTGTTCGTAATACGCAGCGGAAGACAATAACAATCCTAAGCAGATCTTTTTATGTTTAAAATTTATTTACATGTCAATAGATCAGATCTAAGACGTACCTGGTGAAGAGAGTCTCGTTTCAAAATTTCTTCGATAGTGCGAAGACTCTATGCGTATCCACACCGAGACTGATCCTTGCTATCAACTCTTTGATCTATGAAACCCGCGAACAAATTGAACGAAATATTGTGTTGAAATTTTTCACAAAAATCTCAACTCAATGTTAGAAGAACAAGAAACACTTTTCTTGCAATTGTATTTTCTCTCTTGGCTTTGTATTGCACTCTCACTTTCACAAAGTGGGTTTTCTTCTCAAGAAAAAAAATTGTGCAAATTTTTGTTCCATCACCCTTTATATAACATAACCTATAAACCCTTTTTTCCTATTTGATTGAGGTAATAATTTATTCAGGGTAAAAATTTATTCCAAAATAAATCACAATCGAATTGTATGAAAATTCGGAAATCACGTTTTAACTAAACGTGACTGCCGAACCAATCCAACTTAATGTTGGAGTTGGTTGGATTCAATTCATACGTCTTTTTATGGACTTTTCCTATCCAATTCCAAATTTGTAAATTAATTAATATTTTATATATATAAATTTTATATAAATCAATATTAATTCATATTATATATATCTCAAATATATTTCAACCAAGAAAAATAATTTATTTTCTATTCTAAATAGAAACTTCAATTTGTTCACAATATTAATTATATCCTCTGTGCTAGCAAAGAATATAATAATATTTCATCTGGACTAATAACTAAATTTATTTAACTAATTAAATTCTTTAATTTAATTAACAAATAATAAAGTAACTAATCCTTTAGCAAAGATCAGAACACTCGTTAGTGTGCGACCCCATAGGTTCAATACTAAACCGGTAGTAAATTGATCACATCAATATACTAATCAAGGGTGGCGTCTAGCAACACTCCTTAACGACCGGATAGAATGAAGTATACAATTTACTCTCACGAACCAGTAGAAGAATAATGTAGTAATTCCTCCTGTCCTTAGAGCTCTGGATCACCTTAGGATATGGTTCAACTGTCAAATCTTAATAGGCGACCAACTATGTGTTCATGTCAGATATAATCGACCATTGAATGACTTAAGAAACTCATTTCTTCTTTAATTCAATTGCCCTGGCCAAGGTCTTAGTTTGGTCATTTATAATTCATGACAACATGGAGCTTAAACTCATTACCAAGAGTTGACAGATTCCATCCTGATCAATCACGAATTCTACAAGTATTTAATCGTACCCAATATCCTTTCAACTATCGCCCTGGGGCCATAGGTGTCTGGTATCAAAGCACAATAAATAACTTGTCAATTACTATGACGATCTCAGGTCAAAGGAAACTCTTACATCACATTCTTCAAGAGAATATCCTATTGACGGTTTATGGTAATTCTAACCATTAGGAATTATCCAATGAGTCGGTTCAATGATCATATCTCTATATGCATCATCTATCTATGTGATTTAGTTAATGAGATCAACTAATCTTTATCCAATAAAGACGATCACATAAATATTGATCTAACCGGATTACTAATGTCCAAATTAATAATCCTACGATCAAGAACAAATTTAGATTAAATTGTAAGAGACTTTGCTCTCATTATCATGATCTCTATCACGATGACAAATATCAAAATTTAATCAAGGACCTTATCAAATTAATCAAATAATTAATAATAACTACGATATATAAAAGAATATCAAATGCCACATATTTTTATATCAAATAACATTCACAAAAATATGTTCAAATCATCAAATATGAGATTGGATCTAGGGCATATCTACTATATCCCTAACAAGTATTGCAAAAGCCAACCAGATTTGAGATTTTATTGTCAAGACAAAATTTAGTTGATTACATAATATATGTCTTCGATCGATTAAATAGGAGAATGCGAAACTCATTTTATAGAAGAGTTTAACCAGTGGCTATTTGGGATCTGAGTCTTTAATATTTGATCCGAATAAAAAGTAAACATTGTATAACCTTGAGCCATAACTAAAATATTAGTATGAGAGATTCATTTTGTACAACAAGCTCAAATTTCTTATGAACCTTTTTCTAAGTGCCCTTAATGGCAAGTGACACAATTTAATAACTCAAAATCCAAATAGTCAAAGTGTGTGCAGATTAATTTAAACACCAAATTCAAACCATAGAGAATGCAGCTTTTAATAGATTTACAGCTCAAGACAAGTCCACTTAACTATCACTGCTAAGGCATAGACAAACTTGAGAAGGTTGGGGTTTAATAATATCACGAGCTAGTCACTTTTTAGTCCTGTAACTAAAAAATGGTCATTCTTGTAAAGTTTTAATCTCCACAATTTCAAGGAGGGCGTTATTGTTAATCTCCTCAAATTTACGAAGTTTCAAGACACGCTAAATATAGAATTTAAATTTTATAATCTTAAATTATACTTTTATTACAAATTTAAACCCTTGTGATTGATTTTTGAATTACTTCTCTATTTATAAATAATTGGATATACAATTAAGGGGATATTAATAATTTTAATATTATTAATTATTAAAAGTACGCATAAATAAATACTAGTTAAGTCAAACAAAATCAATAATAGAAGCACTCGCCAAGCCTAAGCCCATAAAGGGTTGTTGGAAACCAAGAGGCGTAAATAGCCTTATAAGAACAAAACATAATTAACATTCTATTTGCTCAAGAAACAGAGGCGGCGAACTATTCACGCAGGCAACGAAAATTCTACGGTTCTTTATAAATCACTAATTCTTGAACTCAGGTATATAAAATTTTCTATTGTCAATTATCCTAAAGTAGTAGTAGGTAAGAATTGAATAGTTCATTCTCTTCTTTCTCTATATAAACATAAAATTTCATGTCTAGGTGTGAAACTTTGAAATTAATTAAATGCACTGATTGTTGTAAAATCAATTTTTTGACGGGTATAAGTTGGACTAGAGCCTACGTGTTGGCTCGAGGAGTTTTGAGGTGAGTTGATAAAACCCTTTACTAAAGTGGTTTAATTCACAAAAGCACTCATACAAGGTGTTTGATGAATTGCTTAAAAGAGTTAATATATACTTAATAGGAGTGAGTTTGAAATCAAAATTATTAGATGCTATATTGAGTTGTTCTTTTGTGATATGAGGAATTTGCAACTGTGAATCTTTATTCATTCTTGCAATAAAAGCATTAAACCTTATGAAATTACAAAATTACATTTGTATGTATTTCTTGATTGTGTTCTGCTTTCCAAGTACCAATTTGATTGTCAGGTTCCTTGATGACAAATATCCGATTAAAAGGTAAGGTAAAAGTTCGTTGAAGTAGAGTAAGAAAGTCTAGCTATATAGCAATACTATTCAAGAATCTAACATTAAATAACATTTCCATTTTGCTTTTCCTTTTGCTTTAAACTTCATGGAGATAGTTGATTGTTCTGCTAAATGTGTCTGTCTCATTATATTGTGGAAATGTGGTTTTTGATCAAACTAAACTTTATGCATATGTAAACATTCAGAAATTGGTTGTTACATCTTCCGTAGGTTTTATTTTGTTAAATGGATCTTGCTACAAAACAAACTAAATATCGCATGATTAATCTATAAAAGATTTAGACTTGAAAAGCCACAAGAAAATGTTTTAGAAAGAAAAGATTTTTTGGAGTATCCTCTATTCTGAGAAGGGGTCATCGTCCAGGCCGAGGGTCCTGACCAAGGCGTTGATTTTCTGAAACTACTTGTGCCAAAGTAGAGAGCACACAAGCTGAGGGTCTCGTTGCTGAGAATTTACTTAGCCAGGCTAAGTTATGATACATAAGCGTTGAGAACCATGAAGCGAGTGGCACCTCGTGGATTGGGCCTTTTCGATCAGGTTGGGATCGAACCTGTGATGACCCAAAAGGTCATCACTCGTTTGAAAGTAAATTCTATATTCCGAGGCCTTAAAAACCTCTTTTGTATCACCTCGATTTGCTTGCACAGTCCGGGTGCATTTTCGGAAAGTTTTTATGTGAAATCTAAGTAAAATAAGGAAAATTAGCCTTTAAAATTTATAAAATTTGGCTTTGGTCAATATTCTTGGTAAACGAACTCGGGCCCGTGATCCAACGGTCTCGTAGGGTTCGTAGTAAAATATGAAACTTAGGCGTATGCCCGGAATCGAATTTCGAGGTCTCAAGCCCGAGAAAAGAATTTTTAAAGAAAATTATTTGCTGGAAAATATAAAGACTTTTAGAAGTGAATTGATGCAATTTCTTGATGTTATCGGGCCCGTATCTTGGTTTTGGATCTCGGTACAAGTTTAAAATAATAATTTTGTTGAATATATGAAATTTGGTAAGAATCGGAGTTTGTTTGGTATAAAACGGACCTATAGTTGAGAAAATAGAAATTTCAATGTTCTTGAGTGATTTCATGAATTTGAGGCTTAATTCATAGTTATTGATGTTATTTTGATGATTTGATCGCACGAGCAAGTCTGTATGATATTTTTAGACTTGCGTGCATGATTGGTTTGAAGCCCCGAGGGCTCGGGTGAGTTTTGGATAGGCCACAGAGTGAATTTGGACTTAGGAACTTTCAGCTGGCATCTGGTATTTTGCCCAGGCCTCTGATCTCGCAATTGCGAGATCAGGCTTCGCATTTGCAAAGTAATCCGCTTGGGAAATGCGACCAAAGTGTCTCAATTGCGAACAAGGCCTGGGCAGGCCCTCATCGCAATTGCGACCTCAAGGCTAGGAAATGTGAACTCCCTTCATCGCAAATGCGACCTCTCCTTCGCAATTGCGAAGTTGACAGGAATTTGTCAGGGTCGCAAATGCGACAATTTCTTCGCATTTGTGAAGGCAGAAATTCTCAGGGTTTGCAATTGCAAACCACTGGTCGCAAATGCGACAACTGAGACTTGCTAAATGAAATTTTGATGGGATTTCACCCATTTTTCAAACTCTTTCAAACCTTAAACTCTCTTTGGCGATTTTCCAAAGAAAGATTCTTCTCCAAATCATTAGTAAGTAATTTCTAACTTATTTTCTTCAATCTATGACATCTTTTACATGATTTCATTTCAAAATCAAGGGTTTTCATGGGGAAACTAGGTGTTTTTGGGTACAACTTAGGATTTTCAAATTTTGGGGATTTGGACCTCGATTTGAGGTCCAATTTCAAAACAAATTGTATATTTGAGTTCGTAGGGGAATGGGTGATCAAGTTTTGACCAAGCGGACCCGGGGTCAATTTTTGACTTTTTGGGAAAATCATTAGAAAACCTATTTTCATGCATTAGAATTGGTTTATTTGATATTTATTGATATCGTCAAGTAAATTGTGACTAGATACAAGCGAATTGGAAGTGGAATTGAGGGGTAAAACGGTAGTTGAGGCTTGATTGTGTTCGTGGCATTGAGGTAAGTGTCTGATCGAACCTTAGCTTGAGGGAATAGGAGTCGTGGTCTTATTTGCTATGTGTTAATTGTTGAGTACGACGTATAGGCATGGTGACGAGTATTTATACGTTGGTGTCAAGCATGCCCGTGAGTCTTATACTATAATTATTGTGACTCTGTTATGTATTGTTCATGCTTAACATGATGATTATCAATGTGGAACAAAGCTTATGGAAGTATTCTTGGTAATTGACCATTGTAGAGCATTGGCTCAAGTTGAGATTTATGTTGTGAAGTGATTGTGGAAATGAGGAGAGGTTTATGATATTGTTTCCCTTGCCGGGATGTTATTTCTTATGATATTATTTTCCTTGTCGGGATATCTTATTGTGATTTTATTGATTCCCTTGCCCAAATTGCTTGTGATTGTTGCTTGGGTAAGGAAGAGTAGAAAGCACGAAGGGTGAGGCCGTGCTATGATATGTGTGATAATGTACGAAGGATAATGTCGTGCCATGATTATGTGAGGTAAAATCACAAAGGGTGATGTCGTGCCGAATCTATTGATTCTTATGGTGAGAACGAGAGTAAAAGTGTGAAGGGTGATGTTGTGCACTTGTTATTGTTCTCCTTATTCTTGATTATAGTTGAATTATTGTGTTCTTTATGCTTCTCTACTGAAATTCTATTTGTACTTGATATCCCCCGCGGCATGTTTCCCCTTCCCTTCTTTATTCGCAAGTTCTGTTATTATTACTTGCCGTATATGATTTAACTGCACAGGTTTATTTGTTAGTCTTGTCCTAGCCTTGTCACTACTTTGCCGAGGTTAGGCTCGACACTTACCAGCACATGGAGTCGGTTGTGTTAATACTACACTCTCCATTGTGTGCAAATCCCGGTGTTGGAGCATTTGGACCATAGAGAAGTTATTGCCTTCAGTCCAGTGGAGACCCGAGGTAGTCTTGCAGACGTCCACAGGTCTTGATGTCCCCTTCTATCTTTCCTATTTTGTTTTTATGTATTTCAGAGACAGACTTGTATTTTCCATTCAGACCACTGTTTGTAGTATTCCTAGATGATCTGTGACATTGTGACACCAATTCTGGGTAGAGTTGTATGTTGGATTTTGTACTAGTATTTGGTTGAACTATTAGATTTTGTCTTCCGCATTTCTATTTATTATGATTATTCCGCTATTGATCATATGTTAATTCGTAAATGTTAAAATGTTAAGGAAAAAGGGTAATAAAACTTGTAACACTCGGCTTGCGTAGCTTTTACGAGTAGGTGCCATTACGACTCCCGACGGTGGAAAATCAGGGTTATGACAAGTTGGTATCAGAGCTCTAGGTTTCTTAGGTCTCACAATTCACGGACAAGCTTAGTAGAGTTTGAGGGATCGGTATGGAGACGTCTGTGTTTATCCCCCAGAGGCTAAAGAGTTAGGAAAAACTTCACATCTGTTCTTTCTTGTCGTGCGATTTGATTTCTCAATGCTAATTGAACTTCCACTCTGTTCTTTCGCAGATGTGAGAACACGTACCACTTCATTAGCTGACCTGCAGCCTAAGCCCCCGTAGCAGCTCCTGCGAAGGGCAAAGGCTGAGGCCGTGCTAGGGCCCGAGGCAGAGGCAAGGCCCAGCCCAGAGTTCGAGCAGCAGTACCAGCGGTGGATCCTCAGGTTGAGTTTGACGACGAGGTTCCAGCCCAATCAGTTCCAGCAGGACCAGATCAGGTCCCAGAGGGGTTCATCGCCACCCCGGTACTTCAGGATGCTTTGGCCCGTCTAGTGGGCCTTACGGAGAGTGTCGCCCAGGCAGGCTTACTTATTGTAGCACCAACCGTCTCTCAGGATGGAGGAGGAGCCCAGACTCCTGCTACTCGCACTCTGGAGCAGATGGCTCCCCAGTTTCAGACTCTAGCAGCTCAACCAGTTGGGGTAGTTCAGCCGGGTATTGTGGCACAGACTGATCAGGGGTCAGTTATGTCTGTTGATGCCTTGTGGAGGTTAGACAGGTTCACCAAACTTTTTACTACTACTTTTGGTGGTACATCTTCTGAGGATCCCCAGGGTTATTTGGACAACTGTCATGAGGTTCTATGGAACATGTGGATAGTGGAGACCAATAGGGTCGACTTTTGTGTTTTTCGTCTGTCTGGATCTGCCAAGACTTGGTGGAGAGATTATTGTTTGGCTAGACCAGCTAGGTCACCGACTTTGACTTGGGATCAATTTTCTCAGCTATTTCTGGAGAAGTTTCTTCATATCACTCAGAGGGAGAACTATTGAAGGCAGTTTGAGTCTCTTCAGCATGGTTCTATGATTGTCACTCAATACGAGACTAGATTTATTGACTTGGCCCGTTATGCTCTTCTTATACTTCCGACTAAGAGAGAGAGTGAGGAGGTTCATTGAGGGACTCGCTCAGCCTATTCGATTGCATATGGCTAAGGAGACGGGGAGCGAGATTTCTTATCAGGATATGGCCAATGTGGCCAGGAAGGTTGAGATAGTTCTATCATAGGGGAGTGGTCAAGGGTCTGACAAGAGGCCTCGTCATTCAGGCAGGTTTAGTGGTGCCTCGTCTGGAGGTAGGGATTCTTTTGGTAGGAGACATCCTTCTAGGCCGTTTCATTCAGGACTATAGACTTCTCACGGTGCCCCAGGTGGCCGAGGTTCTTACATGCAGTATTCTGATTAGCAGTCCTATAGTGCATCGCCAGCTCCTATCAGTGCACCTCCGCTCTAGAGTTTTTAGGGTCGTCAGTCCCAGCAGCCGAGGGCTTGTTATACTTGTGGCGACACAAGGCATATTGCTAAATTTTGCCCTCGAGCACTGAGCAGCTCTCAGCATCAGGGTTCCCGTGCCATAGTTCAGGCATCGAGTGTTCCACCGCCTGTTCAGCCAGATAGAGATGGAGGTAGAGGTGCTAGAGGTGGAGGTAGGGGTATTAGAGGTGGAGGTCAGGCCGCTAGAGATGGAGGCCAGCCAGTAGCAGGCCATCCTAGAGATGTAGTTTAGAGTGGTGGGGCCCAGCCCCGGTGTTATGCTCTTCCAGCCAGGCTTGAGGCTGAGGCTTCCGATGCAGTTATCACAGGTACTGTTCTGGTTTGTAGTAGAGATACTTCAGTTCTATTTGATCCAGGATCTACATACTCCTATGTGTCATCTTATTTTGCACCGTGTTTGGTCATGCCTAGTGATTCCTTGAGTGCTCTTGTATATGTGTCTACACCGGTGGGTGATTCTATTGTGGTAGATCGTGTCCATCGTTCATGTATAGTTGTGATTGGGGGTCTTGAGACTCGAGTAGATCTGTTACTTTTGGATATGGTTGATTTTGATATCATATTGGGGATGGACTAGTTATCACCTTACCACGCTATCTTGGACTGTCATGCCAAAATTGTGACCTTAGCCTTGCTGGTTTTACCTCGTTTAGAGTGGAGAGGGACTTCTGGTTATTCCACCTGTAGGTTTATCTTATATATGAAGACTCAGCGTATGGTTGATAAGGGATGTTTGGCCTATTTGGCGTATATTCGTGATTCTAGTGTCGAGGTTCCTTCTATGGATTTTGTGCCTATTGTTCGTGAGTTTCCTGAGGTATTTCCTTCAGACCTTCCAGGTATACCACCCGACAGGAATATTGAATTTTGCATTGATTTGGCTCTGGGAACTCAGCCCATTTCTATTTTGCCATATCGTATGGCCCCGCCTGAGTTGAAAGAATTGTAGGAGCAGTTGCAAGATGACCTGTTTGATAAAGGATTTATTAGACTTAGTGTCTCGCCTTGGGGTATCGTGGTATTTTTTATTAAGAAGAAGGACGGATCGATAAGGATGTGTATAGATTATCGGTAGTTAAACAAGGTCACAATCAAGAACAAGTACCCATTGCCGAGGATTGATGATTTGTTTGATCAGCTTCAGGATGCCAAAGTGTTTTCGAAGATTGACTTGATATCTAGCTACCATCAGTTAAGGATTAGGGTATCCGATGTCCCTAAGTTAGCTTTTTGCACTCGGTATAGGCATTATGAGTTCTTGGTGATGTCATTCGGGTTGACAAATGCCCCAGCAGCTTTCATGGATTTGATGAACTGAGTGTTTAATCCTTACTTGGATTCATTCGAGATAATCTTCATTGATGATATTTTGATCTATTCCTGCAGCCGGGAGGAGCATGAGCAGCATCTGAGAGTTGTTCTTTAGACTGAGAGATAGTCAGTTGTATGCTAAGTTTTCAAAGTGTGAGTTTTGGTTGGGATCAGTTGCTTTCTTGGGTCACATTGTATCAGTAGAGGGTATTCAGGTGGATCCGAAGAAGATAGAGGCAGTCAAGGACTGGCCTAGACCCGCATCAGCTACAGAGATCCAGAGTTTCTTGGGTTTGGTAGGCTATTATCGTCGGTTTGTGGAGGGGTTTTCATCTATTGCAGCCCTGATGAACATGTTGACCCAGAAGGGTGCCCAATTTAGGTAGTCGAACGAGTGTGAGGCGAGCTTTCAGAAGCTCAAGACAACCTTGACTACAACGCCGGTGTTGGTATTGCGTAGAGGTTCAGGGCCATACATAGTTTATTGTGACACATCTCGTATTGGACTTGGTGCGTTGTTGATGCAGGATGTCAAGGTCATTGTGTATTCTTCGCAACAGCTGAAGATTCACAAGAAGAATTATCCAGTTCATAATTTGGAGTTAGCATCCATTGTTCACGCACTGAAGATTTGGAGGCACTACTTATATGGTATGTCATGTGAAGTATTCATGGATCACAAGAGTCTGCAGTACTTGTTCAAGCAGAAGGAGCTAAATTTGAGGTAGAAAAGGTGGTTGGAGCTACTGAAAGACTATGATATCACCATCTTATATCATCCGGGGAAGGCCAATATAGTGGTCGATGTTTTGAGTAGGAAGTTAGTCAGCATGAGCAGTATTGTGTATATTTCGGTCAGTGAGAGACCCCTTGCTTTGGATGTTCAGGCTTTAGTCAATCAGTTTGTGAGGTTGGATGTTTCTGAGCCCAGTCGTGTGTTAGTTTGTACAGTCGCTCGTTCTTCATTATTTGATCGTATCAGAGATCGGTAGTATGATGATTCTTATTTTTGTATCCTCAGGGACATAGTACGGCACGGTAATGCCAAGCAGGTTACATTAGGAGATGATGGAGTTTTGAAGATGCAGAGTCGAGTTTGTATTCCTAATGTAGATGGACTTTGAGAGTTGATTCTAGAGGAGGCCCATAGTTCCCGGTACTCTATTCATCCAGGCGCCACTAAAATGTATCGGGATTTGCGGCAGCATTACTGGTAGAGGAGGATGAAGAAGGATATTGTTGCGTATGTGGCTCAGTGTTTGAATTGTCAGTAGGTAAAGTGCGAGCATTATAGGATTGGGATTCCTGAGTGGAAGTGGGAGCGTATCACTATGGACTTTATTGTTGGACTCCCACAGACTCAGAGAAAGTTCGATGCAGTGTGGATTATTGTTGATAGGCTGACCAAGTCAGCACATTTCATTCCTATGGCAGTTTCCTATTCTTCTGAGAGGTTAGCCGAGATATATATCCAGGAGATTTTTCATCTTCATGGTGTGCCTGTGTCTATCATTTCTGACCGAGGAACGCAGTTTACCTTACATTTCTGGAGGGCAGTTCAGTGTGAGTTGGGTACACGGGTCAAGTTGAGCACAGCATTTCATCCTCAGACGGACGAACAGTCCGAGCGTACTATTTAGATTTTGGAGGATATGCTATGAGCTTGTGTTATTGACTTTGGAGGCTTGTGGGATCAGTTCTTCCCTTTAGCGGAGTTTGCCTACAGCAACAGCTATCAGTCGAGCATCTAGATGGCCCCTATAACGCATTATATGGTAGGGGCGGTGTCGGTCGCCGGTTGGGTGGTTTGAGCCGGGAGAGGCTCGGTTGTTGGGTACGGATCTAGTACATGATGCCTTGGACAAGGTTAAGATCATTCAGGATAGGCTTCGTACAGCTCAGTATAGGCAAAAGAGTTATGCCGACCGTAAGGTTCGTGATGTGGCATTCATGGTCGGCGAGTGGGTGTTGCTTTGGGTGTCACATATGAAAGGCGTGATGAGATTTGGAAAGAAGGGCAAGCTAAGCCCTAGATTCATTGGTCCTTCTGAGATTCTTGATTGAGTGGGAGAGGTGGCTTACAGACTTGCGTTGCCACCAAGTTTATCAGTCATGCATCCAGTGTTTCATGTGTCCATGCTTCTAAAGTATCACGACGATCCATCCCACGTGTTAGACTTCAGCACTGTCCAGTTGGACAAGGACTTATCCTATAAGGAGGAGCCGGTAGCTATTCTGGACCAGCAGGTTCGTCAGTTGAGATCGAAGAGTTTTCCTTCGGTCCGTGTTCAGTGGAGGGGTCATCCTGTTGAGGCAGCGACCTGGAAGTCCGAGTCCAATGTGCGGAGCCGATTTCCCCATCTTTTCTCTAACTCAGGTACTTTTCTTATGTCCTTTTGAGGACGAACGGTTGTTTTAGAGGTGGAGAATGTGAAAGGTAATCACTCATTTTAAAAGTAAATTCTATTTTTCAGGCCTTAAAAACCTCTTTTTGTCTCACCTTGATTTGCGTGCGCATTCTGGGCACATTTTCAGAAAGTTTTTATGTGAAATCTAAGTAAAATAAGGAAAATTGGCCTTTAAAATTTATAAAAGTTGACTTTGGTCAACATTCTTAGTAAACGGGCCTGGACCCGTGATCCAACAGTCTTGTAGGGTCCGTAGTAAAATATTGGACTTGGGCGTATGCTTGGAATCGAATTCCGAGGTCCCAAGCCCGAGAAAAGAATTTTTAAAGAAAATTATTTGCTAGAAAATATAAAGACTTTTAGAAGTGAATTGATGCAATTTCTTGATAGTACTGGGCCCGTATCTTGGTTTCGGAGCCCGGTATATTTTTAAAATAATAATTTGGTTGAATCTATGGAATTTGGTAAGAATCGGAGTTCGTTTGGCTTAAACGGACCTATAGTTGAGAAAATAGAAATTTCAATGTTCTTGAGCGATTTCATGAATTTGAGGCTTAATTCATAGTTGTTGATGTTATTTTGATGATTTGATCGCACGACCAAGTCCGTATGATGTTTTTAGACTTGCGTGCATGATTGGTTTGGAGCCCCGAGGGCTCAAGTGAGTTTTGGATAGGCCACGGAATGAATTTGGACTTAGGAACTTTTAACTGGCATCTGGTATTTTGCTCAGGCCTCTAATCTCGCAATTGCAAGATCAGGCTTTGCATTTGCGAAATGGTCAGGCTTGGGAAATGCGACCAAAGTGTTGCAATTGCGAACCAAGCCTGGGCAGGCCCTCATCGCAATTGCGACCTCAGGGCTGAGAAATGCGACCCAATTCTCAAGATTCGCAATTTCGCAAATGCGGCAACTGAGACCTGCTAAATGAAATTTTGACGGGATTTCACCCATTTTTTAAACCCTAAACTCTCTTGGGCGATTTTCCAAAGAAATATTCTTCTCCAAATCTTTAGTAAGTAATTTCTAACTTATTTTTTTTCAATCTATGACATCTTATTACATTATTTCATTTCAAAATCAAGGGTTTTCATGGGGAAATTGGGTGTCTTTGGGTAGAACTTAGGATTTTTAAATTTTAGGGATTTGGACCTCAATTTGAGGTCCGATTTCAAAACAAATTGTATATTTGAGTTCGTGGGGGAATGGGTGATCGGGTTTTGGTTCGAACCTCGGGTTTTGGTTCGAACCTCGGATTTTGACCAAGTGGGCCCGGGGTCAATTTTTGACTAGGAAACCATTAGAAAACCTATTTTTCATGCATTAGAATTGGTTTATTTAATATTTATTGATATCGTTAAGTAAATTTTGACTAGATACAAGCGAATTGGAAGTGGAATCAAGGGGTAAAGAGGTAGTTGAGGCTTGATTGTGTTCGTGGCGTTGAGGTAATTGTCTGGTCTAACCTTTTCTTGATGGAATAAGAGTCGTGGTCTTATTTGCTAGGTGTTAATTGTTGAGTATGACGTATAGGTGTTGTGAAGAGTATCTATACATTGGTGTCAAGCATACCCATGAGTCTTATACTATAATTGTTGTGACTCCGTTATGTATTGTTCATGCTTAATATGATGATTATCAATGTGGAATAAAGCTTATGGAAGTATTCTTGGTAATTGGCCATTGTAGAGCATTGGCTCAAGTTGAGATTTATATTGTGAAGTGATTGTGGAAATGAGGAGAGGTTTATGATATTGTTTCCCTTACCGGGACGTTATTGCTTATGATATTGTTTCTCTTGCTAGGATATTGTTGTTATACTATTATTCCCTTGCTGGGATCTTATTGTGATTTTATTGATTTCTTTGCCTAAATTGTTTGTGATTGTTGCTTGGGTAAGGAAGAATGGAAATCACGAAGGGTGATGCCGCGCGTGATATTTGTGAGTGAGTGTTAATGCACGAACGATGATGTTGTGCCGATATTATGAATGTAAAATCATGAAGGGTGATGTCTTGCCATGATATAAGTGATAATGCACAAAGGATAATGTTGTGTTATGATTATGTAAGGTAAAAGCACGAAGGGTGATGTCGTGCCGAATTTATTGATTCTTATAGTGAGAACGAGAGTAAAATCATGAAGGGTGATGCCGTGCACTTGTTATGTTCTACTTATTCTTGCTTATAGTTGAATTATGGTGTTCTTAATGCTTCTCTACTGAAACTATATTTGTACTTGATATCCCCCACGGCATGTTTTCCCTTTCCATCTTTATCTGCCAGTTTCTGTTATTATTACTTGTTGTATATAATTTAACTGCATAGGTTTATTTGGTATTCTTGTCCTAGCCTCGTCACTACTTTGTGGAGATTAGGTTCGACACTTACCAGCACATGGGGTCGGTTGTGCTGATACTACACTCTCCACTGTGTGCAGATCGCAGTGCTGGAGCATTTGGACCATAGAGAGGTTGCTGCCTTCAGTCCAGCGGAGACCCGAGGTAGTCCTGCAGACGTCAGCATGCCTTAGCGTCTCCTTCTATCTTCCCATTCTATTTTATGTATTTAAGAGACATACTTGTATTTTCCATTCAGACCACTGTTTGTAGTATTCGTAGATGGTCCGTGACATAGTGACACCAATTCTGGGTAGAGTTTTATGTTGGATTTTGTACTAATATTTGGTTAAACTATTAGATTTTGTCTTCCGCATTTCTGTTTATTATGATTATTCCGCTATTGATCACATGTTAATTCGTAAATGTTAAAAGGTTAAGGAAAAAGGGTAATAAAATCTGTAATACTCGGCTTGCCTAGCTTTCACGAGTAGGCGCCATCATGACTCCCGAGGATAAGAAATCCGGATCGTGACAGAACCCATGGCGATCACGCGGTAACTAAGCCAGAAATAAGTCAGGATAGTTGGAACTCCCGAAGTATAGATGTTTTTTTATAAGAAAGAAAAAAAAATTCTTTTAAAATATTCATAAACTGCTATTATGCAATTATTTTAGAATTAATCTTAGAAGCATTATGTTTTCCATACATTTAGAATCTTTGCTCGTAATGTATATTTTATTAAAGTGTTATCCTCTGTTGTTGAGACTCACTGAGTACAATGGATTGTATTGATGTTCTCTATTGGGAGCCTATATTGGTCTATGGTACAACGTAGGAACCGATATTGCAGGCGAGCATGCTACTGGTTAGGACATCCATCTCTTCCAGTGCTATTGGTGAGCTCCTCTTTTGTTCGTGGAGTATTCCTTTGAGTCATATTTATTTAGTTATTTCTTTGTTTACTTGGAGAACCAGAATCTCATGTCCTGAGCAGTACATTATTTTATCATTAGAGGTTTCATAAAACAGTCAGTGGGGTAAGATTTAGATGCTTTTGATAATAACTTAGCGATATTTCAATGGTAACTACGAACAAAGTTTTGGAGTTGGTTTATTTTAGATATTTAAATTAACTAAAAGTATTTGGTTAAAGTATTGCCTTATTGCATATAAAGTTTAAAGCTACAACATATTTGATAAGCGCAGATGGTTCGCTCGGTCAAGTTTAGTGATCGGGTGTCGGTCAGAAAAGGTCGTGACAAACTTGGTATCAAAACGTTGGGTTTATGGATTCCTAGGGGTCTATGAAGCCATGTTAAAAAGCCTTGTTTATGGGTATGAAGCGCGCCATACTTATAAACAGAAGGCTACAAGCATTTAGGAAAAGTCTCATTTTTTTCATACTTTAGATCGTGCAATAGAGCCTACCTCTAAAAAATTATCTAATGTATTCGTTTCTCCAAAACTCGTAGAAATGGCTCGTACTCACAACTCTCACGCTGAAACTCAGGATGTTGTTCAAGAAACTATTGCTATTATTGTGGCTCAAGGTAGAACTAAGAAGGCTTCAACTCAGAAAAGGAAGGGTAAATCCACAAAGGGGTTCAAGTACCCACGGTTAAACATGAAGAAGGGGTGGAGCATGATGAGCAAATAGCTCAGGATCCAGTACCTTCCCCAACAATAGTTCCAACTCAGACAACTATATATCCATAGGTGGGTCAGATGTTTAATGTTGTTAATATTGCTATGGAGATGTTTAAAGCCTTCATGCCCAATCAGAACGAGAGAAGAGATGAGATTCCACCTCAATCAAACTGACAGAATAATTCTAAGTCCTCAAGAGTGAATGAATTTTTAAAGTTGAGTCCTCTATTGTTCTATGGTACTATAGTTGATGAAGATCCAATGTTATGGCTGGAGGGTGTCAAGAAAGCCCTCTTAGCGATAAAGGCATTTGATGATGAAGTTGTGGAGCTGGCTACCTACCAGCTTAGAGATGTGGGAAAAGGAAAGAGATAAAAATGATGGTCCGCCTACTGTGGAAGAATTTGAAGAGGCCTTCATGGCTAATTTTATATTAGAAGAGGATAAGGAAGCTAAGGCTACAACGTTCGAGCAGCTCAAGAAAGGGAATAAAAGTGTGCAGGAGTACTACATGGAATTCATAAGTTTGGATAAGCATGCTCTTCACATGGTTAAGATAGAAAAAGCAAAGATTTGTAGGTTTGTTAGCGGTTTGGCTTACCACGTTAAGGATATGACATCAGTTGCAGCAGTAGAAATGACAACTTTCTCCTCTATTGTGGGATTCGTCAAGCACTTAGAAAAAGACAAACAACAAAGGAGAGAAGAAAAAGAGCATAACAAGAAAGCCTAGACAACGGGCAGGTTTAATGGTACATCCAGCGGAGGATGAAAGGATTCCTTCAATAAGGAGTCATTAGCACCAGCTTGGTCCAGTTATCAGTTTGGTGGTGGGTCTTCCTTCAGACGTACTCAGAGTTATGGAAACCAGTCTCGCCAGAATCAGAATTTTAGGACACCATCCTCATATAGGCGGAGTCATGTTGAGCAACATTCACAATAACAAGGTCTTTGTGGTACATGTAAGCGAAAAAATTTAGGTTAGTACAAGCTCGAGTTTCACGGTTGCTATCATTACGTAGACATTAGTCATATAAAGGCCAACTGCCCAAAGTTGCAATGTAAATTTAGTGGGGAATCAACTCGTCCCTCTAGTTCCTCAGCTACTATAGCTACACCACCTCAGGCTCGTGGTTCTCATAATCAGGCAGGGCATAGAGAAGGCAGAGGTGCAAATCGAGTTACTCAGGGAAGGGGACAACCCCGTTTGTTTGCTATACTTGATTGTCAGAGTGCAGAGGCATCTGCAGAAGTTATTACATGTGTACTTCTAGTCTGCTCACATAATTTTTATGCCATAATTGATCCAAATTCAATATTTTCTTACGTAACTCCATACTTTGCAATTAACCTTGGGCTAGAACCTGAATAGCTTAGTGAGCCATTCTTAGTATCTACTTTAGTTGGCGAGTTAGTGAAAGCCACAAGAGTCTATAGAGGTTGTATAGTTTCAGTCCAAGGTCGCAACACCGAGGCCGATCTCATAGAGTTAGAAATGGTGGATTTCGAGGTGATCATGGGTATGGATTGGTTGTCTTCCTGCTATGCCATGTAAGATTGTCGTGCCAAGATAGTCAGGTTCCAATTTCTAAATGAATGGAAGGGTAGTTCAACATTGCTTGTAGGTAAGTTTATTTATTACCTTAAGGCACAACGAATGAGCAGTAAGGGATGTCTCGCCTATTTGGCTCACATTATTAATCTAGAATCAGAACCACCAACTCTTCAGTCTATGCTAGTTGTTAGAGAATTTCCAAAAGTTTTCCCAGATGACCTTCCTGGACTTTCTCCTAAAAGAATCATAGACTTTGGCATCGATCCTATGCCAGGAACTCAACCCATATCTATACATCCTTATAGGATGGCTCCAGCTGAACTTAATGAGTTGATAGAACAGTTGAAATACCTTCTTGACAAGGGCTTCATAAGGTTGAGTATTTCACCGTGGGATGCCCCGGTCTTGTTTGTCAAGAAGAAAGATGTGTCTCTCAAAATGTGTGTTGACTATCGGCAGTTGAATAAAGCTACCATCAAGAACAAGTATCCACTGCCAAGAATTAATGATTTATTTGATCAACTTCTGGGTGCAAAGTACTTTTCAAAGATAGACTTGAGGTCGGGGTACCATTAGTTGAGAATTAGAGAAGAGGATATATATAAAATAGCCTTTCGAACTCGCTACAGGCACTATAAATTTTTAATAATGTCCTTCGGGTTGACAAATGCTCTAGCTACATTCATGGATCTCATGAATAGAATTTTCAAACCATTTCTTGATATCTTTATCATCGTGATTATAGCTGAAATTTTGGTATACTCTAAGAGCAAGGATGAGCATGCAGACAACCTTAGGATAGACTTGCAGACCTTGAAAGAGAATGAGCTTTATGCCATATTTTCAAAATATGAGTTCTGGTTGCAGTCAGTGGCATTCTTAGGCCTCGTGGTATCTAGTGAAGGCATAAAAGTGACCCTCAGAAGACAGAAGCAGTCAAGAACTGGCCAAGGCCGGAAATGCCAACCGACTTGGGGTTAGCTGGCTACTATAGAAGGTTTGTAGAGGATTTTCCTCACTTGCAGCTCCATTAACTAAGTTGACTCAAAAAGCAGTTAAGTTCCAGTGGTTTAACACTTGTGAGCAGAGTTTTCAAGAGTTAAAGAAGAGGTTGACCACTGCAGCTGTGTTAACCTTGTCGACAGGTTTGGGTGGGTTCACAATGTATTGTGATGCCTCCAGAGTTGGTCTCGGTTGTGCTCTTATGCAAAAGGAAAAAATTATTG
Organism: Nicotiana tabacum; assembly: GCF_000715075.1. Classification (NCBI taxonomy): domain Eukaryota; kingdom Viridiplantae; phylum Streptophyta; class Magnoliopsida; order Solanales; family Solanaceae; genus Nicotiana; species Nicotiana tabacum. The sequence goes on along the minus strand of NC_134097.1, from coordinate 99,579,261 downwards.
CTTATGCTTCCAGGAAGTTAAAGAATTATGAGAAGAACTACCCCACACATGATTTGGAGCTTGCAGCAGTGGTATTTTCACTAAAGATATGACGACACTACCTTTATGGAGAGCATTCTGAAATGTTTACAGATCACAAAAGCTACATTTTCAAGCATAAAGAATTAAATTTGAGATAGAGAAGGTGGCTCGAGCTATTGAAGGATTATGACATCAATATCCTTTATTACCCGGGCAAAGTTAATGTGGTAACAGATGCACTTAGTAGGACGTCAATGGGTGTCCTGGCCCATCTTGTAGTACAAAGGCAAATTTTGTGTCGAGAAATTCAAACACTGGCAAATGATAGAATTAGATTGGATGAGACCAAAGAAGGAGGTATAACTGCTTATGCCCTAGCGCAATCCTCTCTTGTTGCACATGTTAAGTCTAAGAAAGATGAAGATCTGTACTTAATGAAGTTAAAAGAAGGATTCAGAAACAAAGAAATCACCGCTTTCACTCTAGGAAGTGATGGAGTTTTGAAGTTGAATGATCGGTTATGTATGCCTGATGTAGATGGTCTTACAAAGGCCATAATGGAAGAAGCTCACAGCTCGAGGTACTCTATCCACCCAGGTGCTACCAAAATATATCTGGACTTGAAAGAGTTGTATTGGTGGAAATGCATGAAGAAGCAAGTAGCAGATCATGTGGCTAAATGTTTGAATTGCCAGCAAGTCAAAGCCGAGCATTAGAGGCCTGGTGGCCTAGCTTAGGATATAGAGATACCATAGTGGAAATGGGAGATGATGAATATGGATTTTGTACTAGTTCTTACTCGCACATACCGTAAACATGATTCAATTTGGGTTATTATTGACCGACTGACAAAGTTCGCGCATTTCCTACCAGTAAAGACGACAGATTCTGCAAAGCAGTATGCGTAGTTGTACATCAAAGAAATAGTCTGATTGCATGGCACTCCAATTTCAATCATATCTAACAGAGGCCCCCAGTTCACGACACATTTTTGGCAGGCATTTCAGAAAATATTAGGTACCAAGGTCAATTTGAGCACCGCTTTCCATCCACAGACCATTGGCTAGGCAGAAAGGACCATTCAAAACCTCGAAGATATGTTGCGTGCATGTGTTATAGATTTTGGAGGTAATTGGAATGATCACTTGCCACTTATAGAATTTGCTTACAATAACAGCTATCGGACCAGCATTGGTATGGCTCCTTATGAAGTGTTGTATGGGTGAAGATATAGGTCTCTAGTGGGTTGGTTCGAACCAGCATAGGTGTCATTGATTGGTCCAGAGTTTGTTTGTGAGGCTTAGAGAAAGTCCAGCTAATCAGAGAAAGACTGAAAGCGGCTCAGAGTGGTCAAAAGTCCTATTCTGACAAGAGGCATCGTGACTTAGAGTTCATGGTTAGTGACAAGGTATTTTTGAAAGTTTCACCAATGAAAGAAGTTATGAGGTTCGGTAAGAAAGGGAAACTTATTCCTAGGTTTATTGGACCTTATGAGATTATAGAAAAGAAAGGAAAAATGGCTTATGAACTAGCGTGCCCGTTGAATTGTCCTCTGTTTATCCTATCTTTTATGAGTCTATGCTTAGAATGTACATTCATGATGAGTCACATATAATGTTTGCCGATACCATAGAAATTAAAGAAGGCTTGACTTATGAAGAGGTACCTATAGAAATTCTCGAAATGCAAGTAAGAAAGTTGAGAACAAAAGATATAACATCGGTAAAAGTTTTGTGGAGATTATTCAAAAGAGGCTACATGGAAGGTCGAGGAAGATATGAGGAAGAAGTATCCTTATTTATTTAAGGAACAAGGTATGTGAACCTAGGTTTGGCTTGGCATTTATATTTCATTTATTAAATACAAGTTAGCAAGTGTTTATGTCCTCCTAGATTTTACTTAGTTGTTGAAGTAATTTAGTTTATGCAGAGTACATTTAATTCATTAAAGTGATTTACTTTTGTTAAAGTGTTGTGCTTTAGATTCTAGTTGGTTATTGTGGTACCTCCTTGCCGGAGTGTGAGTAATCAATTTATGAGATGTGTATGGTGCCTATGAATGTGTTGTTACGGTATATTTGGTTGTTGTTGGTGTAGTTGTGGTATTTTTGACAAGTATAATTTTTTTGATAGTCCAATTTACAAGGGAAACTCTGCTGAAATTTTTAAAAATTTAGGGAATTAAGCCAAAATTTTAAGTTTCTTGAGAAATTGAGAAGTGCGAAGAAAACTTAAGAAGTTCAAGGACCGAAGGAATGATTGTTAGCTTAAAAACAAGGCCCTAGCAACATTCGAGGGCGGATATTTTTAAGGAGAGAAGATTGCCACTCTCCTAAGTATATAAATGTTTCAAGACACGCTAAATATAGAATTTAATTTTTATAATCTTAAATTATACTTCTATTACGGATTTAAACCCCTGTGATTGATTTTTGAGTTAATTCTCTATTCATAAATAACTGGATATACAATTAGGGGAATATTAATAATTTTAATATTATTAATTATTAAAAGTAGGTATAACTAAATACTAGTTAAGTAAAAATAATAATAATAAAAGCACGTGTCAAGCCTAATCCTATAAAGGGATGTTGGAAGTCAAGAGGCTTAAATAACTTTATAAGAACAAAACAGAATTAACATTCTATTTGCTCAAGAAACAGAGGCAGTGAATAAAAATTCTAGGGCTCTTTACAAATCACTAATTCTTGAATTCAGGTATATAAAATTCCATATTCTCAATTATCCTAGTGTAGGTAAAAATTGAATAGTTCATTCCCTTCTTTCTCTGTACCAATATTAAATTTCATGTCTAGGTGTGAAACTTTGAAATTAATTAAATGCACTGGTGGTTGTAGAGTCAATTGTTTGACGGGTATAAATTAGACTGGGGCCTACGTGTTGGCTCGAAAAGTTTTGAAGTGGGTTGATATAACCCTTTACTAAAGTGGTTTAACTCACAAAAGCATGGATACAAGGTATTTGATGAATTGCTTAAAAGAGTTAATATGAACTTAATTGGAGTGAGCTTGAAATCAAAACTATTAGATGTTATATCGAGTTGTTCTTTTGTGCTATACGGATTTTGCAACTGTGATTTTTTATTCATTCTTGCAATAAAAACATTAAACCTTATGAAATTACAAAACTACATTTGCCTGTATTTCTTGTTTGTGTTCTACCTTTCAAGTATCAATTTGATTGTCAGGTTCCTTGATGACAAATATCCAATGAAAAGGTAAGGTAAAAGTTCATTGAAGTAGAGTAGGAAAGTCTAGCTATATAGGAATATTATTCAAGAATCTAACATTAAATACCATTTACATGTTGCTTTCCCGTTTGCTTTAAACTTCATGGAGATGGTTGATTGTTCTGCCAAATATGACTCTCATTATATTGTGGAAATGTGGCCTTTGATCAAACTAAACTTTATGTATACGTAAACATTCAGTAATTGGTTATTACTTCTTCCGTAGGTTCTATGTTGTTAAATGGGTTTTTCTACAAAACAAACTACAAATCACATGATTAATGTATAAAAGATTTAGACTTGAAAAGTCACAAGAAGAAGTTTTAGAAAGAAAAGATATTTAGGAGTATCCTCTATTCTGAGAAGGGGTTACGTCCAGGCCGAGGATCCTGACCAAGGCGTTGACTTCCTGAAACTACTTGTGCAAAAGTAGGGAGCACACGAGCCGAGGATCTCGTTGCTGAGAATTACTTAGCCAGGCTAAGGTATGATACATGAGCGCTGAGAACCATGAAGCGAGGGGCACCTCGTGGATTGGGCCTATTCGATCAGGTTGGGATCGAACCCGTGCCGATCACGCAATGACTAAGACATAAGTAAGTCAGGATAGTTGAAACTCCCGAAGTATAAATTACAATATTTTTTTATAAGAAAGAAAAAAAAATCTTTTAGATTATTCATAAACTGTTATTATGCAATTATTTTAGAATTGATCTTAGAAGCCTTATGTTTCCCCTATATTTATAATTTTTGCTCGTAATGTATATTTTACTAAAGTTTCATCCCCTGTTGTTGAGACTCACTGAGTACAATGAATGGTACTGACATTCTCTTTTAGGAACTTACGTTGGTCTACGGTACAACATAGGAACCGGTTTTGCAGGCGAGCATGCTACTGGTTAGGACATCCCTCTCTTCCAGTGCTATTGGTGAGTTATGCTTTTGTTCGTGGAGTATTCCTTTGAGTCATCTTTATTAGTTATTTCTTTGTTTACATGGAGTACTAGCCAGGCAATCTCATGTCATGAGCAGTGCGTCAATTTATCAGTAGAGGCTTCATAGCCACAGTCGGTGGGTTAAGATTCAGATGCTTTTGATAATAATTTAGCAGTATTTCAGTGGCTACTACGAATAATGTTTTGGAGTTGGTTTATTTAGATATTTAAATTAATTAAAAGTATTTGGTTAAAGTATTGCCTTGTTGCATATAAAACTTGAAGTTACAAATATTTGATAACCGCAGATGGTCCACTCGGTCAAGTTTAGTGATTGGTTGCCGGTCACGGCTTGTTCAGAAAATGGGTCGTGACATGGTATCAGAGCCATTTTTGTGTCAGCTTTACTGATGGTCGATCAGAGTCCAACTGAGTTTAGGCAAATTCCGGTTAGGCGGGGCAAACCTCAGTGCTGAGTCTAGGTGCATCCCATGCAATGAGGCAAACCTCAGGGAGGACACTGGGCTCATAATAGGGGGTGTATGTAACACCCCAGACATAAGACAGAGTCTCACATCGGCAAAACACAAGAGGGATGTTGGGTGTATGAGTTAATAAGTCTTAGACCTAAGTGACGCGTAATCTGTGAGGGCCTAAACCCAGAGTGAACAATATCACTAGCGGGCTGGGCTGTTACAAGTTAGGTGTGGTTGTCAGGAAGAGTGTGATCATTTATCAAAGGTTTATTACTCTTTCATTCATGTTAAAGGATAATCCTTTTAAATTTCACCTTAATATATCTGGATCTATCATGTTGCTTTTGGGATCTTTTTACCCATCAAATAATTAAGACTATATATAATGACAAGTAACTGCTTATAGTAATCATAATTCGATAACATAGAATAAAGTAAATAATACTACTCCGTACGTTATAACTAATTAAAATATACCATTATATAATGTAACAATCATTTTCGTCGTCATACATATATGTTGCAATACTCCATTTGCAGCGTTCTTTTTTCCGAGGTTTTCTTATTGGAGAAAAAATCATTAAGGAATATAATCACTCTTTGTTTACTATTATATATCATATTAGTTGCAATAATTATTTCTTCGCTGTCTTCTTCCTTGGATTATTCCCTCACGGGGTTTTGCTCGTGGTTTGTTGTATATGTACTTGTATATGAGTATATAATGTGTTACTCCGTGTTATTTAGATTTGTCTAACAGTTCAGTATATACGAAAAATGATTTTTCTTATATTATTGTATAACTAGAGAATTGGTCTGTGCTTCGCGCAGTTATAATAGATATTATAGAATTTAAATAATTATTTATAAATTTAATCCAAATAGGAGAGATAACTTCTTTCTACTTAAATGCATATAAGAAACAATTCTATATATTGATCTAGTCACAAAATACAATATTTTTATAAGAAATTAGAGCTTATAATATTGTATTTTCCATCACCAGAACGTTTTTATAGGAAAAAAAAGAAAGAAGGAAATTTGTACTTTGTGTGGGGGAGAGGCATGTGCATATGATTTTAATACGCGATTCTTAGTTTAGTTATATATTAGATACATGATGTAATATATGCATTTAATTTATTCTATTAGCTAAAATAGTAAAAATTTAATTAAAGTGAAGTGAAAAGTAAAGAAACCAAAAATAGAAAAGAAAATCTCTTTACAATCGTTTCTTTTATTGATCTTCTTTTTCCTTCCATTTTAATTGCCTAATCTTCCTACTATTTTTCCTTTCCGTTTTCTCTCTACTCCTATCTTACACTGCTCTACAAACTACTTTTTCTTTCTTATTTATTTCTCTTTCTTACAATTCCTCTTTCAATTTGCCTCATTAAATTTAATATTTTGACAATATATTTCAAGAGGGGAAGAAGTTTTATTTTTTTTACCACATTCAATTAAATACTTGGAGTTACTATATATGCAAAACCTTAAATAAAAGAACTGAAAATAATTAAAATTATTACACTTCTAATTGGGAAGAAGAGAAAAATACCAACAAAAAAAAGTGATGAAAAATAATTGGTCATTCTAATTATGGAGTTGTGCCACATTATATCTCTACAAGTCAGATACGAATCGCATTCTTCACAAAATTACCAATAATCTATTAATCCAATATAAAATCCTTCTATACTATATATTTTCTACTCTTCCAAAAAAAAAAAATCAGAAAAATGCTTGTAATACAAGAGTACAATTGCAGCATAATAATCAATATACAACACACAAAGACAAAAAAACAACAATGACTTGAAAATGAAAGTTGCATACGAACTACAAGAGTTGCCAAACTTCTTCATCGTCTATCATTGAATAAATGCTTGCCAAACTTCTTCATCGACTCTTGAAAAGTAATAGAAAAATATTTTTAATATCACCATCAGCATCACCTTAGTCTACTCCATATCTACATACATAAATATAATCTAATATGTATAAGTATGGATATATGAACATTTGCTGAAATATTTGGTTTCAATATAATTTTTACAACATCTAATACGAAATACTGTTAAGGTGAAAAATAATTTGAAAACTCACCAGCCATATTGTTGAAATGTAACCAGAGACCACAATATATAGGTGAATTAGAATTTGGATGGTCAAGTAAAGAATGAGAAAGATCAAAAAACAAATAACTGATAAATATAATTTAATACTCATAATTGTATAATTACTTCTACTAACAATTGGACAAATGAAACAGAGAGCTTTCATCGGATTTGTGAAGAAAAATAGGAGGAGTGGGGAGAAGCCGTTTCTGATTTAATTGCTAATACTCCTTACCAGCGTTATTGTACACCTTTTCTTCTTTAAGTCATTTAAGCTGCTTATTTTACCCAATTAAAGTGAATCTCTTCCTCTTCCTTATTTAATATTCATAATTAATGTATATAATAAAATATATAATTCAATTTCAAAATTTTCTCCTCTTTCCTTATTTAAACTCGTAACAATAAAGGAAAAACATTAATTCAATTCCAAAAATTTGCTCCTCTTTCCTTATTTAAACTCATAACAATAATTATGAGGATAATCATCATTTTAATAAATGGAGATTGTACTAAATTTAGGATGAAAGTGCAAAAAATAGGAAAAAAGATACTCTCTTCGGTCCAAAATAAGTAATTTTTTGGTATTTTTTTGTGGTCCAAAATAAGTGATTTTTCCAGATTTCAAAAATGAATTAATTATTTTTTTCCTATATTATACTTGAAGTAAATAGTGTTGGAGTATGTGTTAGGAGTGTTTATGTGAGATAGTAAAGGTTAATATGGTCAATTTCATTGCTCATTAATGTTAAAAGATGAATTTCTTAATCTTGGACTATTCTCTCACGGGGTTTTGCTCGTGGTTTGTTGTATATGTACTTGTATATGAGTATATAATGTTACTCCATGCTATTTACATTTATCTAACAGTTCAGTACATACGAAAAATGATTTGTTTATATTTTTGTATAATCCCCAACTCTCCATTTTAATACTCGATCCTAACACCTAGTAAAATCAACCCAATCAATGCAAATCATTTTCTCCTCTGACGCTACCTTTTTTATTAGTTTTATTATTATTATAATCTTGAAGCTTAAATATAGAATTTATTAAGAATTTCTAAGCAGAAGTGTGAAAAGAGATTTCCATTATTCTAAGGGTTAGGTCTGTGATTTCAAGTCCCAAGGCCAGCTAATAATTATTGCCTCAGTTTACTTTTATTTATCCAGTATTTCAAAAATAAATTTTTATTTTTACTTGTCACTTTTTGTATATCATGAGAAGATAATTTTTTTTTTTTTGTTATACCCATAATATTAATTATTTATTTCAAATTATTTTCTCAAATTTATTAAAAATATGCATCAATTAATATGAGTATAATGTTAAATTATATATTTTATTTATTATTATTTTTTAAGAGTTGTGCAAATTCTATAGTGGACAAGTAAATACTTTTACTGAAGAGTACATACTTAAGAGAAAGCACGAGGGACAGTCCATCAACGGTGTAGCATATTGTAAAAAGCTTTCGGAAGAAAACATAATAGGAATCACAGAGTATTCCCTCTGCCCAATTTATGTAATTTACATTTTATAATTATATGATTTTTTTTCCTTTTAATCGCAAATTAGCATACAAATTTTGTCTTTTTTGAAATAAAATTTATGTATTTAAAATTTATTTAAAAAAAATTATAAATTATAATAATTAACAGTTCAATCTATTTAAATATCGTATAAAAATTGCGATAAAAATTTATTTGACTATTAAAATTTGAATCAAATAAACTGGACGGATGGAGAATTATTTAATTGTGACTACACATAATAAAGTTTTTCTTATTGAGCTTACTAACGGACTGCAGTAGTAAATCTTTTTTAAACATGAGTCAACTTTAGAGAATAAAAAGTAATAACAAAAAGATCCTAGCCCTACAATTGTTACTTTTTCTTGAAGATGTTTAGCTAACCCTGCAAAAAGCTTGAAAGCCATGACAGTGAATTTACGATATTATATCTCTACACCGCCTTTCCAATATCAATCATCTACAATAGACTCCTATTAATATAAAATAGTTATTACCCAATTAAATATCTGAAAATAGTCTTTGAAAATAAAATATATAGAGTGCGTTGTGCTTTTTTTTTTTTTTAAAGCTTGAAAAGGGGTCGTAAAATCTCAATAATGAGCAAAAGAGAATTGCTTTTACAAGATTTTCAAGAATGATATTACTAGTGAAACTACAATAATTTAATCCGTACGATATTAAGCTTTTTAAAAGTTCTTGACATTATCAAACTTTTGATTCGATTTGCATTACTTTGACTTAAAGACTCCTTCTATATTATAGGAGGGACAGAATAGATTTATGTAACGAAGGTTTTGGGCCATTATTTTGAATTTCCACCTATTACCACACTTTGTTTCTGAAAACTAAGTTATACCATGTACATAACAATTAACAAAGTACAAATTTTCTCCCATCTTTTCAACTTATTATTTTTCTTCATCACACATTCACACTTAATTGTGATAAAGAACAACTTCTGAATTAATAAAACTAGCTCAGAGATAAAAAAATATTTTTTTTTGGTTTTACACCCGATGTTAGGTATTAACTTTGGGATCGGCTAATTTTAATTTTCATCGAAAAGTTCTGCTTTGATGGATAAAGTAACCTCAAAGCCGATTTCATAATCATAATTTGAACGGAAAATTAGGGGATCAGGGGCGAAACGATATGTCAGTTGACTACCCTTCGTTGGAAAATTATATTATATATATAGGTAAAATATTACTCCCTCCGGTCCAAAATAAGTAATTTTTTGATTGTTTTCACACATATTAAGAAATTCACCTTTTAACATTAATTAGCAATGAAACTGACCATATTAACTTTTACTATCTCTTCACATAAACACTCCTAACACATACTCCAACATTAATTACTCTAAAGACAATGTAGGAAAAAAATAATTAATTCATTCTTGAAATCTGGAAAAATTACTTATTTTGGACCACAAGAAAAAAGCTGAAAAATCACTTATTTTGGACCGGAGGGAGTATGTTTTAAAGGTATATATCATATATTGAACATTCTTTGTCGGCGAATTTTTTCACTTCTTTCAAGTTTGAATACTCTTGAAGAAATTTCTGACTTCGCCACTGTTAAGGATGCAATAATACTTATTACTCACAAACTGTAGGTGGTAATAACTTTCAAATATTTAGAAGGACAAGTATATCTTTTTGATATCTATTTCTCAGATGGAGGTGAGTGAATTAAAACTAATTCCAAGAATATCCTACAAACAAATCCTTTGAAATAATACTCCACATGCATGAAAAAAAATAGTGGACACAAAAAAATATTTAGATAATTCTACAGTAGTAGTATTTCATTTTCTTAAAATAGATTTTGTGTTTTGTTCAATTATTTTATAGTAACAGTAGGGGTTTGATGCAGGCGTGGGTATAAATGCAGAGAACCTTTCTTCTTTAACTTCTCCCTCTCTTTCTCTCTCTCTCTCTCTCTCTCTCTGACCCTGCTAACTTTCTAATATAGTGATACTTCTCTCTCTATCTTTATTGTTTTCTGGTTGTTTGTTTCTCTTAAAATCTTCCTACAGTGACTGTACATTGCAGTTTGTAACATCACCCTAAATTCAAGAAAAAAAGAGCATTGTACAGTTACTGTGTTACTGAGTAGCACACAATCTGAAAGAAGGTATCTTTTCTTCCTTCCTTCCTTCCTACTTTTGGTCTTGTCTTTCTCAGTTTCAGAGCTGAGCTTAGGAAGTTGTGTCTGTTTTACTCTGACTAATACTGTTTTTCCTGCTATGTTTTTAATAAATGAGTATTTATGATGCTGAAATTAATGTCTCTGGTCTTCAGTTAACTTGAATTGTGTTTTCTTGGACATTGGTTGGCACTTCTCTTTGTAATTTTGAAGCAAATTAAAGCTTTGAGCTTTGTTTTCTCCCTTATATATGTGTATTGAATTGGGATGTTGTTAGTTACCTCTTTTCCTATTGTTTTGGAGGGAGCTAGCTTGATTGGTTTCTCTGTTCTGCTTTTAGCTAAGCTTCTTGGAGGAATTTTCCTTAATTTTCAGGCGTAATTGCTTTCTTTATTTTATTTGCATTTGTTGAACTAGAAATTTTGGGAATTATTGTTCAGTCTTTATGCACAAATGCAGAATCTTGTTCCTTCAATCTCACTATTTGTGTGGATGTTTAATGCTTTTTCTCTTTCTTCTTTCTGTAGCCATCCTACCTCAAGGGTAAGCAGTGTTTCCTCATTAACTCTAATGTGACTCAAACTCCTGACTTATCAATTGGAAGTGGGGAGGCATTTCACTAGCTGAGCCAAACTCTCTCATCTCGACGAGGAACTTTTAGAAGTGGCCAATTGTTTGATTTGTATGTTATAGGTTGTTTCCTGGATTTTCTTTTTAGCTTGTGTAAATTTGATTCAATTCCAAATAATGGATATGAGTAGCAAGAATGATACTGAGCAACTAAAGGTGAACGAGGATGCTGGGAATTTTCAGTTACCAAATATGTCATTAGAGTGGCAATTAAGTGACACCAACTTGACAAATGCATCCATTGGAATGATCCCTAAAAGTGATCCTACAGTAGATTCATTTTATCCCACTATTTGGGATCGACCTACTAATTCCCCAAACTTAAGTTTCTACGGTAATAATGTTCAAATTAATCCTAGCACTACAAATCCACACGGAATTGCAGAAATTGGCTCAGGCCGTGCAAGAGGTGGTGTTGATAGAACAGTTGGTATGAGTTGGAATCCACCGAATGCAATGCTGAAAGGGGGCGTGTTTGTACCGCCTAATATTGGAATGCTTCCTCAAAGCTTAGCTCAGCTTCCAGCTGATTCAGGCTTCATTGAGAGAGCTGCAAGGTTTTCGTGCTTCAGTGGAGGAAACTTCAGTGATATGATGAACCCTTTTAGCATCCCTGAGTCTGTGAAGCCTTGTTATAGGGGACTTGCGCCAACGTGCAGGTCAGAAGATGTTTTTGCAAGCAACGGATTAAACTCACCCTCTGCTATAAACCCTCAGAAGCAGCATATGAGAAATGCGGTTGAAAGTTCCAAGGATGTTGCTTTACATAGAGAGCATGAGACCAATAAAGAAAGCCCTCTCAAGAATGCGAAAAAGAATGAAAACTTTGGTAAGTCTCAGGGTGAAGGAAAAGAAGCAGTTGGATTGTCCGGAAATGAGTCTGATGAAGCTGAATGTAGTGGCCGTCAAGAGGAAATGGAAGGCGCTAGGGAGGAGTCTTCCTCAAAGGGCCTTGGCTCAAAGAAAAGGAAAAGAAATGATCAGGTAGGTCATTGTTAATAAGTATGTTCTGTCTTAATTACTATAGCTCCAAATAGTCCACATTTTCTCTGAAACACTTGGTTTATGCAATTTTGCAAAATGATTCTTTGCTGAGTGTTCTTGTCATTTTTGGCAGGATGCTCAACCTGATCAAATGAAGGGAGCGCAACAACCGCCAGCTGAACATGCACAAGATCAAACTGAAATTCAGGGGGGACCAAACTTGAATTCAACTGCCAGCAAACCCGGTGAAAAAAACAGTAAAGAGAGGTCTCAAGCTTCAGATCCACCTAAAGAAGAATACATACACATTCGAGCTCGACGAGGCCAGGCAACGAATAGCCATAGTCTTGCAGAAAGAGTAAGACTTCATAGTAGAAGCTTTAATTCTTGGGATATATACTTGTTCTTGAAGATAAGTGAGGTGGTTCCGGTTGCAGGTAAGGCGAGAGAAAATCAGTGAACGAATGAAGTATCTTCAGGATCTTGTACCTGGTTGCAACAAGGTTTGTTTATTGTTACACTGTTACTAATATTTAATATTGCATTTTCTATGTATGTTACCTGGGGTTTGATTTTTCAGGTCACTGGTAAAGCTGTAATGTTGGATGAAATCATTAATTATGTACAATCTCTGCAAAGACAGGTTGAGGTATGGAATCCATTAAGTGATTATCTTCTGCACATTTTCTCAAAATATATCTGTTCTTCCCTTCAAAATTCAAGGAATAATTTGGTTGCTTCATATTCTGCTGTTGGATGTGAACTATTCCCTCCCCTTCTTTGGCCTTTCCTGGTTGTTTTATTAAGTGTTTTATTACCATATAACATTGACACGTATTTTCCTCTGCACATTTAATATCTGAACAATTTTTACTATTTGCTAATCTCATGCTAAGTAATTTTGCCATGAAAAAGTTCATGGCTCCTATGTATTTACGAATGGCTCTTATTGTTCTCACAGTTCCTCTCGATGAAGCTTGCAACAGTAAACCCACAGCTAGATTTTAATCTTGATGGGCTCCTTGCAAAAGATGTAAGAACTATTAAACTTTTCTGAACATTACATAAAGCAGAACACGGTGCATAAGTCCCAGCTGCTAATGCTGGGATGTACATTTGCATTTTATTGCAGATCCTCCAGTCGCAAGCAGGGCCTTCATCCTCACTTGTTTTTCCACCTGATAATATGACCATGCCTTATACTTCTTTGCATGCATTGCAATCCGGTCTGCTTCAGTCAGGTTTTCCTGGTGTGGGAAATTGTACTGATTCATTTCGTAGATCCATCAATTCCCATTACGCCTCTATGAGTGGTGGCTATAAGGATACTTCATCTCAGGTAGAATTTGACTAGCGCTACGCGTTCCAGGTTTTAAGTTGTATTGATCATATTTTCTCTGCCCTTCCAGGATAGGGATAAGGCTGTGTACATCCTACCCCCAGACCTCACTTGTGGGATTACACTGGATTGTTGTTGTTGTTGTTACTCGTCATAATGAGTCGTGAACAAAAGTAATTTTGCTTTATGTTTTAAGCATTTGCCTTGTAATTCATATTGTCTTAGGTACCTAATATTTGGGATGACCAGCTACATAATGTTGTAGAGATGGAATTCAACTCAAGCGCGCCCCTCAATAGCCAGGATTTAAGTAAGTGTTTTCTATGATCCTGCATGATTCTCTTCTTCTAAATTAGCATTAGCTACTCTAAGAATCACCAAAACTCGCTGTATTTGTAGGTTCTCTGCCTCCTGGCCAAATGAAAGCAGAACCTTGAAATGTTTTGAACATCAATTGGATACACTTTCTGTTTCTTTGGGGACTAAGGTGCATAGATTATTTTGTTTTTGGGGCTCGAAAAGTTGAACATTTGGGAAGTTTTCACATTGAGAGCTCCTCATATTCAAGGTGTGCCTCCCCCCTGGCGGAGTTCTGAGTTCAGTTGTACAGCAAGTCCACTAAAAGTTTCTTTTTATGGGTCAATCTATATAAGCACTATATTATTGGCTCCAAGGACCGAAGATTTATACACATGATCGAAATTCTTCCTTCAACAAGAGCAAATGAGGGTTCAAGAATTTAGGCGTTCGGGATAATAAGTGCAAAGGAGATTAGTCAATCATTCATATTTAGTTTTAATCTTGGATCTTTGAGATGAAATGGTTATGTTTCTCAAATGTATTGGAGGAAACCTGAAAATTGTGTGCTTTCGATGATAGAAAATGAAGTTTCATTCTTTTGATTCCAAGATTGTCCTTCTCTACATAAATATTTATGTAGTTCCTGAAAATTGATTAACCTTGGATTCCGGTGCGAATCCAGATTAGTCAGGCCAAGTGAATATCAGATACTAGATGGTTAAAAAGAGAAGTCCGGTGGACTAAGCTCCCGCTAAGCGCGGGATCCGAGTAAGGGCCGAATCACAAGGGTCTATTGCATGCGGTCTTACCCTGCATTTCTGAACAAGGATGTTTCCACTTCTTAAAAAAAAAAAAAAAAGATTAGCCCTTGACTAAAAGCTCTTTCCCAGTCCCTTTATTGTTTTATTTTCTGTCATTGTACAGCAAATTATTTGCTAGAAAGATGCCATAATGATATCTGTACATCTTACCTACATTATCACATCAGTCAGTGAATGGGGTCATGGTATTTATAAATAACTGAGTTGATAAGATTCTCTGTACCAGATGTCTGATAATCTTACAAGTTTCCAGGAAATAAAATAAATTGTCTTGGTAGTTGGTGGGACAAAGGGAAAAGGAAAAAGCATGAAAATCTTCCAATATTCTGTCTGAAATGAGGATTCATTTATAATTTGAGGAATTAAAAAAATTACATTCTTTTTATTGTTTTCAGCAAGAATTCTACTAAATATGTTATTCTAATAGTCACACTTTCTGAAAGGGATCCAAAGGGATATACATTAGACTGTCACACAGATAAGAAAATCAGCAAAGAGATGCAAAAGAAATTTGGAGAAAGCTATGTCCCAAGATTTATGAAATTCCAAGGTGATAAAAAGGTGGCTACTTTATTTTAGTGTTTATCCATATGCCAGATGGGGGTGTGAAATAAAATTATTTTAATTCGATTTTGTTTGCATTTATGTGTAACACCTTCTTGCTGATTTCATTATGTTGAGAAAGAATGGGAAAAGGATACTAATAAAAGAAAGGATGAAATTCCATGTTTACACAAGGCTAATAGTTGAAACTGATGCACCATTATGCCAGTTCTAGTTATAGTGTTGAAACTTTTCTCCTTGACTTGAGGTTTTTTTCTTCTTGAATTGGATTCCATATTTTCTTTATTTGATGGTAGAAAAATGTTTTTTTTCTATTGATGTTTTTTGTTACTAACATTTATTTGTATTCAACTTAAATTTGCCTGGTTTAATCCACGGTTTTGTTTAATTGACATTATAAAGTAGTAAGAATTCTGGAAGTACCAAATTCTACTAAATATATTATTTATTTTACTAGGAACGTGGGATTCATTGTTGTTCATAGATGTCAAGTGGGGGGAAATATAATCATGGATGTAGATAAACATTGGACTAATTTCTTAACCACCCAGTTTGAGACTGGAAGAAGCAACCTACAAATGCATACATAACCATCCAAGGTTGTGGTTAGATACATAGGATTCATCTATCCTTAATCAGAGGTCGACAAGAGCAAAAAAAAAAACTAGTAAGGAGGCGATTGCTCCTTTAATGAGCCCGACACGGCACAAATCCAGATTAATCAACGTCCCAAACAAAAAATGCGGGACACCGGGTGAGAAACAAAAAAAACACAAGCATACATAGAAAAACAATAAAACAATTACTTGACTGACAAAAAATTTTAATTAATTGTTCATCCAAAATTCCTTTAACAAAAATTTCTCGCATGCAACCCCTCTGCCTCCTTCCCTCCAAGGAACATAAAAAAATTCTCTCTTCTGACAATTATTGATGACATTAGGACAGAAAGAATGCCAAAACAAGATGCTTCAGAATCACTCCCAAAGCTCATTACTCTCAGTTCTTACTTCTGATGGCTCAACAACTGGGGCCTCTGCACACTCCTTTAACTGTTCTGATGACTCTATATCCCCTTCCTCATATCTGCCCCATCTTCCTCCAAGAGCCATTGACATCATATCATATATCTTGTTACCTAATTCAGCTGGACTGTCAGGCTGTACAAATGAGTGCCACATTAAATTTGTGTATTAGCAATAAACAATCACGTATAATACTGATCTAAGATGAGCTTAAATGGAGTGAAATGGCATGTTAGGATTCATGTAGGAATAATTATTATTGAAAGAAATGTAATATTTGCAAGGTTTTCATAGTACTTACAGTAAATCCACTAGAGATCAATGCTGTATCATACAACAGTTCCACAGCCCGCTTGGCATCAGAACTATCAGGCGCGTTCTTGCATGCAGCCTGCAAAAGTGCACTCTCAGTGACAATGTCAAATAAAGAAATGAGACAAGTTCTAATATCAACTTTAATATTGACAAGTGGTCCTCAGTCCTCACACCCTATGTGTTTGTAAGTTTCTGCAAAGCAAAACTTAGCAGTAATACATGTAACTGATTTAGCATATCATCCATCTGCTGCACATATTTATAGAGTAAACTTCTATTATTATTAACATCTTATAAGTTGATAAACAGCCAATAAAATGCAACTTCACTACACTATTCCAGTTTTTTTATGAGAACAATGGTGCTTATGTTCCTGAAGTTCAAATTATTAGACTGCCTTCCTGACAAGCCTCAATTGTCTCTTATTTTTTTCGTTTAACATCTGATAGTTTTTCTAACACCCACGTCTTGCTTTCTATGCTATAAATGTTTCAAATATCTTTATATGATTCTTGAAAATTTAGAACACTAATTTAGATCATTTCACAGTTCAAATGAGGAACTTGAATAAATCATGTGCTAAAACTTACATTGAGGTCTTTGATGATTGGATGATCAGGATTAACCTCCAATATTCTTCTCCCTCTCATAAACTCCATGGCTGAAGTGTCTCCTAGGGTTTGAGCTTTCATCAACCTATTTAATAGAAAAAGATAGAACTTCAACTCGATCTAGCGAAACTAACAAACAAAACGAAAAAAGGAAGATTAAAAACCATAACCAACAGACCTTTCCATGTTGGCAGACCAACCAAACTTTCCAGATACAAGCACGCATGGTGATGAGCTCAACCGATTTGAAACTTGTACTTTTGCGACCTTTTCTCCCAGCTGTTGCTTTATCCAGTCACATAAAAGATTAAACTCTTGCTTGGTTTCTCGTTCTTTCACCTCATCCTCATCACCTGAAATTAATGTCAAAGATTGTAATATCAAAATTAATTTGGAGAAGGGTCAAATTCATTGACCCTCCCCTTCCCTCTTTCTCCTCTTCCCCTTCTACTCTTTGATTGAGTTTCAAGTACATGAAGAAAAACATAACAACTCACATGCTGGAGCCCAGTCAATGAATGAACAATGGTACTTACCAAGCTCCAAATCCTCCTTGCTTATGTCAACAAACTTCTTTTCCTTGTAAGTTTGTAGATTTTGGATGGCCACCTCATCAATAGGTTCAACGAGGTACAACACCTGTATCCCCGCAAAACATGTGCAAACGTTTTGATCAATGGACAAACATAAGGTGATTAAGTGGAGATTTAAGCCACAGAAGCTGATCCTCTGAGACCCGACAAACCCTAGAACATGAGATATCTCCTTGCCTTGGCAAACTCATTTTGATGAAAGTTGAAATTGTGTTTTATTTGGTATCAAGTATGAGATCACAAAAGGGCCAAAAATTTTCTCTTTTCAAGAAAATATATGTTGCCAAGACTATAAACTGTTCCTGAGATGCAAACAACGTATAATGCTGTATTATGGGAAGAAAACTTTATTAATGGAACCAACAAAGCAAGGTTCCAATCTCATTGCGATTGAAGGAGCAAGAAAACTTGGTAGAAGAATGACATTCTTCACCCAAACTTTAGAGAGAAGGTGAACGGAGAAAGACGTATAAATGGTCTAAGACATCCACGAAGTTGACACTTCAGTATTATTTTCGACCAACAGACTTGATTGCTTACACTTTTTATGAGATAAGTACATGATATTCGTAGCTCCCTTTTTTAATGGTTGAACGTCAATGCACTCTACTGAATGTTAAAAGAAACACAATCATCGAGCACTAACTTAGCTCGAGCTACATTCATAATCCATTTACATATATATTTTGATAGCACTGTATTCAAGAACTACATACCTCTATCCCTTTCTGAACCAATTTCTCCAAGAAAGGAGCAGTCTTGGCACTCTGCAAGCTATCTGTTGCCAAGTAATAAATGGCCTTCTGGTTCTCACCCATGTTCTCAACATAATCATCGAAGCTTATCAACTCTTCTTCACTCTTGGAAGAGAAAAATCTCAACAATGGGGTAATGCGCTTGTGGTTTCCGGTGTCTTCGATACATCCCAACTTCAAAAATTTACCAAAATTCTCCCAGAATTTTTTGTAATCCTGGATATCAAAATAGTCCCGCTCTTAAACTCTTCCAGGCAAAATACTAAAGGAAAGAATGCTTTGATTAGTTCATACCTCTTTGTTCTCACTTTCAGAAAGATCCTGAATCATGTCAAATGTTTTTCGTACTAGTCTCTTTTTCATTATCCTAACCTGGATGAAATCAGCCAAACACATTAAGCTCAAGAATGTATAAGCTTTGAACTTTTAATCATCACTGACATCATTGCAGATCATTAAACAGGAAAATGAAGTTTATAAAAATAGCAACTGTCATTAATTCACAAAAAAACAAAAAGGTTTGCCCTTACAATTCGGCTTTCCTGAAGGATTTCCCTTGAAACATTGAGAGGAAGGTCATTAGAGTCCACCAATCCTTTGACAAAGCTTAGGTACCTTGGAAACTGCGGTGCATGAAAATAAGGATGAATTGCCAGAAAAGATGAACATTGCTCGCCAACAGACAGTCAACGGCACATAAAGAAGCCTTTAGCAAAGAATAAATAAATACAATTAGGAGCACGTCACAAGTTCAAATCCTGCTGGAGAACCAAATCTGGTATTTAAGCAAATAAGGATACAGGGATACCCATTTTTAACAGACTTGAAGCTGAAAACACCAGATTTTTTGGTTATTGGAAAAAGAGAAAAGAAGATACACAGTGAGTGGTTTGTAGACCTTTCGAACAGATCTTAATAACAATATTTCAGCAATTTTTAGCAGTCCTATCTTGATACTATACTACGAATTCCATTTCAGTGTTACGAGATCTCTTGCTAGTTCTTCCCATTTGTTATCACAACTCTAATATACTCCATTAAATTAACTGCATCCAGTTGCAAAACTAAAGGGTGAATGACACCAGAAGCTTAGTATAAGAAATCACTCAAATCAATAGTTCAATGTCACCATTGATTATTCTCCACAATATTGCAGGTCAGCAAAGTGATAATACTTCAAATCAGGAAAGATAACACGTGTGTTACGAAACCAAACAGGGAAACATAATCTTCAATTTTCAACCTCATACACAAAAGTGTACCCGTGTAGTATGAAATAGCCTTGTGGAAGCATCAGAAAGAATTGGAAAGAGTTCCAACAGTCGATCTGCGTTACAGTGGGTGATGGGAGGGAACAAGGATGTGGCCAGACAATTGGACTGGAGATGAACCATTGTGCATGAAATTCCCTGATCTGTTAACATTGGTGTTACACCCGAATGCGACTATTGCACACAGCAGAATGTGGAGCAGCTTGAGATTTGAAATTCACAAGAAACCTATTTGACTGAGAAGTGGAAGGAGCTGCTCAGCTATAAAACATCATGGAGTGGCTGAGCATACTGTTGGACAAAGGAGACTCTGTAGTGGAGAGCAGACAAAAAGGGTATTTTTTTCCATTAAGTCATGCTACAAACTCCTTTGTAAAGAGAGATGAATAGTGGTACATGGGCCATGGAGTATGATATGAAAATCAAAGGCACCGTCAAGAGCAAGTTTCTTTCAGTGGGTAACAACTAATAAGGCATGTTTGACACTGGAAATTTACAAGAATGGGTGTAAACTTGTAAGTCTGCCTAATAGGTGTTTTTTATGCTGCAGCAACAGAGAATTACCAGCACACTTATTACTACACTGAGTTTGTTAAGGAAGTTTGGAATATGTTCCTTAATGTATTAGGGGCGCAGCAGGTAATGCCGAGAACTGATTAATGAAGCATTGGAAAGCTGGCAAGCACAAAAAATAAAGGAAAGAAGTGTAAAGTTGTTTGGAAGATAATCCCTGCTTGCATTTTTTGGGCCGTCTGGGGGGAGAGAAACTATAGGTGTTCTGAAGATAGAAATACAGCCATTTTTTGTTTTAAAAGCAGATGCTTACAGATGTTAAAATCTTGGTGTTACCTTTCTTTTGACTGTGATGTAAATGCTTTTGTGCATTTCACTGCACGTTTAAAAAGGAAGATGGAATCTTTTTTCTTTACATAATATGACCAGCTTGGTACAAGTGAAACGAATATTTGCTATTACCTATCAAAAAAATATTTCTTAATTTTCTTCTTCATCTATATCCTATATCAGAAGTTGAGATAGAGCTAGAAATTCAACTTACCAATTCCCCATCAAAATCATCAGAAATGAATACACGCTTCACATACAAACGAATATTTTTTGTCTTGGGATTTGTAACATCTTCATTGTTAAGAGGAGCCATTCCAGGTATATACAGAACACTTCTAAACTCCACCTCACCCTGCACATATCATTCTCAGCGTTAAAAACCTCAAAATAACAAATGTATTTAGTCTTTTCTAATACGAGAGTGTTACCTCTGTAGTGAAATGAGTATAGGTAAGTGGATCCAAGAACTCGTTGAAAGTTTTCTTGTAGAATTCCTGGTATTGTTCTTTCTCAACTTCCTTTGGATTCCGCATCTACAATTTTACAAGCACTTTATATCACGCAGATGCACACTAGGCATAAACATGTGCCTTGTTTGCTGATAGGAGTACAAAGTTGAGCTCATAATAGTAACTTTCACATGTAAGCTAAGTAGTAACATACCCATATTGGTTTTGTCTCATTTGTCAACTCCCAATCCCAGTACTTCTCAGTTTTGGTCTTCTTTGTCTTTTTCTTTTCTCCCTGTTTTTATGAAGAGAAAGGAAACATGAATCTCAAAGGCCTTAGTAAGCTTCCAAAAGAAGGAAAGACAAAACACAGTAATCACATATATGAAGTCATCACCTCTTCTTTTTCTTCTCCCTCCTTTGGTTCTTCCTCTTCTTCTACCTGTCGAAACAGCACCAATAATCAACGAAAAGCTACCAAGTTAAGTAACAAAATAAGATAAAGCACTAAGACATAATTAAAACAGAAAATCCCACACTCAAACAAAATAATCCCAGAAAGTACAACAATCTTTTACAAGCAACGCATCGTGCTATCTCCAATTGATGAAAATTATACTTAATTTAAGTCTTAATTAACACTTCGAATCCTGTTTCTTCCACTACAGAAATCTCATGCACAATCACAAGGGTCATCCAGGGGTGCTAAAATTTATTTGAGCCTACCCACCCCACCCCCTCCCAAGAGAAAAGAGGAGATGAAAGAAGAAGTGAAAGGTAACTTAGGTTTTAGTGTAGTCATAGACAGGTGTGTTTGTTAAGGCTAAAGAGAGACGAATTTAAATAACGAGAACTATGGAAAACATATTAGGAAGAAGGAATAAAGAATAGACGCCAACACCCTAGCTGAAACAACACACTAATTCTTCCTCCAAGACATCAGCAAATGTCGGAGGAGGAGGTTAAACCAGTTTTTATATCTATCAAAGCACCTCACCTCAATGGTTCTTGACTTCTCCTGCCATGTATAGATGGGGAAAGAAACAAACTGCGAGTAATTCTTCACCAAATCTTGAATCCTCTTTTGTTCTGAAAACTCATATTTGTCGTCATCCTACAAGAAAAAGATTACCCTATAAGAATGCAATCCAACATAAGGAACAAAAACGTTCAATGATAGTTTACCAACACAACTGATAAACAGCTAAGAAAATCAATTATATATTGATTATTATTAGAGCAGTGTCTTATTATTAGTATTCTGCACCCCTTATCACGCAGAGAATTTACCAACTCCAAGATTTTCTTTACCTTTACTTCATCACGATAGGTACACATGGTCAACATCATTCGGAGAAGATACAACAAATAGATTAAAACAGTAAAGACAGCATATGCCAACCCCTGGGACTTGGCAGTGAACAAAGCCACGAAAAAGAAGCAGAAGTACCCACTTACCCTTAAATAAAGTGTAATTTCTGTTCCTCGGGATAGGAGGTTTTCAGGATTAGTTTCCTCTCTAATAACATATGAGCTACTATCAGCCTCAGACTCCCAAACATATTGTTTATCTGACCTTGGGCTCTTTGTTGACACCACCACCTAAATGTAGAAATAAAAACAATTAGCACAATCGTAATTTATATTTCCTGGAAACTAGTAGGTAAACAAAAACCATGTGTAAGAAGAATTGCACCTTTTGAGCAACCAGAAATGCAGAATAGAAACCAACACCAAATTGACCAATCAATCCATTGTCAGCTCCAAGGTCCTTGTTTTCCTACAGATAGGATTGGTACAACTGTTAGAGATAATGCTAAGTCTTAGACCTTGAAAAGTCGATCCAACATCATGGAGATACTCCTCAGTACCTTCAGAGCCTTCAAGAATTTTGAAGTGCCACTTTGGGCAATAGTCCCGAGGCATTCTATAAGCTCCTCCTTGGTCATTCCAATACCAGTATCCCTGCATAGACAAGTTAACTTTTTAAGTTCCGTTTATTAGAAAAGCATTATGTGGCTAGCATCTTAACAAACATACGTAATGGTAATAGTTCCATTGTCTGGGTCACATTTGATGCGAATCTCCAGCTCACCAGCATCCCCAAGTAAAGAAGGTTCAGTCAAACTCAGAAACCTCAACTTATCAAGAGCATCACTTGCATTACTGCCAAATAAGGAGCCAAGTCAGAAATAAACCTCAAATAGTTTGAAAAGAAAATTCCTGAAGTCACTTATTAGAATCCTAAGGGACTTCAGATAGTGCACCGAAAACATAATTCTATGAATGACAAAGAAATAAGCCCTCAGGGCCATCTAGTAATGGTGATCAAAGTTACAGCACTGCCACAAAGCTTTCCAAAATTCACAGATGGAACTCAACACACACCTTATAAATCTCGACAGCAAAGTGAAGATCAGTAATTGTTTAACAAATAGCAATAAGCCAATAAAATATTGTAACCAAGAAACAACATAGTAGTAAACAAGAGATGGCCTTACCTTACAAGCTCTCGGAGGAAAACCTCCTTATGACTGTAGAGACTGTGAACTATCAAGTCCATTAGACGACTAACCTGCAATAATCAACATTCCAACTTTCAGCCCCACAAAAAGAGAAGCATAAAGATATGAAATTCAAAGATTTGCCAATTAAATAAAAACAAGGCTATCACATTAGTTATACTAGGCGTTCAGTAACTCCCACAACTAACAATAACAAAAGATTAAATATTTCATATGATACCACAAAAACAGAAAATAACGCTATAAAATTAGTTCTACTAGGGACATTCAAGAACTCCTCACAACTGACAAAAGACTAAATCTTTCAAATGATACACAAAAATAGAAAACAAGGCTATCACAAATTAGTTCTACTAGGCGTTCAAAAGATCACACAATTGAACAAAGATTAAATCTTTCATGTGTTTACAAAAAACGTTATCTAGAGTACCATATCCTCATTCCCTAAAAAGCAACATCCAAAATTCCAACTTCCAATTCCTTATTCAAAGGCCCAATACAGGTAAAAACTGAAATATTCAAACTAAAGTTCATAATGAAAGTCAAAAACCCACCTCAGCCTGGTACTCATGAGTCTCTCCAGAGCTCTCAGGAGCTTCCTTTTCAGCTACAGCAGTTGCTGCCTCACACCTTACCACTACTCTGTTGTCTTTCTTCTCCAGCTTTGTCTTTAACCCATATTCACAAAATCTATTCTTTGGCAAGAAAACACTTTTGAAGCAAAACCTATTGGCACTACCACTCCTCAATGAAAACGATGCCGTGTAGGGGAGTGAAGACATAGAAGCAGAGGTCAAACTCCTGCTTAGTACTGGTGCCATTGGCTTAACTTTTGAGAAAAACCCACAACGAATTTTTATGTTTGAATAGGTGTTTTTGGTGTGTTCTTTGTAAAAGAGATAAAGGGTTGGTTGGGAAGAGTGAAGAAATGGGGAGTAGTGTTTTAAAACCCAAGGAAGGGTTTAAGGGAAGAAGTGGAGGGTTCTAAAAAGGGAAATACTTTAATGAGAAGGGGGTTTTGTTTGGGAATTGTAAGGGGAGGATGTTGCCACTTCAGCAATCAAAATATCCTCATAGCTCATATTATTTTGAATTCTTTTTTTTTCCCCTCTTTAATCTTTATTTACCATGTTATAATGTACACTAACTTGAAAATTAAAGCAATCTTTGCGTCTAATAATTCTTCTCAAGATCGCGGTTATATTGAAGTTCTCACCATTGTAATCAAAATAGTATGAGCTGATGATTTGCTTAACTAAAGGCAAAGTGAGGCCATGACCTCTCAATTTAACTAAAGTAACACCAATATTAAATATAGTAATAATATTGAATAATTTCATTGGCTGATAAAGGCGCTTTCTGTAGCTGCCTTAGACAGCTTATATCTCTAATGGGCAATCTTACTCTTTTGATTATGTCATTTACTTTTTCTGGCATCCAAAATCATTCACGCGGGTTCTTGGCTACCGTGAAAATTGTTAAAATAGCACGGGTTAGCCAGTTTTCAAATCGATCATTTAAAAATAGTCAGCGTTTATAAAATTATTAAAAAATGGTTACTATTTTACTGTAACAGGGACCGATCCAGCATAATATTTCTACTATTAATAAACGGTAATGAGAGGTGCATCCAGTTATGAAAAAAGAGCAGCATCCGATTCCAAACGGGTCAGAAGGGTGATTTTGTAAATATAATAATATTGAATAATTTCCATTGGCTGATAAAGGCTGTAGCTGCCTTGACAGCTTATATCTCTAATGGGCAATCTTACCCTTTTGATTACGGCATTTACTTTTTCTGGCATCCAAAATCATTCACGTGGGCTCTTGGCTACGGTGAAAATCGTTAAAATAGCACGAGCTAGTTATTTTTTGGATCGGTCATTCAAAAATAATTAATATTTGTAAAATTATTAAAAAATAATTATATTTTCCTGCAATAGAGACCAATCCGTCATAATATTCCTATTATTAATAAACGGGAATGAGAGGTGCATCCGATTAAGAAATAGAGCAGCATCCGGCTCCAAACGGGTCAGAAGTGTGATTTTGTAAATATAATAATAGTAAATAATTTCCATTGGCTGATAAAGGCAGTTTCTGTAGCTGCCTGACAACTTATATCTCTAATGGGCAATCTTACCCTTTTGATTACGTCATTTACTTTTTCTTGTCACGATCCTAAAACAGACCCTATCGTGATGGCGTATATCGTGAAATTAGGTCAGCCGACACAAACCCCCGAACCAACTAAACAGTTATAATAAATCAGTTAAAATCATAATAAACTAAAAATCCCAAAATAAAGAGTAGAATAGAACAGTGCGGAAACAAACACAACCCGACATCGGGGTGTCACCAGTCATGAGCATCTAAAATTCGTCTAAGAGTATGAAAAGACAATATAGTCTGATACAAAACTAGTACAAAGTGAAATAAAGATAGGAAGGAGAAGCACTGGGCTTCGAACGCCGAGCAACTACCTAGTCAACTCCGAACAAGCCTGCTGGAAGGCAAATCAGCACTCGCTAGCGTGACCCGAGACTCATGGATCTGCACACAGGGTGCATGGAGTAATGTGAGTACGCCAACTCAGTAAGTAATAAAAGTAAAGACAGCTGAGCAGTAAGAAAACACGTAAAACACAGCATAATGCTACAACAAAATAGTATAAATCTAGAACAGTGCAGTAAAACATTAAAAACTCGTAAAACATCTCAGTTCAGTAAAAACCTTTTTAAAACATCTTTCAGTAGTTCAAACGAGTGATGACTGACAGTAAGGAAAAAAGGTAGTAACATAAATCAGCCCCTCGGGCAAAACAAGTACCATAACTGCCCCTCGGGTAAAATACCAACAGAACCAGCACCTCGGGCTACTTTACAATCAGTCGTATCAGCCCATCGGGCAATAACATGAAACAACAACAGCCCCTCGGGTAATATCACATCTCATACTGGGAACCCATGCTCACTAGGGGTGTGCAGACTCCGGAGGGGCTCCTACAGCCCAAGCGCTATATCAAGTCATCTCGTGGCGTAACAAATCAGGTCATCGGCCTCATAATCATGAATCAGTACAACACTGTTGCGGCGCGTAGCCCGATCCCATAATATCCTCACAACACAGACCCTCGGCCTCACTCTGTCAAAAATCTCTCAAGCCACTCGGGCAACAGTAAAACATGATGCTCAGCTCAAAATATCATTTAAAAATGTCAAAACGGAGTAAATATGGTTGAGTTATGAAAAAAGTAGAATACAACATGACTGAGTACAAACATAAAGTCAAAACAGTGAGGAATAGTAGTAAAAATCCCCCTAGGGGTCCAAAACAGTTGGCACGAGGCTCAAATATGGCATTCAGCCCAAAACATGATAATACTTTCCAAAACACAATGATAGCAAACAGTTTTCAATCAAATACGCAGTTTAACAGTCATACGGGACAGACTAAGTCACAATCTCCAACGGTGCACGACCCCACGCTCGTCATCTAGCATGTGCGTCACCTCGAAGTAGCACAACCTGTGAAATCTAGGGTCTCATACCCTCAGGACAACATTTACAATCATTACTTACCTCTATCTGGTCCAAACTCTAGCCCGCAATGCCTTTGCCTCTCGACTCGGCCTCCGGATGCTCCAAATCTATCCAAAAACATATTTATACCATCAAAATATGTTAAGGGAACAAAGCCCACTCGAAAATAATCAATTTACATCAAAAAATCCGAAATTGGCCAAACCCGACCCCTGAGTCCACGTCTCGGATTCCGACAAAAATCACAAAACTAGAATCCTTACACTCTCACGAGTTCATACATATCAAATGCATCAAAATCCGACCACAAATGACCCCTCAAATCAAAGTCTCAAATTTCAAGCCCTAACTCTCCAATTTTAGGCTTTAGATTCCACAAATTTCATGTTTAATTAGGTAGAAATCACAATATGATCGAGTATTGAGTCCATAAATCTTACCTCCAAGTGTTTCCCTTTGATTCCCTCTTCAATCCTTCTCAAAAAGCTCTTGAATTGCTCAACAATGGTGAAATTTAGACTCAAAATCGCGGAAGTGGTCTTTTAAACATTCTGCCCAGCAATTGAAATCCCTTCTTCGCGAACGTGGTCAACGCTTCACGTTCGCGAAGCACAAAATTCTGTTGACCACTTAATCCTTCACTGCGAACGCGACACCCCTAACGTGAATGCGAAGCTTTAGCTCCTCAACCTATCGCGAACGCGAAGCACAATTGGACCTGGACCCAGCTGCTCACCTTTACTCTATGCGAACGTGGTAAAACCCATCGCGAACGCGATGAACATTGACCCCAATACTTTGTGAACGTGGGACCCCCATCGCGAACGCGAAGGCTAAACTTCCTGCTTCACACCGTAACCCTTCGCGAACGCAAGATCCCACTCGCGAACGCGAAGACCAATTGTCTACACACCAGCAGCAGATTTTCTGCAACTTTTACAACTTGAACTTGATCCGTTCAACCACCCGAAACTCACCTGAGGCCCTCGAGACCTCAACCAAACATGCCAACATATCTTATAACCTCATTCAAACTTGTTCCAACCTTCGGAACGCTCAAAACAACATCAAAACACAAATTGACATCGGATTCAAGCCTAAGAATTCCAAAAACTTCCAAATTTCGCTTTCGATCAAAAAGTCTATCAAACCTCGTCCGAATGACCTGAAATTTTGCATACACGTCACATATGACACAACGAACCACTCCAACTTCCATAATTCCATTCCGACCCTTATACCAAAATCTCACCTATCAACCGGAAAACGCCAAAATTCCAATTTTGCCAATTCAAGCCTAAATCTACTCCGGACCTCCAAAACACATTCCGATCACGCTCTTAAATCCCAAATCACCTCTCAAGCTATCCGAATCATCGGAATTCACATTCGAACCCTTTTTCACATAAGTCAACATCTGACTAACTTTTCCAACCTAAGCTTACTCAAAAGAGACTAAGTGTCTCATTCCTTTCCAAAACCTCTCCGAATCCGAACCAACTAATCCTATATCACATAATATAGTTGAACAAGACAATAAGAAGCGGAAATGGGGGAAACGGAGCGGTAACTCATGAAACGACCGCCGGGTCGTTACATTACTGGCATCCAAAATCATTCACGCGGGCTATTGGCTGCTGTGAAAATCATTAAAATAGCACGAACTAGCCAGTTTTTGGACCGGTCATTCAAAAATAGCCAGCGTTTGTAAAGTTATTGAAAAATAGACACTATTTTGCTACAACAGGAACCGGTCCAACATAATATTCCCACTATTAATAAACGGGAATGAGAGGTGCATCCAGTTAAGAAAAAGAGCAGCATCCGGTTCCAAACGGGTCAGAAGGGTGATTTTGTAAATAATAATATTGAATAATTTTCATTGGCTGATAAAGGCAGTTTCTGTAGCTGCCTTGACAGCTTATATCTCTAATGGGCAATCTTATAGCCTGTTTGGCCAAAAGTGGTGCTTTTGGCCAAAAATTGAGGTGTTTGGCCAATCTTTTGGAAGGAAAAAAAGTGCTTTTGAGGAGAAGCAGAAGCAGTTTTGGAGAAGTAGAAAAAAGTAGTTTCTTTCCAAAAGCACTTTTTTGAGAAGCACTTTTGAGAAAAATACACCTAGAAGTAGTTTTTTTAATGCTTGGCCAAATACTAATTACTGCTCAGAAGTACTTTTCAAACTAATTAGACAAACACAAACTACTTCTCACCAAAAGTACTTTTGAGAAAAGCACTTTTGAAAAAATGCACTTCTCAAAAATAAGCTGATTTTTGCAGCTTGGCCAAATGGGCTATTACCCTCTTGATTACGTCATTTACTTTTTCTGGGATCCAAAATCATTCACACAGGCTCTTGGCTACTGTGAAAATCGTTAAAATAGCACGGGTTAGCCAGTTTTCGAACCGATCATTCAAAAATAGCCAGCATTTGTAAAGTCATTGAAAAATAACCACTATTTTGCTGCAACAGGGACTGGTCCAGCATAATATACTAGAGATCGGTGCACCTGTGTATGAACTTCTAGCATATTATGCTGGAACTCCAACACGCGGAAAGTTCCAACCTAATATACTAGAGGTTGGAGCATCTGTGTATGAATTTCTAGCATATTATACTGGACCAGTATATTATACTGGAACTCCAGTATATTATGCTGGAGTTCCAGTATACTTATGCTGGAACTCCATCATAATATGCTGGAGTTCCAGTATACTTATGCTGGAACTCCAATATATTATGCTGGAGTATTTTCCTGATTTTGAACAGTATTTTCGTCAAATTTATTTTTATATGAAAAATGGCTAAAGTTTGATTACTTTTGAAACTGTGACTATTTTTGAATGACCACTTGTAAATCTGGTTATTTTAAATTTCTCCCGTAAAAATCATTAATAGCCCAGTAGCTCCGTTACTTTGTTATTTGTCTTTTCTCTTTCCAACTTTTCAAAACATGGGATTTCCTAGCCACTAATAATCATAGCATTAGATTCAATTAAGAGAATGAAACTGAATGGCCTTGAAAGCATCTATGCTTACTTTGAATTAAGTTTTGTTTAAATAAAATTAACATGGAAATTTATAAGGCAGATGGAGTACTTTGATGTTGTATTGTATATTTGTATTCTTATCAAATATCTAAATTAGATCTTTTACTAAAATATACACTTTTTAATGAAACTAAAATATGTACATAAAGAAATTTAACTCTAAAAAATATTATATATATTTGGGTGATTATAAATAATCGTATTAAAATTACTGAGTCATACCATGAAAGTGTGGGAGAGGGTGGTTGAAGCGAGGGTTAGGATGACAGTGTCTATATCCGACAATCAGTTTGAGTTCATGCAGGGTCGTTATACTACAAAAGCTATACATCTTATTAGGAGGCTGGTGGAACTGTACAGAGAGAGGAAGAAGGATCTGCACATGGTATTTATTGACCTAGAGAAAATGTATGACAAGGTTCCTAGAGAAGTTCTCTGGAGATGCTTGGAGGCAAAAGGGGTGTCGGATCTCTACATTATGGCGATTAAGGATATGTATGATAGGGCTAAGACTCGGGTTAGGACAGTTGGAGGCGACTCTGACCATTTTTCGGTTGTAATGGGGTTACACCAAGATTATGTGCTCAGTCCGTTCTATACCTGCAGGCATGAATGCAGCGTCCCCAACAAAAGGACGTCTGTACGAATAATGTACCAAATATTTAAGGCGGAACTAAAACATAACAGTAATTCAACATTTAACTAAGTACATGGAAGAAACATGGAGTAAAGAACTCAACATATAAGTCTGAATAACTCTGTAAATCATGAAATATTTATAAAACCATGCATATGCGTATAAATGCCTTGTAATGCATAGGCCTGTACGTACATAACACCATCAGGCCTCTGAGGGCATCCCATCATATCATCTCGGCCATTGTGGGCAAAATCATCAACATATGCCAGCTGATCAGGTGGTGGTGCGTATATAACGCCGTAACCTTTTTCCATATCCCATATACATATAGTATACGCGTATATAACGCCATCTGGTCATGGGTCAATGTACATATATAAATGCATGAAATGCATAAGAAATACGTTAATAAGATTTTCTCGGAATGCCATAAAACTCAATATACCTTTCGGATAAACTTTATCAAATACGTATTTTTCTGAGACTCATGAACATATAATAGAATAATATAACACATGGGAAATAAGCATCTATAATATTTCTAGGAATAGAGTCTTTATGAAAATTGTGCATTTGCTCGTTTCATTTGTGTCGTATAAATCATGTCAAAAGAAAGAATGAATAACCTTAATATACCTGAGCCAACGAAAAGAAAGTACAAAAACTAACACTTGCACCATTGTTGTTTACTTGTACTTTATGTGTTTTTCTTTTTCCTTGAAAACGTTGCTTACTGCTGGAAACACGATACTCCACACTAACCAGGAATTGATAACATTTACAGATAAGAAATCCTAGATCATCGAGTTATGTGAAACGGTAGTATATATGCATCCAATTTTTCAATTTGTTGTTTGGCTCCAACAATTTGCTTATATTTCACTGGAAACATTGAGCCTTAATGATGATGCCTCCTTGAGTTTGAATTGATCTTGTACAAAGTGTGATCACTAACAGCTGGTCATCACACGTAAAAAGCTTGGCAGCCATATGCAGATGAAACGTGGACTTTTCATCTTTTATAACTGATGAGTCATGCTCTTTGCATGGAGAGAATTCTCTGTTTCCTAGGTGTAGAATTGCGGCCACGTAATTTCCTTGTGGGGTTAATCTTATCCCCTAACTTATTAATTAAATAGGTAATGAACTGTTATCCGATAATTAATCAATTACTCACGTAATTAATAATTATCTTAAATTACTTAAAATACTATTCACTTTTAATATATTTTATATAACTTACTATCATGATCATGTAATACCATATAAAATCAATACATACACTATTATTTTATTAAAATATTCATGTAAAAAAATGCACATATTTTCTCAACTTTTAATTTTCCTAATCTCATATAAAGAGTACAAATTTTCGTACGCTTAATTCTTAGAATGGTAAAAAGATAACCTTATTTTCTTATGAAAAAAATAATCATATATTTACAATAAAGAAAATCTCATAAACTTTCTTATATTATTAGTATAATTTACCATATCCGAAAATAGTAATAATGGTAACTATCCAAAATTATAGTTATAAAACTTTTACTAAAATACTTCACTTAAAAAGAAATACCACACTAACATAATATCTAATGGTATTAAGGATGTTAAACTTACGGGGTGTAACATCCTTCCCCCTTTAGAACATCCATCCTCGAATGTTAACTCTTAGAGATTTACAAAAATTTTACTAGTGTCTCCTTTGTAAATAATCTAAGACCCAAATTATATCTGAAGTCTCGACTATTCACAACCTTTTGTACTCGAGTATCTCGTATTCTTAACCTTTACCTTACTTATTTTTCAATCTCGCATCGTATCTTCTGTTTTTTTCACAATCTCCCTTCAACATAGGTGGAAATTACGCCTTAAATCACTTGCTATGATACCTGCACCCCTGGTGCATACAAAATCTCGCGACAACTCTATACTGACTTCTTTCGACTGAGCTCTATGGCACGATCTGGAAACAAAAGAAGGGTAACATTTCCTAAATGCGCTACAGCCTCTCAATTATAAATGTGGCGCGCAACACACTCATACGTAAGACTCTACTAGGCACGACTTTGTAGACTCCCTAGGACACGACCTGCTCTAATACCACTTTGTCACGTCCCAACCTTGGGAGGCGTGGCTAGTACCCGGTGCTGCACTGGCCTGAACGAACCACTCGGTAACTCATTCATTCCTTTTGTAATTATCATGGGCCAACATGGCCACAACTCGTAATGTATAATTGTAAGTGGGCAAATGTTATATCAGTGAACCATCGTTCATAAAATATGAATACATATGGGCCGTCAAGGCCTCTGACATACTGTACATAATAAACTTGTGTCTATAAAGCCTCTAAGATTATTTGACATAAAATGGGATAGGGTACCGGCATACCCATAAGTCTGTAGCAAAACTCTGATACGATGACTTATAGACACGGCTGCACTCTGAATGAGGTGGAGTCTTACCGATCCTTCATCGAATGCTAACCTCGTCTACTATGAGGGCTCGTCAAACTAATTGTCTATACCTGCAGGCATGAATGAAGTGTCCCCAACAAAAGGACGTCAATATGAATAATGTACCAAGTATGTAAGGCGGAACTGAAACATAACAGTAAGTCAACATTTAATTAAGGATATGGAAGAAACATTAAGTAAAAGACTCAACATGTAAGTCTGGATAACTCTGTAAATCATGAAATATTTATAAAACCATGCATATGCATATAAATGTCATGTAATGCATAAGTCTATACGTACATAACATCATCAAGCCTCTAAGGGCATCCCATATATCATCTCGGCCACTATGGGCAAATCATCAACGTATACCAGCTGATCAAGTGGTGGTGCGTATATAACGCTGTAACATTTTCTCATATCCCATATACATATATATATACATATATGTTTACCCCGAAAAATAGGGGTACCAATTAAATGTAATTTGTGATTTTAAAGATATGTGATTTATTCTTATACTAGTGAATATACAAGTAATATTAAGTTTAAATAAGAAGAATTGATGAATCAAACCAGTGTTGATAATAATGAGGACCTCGAGCTCAACTTTATTGGTAGCCTCGAGGTCAGCTAAGAGCGATGAAGTATGAATAATAAAGTAAAACCAATAAAGCTAGAGAACAGTTGTTGAGCATGTTAAGCAAGAAAAGCAGAGTAGAATATTATATTGTAGTGAATAATGTGAGATGATGCTTACAAAACGATTGGGGTCCCTTCATATAGGAGGAGAAAACCCCAATATAGTACATTCCTAATTGTAGTAAAGAATTCTATTGGTACAGGTGTACAATAACCTAGTACGGACTTGTACCGTTTCATACAAATCATATCCTTTAATCTATACCCTGACTCATGTGTCTTTGTGAAATTCTCGCTCTTTCTTGAGTGACCTCAAGATTGTACTACCCTCGATATCGGTTGTGCTAGGCCTTCGATCTACTTCCTCGAGGTGTGCGTTCCTTAGTCGGGTTCGACCCCTAGTTCGAGTTGCCCGGACTCGGATTCATAGCCTAATTTTAAGACTTCAAAATCGAGCTCCTTGATTTTGACTGTATACCGATAGTCCCCACATTTCTTAAAATGAAATAATATGAAACGATTTGGATTCTCGAAGCCCCTAGCGATGATGTCATCCTCGTGATGCTAGCTTTGGAAGTGACCGAAACGTCCCATCGGCCCACTTCCCCAAAAACATTGAATGCATGCCAGTGTTGGACGACCACTAATGCTACCGAACCGTCGCTGCCCCTCTATAAATATGAGGCGGTTTCTCTAAGCAAAGAACTTTACCCTTTCTTCAATCCTTTCTCATCTTCATCGTTCTTCAATCACTCGCTTCCTCCGCCTCTTTAAGCGCCGGAAAACACCAAGCTCTTGCCAGAAACACCACTTCCCTGTGCACCCGCATTCTTTAGCTTGCAACCATGGCCAAAACTTCCAATACGGTCCCCAAAAAGGATAAAGCATCATCTTCCTCCGCCTCCCGGCCGGCTAAACCGATGGTGCCGCCAACACTTAAGGAAATCACCCCTGGTGATTGCATTATCAAGAAGGACTTTGGTATCGCGAATCCTCCCGATGTTGAAGGTCGATGCAAACACGTATCCCGATATATTAGCCTAGTAACAGAGTAGCTCACCAATGAAGTAAATAAGGATTGTCGGTGGGGAGACGAGGTCGAGTTTCAAATCCTGAGGCTTGATGAAAGCATAACTACCCACAAGGAGCGGTTTTTGAGTGTTTACACTTACCTCTTCACAATGGGTCCTCTCGATCCGGTGGTGATCGACTTCTGCAAGATGTACGAAGTCACCCTCGGTCAAATCCACTCTTCCTTTTGGCGTATCATGATCATGTTGCGGTACTTTTCCAAAAAGGCCGAGGGTTTGGAATTCACCCTTAGCCACATGGTTCGGTTGTATCGACCCCGGTTATTTCGAGGGCTCATCAAGCTGCAACTCCGAACAATGAAGTCCTTCTTCACTAGCACCGACGAACCCAAAGACCAGGGTTGGATGAGCCTATTCGTTAGAGTAAGAACTTCGGATATCATCCCCGAGGAAAAATTGTCATTCCCGGAGAAGTGGAACTTTAACCGTAAGTGGAGTTCGTATTTCTTGTATGTATTCATATTTTTTCATGTTCCATAACGCTCTTATCTTTCTTTTGGCAGCCAAAGCTTGGGCACCCCTAGCGGTGCCCGACCTCGAGGATTGGGTCAGAAAGTTAGCTTCCACTTCTTCCTATGACAAGCGCAAGTGGCGTAAATTAGCGAAGGGCCAGTAGAAGGCCAAGAACCACGGTAAGTGCCTTTCCATAGTTTCAACACTTTCCATGCATTTGGCAATATTTTTACTTACTCACGCTTGCCTATGCAGGCCTTGGATATGCGTCCGATATGAGACCGCCCCGCCCGGGGAAACAACCAAGCCTTCTAACCCAAAGCCCGAGAAGGATAACAAAAGAAAGAGGGTCTCGAAGCCCAAAGACCCCCAAGACAATAAAACCTCCACTCGAAGGCTGCGGAAAAGGTTTGCTCAAATGGGCATAGACTCGGCCCATGAATCCCCAGATGGTAAGGAAAATGATGATAAAGAATCGGTGCTAGTGACTCCGATCAAGAAGCCAGTCGAGGCCGCCGAGCCTTCCGAACTAGAAAACCCATCCCGTGGTGAGGAAACCCGGATGGAAGAAATAGGCAAGGCCCTTATGTCCCTAGAGGTTAAGATTGTCCCTCCATCTTCAATGACTATACCGGAGGGGGTAAACGCTGAGTCCCCCAATACTAATGAGAATGCCCCTAGTGAAGATTAGGTTTCTTTCTTGTGCAAGGGCCCCTTGTTGTAATATGTTTTGTAAATTTCCTTAATGAATCATAAAATATCTTTTTGCTCTCTCCTTGACTTGTGCTGACTTTTATTCTGTCCCCATTTATTAAAGATTCCGATGATTCAAATACTAAGCTGGAGTATCGGTCTAGACTCATAGTAAACCCTTAGGTTTTTATTTCTCAAGATCATACCCCTTAAGGTTTTAGATGATCCACGAGTTAAGCTTAAAATTACTTTGATGCGAGCTTGGAATGATGGGGCCTTTGGGTCCGAGATAAATGAGAACAGAGTCTCGGGCTCCCATAAGCTTTTGGCCCTATACCATTTTTAAGCTGGCCCTTAGACTCTTTTACAATTGGCCCTTAGGCTCTTTAAATTGGGTTGTTTCGGCCTCTAAAATGGCTATATAATTTTTCCCTCATTTCGGCTAAAAGACTTAGTGAAATTTTAGTTATTCTTTAGCATGTGTTTTTGTACCCGTTGGGTTTTCCGAAGGCTCGACATATAAAAACCTTATTATTTATTTTGTTTGTGTAGACATAATCAAACACCTTTTAAGGTTTTTCTGAAGGCTGGTATTATCGAAGCCTTTGTATTATCCGAGGGCTAACTTATCGAAGCCCTTAGATTTTTGGGGGGTCGAATCTATCGAGGTCCCTTAGATTTTGCTTTTGCCAGGGATAGCCTGACTTAACCGGTTTTTTAATGTTTGAAGGCCTTTAATTTTATAGCAAAAGTCATACGTCTCTGAATCGCATTATTTTGGTCGTAGCCTTTGTGTGACCGTAGTCTTTAGTATGGTCGTAGCCTTCGGGTTTGTCACTTGGACTTGTTTCCCGATAACCTTTCCGAACTTGTTCGGTCCCATAGTGTATTATCCTTGGCCTTTGTTTCGAGGGGGTGCCTCTTTGAGGTCTTATGAGTCCGAATTTTTGATGACTCGGATGTATTGATTGTCAATGTCAGTCCTCGGGTATTTCGAGGTGCTTTGGACCTTGAGCCACTTCCCGTAGGATTGTAAGTGTAGAGCTCGTATGAGATACAAAGTGCTTTTGATATAACCATAATGCTTCTTTAAATTGTTGGTACATGCGTACATGTTTTGCCATTGAGGCTCAACTATTCTATATGGACATGGTTCATTTGACCATTTGGCCCATTACAAAGTTCTCCTATCGAGGCCCTCTTAGGCGTGAAGTATCTTTTCAAAAATGTAACCTCCGAGGGTGGCGCCCCCCAGTATTCGAGGTTGATCGAAAAGAAGCCTCAAATACTTGTTGAATGTGTCTTAAGTAGCATATAGGTGTTACCTCATTAAAAACCTTGCCAGTAAAACCCATTTGAAATAAAACCCGATCTAAGGGAATAAGAGTGTAACACATGCTTTCAAACCCAAGGCCTTCGAGCTGATAGATGCCTCAATATCTCCTATCGAACATCTGCAAGGAGTTAGTTTTAAATACAAATGGAAAAGGGGAGAAGGTCATAGCTCATCATTAATATCGCTTGAGCATCGATACATTCCAATTGTTTGGTAGTTGCTCGCCTTCCATTGTGCTAAGTTTCTAGGATCCTTTCCCTACGATTCTGAGTACACGGTACGACCCTTCACAATTGGGACCTAGCTTCCCTTTGTTTGGGTCTCGAGTGTTGAGACTGACTTCCCTTAGGATAAAGTCCCCGACTCTGAAATATCGAAGGTTCGTCCTTCTATTGTAATACCTTTCGATCCTTTGTTTTTGCGCGACCATTCGAATCAATGTGGTCTCACGTTGTTTATCAAGTAGTTTGAGAGAAGTGTTCATAGCTTCGTGATTTGAGTCCTCGGTGGCATGCTGAAACCTGATGTTAGGTTCCTTGACTTGGACTGGGATCAATGCTTCGGATCCGTATACCAAAGAAAACGGGGTCTCCCCCGTGCTCGACTTCGAAGTTATTCGATATGCCCATAACACCTCGGGCAACACTTCTTTCCATTTCCCCTTAGCATCATCTAACCCTTTCTTTAAGTTTCGAATGATAGTTTTGTTTGTGGACTCAGCCTGGCCATTTGCACTTGGGTGGTAAGGTGCTGATAGAATCCTTTTAATTTTATGGTCCTCGAGGAATTTTGATACCTTGCTGCCGATGAACTGCTTTCCATTGTCACATGCTATTTCAACGGGTATCCCGAACCGACATATGATGTGGTCCCATATGAAGTCGATGACTTCTTTTTCTCTTATTTTCTCGAAGGCCTGCGCTTCTACCCATTTTGAGAAGTAGTTGTAGATATGTGATTTTTGACCCTTCCCAAGATTTTACACATTTTTAGCGTAAATATTTAGCTTAGGTTTAATATCGCTATTTTTAAGTAGTTTTGGCTCTTTTACTTTATTTTATCACAAAAATAAAAATTACAAAATTATTTTCTTTTATTTAGCTAATTAACATTTTTATCTAGTTACTTTTAATTTATCTACTTTACATAAAATTCAAAAATTCAAAAATAGTTCCACTTTGTTTTTAGAAATATTATTTTAATTTTTGTAATAATTTTAATCTAACTCCATTTTTATCTTTTAGTATGTTATTTGAAAAATACCAAAAAAAATAGGTTTGTTTTAACGGTTAGTCTTATTTTAATAGTTATTTTATTTAAGTAGGATTAATTAGTAAATAAGGTAGTATATTAGTCTTGTTCACGGAGAAAGAATAAAATTTGGGCTCACACGACTCATTTTTAGGCCTAATTTTCGGACCTAGCCCGTAGAAACCAAGCCCAATACCCCTAAAACCCTAGAAAGAAGCTTAAAAAGACCCTATACCTAAAACCTAGGGAGATAGACATCGGATCAGCCGCTTTTCCTCATCTGATTTTGCTTCTTCTTCACTCTGAATACACACACACACACAGAGAAACCAACGAGGACCCCGCCCTTCATCTTCAACCTTCAGCCGTTTCTGAGGATCAAAAAACCAAAAAATACCTAAGGACCTAATCTTCTCCAAAAAAGAAACAGACACGAAAAATCCTAAAACCTAAGAGAATGGCAAAAAGGGAATCGAAAAATTCTGAAGCTAAGGCAGGACCCCTAAGAAGATCTCTCTACCACCGTCTACCCAAAAACCCCATCTCCCTCCCTTGAGAAAAAAAGAATTCACAACCCACACATATATAGAGGGAGGGAATGATAGACAGAGTTCAAGCGGGTGGGAAACGAGAGTGAAAGAGGTAGGACGATTTTCAGTCCAAGGAACAAAAAGAAAAATGGAGAGCTAGAAAAAAATAGATAGACAGAGTTCAAGCGGGGAGGGGGGGGGGGGACGAACATAAAGGGAACGGGAATAAAACACAGAGGAAAAGTAGAGCACATAGTAGATAAAACAGACGAAAATCTGGGCAGAAAAATCATGGGCAGAAGTTAAAAATGGAGATGAGCCGAAGTTGATTCTGGTTTGAGTCAGTGAGGCTGACGCTCGGGTTTCGATCTCACGATCAAGGTCATGTTCTCTGTTTCATTGTTTAATCCATTCAGTCAAAGATTTTTGAGGTCCATATCTTGTCCTCTTTCTTATTAATGAGTTTTTACGCCTCTCTTAGTGGAATAAAATAATGCTCCTCATATTGATATCTTCTAGTATGCTTACTTCAATGTTTGTTTACGATAATTTGTTTTGATAGTAGTATTTTTATAATTTTGTCTAGCCTTGATTGATTTAGGTTTGGTTTAATGAAAAGCAGAATTCATAGGAAAGATTGAATAATGAAATTGTACTAGTAGTAACTTTAAACGTAATTTTGGACTTTAAGTGTTGGGTTCTATTCGATGTGGCTTTAAAAGAATTTTCATTGAAATACTTTATGTATTGGCTCAAATCTATACCGTGTACATTCAATTTCTCGTCAAGAATTAATGACCGTACCAGGAAGGCGAAAGGTGGGGACTCAAAAGTATAAATTTTGACAATCAAGCACAAGTTTGTCATAAAATAAACAGATGGATGATGCTAGTAAAGTTTTCTGAAACATATCAATAAGCTAGATTCATTCTGTGATTCATTTTATATATTGGGCATTGATATGACAAGCGTGGATTAGACTAAAATCACAAAATAAATCGTGATTGCGTATGCGTTCACGTGACATATATGATTTTCAAAATAAATCAAAGTATGCGTTCGTGCAACTTTGACTAAACTTTCTTAATAATAATAAAGTGTCACTAATTGTAGACACGTTCGCGTGACATGATTTTTGACGCGCCAAACAAATGGGTATATGTATGCGTGACCTGTTTCAAAATAATTTCTTAATTAAAAGAGACAAATGTACATAGGTTTTAAAATGAGTAATTAGACAATTTGATTAAGCCAAGTACGATCAAAGCGACCGTGCTAAAACCACAGAACCCGGGAATGTCTAACACCTTCTCCCGGGTTAACAGAATTCTTTACATGGATTTCTGTATTCGCAGATCATAAATAAGAGTCAACTTCCTCGATTCGAGATTTTTAACTAGTGACTTAGGACACCATAAATTATCCCAAGTGATGACTCTAATTTTAAATGAAATAATCCCATTTCAATTGTCACTTAAATTGGAAAAAACTCCCTTATATCCCTTTCGGGGTAGTAAAAAAGAGGTGTGACAGCTCTGGCGACGCTGCTGAGGATAAGAATCCAGAACTTCTGGTTCAGGGTTCAAGAATTTGAGCTTGTTTTTATGATTTTTACTTGGCTTTATTTATTGTTCATATTATTGTATTTGTGGACCTAATGTGCTAAATGTTGTTTATTTACCACTTTCATATTACTTGAACTGTATTAAACTGTCTCCCTATGCCTCCTTTCTGAGTTTTCTAAAAATGGTGCACACGTTCGCGTGACCCACTTTTTATGTTAGAAGTTATACCAAATAGAACAAGGCTGGGCCAGCAACAAGGCCGAGTATACTTTTGTTCTCCCGGTACGTTGCCCCCTCTTCGGCTCGAGCTATCCGCTAAGGTAAGCCAGGTCTAGAACACAACCCCAGGTTTAAATCTAGAATAACATAGCCTCATGTCGGATCCCTAGTAGGAACGTTTATTTTCATCACGTGCATTTGACTTAGGGGATTCAACACAGGGGTTGGGTCCGTCTAGGACAGATGTACCCGAAATAAAAGATCATCCTGATGCATCCTATGTGCTACATGTTGCATTTCTTCAAGGTAAAAGAGTCATTTGGCGGACCAATTATGGTTAAGGGTAAATGATAAAAAAAGAGGGTGAAGTGTAAAAATAAATCAAGTAGGGGCTCAGTTATATTTTTTCACATTTTTTTTAAAAAGAGAAAGACAAAAAAAAAAACATGAAAAATCCAAAAAGATTTTGCACTTTCCCATCATTTAAAAAAAAAATCAAAAAAGGGGAAAAGAAAATCTAAAAAGAGTTTACATGTTTCATCATTTTTTAAAAAGATAAAAAATATATTTTCTCTAAATTAGTTGTTTTTTTAAATTCTCGATCGTATCCAATCTGCTCGAACTATGATACCCGATTCTCGTCTTTTGGGGCATGATACGTAGGCAACCCACATATGGTCTGGTCTTCCTAGTAAGTCTTAGGTTCTTGGCTTTGTGGGGTCTTAGCCAAATCTTACATTTTTAGCCACTTTTAGCTACATAGGTTAATTTTGGAAAAATAGTCACAATCATGTCTTGCATGTGTCTAACATGAAGGGTTATTGTCTCACATAGCGTCCTAGGTCTTTAATTTTATTTTGTCTTAATTTTCTCATACAGGTGTGGATATACTTACCGGAGTTTGGGCATGACATGCGCCTTAGGACCATCCAGTCAAGATCGCTCATTCAAGAGTTTGCTTAAGGATTTTTTTAATGTTAAGTTTTGAGTCTATTTTCTTTTTATGTCGTCTTTTACCTTCTAGTTTTGTTTAATAATGTCAAGTCTTTTAGGTGATATTAGAGTCTGTCATAGGCTAGTTAAGTTTGTTGAGTCTTTTATTATTGTATTTCCTATTTTGTATTTGAAAAAGATGTGTTATAAATCAAAATTCCAAAAAAATAAATAAGAGATTTTGCTTTTTATATTTTTGTTACATCTTTTCTTTAGAATACTAACTCTAGAAGTTCAAAAAAAAATCTTTTGTGGTTTTCCTTATGAAATTAAGAATCTAAAACTCAAAATAAAAATTGCTTTTATATTTCCTTTAGTTATTAAGACTAAAAATTCAAAAGAAGAAGAAGAGAATTTCTTTTAATACCTCTTTAGAAGTTTTCTTAAGATATTAATTCCAAAAATAAAATAAAAAATTCTTTTGAGGTTCTTCTTTTGGGATATATATATATATCTATATATATAAAATTCTTTTTTTTTATTTTTACTAGAACTTTAGGACATTGTGCATAGAAGAAAAAAAACATAAAACATACTTTATCTTTTGTTTATCCTTAGAATTTCTCCTTTAGGTAATCAAAAACTGAAATTCAAAAATATTTTTTTATCTTTTTCATTTCGTGTTTCGAAATCTTTCTTCAGGATATCAAGTGAAAATTCAAAATATTTTTCTTTGGTTCATTATTTAGATTTTCTTCCTAAAAAAGAATCAAAAAATATTTCTCTTCTAGGAGTTTTTGCTTAATAATTTCTCATAGAGTATCTGTTTCAAAAAGAAAGAAAAAAGAGAAAAAATACATGTTCGAGTTTAGAATAGGTTATAGAACATTAAGTCTAGAAAATTCAAAAACAAAAGATTTGCTTCTTTTATTTCCCTTTTCTCGTCAGAGTAGTCATTAAGGTAAAAAAGAAGAAGAGAAAATTAGTTTGTTTAGTCTATTCTCGATTTTTCTGAACTACGCAAAGATCTGATTCATGAGGCGTCATGATACGTAGGCAACCTACATAGGGTTCGATCGAATCATTTTTTTATTATTGCTAAAATAAAAAGAAAAAAAGAAAAAATGAGAGGTGAAATTATGGGATGTGAGAAATGAGAGGAAATAAAAGAGTGATAATTAGAAAAAAAAAAGAGAAAGGAAAATGAGCAAGCTAAGAAGTGCTAGAAAAGAAAAGAAAAGAAAAGATAAGATTGAAATGAACAAATTGGGATGATGCCAAGTGACCTTATGACCCTCGAAGTCATTCTAGAACCGTTAATTGTTGCTAGGTGCATTGCACGCAATGTGATATTTTTAGCTATTAAATGCCCTAATACTAACAGGATGTCCCCATTTTGTTCCTTTTGTTATCTTCATTGAGGATAAGGGTGGTTGATTTGTGGTTTTTAAGTAACTCGTCCATACAACACAAGGTCAAAGAGCAAAGTAACCATGGCTAGCAAAGACTTGGACATAGGGGTTATTGATCCGTCTAAGGGAATTGTTGAATCAGAATCTGAGTTGAAAGAAGAGGTCTTAAGATTGAAAGGACAGATGACCGAAATATACCAAGCCTGGATTAGTAGGCGTCCTCCACCATCAGTTCCCACTAACTATATTGAAAGCCTTGTCACCATTCTGCCACTGTCAAAGTCTAGGATATCTCCCCACAACCTTTTCACACTCCACCCCAGAACCACCTCATATCCCGCTCCTTTGACCACTCATGTTTTTGTAGCTCATCCATCAGCTACCTTTCCTCGATCCTCTAGCGAGACTGTGTTCAAAATTCCCGATGCCAACACTGTGCTCCAAAACCAACGTTCAAGGTCTCGGATCCATACTCTCATGCTCCTCATTTTGAGCCTCCCGGTGAGACTGAAAAGCCTGCTAAGACAGTGGAGCAAGATGAGATATCCAGGAAGTGAAAATCTTAGAGCAGTTTTTAAGAAACATGCAAGGGATAGGGAGCCAAATGAGAGTGTCTTACAAAGACTTGTACTTGTTTCCCGGCATCCAATTGCCTGCAGGGTTTAAGATGCCAAAGTTTGATTTGTATGATGAACGTGGATATCCAAGAGCCCATCTAAGGGGTTATTGCAGTGAAATGAGAAATGTTTGCGGGAAAGATGAATTGTTGATGGCACATTTCAGTGAGAGTTTGAGTGGGGAAGCCTTGGAGTGGTTTACTCGTCAAGATATCAATAAGTGGCATGCTTGGGGTGACATGACTCAAGATTTTGTTCGGCACTATCAGTACAATGTAGACATTATCCCAGACCACTCTTCCTTATCTCAGATGGAAAAGAAACCCGAGGGAAGTTTTAGGGAGTTTTGGCTCAGATGGAACAAACAAGTTGCTAGGGTCAGTCCTCTGATTAGTAGGAAAGATGTTGCTAAGCCCCGCCAACGACAGGATCCAGTGGGCATTCCTGCTG
Organism: Nicotiana tabacum; assembly: GCF_000715075.1. Taxonomy (NCBI): domain Eukaryota; kingdom Viridiplantae; phylum Streptophyta; class Magnoliopsida; order Solanales; family Solanaceae; genus Nicotiana; species Nicotiana tabacum. Next base: position 99,534,865 of record NC_134097.1, on the reverse strand, counting down.
AACGCTTTCAGCCTCAATTCCGATCCTATGAATCTCCTCGTACTCCAGATATTCCTCACCAATGCTACTTTCCTCCACAAAATCCCCAAGGCTATACCTCACCTTCCCAATACTCTATCTACAATGCATCGCCATATGCTCCACACCCACGAGACCGGCAATGGATTGCACCACCTCTACAAATATCTTACCCGCCTCCTCAAGCATATCAACCATCCACCCGAAAGAGGTTCCAACCAAGGCTGGAGTTTAAAATGAGAAGGCAACAACAAAGAGAAAAGTCTTTCACTCCTATTGGAGAATCATATGCCAGTTTGTTCCAAAGGTTGGGGCAATTGGGCATGTTGAAGCCGATTCAGATAAAAATACCGAACCCCCTTTCAAAGAATTTTGATTATTCTCAAAGGTGCGCATATTGCTCTAATGCCCCGGGGCACAACATAGAAAAGTGTTTGAATCTGAAAAGAGTAGTCCAGAAGCTTGTTACTGTAGGTGACATTACCGGGCAAAATCCAGATGCAACAAATACTAGCCAAAGTCCATTGCCTGTTCATAATGAGACACATAAGGTGGGCATGATTTGTGTTGAAAATGAATATGAAAACTCTTTTGAGTTCCTTGGAAGGCCACTTGCTGCAAAGTTTTCAGCGCTATCAGTCTCGATTCCAGAAGTATATCTTAAGAACGAGTGGGCAAAAGGGACCCAAAAGCAATTCGCTAAGGTCAATGTGATAGAGACTTGTGAAGGTAATGTTGATACGGAACTCAGTGGCTAAGATGTCGAGTTTGGTGATTGGAAAGATGCTCCTTTCTTGGTTAGCCGGGGAGGAGTTTCTGGTGGTTTATTTTGTTGTCATTTCTGTTGTCCGGGTTATTTCAGGGTTGTAATCTGGATATTGTCTTGTGACTCAAACCCTTCTATTCTTTTACTTTGTCTAGTTCGTTTAGTCGTAGTGACTCGTTTAGTGTTATCTAGGTTTGTTCTAGGGTTGTAACCCCAGTTTAGTTTGCTTGTTTCATTGTTCAAACCCTTTCACCATCTGTCTAATGCAATTTTCTATTTTCTGTTATTTCTAGTCATTTTTTGTCTAGTCCTCTTTTCCTTTATAGTTATTTTTCTGCTGATTCTAGTAACATGACATACACGCGTAATTCCCAGCCTGGTTTTAAAAGTTAGTTTAGTCATGAAGCAATGAAACAAGTTTTAAGATGATAGGGACATTTAAGGGAAATAAGTACATATTTGGATATTTTGAGATCATTTAAAGCCCGAACTGTGTGAAACTGGGGCAAATAATTGGGGAAGTTAATAGGATGACAAGAATTCATTAAAGGAGAGTGCATCCCAGACAATTTGAAGCGAGCAGTTTTGAGTTCAAGTGTACATCAAGTAACAAGATAAAGCCAATGGAGTTTGCTCTGAATTGACAGAGGGTATCCATTGTGAAGAAGAAATTACCCAACGAGAGTTCTGTACTTGACAAGGCGCTAAAGAAAAGTGGAAGGCATATTAGTGATATCAATGCCGAAGCTGTAAAAGAAATGTTGTGCATGATATTCTTTTTTATTCTCAAGTTGAACGTATTGTACTTGATATTTTTAGGGATTGGAAGGCCTCTTTCAGCTATCCACACACTTATACGATTCGATACCTTTTGAGCATGTACTTATTTCTTTGATCTCCCCTCTTTTGGAATCAAGTTAGAGTCATACGGAAAAAAAAAGAAAAAAAAGGGAAGAGTTCATGTCCCCATAGGTTTATTTTAGAAAGTTCATTCCAAAGTAAAATTTAGAAAAGAAGAAGAGAAAAATAGAGATAAAAAAAAGGGAAAAAGAAAAAAAAGAAAAAAAAAGAAAAAAAAGAAAAAAAAGAAAAAAAGAAAAAAAAGAAAAAGAAAAAAGAAAAAGGAAAATAGTAACAAGAAAGTATCTATGTGAACTACATTTGACCTGATTCTTGTCACCACAGGATACATAAGCAGCCTAACGGTTCGGTCATACCAAATAAAATATTTCATAATCCCACGTAGTAGAAAGTGGGACAGTCTTTCTTAGTAACTTCATCAAAAGAAAAAGAAAAAAAAAGAATCAAATTCCATTGTTTTAGAAATTGGGGCAAAGTTTAAAATAGATTCCAAAAGTTCTAAATAAATTAACCCTGTTATCTTAGTTATTTTGAGCCTTTATGATATCCTTTCTTTCCAACCCTGTCCAAAAACCACATTATAGTCCAAAAAAGACCTCCCAGATAATCTTTGAGAGTGCTGAGTTACCGTGCCAAGAGCATATGATATTTTTACCATGGTTAATGCCTTGTCATCTGCAGAATCAAAGGAAATAGGAAGAAAAGAACAAAATGAGAGAGTTTTATTGGTGAAAACCTTTACAGGCACCATAAGACGACGAAGTTGAAAGAAAGAAGAAAATGAGAGAGGCTTGGTGGTGAAAACCCTTCTGGCACTACAAGTCGAATAAGGACCGTGAATCAGATAGGATAATCGGAGCATGGAAGCCCAGTTTCACGACTCAGAGGTGCAACAAGAGTTGAACATTAGATTTGCTTGACAGATTAGGCCACTTAATCCAAAGGTGCATGTCATGGTCATTATAGTTGGTATCCACGTTTGATAAATTTCTACTTTGTAATTTTCTTGTTAGGTATCATCTCTTTCCATTGTCCCTTACTCTGTTCCTTTTGTTTTGTTTACTTCCTCTTCTTGAGTCTGTTTGGTCAGAACAAGTGAGAAATAACTTCAAAATTTGCTACTAGCTTTCCAATTGAACAAAACGGAATCTGACTAGCACATCAAAGTAGCATAAGTCAGGAAAGAACAGTATGCACACTGAGTTGGTAACAATTAACGTGCTTTGGGATTTACGTGAAATACAAAGGTTCGATATATGTCAATTCATGAACAATACAACAGATAGAGGGTGTTGGGTTTGAACGGATCAAAGGTATTTTCTAGATAAGGTTGACAGAGAAAGTGGTTAAAGCAAGGTCTGCCAAGTGGAAATCAGAGTTATCATGGCAAGTGAAGGAGCAATAGATCTCAAGGCCAAGGCCATCGGCATACGTCAGGAAAGAACAACAAGCACACTGAGTTGGTAAAAATCAACGTGTTTTGGGATTCATATGAAGTACAAAGGTTCGGTAAATGTCAATTCATGAGAAAAATGCAACAAATAGAGGATGTTAGGTTTGAACGGGTTAGAGGTATTTTCTGTGATAAAGGTGACAGAGAAAGGGGTTAGTCAATAAACAAGCAAGGTCTTTCGAGTTGAAATCAAAGTTATCATGGGAAGTGAAGGATAAATCACTCTCAAAGTCAAGGCCACAAACCAACCACCATGTTTAAACTCACAAGTTTTCTTTGTTTGAAACAGGCACGAAGACTATGTCCAAATCAAAGCTTGGAAGCTTGAATTTTTCGAGTGTCGTGCCCAAATTATGTTAGCACAAAGGCGGTTTGAGAAGGGGAAAGAAATTTTTTCGATCTACAGGAACCCTCCATGAGGAAAACATGTTTCAGGGGCAAGGAATTTTGTTCGTTCCGCAGAGATCCTCCAGGAAGAGAGCATGGCTCAGGTAAGTTCATTCTCGGCTATTAAGGACCCTCATGGATAATGAGATTTAATTTCAAGTTTTCAGGACCCTCCTGGATAATGGGATTCAATTTCAAGTTTTTAGGACCCTCCTGGATAATGGGATGTAGTTTTTAGTTGTCAGGACCCTCCTGGATAATATGATTTAATTTTTATGTTTTTTAGGATCCTCATAGATAATGAGATTTAGCGTAAGTTTTACCTTTAGGAAATAGAATTTAGCTTTCAAGTTTACACTCTTAAGATGAGATTTAATTTGAAATTTTCAGGGCCCTCCTTGATAATGGAATTTAGCTTTTAAATTCTTGGAGCTCTTTTGGGTAACATGATCCGATTAACACTCACAGATGTGCCCAGATACTAAACTGGGGCAGAAAAGTTTCTTTTGTTTTGTCTATTTTGTTGTAATGTCAGGCGCCCACCTAGAGAACAAGGGAATACAGTTTGAGTTTTGGTAATCAGGCACCCACATGGAGAATAACAGAATATAGTGCAAGTTTTGGTAGTCAGGCACCCACCTGGAGAACAAGGGAATACAGTTCAAGTTTTGGCGATCAGGCGCCCACCTGGAGAACAAAGGAATACAGTTCAAGTTTTGGCAATCAGACGTCCACCTGGAGAACAAGGGAATACAATTCAAGTTTCAGGAATCAGGCGCCCACCTAGAGAACAAGGGAATACAGTTCAAGTTTTGGCAATCAGGCGCTCACCCGGAGAACAAGGGAATACAGTTCAAGTTTTGGCAATCAGGCCCCCACCTGGAGAACAAGGGAATACAATTCAAGTTTTGGCAATCAGACGCCCACCTGGAGAACAAGGGAATACAGTTCAAGTTTTGGCAATCAGGCGCCCACCTGGAGAACAAGGGAATACAGTTCAAGTTTTGGAAATCAGGCGCCCACCTGGAGAATAAGGGAATACAGTTCAAGTTTTGCAATTAGGCGCCCACCTGGAGAATAAGGGAATACAATTCAAGTTTCAGGAATCAGGAGTCCACCTAGAGAACAAGGGAATACATTTCAAGTTTTGGCAATCAGGCGCCCACCTGGAGAACAAGGGAATACAGTCCAAGTTTTGGCAATCAGGTGCCCACCTAGAAAACAAGGGAATACATTTCAAGTTTCAAGTCAGTAGCAGACACCCACCTGGATAACAAGGGAAGTCATTTCAGAATTCAATTCAAGTTAGAAGTAGCAGAAGTTCGCGGCAAGAATGCGAGTCAACAGTCCGAGATGATCAACAAAAGTTAGTCACAATCCATAATTAAAAAAAAAGTGATTCCAAAATGCAGAAGTAGAGAAAGGTGTGAACTGCTCAAGATATGATGGTTGAAATCACGAGCATTGCATGTCCGATTTTGATCCGAAGAAGAATAAACTAGCACCTGTAGATAGCAAGCGTCGAGGTTCAAATCTAAAGTCTGCATGAAGAACCATTCAAGAATCAAGATCAAGCTTCAGAAGACTTATAGATAGGAATCTTGTAACTCGTAGTTGACAGGCTTAGTTAGTCTTTTTCATTTTGATTTTTGATGTAATAACAGGAACCGCAGACCGGAAGCTCGATGGCACCTCAATCGGCTTTCCACCTCAGTATACTCCATCACCGTTTCTAATTCTAAACTACACGTGACCTGATTCTTTTATAGCCAAGGATATGTAGGCAGCTCAGATACCAGGGCTCGATCATAGTCTCCTTTCTTTTCGCTTTTGATCTTTCTAAATAAGGGTCGGGTCAAAAAACCTATCTAGTCGTTCTTTGTCTGAAAATACTTCGTGTATCCAGTCAAAGATGGGCAGCTGTAGACATGTGATTTTTGACCCTTCCCAAGATTTTACACATTTTTAGCGTAAATATTTAGCTTAGGTTTAATATCACTATTTTTAAGTAGTTTTGGCTCTTTTGCTTTATTTTATCACAAAAATAAAAATTACAAAAATATTTTCTTTTATTTAGCTAACTAACATTTTTATCTAGTTACTTTTAATTTATCTACTTTACATAAAATTCAAAAATACAAAAATAGCTCCACTTTGTTTTTAGAAATATTATTTTAATATTTGTAATAATTTTAATCTAACTCCATTTTTTATCTTTTAGTATGATATTTGAAAAATACCAAAAAATAGGTTTGTTTTAACTGTTAGTCTTATTTTAATAGTTATTTTATTTAAGTAGGATTAATTTGTAAATAAGGTTGTATTTTAGTCTTGTTCACGAAGAAAGAATAAAATTTGGGCTCAAACGACCCATTTTTAGGCCTAATTTTCGGACCTAGCCCATAGTACACAAGCCCAATACCCCTAAAACCCTAGAAAGAAGATTAAAAAGACCCTATACCTAAAACCTAGGGAGATAGACATCGGATCAGTCATTTTTCCTCATATGATTTTGCTTCTTCATCACTCTAAATACATACACAGAGAGAAACCAACGAGGACCCTGCCCTTTATCTTCAACCTTCAGCCGTTTCTGAGGATCAAAAAACCAAAAAATACCTAAGGACCTGATCTTCTCCAAAAAAGAAGCAGACATGAAAAAATCCTAAAACCTAAGAGAACAACAAAAAGGGAATCGAAAAATTTTGAAACTAAGGTAGGACCCCTAAGAAGATCCCTCTGCCACCGTCTACCCAAAAACCCTATCTCCGTCCCTTGAGCTAAAAAGAATTCACACCCCCACACATACATAGAGGGAGGGAATGATAGACAAAGTTCAAGCGGGTGGGGAAGAGAGTGAAAGAGGGAGGACGATTTTCAGTCGAAAGAACAAAAAGAAAAACTGAGAGCTAGAAAAAAATAGATAAACAAAGTTCAAGTGGGGGGGGGGGGGGCTCACATAAAGGGAACGGGCATAAAACAAAGAGGAAAATTAGAGCACATAGTAGATAACACGGACGAACATCTGGGCAGAAAAATCATGGGTAGAAGTTAAAAATGGAGATGAGCCGAAGTGGATTCTTGTTTGAGTCAGTGAGGTTGCCGCTCGGGTTTCGATTTCGCGATCAAGGTCATGTTCTCTGTTTCATTGTTTAATCTATTAAGTCAAAGATTTTTGAGGTCCATATCTTGTCCTCTTTCTGATTAGTGAGTTTTTACGCCTCTCTTAGTGGAATAAATAATGCTCCTCATATTGATATCTTCTAGTATGCTTACTTCAATGTTTGTTTATGATAATTTGTTTTGATAGTAGTATTTTTATAATTTGGTCTAGCCTTGATTGATTTAGGTTTGGTTTAATGAAAAGCAGAATTCATAGGAAAGATTGAATAATGGAATGGTACTAGTAGTAACTTTAAAAGTAATTTTGGACTTTAAGTGCTGGGTTCTATTCGATGTGGCTTTAAAAGAATTTTCATTGAAATACTTTATGTATTGGCTCAAATCTATACCGTGTACATTCAATTTCTCGTCAAGAATTAATGACCGTACCAGGAAGGCAAAAGGTGGGGACTCAAAAGTATAAATTTTGATAATCAAGTACAAGTTTGTCATAAAAAATAGATGGATGATGCTAGTACTATTTTCTGAAACATAACAATAAGCAAGATTCATTCTGTGATTCATTTTATATATTGGACATTGATAGGACAAGCGTGTATTAAACTAAAATCACAAAATAAATCGTGATTGTGTATACGTTTGCGTGACATAATTATGATTTTCAAAATAAATCAAAGTATGCGTTCGCGCAACTTTGACTAAACTTTCTTAATAATAATAAAGCGTTACTAATTGTGGACATATTCACGTGACATGATTTTTGACGCACCAAACAAATGGTTACATATACGCCTGACTTGTTTCAAGATAATATTTTAATTAAAAGAGGCAAATGCACATAGGTTCTAAAATGAGTAATTAGACAATTTAATTAAGCCAAGTATGATCAAAGCGACCGTGCTAAAACCACGGAACCCGGGAATGCCTAACACCTTCTCCCGGGTTAACAGAATTCCTTTCCCGGAGTTTTGTGTTCACAGACCATAAATAAGAGTCAACTTCCTCGATTTGGGATTTTTAACCGGTGACTTGGGACACCATAAATTATCCCAAGTGGAAACTCTGATTTTAAATAAAATAATTCCGTTTCTATTGTCACTTAAATTGGAAAAAACTCTCTTATATCCTTTTTGGGGTAGTAAAAAGGAGGTATGACAGTAGTCAGTCATAAACAAAATAAATCTAGCTTTACATGGCGTCGTTGGTAGGGGGATAACGATGTCCATCCCTCATTTCATGAAAGGCCACGGGGATAGGACCGAATGGAGTTATTCACCGAGTTGATGGATTATCGGTGTAAAATTTTGGCATTTGTCACATTTTCGAACGAACTCCTTGATATCCTTTTCTATGGTATCCCAATAGTACCCCGCTCTGATCATCTTACAAATCAGAGAGTCCACACTAGAATGGTTCCCACAAGTACCCTCGTGGATTTCTCGTAGTACGTAATCGGTATCCCCAGGTCCCAAACACACTACCAGTGGTCCATCAAAGGTTCTTCTGTACAACGCTCCATTTTCATCGAGTGAGAATCGAGCTACTTTAGTCCGAAGTGTTCTCGATTCCTTTGGGTCTGTGGGGAGCTTTCCATGCTTCAGGTAGTCGATGTACTTATTCCTCAAATCCCAAATTAAACTTGTTGAATTAATCTCTGCATGGCCTTCTTCGTCCACTGACTCAGGGTTCAACCTGGATATTAGGGCAGCAGTTTCATCAGGACAGGCAGTGGCCGCCCTGTCTTTCCTTTTCTTGTTCATGTCAGGCCCTAAGGCCTTCGCCTCACCATCGGGGGGTGGCCTCATCTACATATTCTCTCCAAAGCCTACACCAACATAATAAACGCGACATGTCATTGCTTAGAGCTTGGAAAGGAACACAAAAGGTGGAGCACGAGTGGTGAAGAAACATCACCGTGTTTCTTAGCCACCCAACGCTCCTTAGACATGATAGTCTAAGATCGGAGACGATACGGGAACCTTTCATCCAAACGCCTGATCCATCCCGCCAAATCTGGGACCACCTCGGGATACCAAGCAACAACTGGAGAGAGCACAAAAGGGTTATCGTGACAAATTAAAGAATAATTGAGAAGTGGCTAAAGGGAAGTTCACTTACATCGATCATTCCATCGCTCTGGAAAGGGCATCCTCCGGGCTGGGATGATATCTGAGGTCCTCACTCGAATGAACCTGCTCATCCATCCCCGGTCCTTCCCCTCATCAACACTTGTGAAGAAAGATTTTTTGGACAACTGTCGAAGCTTGATTAAGCCTCGATGCAGCCGAGGGCGCTATAGTCTGATCAAATGGCTGAGGGTAAAAACCTCACCTGTAACCCCTTCGGTAAAGTGCCTGAGCATCAACACGATCCTCCAAAAGGACGGGTAGATCTGACCGAGGGTCACCCGATATTGAGCGCAGAAGTCAAGGATAACCGGATCGATTTCCAAAAGAGGAGATTCGACAGATTTATCAGGACCCAGGGTGAATGGGTAAATATATATGTAAAGAAATACATCCTTGAAGTCGGTAATATTGTCGCTGGGGTCAGGAATTTCTACCTTCACTGCCTTGCTCCATCAGCAGTCCTCCTTCACTTTGTCAACATTGGTCATGACGCTAACATATCGAGACATGTGCTCACATCGATCCGGTGTAGACGAGGGAGTTTTGATGTCGAAATCATTCGACGTGTCAATATCGGGATGGGTCCATTTCTCTAAAGTAGGAACCAATTTATTTTTCCCCTCAGACAATCGGGACGACGACACAATATCATTCCGTCGAGGGACCGTCCTAGAAGTCCTGGCTATGAAAAATGGTAAAACCTTTCCGTAAAGAGAAGGAAGGATGTAAAGGTATCAAATAGCAGAAATTTTGGTTTACGAGCCTGAAGGAAGGGTGAAGATAGGGAGTATTAGGCAGTCGAAGCATTTATAAGAACCGCCGGGGAAGCAGAAGAGACGAACCTACGGCAATTCATAGGTTTCTCGATTATCGCATTTGACGGTAGCCCTACACGGTTCCCTGGGACATGGCATTTAATGCTCTTAGACGGTTGACATCATGGCAATAATGGCCTCGAGACGACGATTCAATATTGTTTCCTATCACTCTATTCTAGGAAACGCGGAGACTATCTGTGTGTGGTGAAATCAGGGGAATCCATCTCCCGCCATTAAGGTATATTCAGAATGTCGCAACATCACCTCGAGGCTGTGGGATCATGATCGGGCTCTCTATCTCGAGGATCATCCGCGGCCCTGCAGTGGCTCCGAGGTTAAGGGATCTGTCCGCGGCCCAGCAAAAGCTACAAAGACGGGGAACTCCCGAGGCAAGCAGCTAGAATTAACAGGCTCTGGTGTCTTGTCTAGCCGTCCCATCCCCATATCTTTACATTTAATGCACTCTGTACCATACTGCGTTCCCTCGCCTATATAAAAGGAACCCATACCATCTTGAAAAGTGCTGATGTTGCTCTATTTCTCCACAAGTGCAATAATATCTCTTTCTCTCGCTTCTCTTCAAAGTAGTTTATTCTCACTGGCCCGAGGCCTCCTTAACTTTTATCGTTTTCTTATTTGTTCTTCACCATATCGTCCAATATTGGCAATATAGAGCCTCGCTTAATCATATCTCTGCCTTTTATCTCGCTCTCGATTGCCCGGGTAGCTCAAGCTCGGTTCGAGCCTTGGCCCCGAGGTCCCCATCGATCGTCCTTACATCCGGGCAACATGCCCCTCTGGTTTGATTATTGCTTCGTTTTAGCTCGGATTTTATAATTACACTTCACGTTCTTAGCATTAACTGCCGTAACAACTAGCTTGGGAATAGATCACGTATTTTTAGAATCTCATTTATAAATTTAATTGTCGTTACCATTTTCATGGTAAACAAACGGGAAGGGGCAACATGCTCAGAGGTACTAGAATAAGAAATCACAGTAGTAACAGAAATTAAAAAGTTAGTGCACTTGAACCGATAACAACAAATAATCACAACAAACAGAAAATGCACGGCATCACCCTTCGTGCTTTTACTCTCAATCCTCACCATGCAATCAATAATAGAAATGTAAATGTGCACGGCATCACCCTTCATGCTTTATCACTCTTCCTCACCATTTGAATAATAGAAATGTGCACGGCATCACCTTTCGTGTTTTACCTCTCTTCCTCACCATATGCATAGATATAAATGTAAATGTGCACGGTATCAACCTTCGTGCTTTATCACTCTTCTTCACTATATGAATAATAGAAATGTTCACGGCATCACCCTTCATGATTTAACACTCTTCCTCACCGTAACAACAACAACCCGACATGGGCATCCCAATCAAACAACATTGTGTCATCACTTAATTTCACAATAGGAATCCTAAACTTGAGCCAATACTCAACCAATATCCAAACCAGGAACAACATAGTAAAACTTGTCAACATGAACAATAACTAGCTTAAGCAGGAAATACACGTATAAAGAAACACAACTGTCACAAGTATAGAACTCACTCGCATGCTATGACCCGACAACGACGTATAGATACTCGTCACCACACCTTATACGTCGTACTAAACAACTAACAAGTAGCAAATAGGGCAAACAATACCTAATCCCTCAAGTTATGGTTAGCCACAACACTTACCTCGATTTCACGGCCAAAATCAAGCCTCAATTACCGCTTTACCTCACGGTTCCACTTCCAATCCGCTTGTATCTAGTCATAATTAACTTAATAACATTAATAAATGCTAAAGAACTCAATTCCAATGCTTAATTTTAGGGTTTCCAATATTTTCCCCAAAAAGTCAAAACCCGACCCCGGGCCTGCTTGGTCAAAACTCGAAGTTCGGACCAAAACCCGATTACACATTCACCCCCGAGCCCAGATATACAATTGGTTTTGGAATTCGACCTCAATTTCAGGTCTAAATCCCCAAATTTCGAAATTCCTAAATTCTACCCAAAAACACCCAATTCCCCCATGAAAATCCTTAGATTTAGTGAAGAAATCTTGTAAAAAGATGAAATAGATTGAAGGAAATGAGTTAGAAGTTGTTTACCTATAATTTGGGGAAGAACTTTCTTTAGAAAATCGCCTATGGGAGCTTAGGGTGAGAAAATTTGAGAAGTGAAGTGAAAATCCTGTCAAAACTTGTTTTTGAACAGTTGCAGGTATCACATTTGCGATCACAGGTTCAAAATTGCGAACTCGCAAATGCGACCAATGCTTCACAAATGCAAAACTTGGCCTAACTTGCTGCCTTCGCAAATGCGAACTTCTGTTCGCAATTGTAGCCACTGTTCATGTCGCATTTGCGACGATGAACTTCACAAATGCGAAGGTCCCCTGCCCAGCCCAATCATCGCGATTTCGATGATGCTTCGCAATTGCGGTGCTCGCATTTGCGAGCCAGACTTTGCAATTGCGAAGTCTGCAGATCTGTAACACCAACAAATTTCCTTAAGGCTCAAAACATTCTGTGGCCTATCCAAAACTCACCCGAGCCCTCGAGGCTCCAAACTAAACATGCACACAAGTCTAAAAAAATTATACAGACTTGCTTGTGCAATCAAATCGCCAAAATAACATCTTAAACAATGAATTTAACACCAAAACTCATGAAATTTTCAAGATAGTTCAAACTTCCTATTTTCTGAACCAAAGGTCCGAATCACGTCAAATTACTTCCATTTCTCACCAAATTTTACAGATAAGGTTTAAATATTATAATGGACCTATACCGGGCTCCGAAACCAAAATACGGGCCCGATACCATCAAGTTCCAACATTATTCAATTTCCATAAACTATTATATTTTTAAGTTAACAATTTTCTTTAAAAATTCATTTCTCGGGCTAGGAACCTTGGAATTTGATTTTGGACATACGCCAGGTCCCATATTTTACTACGGATCCCCTGAGACCATCAAAATGCGGGTCCGAGTCCGTTTACCCAAAACATTGACCGAAGTCAATAAAAATCATCTTTTAAGCCAAAATTCATTATTTCCTAAAATTTTCACATAAGGGCATTCCAGATATATGCCCGGACTGTGCATACAAATCGAGGAGAATGAAAATGAGTTTTTTAAAGCCTTGAAAAACGGACCTGACTTCTAAAACAAGAGATGACCTTTTGGATCATCACATTCTACACCTCTAAAATAATCGTTCGTCCTCGAACAAACATAGAAAAGTACCTGAGTCGGTGAAAAGATGGGGGTATCTGCTCCGCATATCGGACTCGGACTCCCAGGTAGCTGCCTCAACAGGCTAACCTCTCCACTACACACGAACCGAAGGGTAACTCTTTAATCTCAACTGTCGAACCTACCGGTCTAGAATAGCTATCGACTCCTCCTCGTAGGTCAAATCCTGATCCAACTGGACAGTGCTGAAGTCTAACACGTGGGATGGATCGCCGTGATACTTTCAAAGTATGGACACATGAAACACTGGAGGCACAACTGATAAACCCGGCAGCAACGCAAGTCTGTAAGCCACCTCTCCCACTCTATCAAGGATCTCAAAAGGCCCGATGAACATAGGGCTTAGCTTGCCCTTCTTCCGAAATCTCATCATGCCCTTCATGGGCGATACCCAAAGCAACACTCTCTCTCTGATCATGAAACATCATGAACCTTACAGTTGACATAACTCTTTTGCCTAGACTGAGCTGTACGAAGCCTATCCTGAATGATCTTAACCTTATCTAAGGCATCCTGTACTAAATCTGTACCCAACAACCGAGCCTCTCCCAGCTCAAACCACCCAACCGGTGACCGACACCATCTACCATATAATGCCTCATAGGGGGACATCTGGATGCTCGACTGATAACTGTTGTTGTAGGCAAACTTCGCTAACGGCAAGAACTAATCCAACGAAATGTTGTGCTCAATTCGACCCGCGTACCCAACTCATGTTGCACTGCCCTCCAAAAATGCAAGGTAAACTGTGTACCTCAGTCAGAAATGATAGACACAGGCACACCATGAAGACGAACGATCTCCTGGATATAGATCTCAGCCAACCGCTCCAAAGAACAGGAAACGGCCACATGAATGAAATGTGCTGACTTAGTCAACCTATCCAGAATAACCCACACTGCATTGAACTTCCTCTAAGTCCGTCAGAGTCCAACAACGAAGTCCATATTAATATGCTTCAACTTCCACTTAGGAATCTCAATCTGCTGAACCAAACCACTAGGTCTCTGATGCTCGTACTTTACCTGCTGACAATTCAAACATCGAGCTACATACGCAACAATATCCTTCTTTATCCTCCTCCCCCAATAATGCTGCCGCAAGTCCTGATACATCCTAGCGGCGCCCGGATAGATAGAATATCGGGAACTATGAGCCTCCTAGAATCAACTCGTGAAGTCCATCCACATTAGGCACACAAACTCGAACCTGCATTCTCAAAACTCCATCATCTCCAACTGTAACCTGCTTGGTACCTCCGTGCTGTACTGTGTCTCTAAGGACAAGCAAATGAGGATCATGATACTACCGATCTCTGATATGCTCAAATAATGAAGAACAAGCGATTGTGCAATCTAGAACACGGCTCAGAAACATCCAACCTCACGAACTAATTAGGTAAAGCCTGAACATCTAAAGCAAGCGGTCTCTCACCGACTAGAATATACACAAGGCTGCCCATGCTAGGTGACTTCCTACTCAAAGCATCGGCCACTACATTGGCCTTCCCAGGATGATACAAGATGGTGATATCATAGTCTTTCAATAGCTCCAGCCACCTCCTCTACCTCAAATTTAGGTCATTCTGCTTGAACAAGTATTGCAAACTCTTGTGATTTGTGAACACCACACACGACACACCATATAAATAATGCCTTCAAATCTTTAGCACGTGAACAATGGCTGCTAGCTCCAAATCATAAATTGGATAATTCTTCTCGTGAATCTTCAACTTCCGCGAAGCATATGCAATAACCTTGCCATTCTGCATCAACACTGCACCAAGTCCAATACGAGATGCATCACAATATACTATATATGGCCCTAAACCTGTGGACAGTACTAACACCAGCGCCGTAGTCAAAGCTGTCTTGAGCTTCTGAAAGCTCGCCTCACACTCGTCCGACCACCTGAACTAGGCACCCTTCTAGGTCATCCTGGTCATCGGGGCTGCTATAGATGAAAACCCCTCCACAAACCGACAGTAATAACCCGCCAAACCCAAGAAACTCCGGATCTCTATAGCTAATATGGGTCTAGGCTAGTCCTTGACCGCCTCAATCTTTTTAGGATCCACATGAATACCCTATACTGATATGACGTGACCCAGGAATGCTATTGAACTTAACCAAAACTCACACTTCGAAAACTTGGCATACAACTGGCTGTCTCTCAGAGTCTGAAGAACGTCTCGAAGATGCTGCTCATGCTCCTCTCGGCTGCAGGAGTAGATCAAAATATCATTAATGAAGACAATCACAAAGGAATCCAGATAGGGCTTGCGCACTCGGTTCATCAAGTCCATGAATGCTACTGGGGCATTTGTCAACCCAAATGACATCTTAGAAACTCATAATGCCCTTACCGAGTGCGAAAATTTGTCTTAGGGACATCAGATGCCCTAATCTTCAACTGATGGTAGCCAGACCTCAAATCAATCTTCGAAAATATCCTGGCACCCTGAAGCTGATCAAATAAATCATCGATACTCGGCAATGGATACTTGTTCTTGATGGTGACCTTGTTCAGCTGTCGATAATCTATACACATCCTCATCGATCCATCATTCTTCTTAACAAACAACACCGGCGCACCCCAGGGCAAGACACTATATCACGCCCCAAACCTAGGGAGGCGTGGCTGACACCCGATGCCGTAGTGGCCCGAGCGAACCACTCTGTAACTCATTCGTTACTTTTGTAACTATCATGGGCCAACATGGCCACAACTCGTAATGTATAATTGTAAGTGGGCAACACTGTATCACTGAATCATTTTTCTTAAAACATGAATACATATGGGTCGTCAAGGCCTCTGACATACTATACAAAATGAACCTTTGTCTACAAAGCCTCTAAGATTACTTAACATCAAATGAGTTAGGGTACCGACCTAGCCATAAGTCTGTAGTAAAACTCTTACATGATAAATCATAAACTCGTCTGCATTCCGAATGAGGTGGAGTCTTACCGATCCTTTGTTGAATGCCAATCTCGTCTACTTTGAGTGCTTGTCAAACTGATTATCTATACTTGCAGACATGAATGCAGCATCCCCAACAAAAAGACGTCAGTACGAATGTACCGAGTATGTAAGGTGTGTAAATCAGTATATAAAGGACATGGAAGAAACATGGAGTAAAGGACTTAACATGTAAGTCTGGATAGCTCTATAAATCATGAAATGTTTATAATGTCATGCATATACATATAAATGTCATATAATGCATAGGTATATACATACATAACATTATCAAGCCTATGATGACATCCCATCATATCATCTCGGCCATTGTGGGCAAATCATCAACGTATACCAGCTGATTAGGTGGTGATGTGTATATAACGCCATAACCTTTCCCATATCCCATATACATATACATACATACATACATACATACATACATACATATATATATATATATAAATACGCATATATATATATATATATATATAAATATATATATATATATATATATATATATATATATATATATATATATATATATATATATATATATATATACCATCTGGTCATGAGTCAATGTACATGTATAAATGAATGAAATGCATGAAAATATGTTAATAATCTCAATATTCCTTTCGAATAAACTTTATCAACTGCGTATTATTCTGAGACTCATGAACATAAGATATAATAATATATCACACGAGGAATCAAGAACATAGAGACCCCTAGTATTTCTATGAATAGAGTTGTTTATAAAAACTGTGTGTTTGCTCATTTCTTCTGTATAACTTGGATTATGCCAAAAAAGAAAGAAGGGATAGACTTAGCATACCTGAGCCGATTCTCTTGACAATCCCTCGACTTTGCTTCTCGTTTTGTCTTTCTGTATGCTATATTATATTTTCTTGCATTAAATTGAATGCTGCCCGTTTCTTCTGGCAAATAAGTACCAATGTTAGACAATTTAAGAATGTGTTCATGAGCATGTGTCTCGGCAACTCCAATCTTTTACTTAGAGTCTGAATTTGGAAATTATTTATTTTATCTTCTCCTTGCCCTTGTTTCTCATCCTTTTATTTACCAGGCTTTCTTATTCTTTAATGATGTGCTAAACTTTGCTTCTTTATTTTAATTTATCAGTATTCTTTTGGAGACTCTGCATTGCAGTTTCATGGACAAATTGTCAATCAGGATTTGATTGGAGATTGGAGCTATGATTTGGTAAATAGTTTTCACAACAAAAACCTATCTTCAGACATATATACTGGTAGGGGGCAATCGTACTTGTATCCTGATGAGCAAGAAGAGAAGCTAGCACAATTGAATATTCAATATCTGAATTCACTCGTGGAAGTTCAATGTGACTTCAATCAAGAAGATAGTATGGATATGCTAGGGCTTGGAGACTATTCTACGATCAAACAACCTCATTTCTCTAAATGCCACGTTACATAAGAGTCACCAAATATGGAATTGGAGGGGTTGCCACGTGGTGTCTTATCCCAATCATTTTAGATAACTAGTATTAGTACCCGCATAATGTGTAGATAATATTATAATCTTATTATATTCTATAAATTAAAAAGAATAAATTATATGAATAACTATTGGCATAAACTTAAATATTATAACCTCATATATAGTCGGTGATACAAACAAATAAAAATAAATTATGATTCAAAAATAAATACTCCTTTCCTTTCAATTTACATAAAGTATTTTTCTTATTAGTCTATTCCAAAAGAATGACACATTTAACTTTAGATTTTTCATTTTACCCATTTTATCCATTTTACCCGTAATGAGAAGCTCTTACACCACATACAACTATCATAGCCCCATAAAGCTTTTAGGACCACAAGTTTCAAAAGTTTTCTTTTTCATTCTTAAACTTCGTGCCAAGTCAAACAACAACAACAACTCAATGACATCCCACAAGTGGAGTCTAGGGAGGGTAGTGTGTATGCAAACCTTACCCCTACTCCGGAGGAGTAGAGAGGCTAGTTTCGATAGACCCTCGGCACAAGAAGAAAGAAAGAGACAGTGTATCAATAACAGCTAAATTCAAACTATCTCATCAAAATTGAAACTGAGTGAAATAATATTAAATAGAGTAATGACTAATAAAAATACATTTAGTAATATCTTAATTTAAATTATAAAAATATGTTATATTATTATCTCAACATAATAATTTCTCACATCAACATCAACTTCTTCCAATCTAAAATTTCACAATGTCAAATTAATATACACACACATGATATATTCTAACTTTTGGGAGTTACCAACATATAAAATAGTTGGATCGTAATTTGCTCAACAATTTTAATGTCACCTCAATTTAATCACACAATTAAAGCCACTTTATTTTTAACAATTTAAATGATACTTTTGGGATATAGTTAACATTAGTATATTATAATTAAATAAATATTGAACTACTTTAAATATATCATGTACATGTACTAAAAGAAGATGAGTTCTTACAGGTAAGTCTTAAAATGAATTTTACCTTATGATTTTTGTAATTTACTTTATTTTGTGTAAATAGTAATTCCAAATAGTGCAATTATATTCTTGTATATATTTATCCTATCTAAATCTATTTCATTCTAATTGACACATATATACCGATCCCATCGATTGCTCAATCAATTGGCTCATACACTTTAAGAGACATAAATATCAACAAAGTCTATACGTGAGCCATTAGAGAAGAATCCATCCTCTCTTCTTATCTAATTTAGCATGGCAACTGCTAACCCTAATAGAAAAATAAATATAAAAAGTGTATGTATTGCTTCCAAATAATTGAGATATAAAATAAATTATAAAATGTTAGATAATTAATTTTACCGTAAGGCAACATAATTGAGATTTAGTTTAGCTGATGTCTGAGTTGCTTCATAATTTAAAACATTATCCCCACAAAAATGTATGTCATCAGTTCCTCTATTCTTGTATAAAATTATGATTGATTCTCCCTTCCAACATTATTGGAGTTGCTTTAAAATTGATTGAATCGTACTGCATTTATCTGACAATTCTCTTTTTGAGAGTCATTTTAAAAGTATTCGACTCCAAACTACATACATCACACATCTTGATTCTTAAAACTAAAATGCTAATTGAGCAAGAGATATAGATTTATTTTTAAATTAATGCAAAATATCAATTTACTCACATTATCTTTATACCCCCTCTTTCTATATTATTTCCTATACTATGAAATTTTATATAATTATTTCATTTATATGGAAATTTAATGCCAAATTTCCATTAAAATTAATTGTATAAGAATTTAAATTATATTTAAACATTTTTAATTTGTTTCTTGAAATTATGTCAAATGTCTATATTTTTTTAGTTTTATCTATTATAACGGTTTAAAATATGTGTATCTTATTCATATAATATGACTTATCTCATTATTATTTTAGAAACGTTCTCTTCTCAAAGATTAAATAAATCTTATCATTCTATACACATCTGCTACTGAGATTATTATTTATTTACATATTTTTCTTCTTTTTTGATTCCTTGTTCATGTTATTGCATTACCCATAACTTAGAGTTGTTCAAATTATTGACCACAACTCGCAAGAGTAGATAATTTTAGTTTTTCTTTTTCTTGTAAAAAAAATTATATTCACTATTTTTTATTCTACTACTCAAATTAATATTTAAATTTATCAATAATATTTTTGAGTATCATTTATTTATTATCTTTATTTTATATTTTAGCTAAATGGAGTAGTAGTACTCGTAGTATATGTTGATAATACCTTTATATTTATCTTTATAATGAGTTAAGATAAGGGTGCTAGTTTATTCTTTCGGGTCAATATTTTCTTATGGTCAAAAAATTATTAGATAGAGTAGTTGGTTATATCGTTATAAGACTATTATTCTTTCTTTCCTTTCAGATTCAAAATAATCTTATTTACTACCTTTCCATTTAATTAAAAAAATAATCTTTTAATTTTAAATTAAATTAAACCTTATTACAAATATTATCCTAAATTGTCTTTCAGTTCAATTTTTTTGGTCAAAACTTTATTAGTTAAGATAGGGTAATTGGTTATATTAATAATAATATTTAGCTTATCCATAAATGCACATTATTCTTTTAATATATATATATATATTGATTTGAACAATGAGTTTACTGATTGATGAAGAAAGTGCAATATCACCAAAGCAAATTTTCCTTTATTAATCATCATACAAGTTGATGCTTAATTCATATTTTCACTCTTTTGTATCACTACTAATATAATATAAATCTTAATTTCATATTTGCTATACTTAAATTTATTGAATTAACGTCTTAGAGCGCAAGGAGAAGTGAACATTGTTGATCAACTAACGTAGTTACGAAAGCTAAGTTTTGATCCAACAACTCGGTAATTATGATTATGGGTTCAGACCTAGATTTTTTAGTTTTATTTCTAGTAACAAACACTTTTTTATTTTTTCTGTTGTTTTTGTTGTGAAAATTTTCAGAAAACTCTTTTTTATTATTTAGAACAATTCGTCTCACTCATTGAGCCTCTCATTTGAATTGGAATATTAATGTATTGATTAGTTTTCTTAATTAATTAAACAATAAATTCAAATTTAACTTTCTTTCCATTTAGATTTAAAGGAATCTTATTTACTATCTTTCCATTTAGGTTTCTTATTTACACCATAGATTTCTTTATGTTATTCTGGAACGTCAAGCGAGATATCACATTATCTCCAATTCTTCTCTACTCTCTTAACTATATCTCTCAGTACTTAGAAACCATAGGCGGGAAGACATGCCGCTGACGATGCCGCTATCATTCCCGGTTATTGGATCCACGTGCTTATAGCCTCCTATAAGTATGGACTATTTACAACTTTCTGCATTTGAGTATCTCGTACATTGTTCACCTTTACCTACCTTACTTAAAATCTCGTATCATATCTTCTATCTTTTTCATAACATCCCTTCCACATATGTATGATTCACACCACAACTTGAAGTTCTATTATAATACTACAATCCGATGGGAGCTTCATACTGACTTCTTATTACTGGATTTATCGTAGAGCCGTTATAGACTATGGTTGTTGTACTATCTCTCTCGTACCTATGATTTTTAAGGAAAATCCTGCAATGTTCTCAATCACGATGTTTCTATTTTTCTGGGTCCAATAATCAGACTCCTGATTTACTTGGGTGATGTAACTCTTTAGCTTCCTCCTTCTTCTGATCGGCTTTTACATTGGCTTAAGCTATCTTCCGATCTGTGGTTCCTGGTATCAGTTATTACCTTAGCCTTTCATGGGCGTTATGGAATATCCATGATACAATCTTCTAACAATTCAATCCTTTGTCTATGCTCTGGGCTCAATTCTTTCTTTTAACTTATATCGGAGTCTTCTATGGCTGTATGATTGTCAACAAATATGCTGCCTGGATAATGCTCCAAAATCTTGAGTGTATCCATAACGTACTAACTCTGGATCATTGATCGAATAATTTCTTTCCTTCCATCTTAGCTTTCTTTCAACGTAAGCTATTACTTTTCCTGGTCTTTCTGCCCCCTTGTTGCGTCCATACTTAGCTTATCTTAGTGCCCACACTTGCCAGAGTTTTCATACAACTCATATGATCTCGAATATTACTTTTAATTCTCACTTCTCGTTCATTAGCCACGGTAGGTGCCATTTTCCTTTGGAATGCTTACAATGTTGTTGCGAGATTGTTGTTACACGGCCATTTCCTCTTTAGGTCATTATGCTTAGGTTGAAGCCTTCTTTCTTATCTCCTCAGCTAGTCTTTCGTTATAGTACTTAGGGAGAACCCTTGACTCTTGTAAAGCTGTGAGCTTATTACGGGCCTTTTGATGTCCTTACTTGCCTATAATCATCCGTAGTTGCTTACTTCCATGCCCTTGTGCTTGTATGGTTGCTTCTGAACTGATATTTTGACTGCCTTCCCAGTGCCACTTTCTTTTATCCCCGTAACACTCATAGGGCACCTTTAACTACCCCGACTCTTGTTTGAATATATCTCAAGTATTATAATGATATTTTTCGAGGCTGAATTCTCTACGTTGGGTTCTACTATGTTTATCTTACACGATCTGATGACTCATATCTAACCTTCTGTTTAGCCATAACTGGGACCTTCTTGACCAATTACTAACTAGTCGTTGGCCCATTCTCATATCAATATTCCTCGTAATCTTTCTTGGGTTATTTTCCTTTGTCTTAACTTACGTCTCGCATTGGTTCCTTATTTATTAATAATAGCTCGGGAAGGAACCTTTACTTCTTCTC
This sequence comes from Nicotiana tabacum, assembly GCF_000715075.1. Classification (NCBI taxonomy): domain Eukaryota; kingdom Viridiplantae; phylum Streptophyta; class Magnoliopsida; order Solanales; family Solanaceae; genus Nicotiana; species Nicotiana tabacum. The sequence goes on along the minus strand of NC_134097.1, from coordinate 99,512,752 downwards.
CTTGACGTCGTGCTAGCACAATATTCTTGAATCGTAGCGTATCTTTAAGATTTGGATAAGTGCCATCTCATTCCTCTTTCATTTATCACATTCTTCCTTTACCATTCCATAGTCACTAGAACCACTTAATTCTGACTTAATGTCACATCACTCCATATTCCCCCTTTTAGGGATGTACTAAGAGCTGAAGCCACGAGGATCTACCTATAAATGTTTTACATATTCATCTTTGGCGTCGTTTCTCAACATCAATGATCCTTACTCGCCTTGTGGAAACCCTTCTATATCAAGGATGACAAATTCCCTTACTCTCGAGGATGACACTTAATATAACTGGTACATATAATCTCTTAAGCTTAACTTTGCTAACATTGCTTGCTTTAGGGAAGCGTCTTCCTAAATTACCATTCTCTGAATTTCTCATAAATCTTCTTCTGTTGTCCATCATATTATTGCCGGAACGCGATCTGGAATTCTTATGATGCTGACTATTATCAAATCACTCAGTCCCTAATTTATATTTAGTTTATCTTGTTCACCAGTCCGTATTAATTTCTATTACTCTGGGGTATAACTTTTCCTCTTGGTAATCGCGCTAGAGTTGCAGGCTTATTTCTCGAAATGAGGATATGACTTTATGGCCTATATTCTTTTATTGTCTCAAGGTCTGTCATCTTTTGTCTTTTCCTTCACTTGATTGTAAACTCTATAATACTGTCATCACTATTTTTTGACCTACCGTTATCATCCGTGTATCACATCTTACTCATAATGCTTCATTAACTCACTTCTTATCTCCCGCTAATTATCTATGTCTACTGCTTTACTCTGAAAACTCGAACAAAACATTCTTTGGCTTTTGGCTCCCCTTGATCCATCCCTTGGCTCTTTCAATTGCCTAACATTCTTTCTTTACTGGGGGCAGGACTAAGGTAATATTTATTCCTTCAAGGCTTCCAGTGCTCATATCTAGCTTTAATATTTTAGGGTGCACCATCTAGGTGTCTCACGAGGAGATCTACTAGCACACTTGCATTATCCTTCAGAAATGTCAACTAACACAAACAATACATTCCCCATTTCGGTTTACTCTAACCCCAGCGAGGTCCTAATGTTTCGTCCTTCTCTTAAATTACACCTGTTATCCCCGATAGGGCATAACTGAGATGGGTACGTCCAATTGTACATACCTTTATTACTGTTGAGGGTAACTCTTAATGCTTATATTTTTCTGCCAGAATTGTAATACCGATAATCTTCATTAACTGGGCGCCTCGTACCCTTATTTACCTTGCTTCTTTTACTTCTTGAAAGCATTGTCTTTCACCGTAAAGGTGGATAAATATTCTTGCCTTAAGGTTCCTTATCAAGAGGCTTACACCTTTTAGTACACCCATGATTTGCTAAAGACCTCACATTTACTTAACGTAGGCATCATACAGATATCGAATTCCTCTAACTCAGCTCTTCCATAGCTATCTCTCTTTCCATCCTTCTTTTTGGATGTAGGTATCGTCTTATTACGAATAAAATAGAATTTTGGAATTTGAATTCCTATAAGTGAGCTCTACCACAAAATCTAGAGCAAGAAGAAAGAGTGACAGTCCTAAATGCCCTGTAGCCTCCTGCTTATAAGTGTGGTGCACAACACACCCATAAGCAAGACTCTACTAGACATGACTTGTAGACTCCCTAGGACATAACTGCTCTGATACCACTTTTGTCACGCCCCTAACCTGGGGGGCAAGACCGGCACCCCGTGCCTCACCTATCCTTGCGTACCAACTTGCAACTAATGGACTATGAACATATGATGTCATACTTTGTCCATGGGCCACATTGCCAGATAACTGCGAATACTGACTAAATGTCAATATAAAACCGGGCCAACAAGGCTGTCATAATTATTACAGCTGATAAACCAACCAAATATACATACATGGCCAGCAAGTCCAACATACCGCACTAACTAATAGGATATGTCTACAAGCCTCTACTAATGGATATACTGTGATCGAAATAGCTTCCCGACCTACTCATAACATATATACATATATACACAAGATGTACATAAGACTCTAGACCCGGCAACTCCGAAAAGCATGGAGCTTACTGATCAAGCTAAACTCGGGCAACACTTAATGATGAGGCCTACCCGTCTGTCCGTCTGAATCTGCACGCATAAAATGCAGCACCCCCAGAAAAGGGACGTCAGTATGAAATAATGTACTGCGTAAGGCAATATATTGAAAGTTGAAACTAAACTGATAATATAATAACTACAAGTAGCTAAAAGTCAAAAATAATCTGAAGATATGCTTACCTGCTGATACTGACACAACTCTCTCAATATAGAAAGTAAAATAACTGTCCAGTCCTGTAAGGCTCGGTATATATATATATATATATATATATATATATATATATATATATATAACTGATCTACCGTATTAGGCTCGCTCATAGGTGCTCGCCATACTAGGCTCTGTATCTCGACTAACAGTACTCGCTCATAGGTGCTCGACCACAGTAGAATCGGTATATAACTTACCATTTGATCAGAGGTTGCCTAATAGGGGTCTGCCCATCGATTATAGCTCGATAGTAATGAAAATACTTTAATAATGTATATATAAACTCTCTGCTCTCTTGACTGGAAGAAGGAAATACTCAATTGAATATGAAGTCCCGATAAGGAGAATATTGTAACTAACAAAATGTGATGACCTTTGGGTCATCACTTATTTTAAAGCGAAACTTCCGTGTTCTGAGGCCTTGAAAACCTTATTTAGAGTCACCTCGATTTGTGTGCGTAGTCCGGGTGCGTAGAAATCTTAAATATGAAATTTTGTGAAAAATGATAAATTTTGATTGTAAAATGAATAAATTTGACTTCAGTCAATATTTTGGGTAAACGGATCTGGATCCATGATTTGACGATCTCAGAGGGTCCATAGGAAAATATGGGACTTGGGCGTATGCCCGGAATCGAATTCCGCGGTCCCGAGCTCGAGAAATGAATTTTTTTAAAAAGGAAATTGTTTTCTGAAATTTTTTAAGGAAATTTAAAAGTTTGATTAGAAAGAGATGGTATCGAGCCCATATTTTGGTTCCGGCGCCCGGTAGAGGTCTTATATATGGTTTAAGTCATTTCTGTAAAGTTTGGTTGAAAACGAGCGTCGTTTGACGTAATTCAGACCAAAATTGCTAAATTTGATACTTGATGAAGTTGAGAAAAAGTTCTTGATTTTGAGGTTGATTCATTATTATTAAGGTTATTTTGGCGATTTGATCGTACAGCTAAGTTCGTATGATGTTGTTGAATTAGTACATGTGTTTGGTTAGGAGCCCCGAGGGCTCGAGTGTGTTTCCAATGTGTTTCGGCAAGTTTTGAACTTAGGAAAAAGTTGCAGATTCGGAGAAGTTATAGGTCTCTGAAGTCAAGTCTCGCGGTCCGCAGTGGAAACTTCGCGGCCGCAGTGGGGACTCCGCGATCTCGGTGGGGTTTGTGCGGTCCGCGGTGAGCAAGTACAAGCCTCTGCGGCCACACTCGATTTTTTGCGGTCCGCGGAAGAGCTCCGCGGCCGCAGTCCGTTTTATGCGGTCCGCGGTGGAGCTCCGTGGCCGTAGTCCTTTTTATGCGGTCCGCGGAGAGGGTCTGAGAGGGGTATAAATAGACGGGATTTTTAGTTATTTTTCACTTTTCAAAACCCTAAAACATAACAGACAATTTTTCAAACAACCTTTGTTCTCCAAATCAATTGTATGCCATTTTTAACTAGTTTTCTTCAATCATTAACATCTTTTAACAAGATTTCACCTTCAAACCAATTATTTTCATGGGGGAAATTGAGTGTTTTGAGTAGAACCTAGGTTTTCAAAAATTGAGGATTTGGACCTCAATTTGAGGTCCGATTTCAAAACAAATTACATATTTGAGCTCGTGGGGGAATGGGTAATCGGGTTTAGGTCCGAATTTTGGGAACCAAGCGGGCCTGGGGTTGATTTTTGAATTTTTGGGGAAATCTTTATAAACCTATTTTCATGCATTAGCATTGATTCATCTAGCATTTATTGACATCGTTAAGTAAATTGTGGCTAGATACAAGCGTGTTGGTGGTGGAAACAATAGGTAAAGCGGTAGTTGAGGCTTGAACTGTGTTCGTTGCATCGAGGTAAGTGTTTGGTCTAACCTTAGCTTGAGGAATTAGGAGTTATGTCCTGTTTGCTATTTCCTTCTTGTCGAGTACGACATATAGGCATGGTGACGAGTATCTATATGTTGGTATCAAGCATGACCGTGAGTCTTATATTGTGGTTTTTATGATTTAATTGTATTATCCATGCCTTGGTGAAGATTCCTAATTGTTGTATAAAGCTTGTGGAAAGAATTGTGACCTAGGAACATTGAGGAGCGTTGGCTCAAGTTGTATAATGATATTGTGGAAGTACAAGTGACAATTGAACTTTTTGAGCATTGGCTCGAGTTGTGAAACAATAAGTGACAATTGAACCTTTAGAGCATTGGCTCGAGTTGTGAAGTGAATTGTGAAGTAAAAATTGAGAAAAGAGAAGAGATCATTATGTTGTCACCCTTGCCGGGCTATTGTTGATTTAAGTGTTGTTCCTTTGCCGGGATTTAATTATTTAATTATTATTCCCTTGCCGAGATTTAATTGTTTAATTATTGTTCCCTTGCCAGGATTTAATTGTTTAATTGTTGTTCCCTTGCCGGGATTTAATTATTTAATTGTTGTTACCTTGCCGGGATTTAATTGTTTAATTGTTGTTCCTTTGCCGGGATTAAATTGTTTAATTGTTGTTCCCTTGCCGAGATTTAATTGTTTAACTGTTGTTCCCTTGCCGTGATTTCTATTATTATTTTGTTTATTCCCTTGCACCTTTGTTTGTGATTGTTGTTTGGGTGAGGAAGGGTGTTAAAGCACGAAGGGTGATGCCGTTTCACATGACGTACCATTCCGTGCCGATTCTATTGATTACATGGTGAGGAAAGAGAGTAAAAGCACGAAGGGTAATGCCGTGCAGATTTTGATTATATGATTGTTTTGGTAAGGACGAGAGTAAAAGCATGAAGTGTGTTGCCGTGCACATTTTATTATGTAACTTCTTTGGTGAGGCTGAGAGTAAAAGCACGAAGGGTGATGCCGTGCAATTATTGATTTTTGTTTCCTTGTTGATATTCTAGTTATGTTATTTCTGTCCTTACTTGATGCCTTTATAATTGGAATTATTATCTACCCCACAACATGTCCCCCCCCACATTGACTGGTTATTTTTCTGCATTTCTTTTCCGCTGTATATACATATGAGCTGCACAGGTTCATTTGGAGTCTGGTCCTAGCCTCGTCACTACTTCGCCGAGGTTAGGCTAGACACTTACCAACACATGAGGTCGATTGTGCTGATGCTACACTCTGCACTGTGTGCAGATTCAGGAGCAGCTTTCGGACATTAGTTGGAGGGCTTCCTTCAGTCCACTCGAAGACCCAAGGTAGACCTGCAGGCATCCGCAGGACCTTGCATCTCCCTCTACCTCTATTTCCTGTTTCATTTCCTTTTGTTCAGAAATAGTGTATTGTATTTCTTCAGACCTTGTATGTAGTAACTCTTAGATAGTCTGTGACACTGTGACACCAGGTTTTGGGTATTTGAGGTTTTGGAAAGTTGTAATAGACGTAGTCTTAAGTTATATAATTGTTGACTTTCGCTTTATTTCATAAAATTCCGCTTTTATTATATTGTCGCCTTATGTTTGTTAAAAAGAAGCAATATGAAAGTGTAGTAGTAGTTAAAGTTTGGCTTGCCTAGCTCCCATAAGTAGGCACCATCATGACTCCCGAGGGTGGGAAATATGAGTCGTGACAAGTTGGTATCAGAGATCTAGGTTGCATAGGTCTCACAGTTCACACACAAGCTTAGTAGAGTCTGAGGGATCGGTACGGAGACGTCTGTACTTATCCCCCAGAGGCTATAGAGTTAGGAAAGACTTCACATTTATTTTTTCCTATCGTGCGGTTTTGCTTCTCAATGCTAATTAAACTTCTACTCTGTTCTTTTGTAGATAGCGAGAACACGCGCTTCCTCATCCTCCACTCAGCAGCCCAAGCCCCCAGTAGCCACTTCCATGAGAGGCAGGGGGCAAGGCCGAGGTCGTGCTAGAGGCCGAGGTAAGGGCAGATCTCAGTCCCGAGCAGCAGCCCTAGTGACAGAGCCTCAGGTTGATTTTGATGAGGAGGTTACGGCTCTAGCAGTTCCGGTGGGCCCAGCTCAGGTCCCAGAGCGGGTTATTGCTACCCTAGTTCTCCAGGATGCTCTGGTCCGATTAGTGGGCCTCATGGAGAGTGTCACCCGAGCAGACTTGCTTCCTGTAGCACCAGTTGTCTCTCAGGTTGGAGGAGGGGCTCAGACTCCTGCTACTCGCACTCCGGAGTAGGTAGCTCCTCAGATTCAGACTCCAGCGGTTCAGCCAGTTGGAGCAGTATAGCCGGGTGTGGTAGCTAAGACCGGTGATGGAGCGGCTATGTCTGCCAATGCTTTGTGGAGACTGGATAGGTTCACCAAGCTCTTCACTTCTACTTTTAGCGGTGCATCTACTAAGGATCCCCAAGATTATCTAGACAACTGCCACGAGGTTCTCAGGAACATGGGCATTGTCGAGACCAATGGGCTCGATTTTGCTACATTTCGCTTGTCTGGATCCGCCAAGACTTGGTGGAGGGATTATTGCTTAGTGAAACTAGCCGGATCGCCAGCCTTGACTTGGGAGCAGTTTACAGTGTTATTCCTGGAGAAGTTTCTCCCCGTTACTCAGAGAGAGGCCTATTAGAGGCAGTTTGAGCGCCTCCAGAAGGGTTCTATGACTGTTACCCCGTATGAGACCAGGTTCATCAACTTAGCTTGCCATGCTCTCATCATACTCCCCACCAAGAGAGAGAGAGTGAGGAGGTTTATTGATGGTCTTATTCAGCCGATTCGTCTTCAGATGGCTAGAGAGGCTGGGAGTGAGATTACCTTTCAGGAGGCGGCCAATGTGGCCCGTAGAGTTGAGATGGTTCTGTTACAAGGAGGCGGTCATGGGTCAGACAAGAGGCCCCGTCATTCAGGCCGATTTAGTGGTACCTCATCCGGAGGTCGAGATTCGTATTTCCTAGGCCTTTTCAGTTAGCGCTCCAGGTTTTTTACAGTACTTCAGGTGGTCGTGGTCCCCAGATGCAGTATCCCGATCAGCAGTCCTACAGTGCACCATCTGCTCCTATCAGTACACCGCCACTTCAGAGTTTTTGGGGTGGCCATTTAGGTCTTTAGGGCCAACAGTCTCAGCAGCCGAGGGCTTGTTATACGTGTGGTGATCTGGGTCACATTGCCAGGTTTTTCCCTCGAGCACCGTGTAGCTCTCATCATCAGTGTTCTCGTGCTATGGTACAGGTACCAGGTGTTCCACAGCCCACCCAACTAGCTAGAGGTGGGGGTAGAGGTGCTAGAGGTGGAGGTAGAGGTACTAGAGGTGGAGCTCAGGCCGCTAGAGGTGGAGGCCAGCCAGCTGCAGGCCATCCCAGAGATGTAGTTCAGGGTGGTGGGGCCTAACCCCAATGTTACGCCCTTCCAGCCAGGCCCGAGGCTGAGGCTTCAGATGCAGTCATTACTATTCTGGTTTGTGATAGAGATGCTTTAGTGTTATTTGATCCAGGGTCTACCTACTCTTATATGTCATCTTATTTTGCACTGTATATGGTCATGCCTAGTGATTCATTGAGTATTCCTATTTATGTGTCTACACCGGTGGGTAATTCTATTATGGTAGATCGAGTCTATCGTTCTTGTATTGTGGTGATTGGGGGTCTTGAGACTCGTGTGGATTTGTTGCTTCTAGACATGGTCGATTTCGATGTTATATTGGGGATGGACTGGTTATCACCTTACCACGCTATCTTGGACTGTCATGCCAAGATTGTGACCTTAGCTTTACTGGATACGCCTCGTTTAGAGTGGAGAGGGACTCCTGGTCATTCTACCCGCAATGTTATCTCGTATGTGAAGGCTCGACATATGGTCGAGAAGGGGTATTTGGCCTATTTGGCATATGTTCGTGATTCTAGTGCTGAGGTTCCTTCTATTGATTCTGTGCCCATTGTCCGAGAGTTTCCTAATGTTTTCCCTTTAGACCTGCCGGGTATGCCACCCGATAGGGATATTGACTTTTGCATTGATTTGGCTCCGGGCACTCAGCCCATTTCTATCTCGCCGTATCGTATGGCCCCGCCTGAGTTGAAAGAGTTTAAGGAATAGTTGCAAGACTTGCTTGAGAAGGGTTTCATTAGGCCGAGTGTTTCGCCTTGGGGTGCGCCGATGTTATTTGTTAAGAAGAAGGACGAATCAATGAGAATGTGTATTGATTACTGGTAGTTGAACAAGGTTACAATCAAGAATAAGTATCCATTGTCGAGGATCGATGATTTGTTTGATCAGCTTCAGGGTGCCAAGGTGTTCTTAAAGATTGATTTGCGATCTGGCTATCATTAGTTGAGAATTAGGGCATCTGATGTCCCTAAGACAGCTTTCCGCACTCGGTACGAGCATTATGAGTTCTTGGTTATGTCGTTCGAGTTGACGAATGCCCCAACAACTTTTATGGATTTGATGAACCGAGTGTTCAAGACTTATTTGGACTCGTTCGTGATAGTCTTCATTGATGATATTTTGATATATTCCTGCAGCTGGGAGGAGCACGAGCAACATCTTAGAGTGATTCTTCAGACCTTGAGAGATAGTCAGTTATATGCTAAATTCTCGAAGTGTGAGTTCTGGTTGAGTTCAGTTGCATTTCTGGGTCATATTGTATCAACAGAGGGTATTCAGGTTGATCCGAAGAAGATTGAGGCAGTCAAGAACTGGCCTAGACCAGCATCAGCTATAGAGATTTGGAGTTTCTTGGGATTGGCAGGCTACTACCGTCGGTTGTAGAGGGGTTCTCATCTATCGCAGCCCCGATGACCAGGTTGACGCAAAAGAGTGCCCAGTTCAGATAGTCGGATGAGTGCGAGGCGAGCTTTCAGAAGCTCAAGACAGCTTTGACTACGTCACTGGTGTTGGTTTTGCCCACAGGTTCAGGGCCTTATACCATTTATTGTGATGCATCTCGTATTGGGCTGGGTGCAGTGTTAATACAGGATAGCAAGGTCATTGCTTATGCTTCGAGGCAGTTGAAGATTAATGAAAAGAACTATCCGATTCATGATTTGGAGTTGGCAGCCATAGTTCACGCATTGAAGATTTGGAGGCATTATCTGTATGGCGTGGCATGTGAGGTGTTCACTGATCACAAGAGTCTTCAGTATTTGTTCAAGCAAAAGGAGTTGAATTTGAGGCAGAGAAGGTGGTTGGAGTTGCTGAAGGATTATGATATCACTATCTTGTATCACCCGGGGAAGGCCAATGTGGTGGACTATGCGTTGAGTAGGAAGTCAGCCAGTATGGGCAGTCTTGCTTATATTCCGGTCGGTGAGAGACCGCTTGCTTGGGATGTTTAGGCCTTGGCTAATCAGTTTGTGAGGTTGGATATTTCTAAGCCTAGTCGTGTATTGGCTTGCACGGTCGTTCGTTCTTTTTTATTGGAGCATATTCATGATCGGCAGTATGATGATCCCCATTTGTGTGTCCTTAGAGACACGGTGCAGCGTGAAGGTGCCAAGTAGGTTACCTTAGATGATGATGGAGTTTTGAAATTGCAAGGTCGAGTGTGTGTTCCAAATGTGGATGGGCTCCGAGAGTTGATTTTAGAGGAGGCCCATAGCTCCCGGTACTCTATTCATCCGGGCCGCGAAGATGTATTAGGATTTGCGACAACATTATTGGTGGAGAAGAATGAAGAAGGATATCGTTGCATATGTAGCTCGGTGTTTGAATTGTCAGCAAGTTAAGTACGAGCATCAGAGGCCTGGTGGTTTATTTCAGAGGATAGAGCTTCCCGAGTGGAAGTGGGAGCGGATCACTATGGATTTTGTTGTTGGACTCCCGCAGACTCGGAGGAAGTTCGATGCAGTATGGGTCATTTTTGATAGGCTGACCAAGTCAGCGCATTTCATTCATGTGGTAGTCTCCTATTCATCCGAGAGGTTAGCTGAGATCTATATCCGGGAGACTGTTCGTCTTCATGGTGTGCCTGTATCTATCATTTAGGACTGAGGTACGCAGTTTACCTTGCGTTTCTAGAGAGCAGTTCAGCAAGAGTTGGGCACCCAAGTTGAATTGAGACAGCATTCCATCCTCAGACGGACGGGCAATCCGAGAGGACTATTCAGATTTTGGAGGATATGCTCCGAGCTTGTGTCATTGACTTTGGAGGATCGTGGGATCAGTTTTTGCCTTTAGCAGAGTTTGCCTACAACAACAGTTACCAGTCGAGTATCTAGATGGCTCCTTATGAGGCTTTATATGGTAGGCGGTGTCGATATCCGGTTGGATGGTTTGATCCGGGAGAGGCTCGATTGTTGGGTACGGATCTTGTTCAGGAGGCTTTGGACAAGGTTAGGATTATTCAGGATAGGCTTCATACAACTCAGTCCAGGCAAAAGAGTTATGCAGACCACAAGGTTCGAGATGTGGCTTTTATGGTTGGAGAGCGGGTATTGCTCCGAGTGTCGCCTATAAAAGGTGTGATAAGATTTGGGAAGAAGGGCAAGCTTGGCCCTAGGTTCATCAGTCCGTTTGAGATTCTTGATCGAGTGGGAGATGTGGCTTATAGACTTGCATTTCCGCAGAGCTTATCAGCCATGCACCCAGTGTTTCATGTGTCCATGCTCCGGAAATATCATGGCGATCCATCCTACGTGTTAGATTTCAGCACTGTCCAGTTGGACAAAGACTTGTCTTATGAGGAGGAGCCGGTAGCTATTCTAGACTGGTAGGTTCGTCATTTGAGGTCGAAGAGTTTTCCTTCTATTCGTGTTCAGGGGAGAGGTCAGCCTCTTGAGGCATCGACTTGGGAGTCCGAGTCCGATATGTGGAGCCGTTATCCCCATCTTTTCCCCGACATAGGTACTTCCTTCTTCTGTCCGTTCGAGGATGAACGGTTCTTTTAGAGGTGGAGAATGTGATGACCTTTTAGGTCATCACCTCACCTGTTTTAAAATGAAACTTCTGTGTTCTGAGGCCTTGAAAACCTCATTTAGAGTCATCTCGATTTGCGTGCATAATCCGGGCGCGTAGCCGGAAAGCTTAAATATGAAATTTTGTGAAAAATAATAAATTTTGACTATAAAATAAATAAATTTGACTTCGGTCAACATTTTGGGTAAACGGACCCGGATCCGCGATTTGACGGTCCTAGAGGGTCCGTAGTAAAATATGGGACTTAGGCGTATGCCCGGAATCAAATTCCGAGGTCCCGAGCCCGAGAAATGAATTTTTTTAAAAGGAAATTATTTTCTGAAACTTTTTAAGGAAATTTGAAATGAAGTTTGATTAGAAATAGATGGTATCGGGCCCGTATTTTTGTTCCAGCGCCCAGTATAGGTCTCATATATGGTTTAAGTCATTTCTGTAAAGTTTGGTTGAAAACAGGCGTCGTTGGACGTAATTCTGACCTAAATTGCTAAATTTGATACTTGATGAAGTTGAGATAAAGTTCTTGATTTTGTGGTTTGATTCATTGTTATTGAGGTTATTTTGGCGATTTGATCACACAGATAAGTTCGTATGATGTTGTTGAGTTAGTACGTGTGTTTGGTTAGGAGCCCCGAGGGATCGAGTGTGTTTCGAATGTGTTTCGGCAAGTTTTGAACTTAGGAAAAAGTTGCAGATTCAGAGAAGTTACAGGTCTCTGAAGTCAAGTCTCGCGGTCCGCGGTGGAAACTTCGCGGCGGCAGTCCTTTATATGCTGTCCGTGGAGAGGGTCTGAGAGGGGTATAAATAGATGGGATTTTCAGTTATTTTTCACTTTTCAAAACCCTAAACATAAGAGGCGATTTTTCAAACAACCTTTCTTCTCCATATCAATTGTAAGTCATTTTTAACTAGTTTTCTTCAATCATTAACATCTTTTAACAAGATTTCAACTTCAAACCAATTATTTTCATGGGGAAAATTGGGTGTTTTGGGTAGAACCTAGGTTTTTCAAAAATTGGGGATTTGGACCTCGATTTGAGGTCTGATTTCAAAACAAATTACATATTTGAGCTCGTGAGGGAATGAGTAATCGGGTTTAGGTCCGAATTTTGGGTTTGGACCAAGTGGGCCCGGGGTCAATTTTTGACTTTTTGGGGAAATCTTAATAAAACCTATTTTCATGAATTAACATTGATTCATTTAGCATTTATTGATATCGTTAAGTAAATTGTGGCTAGATTCAAGCGTGTTGGTGGTGGAAACAAGAGGTAAAGCGGTAGTTGAGACTTGAACTGTGTTCGTTGCATCGAGGTAAGTGTTTGGTCTAACCCTAGATTGAGGGATTGAGAGTTGTGTCATGTTTGCTATATGCTTCTTGTCGAGTACGACGTATAGGCATGGTGACGAGTATCTATACAATGGTGTCAAGCATGACCGTGGGTCTTATATTGTGGTTTTCATGATTTCATTGTATTATCCATGCCTGGGTAAACATTCCTAATTGTTGTATAAAGCTTGTGGAAAGAATTGTGACCTAGGAACATTGAGGAACGTTGGCTCAAGTTGTATAGTGAAATTGTGGAAGTACAAGTGACAATTGAACTTCTAGAGCATTGGCTCGAGTTATGAAATGAGTTGTGAAAGAATAAGTGACAATTGAACCTTTAGAGCATTGACTCGAGTTGTGAAGTGAATTGTGAAGTAAAAATTGAGAAAAGAGAAGAGATCATTATGTTGTCACCCTTGTCGGGCTATTATTGATTTAAGTGTTGTTCCCTTGCCGGGATTTAATTGTTTAATTATTGTTCTTTTTTCGGGATTTAATTGTTTAATTATTGTTCCCTTGCCGGGATTTAATTGTTTAATTGTTGTTCCCTTGCCGGGATTTAATTTTTTAATTGTTGTTCCCTTGCCGGGATTTAATTGTTTAATTGTTGTTCTCTTGCCGTGATTTAATTGTTTAACTATTGTTCCCTTGCCGGGATTTCTATTATTATTTTGTTTATTCCCTTGCCCCTTTGTTTGTGATTGTTGTTTGGGTGAGGAAGAGTGTTAAACCACGAAGGGTGATACCGTGCATTGTTTGTTATTGTGAGGAAAGAGTGTAAAGCACGAAGGGTCATGCCGTGCTGCACGATGTACCATTCCGTGCCGATTCTATTGATTACATGGTGAGGAAAGAGAATAAAAACACGAAGGGTGATGCCGTGCAGATTTTGATTATATGATTGTTTTGGTAAGGACGAGACTAAAAGCACGAAGTGTGATGCCGTGCACATTTTATTATGTAACTGCTTTGGTGAGGCTGAGAGTAAAAGCACGAAGGGTGATGCCATGCAATTGTTGATTTCTGCTTCCTTGTTGATATTCTAGTTATATTGTTTCTTTCCTTACTTGATGCCTTTCTCATCGGAACTATTACCTACCCCACAACATGTCCCCCCCATATTGACTGGTTATTTATCCGCATTTCTGTTCCGCTGTATATACATATGAACTGCACAGGTTTATTTGGAGTCTGGTCCTAGCCTCATCACTACTTCGCCGAGGTTAGGCTAGACACTTACCAGTACATGGGGTCGGTTGTGCTGATGCTACACTCTGCACTGTGTGCAGATCCAAGAGCACCTTTTGGATAGTAGTTGGAGGGCTTCCTTCATTCTACTCGGAGACCTAAGGTAGACCTGTAGGCGTCCGCAGGCCCTGGCGTCTCCCTCTACCTCTATTTCCTGTTTCATTTCCTTTTATTCAGAAACAGCGTATTGTATTTAATCAGACTTTGTATGTAGTAACACTTAGATAGTCTATGATACTGTGACACCAGGTTTTGGGTATTTGAGGTTTTGGAAAGTTGTAATAGATGTAGTCTTAAGTTATATAATTGTTGACTTCCGCTTTATTTCATAAAATTTTGCTTTTATTATATTGTCGCCTTGTGTTTGTTAAAAAGAAGCAATATGAAAGTGTAGTAAGTAGTTAAAGTTTGGCTTGCCTAGCTCCCATTAGTAGGCGCCATCACGACTCCCGGGGGCGGGAAATCCGGGTCATGACACAAAAATAGAAAAATATATGTAATTTGCGAGACTAGCAAAATATGCGTAAATTCCGGGATATGAATTTTTTTTATGCCTCTTTATCAAACTTGTGTAATGACGAGATCATGCAAAATAAAATAAGGGCTTAACCTTAACATACCTGCTCCTTTGAACTTGAACGAAATTGATGCTTGGACTCTATAAAATTGGAACGGAATTCTTTCTTCTTGTCTATATTTTGGGACGTTAGTCCCTTTTGTCCAAATCAAGAAAGCTAATCTACTGATCCTTCACGTTTTCTTGGAATGAATTGAACAAAATCTTAATCTTGCTACGGTTTATCTTTGTAATGGAATGAATTGGAATGGATTGGAAAGACTTGTATTTGTAATGGAATGAGTTGGAAAGACTTGTAATGGAATGAATTTGGAAAGACTTGGAACAAAATCACGTTTTTGTTGTTCCTACGTCTTTAAGTAGTAAGAATGTCATATTGTTTCTTGTTTGATCAAATGAAGCCCAACTTCCTAAATGCCTCACATGTAATTCATTCAAGACTATGAGTCATTTACCTTGAATATGGAGCTGCCACCTCATGTTATTTGATACTTATCTAATATATCCCCCATTAATTAGGTAATGTCCCGTTACCCTGTAATTAACTAATTACCCATAAAATTGAGAATTATTCCCACTTACTTGAAATATTACTCACTTTTAACATACCTAATACACCTTACTATTATGGTCATATAGTACCTTGTATGGTACTAGTCCATAAATACCGATTATTTTAGCTCGAGCCGTATTTTGTCCCAACATGACAAACTTGGACGAAAATTCGTTTTCTTTGACTAGCTCCCCCTTTCACCTTTACTAATCACTTGTGAAATAGTATAATCCTTATAATCTCTAAATAATCTTTTACTTGGACTGATGTTAATTACCTTATGACAAATTTAACATACAATCTTAAAGGTGCAACATCGTCGTAACTTAATACTGCAAAGCGTTACCTTACCGTAATGTAATACTACTGGGTGCAACACTGTCGTAACTTAATACTGCGTAGCGTAACATCTCCGCAATGTAATACTACAAGGCATAACATCATCATAATATATTGCTGCAGGACGTAATACCATCGTAATATATTACTGCAGAGGGTAACATCACCGTAATATATTACTGCAGAGCATAATATCGTCGTAATATAATACTGCGGGATGTAATATCGATATAATATTGTGGGGCGTAACACTAGAGCTCTGGTACCAACTTGTCACGGCCCAAATTTCCCACTGTCGGGACTGTGATGGTGCCTAACATTGTACTCGCTAGGCAAGCCAACATTACAAAATATTTCACCTTTTTCCTTTATCTTCTAACAATTAAAACTTAACAAAAGTAAATCTGCATAAATAAATGCGGAAGAACATAGTTTTAAAGATTATCTTTATACTAATAATGAAAACCATAATAAATTCTACCCAGAACTGGTGTCACAGCTCGCGAACAATCTAGGAATACAACAAATAATGGTCTTAACAAATAATATACATCTGTCTCGATAGTAGATAACATAGAAATGAAATAGGGACGCCAGGGCCTGCAGACGCCTGCAGGACTACCTTGGGTCTCCGGTGGACAGAAGGCAGCAACCTCGAACTATGATCAGTAATGTCAAGTACCGGGATCTGCATAGAAAGTACAGAGTGCAGTATCAGTACAACCGACCCCATGTACTAGTAAGTGCCAAGCCTAACCTCGACAAAGTAGTGACGAGGATAGCACACGACAAACAACATAAACATGTGCAGTTAAACAATATACTAACAGAATAACAATAATAGAAGCTAAACAGAAATTAACGGGAATGAGCAACATGCTAAGGGGTACCAGAATAAGAGATCACAGTAGTAACGGAAATTAAACAATTAGTGCACTTGAACCGATAACAGTAAATAATCACAGCAAACAGAAAATGCACGACATCACCCTTCGTGCTTTTACTCTCAATCCTCACCATGCAATCAGTAATAGAAATGCAAATATAGACGGCATCACCCTTCGTGCTTTATCACTCTTCCCCACCATTTGAAAAATAGAAATGTGCACAGTATCACCCTTCGTGCTTTACCTATCTTCCTCACCATATGCATAGATATAAATGTAAATGTGCACGGCATCACCCTTCGTGCTTTATCACTCTTCCTCACCAAATCAATAATAGAAATGTGCATGGCATCACCCTTCGTGCTTTAACACTCTTCCTCACTATAACAACAATAACCCACAAGGGCATCACAATCAAACAACATTGTTTCATCATTTAATTTCACAATAGGAATCCTAAACTTGAGCCAATACTCAACTAATATTCAAACTAGGAACAACATAGTAAAACTTGTCAACATGAACGATAACTAGCTTAAGCAAGAAATATACGTACAAAGAAACACAACTGTCACAAGAATATAACTCACTCGCATGCTATGACCCGACATTGATGTATAGATACTCGTCACCACACCTATACGTCGTACTAAACAAATAACAAGTAGCAAATAGAGCAAACAATACCTAATCCCTCAAGCTAAGGTTAGCCACAACACTTACCTCAATTCCACGGCCAAAATCAAACCTCAATTACCGCTTTACCTCTCGATTCCACTTCCAATCCGCTTGTATCTAGTCATAATTAACTTAATAACATCAATAAATGCTAAAGAACTCAATTCCAATGCTTAATTTTAGGTTTTCCAACATTTTCCCCAAAAAGTCAAAACCCGACCCCGGGCCCGCTTGGTCAAAACATGAAGTTCGGACCAAAACCCGATTACCTATTCATCCCCGAGCCTGGATATATAATTGGTTTTGGAATCCGATCTCAATTTGAGGTCTAAATCCCCAAATTTCGAAATTCCTAAATTCTACCCAAAACACCTAATTCCCCCATGACAATCCCTAGATTTAGTGAAGAAATCTTGTAAAATGATGAAATAGATTGAAGGAAATGAGTTAGAAGTTGTTTACCTATGATTTGGGGGAAGAACTCTTCTTTAGAAAATCGCCTATAGGAGCTTAGAGTTTGAAAATTTGAGAAGTGAAGTGAAAATTCCGTCAAAACTTGTTCTTGTACAATTACAGGTATCGCATTTGTGATCACAGGTTCGCAATTGCGAACTCACAAATGCGACCAATTCTTCACAAATGTGAAGCTTGGCCTGACCTGCTGCCTTCGCAAATGCAAAATTGCGGCCACTGTTCATGTCGTATTTGCGACGATGAACTTCGCAAATACAAAGGTACCCTGCCCAGCCCAATCATCACAATTTTGATGATTCTTCACAATTGCGGTGCTCGCATTTGCGAGCCTGACTTCCCAATTGCGAAGTCTGCAGATCTGTACCACCAACAAATTTCCTTAAGGCTCAAATCACTCCATGGCCTATCCAAAACTCACACGAGCCCTCGGAGCTCCAAACCAAGCATGCACACAAGTCTAAAAACATCATACAGACTTGCTCGTGAGATCAAATCGCCAAAATAACATCTTAATCAACGAATTTAACACCAAAACTCATGAAATTTTCAAGATAGTTCAAACTTCTTATTTTCTCAACCAAATGTCTGAATCACGTCAATTTACTTCTGTTTCTCACCAAATTTTACAGATAAGGTTTAAATATTATAATAGACCTGTACCAGGCTCCGGAACCAAAATACGGGCCTGATACCATAAAGTTTCAACACTATTCAATTTT
This sequence comes from Nicotiana tabacum, assembly GCF_000715075.1. Lineage (NCBI taxonomy): Eukaryota > Viridiplantae > Streptophyta > Magnoliopsida > Solanales > Solanaceae > Nicotiana > Nicotiana tabacum. The sequence continues at coordinate 99,494,826 of NC_134097.1, read as the reverse complement.
CATAAACTATTATATTTTTAAGTTAACACGTTTCTTTAAAAATTCATTTCTCGGGCTAGGGACCTCGGAATTCGATTCTGGGCATACCCTCAGGTCCCATATTTTACTACGAACGCGGGTCCGGGTCTGTTTAGCCAAAACATTGACGGAAGTCAACAAAAATCATCTTTTATGCCAAAATTCATTATTTCTTTAAATTTTTCACATAAGGGCTTTCCGGATATACGCCCCGACTGCGCATGCAAATCGAGGAGAATGAAAATGAGGTTTCTAAGGCCTCGGAATACAGATCCGACTTCTAAAACAAGAGATGACCTTTTGGGTCATCACAAAAAAAGACACATGGGTTGCCTCCCAAGAAGCGCCTGATTTAACGCCGCGACACGATGTAGATTACCAATCACTTGAAATGAAGAATGCCACGATGTGGCCATCATCAACTTTTCCAAGATAGTGCTTCAACCAGTGCCCATGGACTCTAAACATTTCATCATTCTTATTTGTCAAATCCAATGCACCGAATGGTGTAACACCAACAACATCAAACGGGCCACTCCATTTTAACTCCAACTTTCCCGGAAACATCTGTAATCGAAAATTGAATAATAACACAAGATCACCTTCTTTAAACTCCTTATTCTGAATGTGCTTGTCATGGAGGTACTTCATCTTCTCCTTGTATAAGGATGAACTTGTATATGCATGTACCAAAATTCATCTAGCTTATTCAATTGTGTCACTCTTAAGTTGGCAGAAACATCCCATTCAAGGTTCAACTTCTTCAAAGACCACATGACCTTATGCTCAAGTTACACCGAAAGATGGTTTCCCGAACACCAAATGGTATGGAGGCATCCCAATCGGTGTTTTGTAAGCCGTCCTATAAGCTCAAAAAGTATCATCAAGTTTTCTTGACCAATCCGCCTGGTTGGAATTCATTGTCTTTGACAAAATACTCTTGATCTCCCTGTTTGAGACTTCCACTTGACCACTTGCTTGAGGATGATAAGGGGTCGAGACTTAGTGATTGACACCATACTTGGTGAGTAAGGTGTCAAAAGCTTATTGCAAAAATGCGAACCCCCATCACTTATGATAGACCTTGGAGTACCAAATCTTGTAAAGATGTTGTTCTTCAAAAATGCCACCACACTTCTCGCTTCATTGTTGGGCAAAGAAACGGCCTTAACCCATTTAGACACATAATCAACCGCGACTAGAATGTAAGTGTTTCCGTAAGAGCTCACAAATGGACCCATGAAATCAATACCCCACACATCGAAAATGTAAATCTTCAAGATGATGGTGAGGGGCATTTCGTTTTTCTTTGAGATTCCCCCTGCTCATTGGCATTCATCACAACTCTTGACAAGCTCACTAGCATCCTTATAAAGAGTAGGCTAATAGAATCCACAACTCAACAATTTTGTCGTCATTCCAGCTCCACCATAATGACCACCATATGGAGAAGAGTGGCAGGCCTAAAAAATATCCACTTGTTCATCCTCCGGCACACATCATCGAATCACACTATCGGTACAAATTCGTAAGAGGTACGGTTCATCCCAATAATAGTCAAGGCAATCCCGTTTGAGCTTCTTCCTTTGGTTTGAAGAGAACTCATTCAGTACAATGACACTCACAAGATAATTTGCTAAATCGGAGAGCCATGGCATCTCAGTCATTGAAATTGCTAGAAGCTGCTCGTCGAGGAAGGAATCATTGATCTCAAGGCCGTCATGTGGCCTCCCCTCCTCCTCCAATCGAGACAAGTGGTACACCACTTGATTTTCACTATCTTTGTAGTCTTGGATCTCTAGATCGAACTCTTGTAATAAAAGCACCCACCGCATTAACCTCACCTTTGAATCATTCTTGCTCATTAAGTACCGAAGCGCCGCATGATCGGTGTGGATAATCACTTGTGTACCTCTCAAGTATGGGTGGAACTTCTCTATAGTAAATACAATTGCAAGGAGCTCTTTTTCAGTCACCGTATAATTGAATTGGGAATCATTCATGGTCTTACTAGCATAGTAGACCAGATGGAAGATTTTGTTGATTCGTTTTCCCAAAACTGCTCCAACCGCCACATCACTTGTGTCAAACATGAGTTCAAAAGGCAAGCTCCAATCTAGTGAGGTGATAATAGGAGTAGTATTCAATTTGTACTTGAGCAATTCAAATTCCTTCATGCAATCCTCATTGAAATGGAATTTGGCATCCTTCTCCAAAAGCTTACACAAGGGATTTACCACTTTAGAAAAATCCTTGATGAATCAGCGATAGAACCCTGCATGACCCAAGAAGCTCCTCACTCCCTTCACGGATGTAGGGGGTGGTAGTTTAGAATTCACCTCTATTTTGGCCTTATCGACCTCAATATCATTCTTTGAAATTTTATGGCCAAGGACAATGCCTTCCTCGACCATGAAGTGATATTTCTCCCAATTCAATATCAAGCTCGTTTCTTCACATCTTGCCAAGACCTTATCCAATTTTTTCAAGAAATCATCAAAAGAATTCCCAACCATGGAAAAGTCATCCATGAAGACCTCAAGAATATCCTCAACCATATCGGTGAAAGTAGCCATCATACACCGTTGAGAAGTCACTGGTGTATTGCATAACCCAAATGGCATCTGCGAGAATGCAAAAGTACCATAGGGACATGTGAAAGTAGTATTTTCTTGATCCTTCGGAGAAATAAAAATTTGATTGTAGCCCGAATACCCATCAAGGAAACAATAGAAAGCACGTCTAGCTAATCTATCAAGCATTTGATCAAGGAAGGGAAGTGGGAAATGATACTTTCTTGTGACTTTGTTGAGCTTGTGATAGTCCATACACACTCTCCACCCGGTCACTGTTCTTGTAGGAATCAACTCTTTCTTGTCATTGGTAACCACAGTCATTCCCCCTTTCTTTGGGACACATTGCACCAGAGAAGTCCACGAACTATCGGAAATGGGGTAAACAACCCCGACATCCAATCACTTTATGACCTCCTTTTTGACCACCTCTTGCATTGCTTCATTTAGCCTCCTTTGATGTTCAACGGAGGGTTTAGCACCCTCCTCCAAAATAATCTTATACATGTAAAAGGTGGGACTCATGCCTTGAATATCCGCCAACGTCCATCCTATAGCTTTCTTTCTCTTTTGTAGCACCGCCAATGTGGAGTCTACCTGCACCTTAGTCAAACAAGAGGAAAGAATAACCGGTAAAGTAGAACAATGGCCAATGAATTCATACCTGAGATGCAGAGGCAATGGCTTTAACTCCAAAATGGGAGGTTTCTCGATTGAGGGATTTGTTGGAGGATGTTAACCCAAGTAAATGTGAAGTTTTGAAGACTGACAAAAGAACTCAGACATGGACCAGGTCCATCCTGTGAAGCACAGTCGTGATCAACCCAAACATGTGAGATGCACGTGAAGGAGATAAATCTAACTTATCAGAAGTAATATCTCCTGATCATTATCGAAAAGATTGCATATTGGATAAGGAGAAAGACTCCTTACACAAAGAGAACACAGTTTAGGAAAAGGATAGAGTTAGAGTATGAGATCAACTAGAACTCTTCAACCATGGAAGAGTAGCATTTGTATCCTAGTCAATCTCTAATTACTAACCCCTTAAACATCAGTGTTGTTCTCCTTTACAGGCAGTGCGCATAAGTAGAAGTTAAACGTGAATTGAGAGCAAATAACAAGGCAATTTTGAAAGCAATTTATGTGTGATTCAAGCGTGCAATCCTGAAGCTACTTGAACTAGATAGAAGAACCAGTTCCAAGTGTCTATTTCTTACTCTAGTTCAAATGTAGTAGGTAATTTTACATTGTACCTTTTAGTTTTTATAGAAGCAATTGTATTAGGTACTTAGAGTTTTCAAGTTACAGTCAACTTGAATTTGTCGCAGCAGTTGAGGCTGTGTGCCACAACGGGATTAGAGTTAATCCTAGGTTTAAAAAAGAGTTTTTGTAAATGTAGTTTTTGGCTCAGTGATTTTAGTGGAGAGTATGGGAAAATCCTACTGGAAGGTAGGTCGTGGTTTTTTCACCTTTTAAGCCAGGTGTTTTCCACATAAAAATCTTTGTGTTCTTTATTTTCTGTACTTATTATTCCGCAACAATAGTAGTTGGAACACATAGAAGAACCAGGTCCTTCTATAATCAAGTTATGCGAAAATTGGGTACCACACAAATTACCCCCCCTCTTGTGTGGTATTGAAGTCTAAAACATCAATTGGTATTAGAGCAGGTTATCCTTGAAGAGGCTAACACCTTAGGAACAGATCAAGATGAGTACACCACCTAAAAATTAGGAAGAGCAATCGACTGCTAGGCTCCACTCTTTAATGGCCAGTACTATTCCTAGTGGAAGAATAGGATGAGAGACCACATCATAGGAGAAGACTATGAAATCTAGGACATAGTTACTGATGGTCCCCTGGCTACTACAAAGAAGAATGCTGAAAGAGTGGACGTGCCAAAGACAAGAGCGGACTATACTGCTAATGATTTGAAGAAATGGGAAAAGAATGCTACGGCCAAGAAATGACTTGTGTGTGGACTAGGTCTAGATGAGTACAGTAGGATTCAAAGTTATACCACTGCTAAGGAGATATGAGACACTCTACAAGTGGCCCATGAAGGAACTCCTCAAGTAAAGAGATCAAGAAGAACACTGCTATATTCTCAATATGAGAATTTCACCATGAAAGAAAGAGAAACCATCCAAGAGATATACACAAGGTTCACAACACTAACAAATGAACTTAAGTCTCTTGGAAGAATTATCCTTGAAGAAGACAAGGTTGAGAAAATCTTGACAAGGGTCTTTCCAGTAACCTAGGAAAGCAAAATCACGGCTATTCAGGAATCAAAGAACATTGCTACTCTCAGGCTGGATGAGCTAATCGGAAATCTCACTACCTATGAAGTGAGAAGGCAAACCATGAGGATGGATGCACCCAAGAAGGAAAGAAGCCTGCCTCTCAGAATAGCTAAAAGTGCAGACTTAGAGGATGATGAAATGGCTATGATCACAAGGGATTTCAAGAAGTACCTAATGAGAGGAAAGGGTTCTTCAATAGGGGCAACCTTCAACAAACTAAGGGCTCCTGAAAAACAAACAAACAAGGGTTGCTACAAATATGGTAAGGCTGACCACATGATCAAGAATTGTCCTCAGTGGGAAATTGAATGGAAGAAGGAAAGGGCTGAATGAAGAAACAGGAAGAAGGAACAGGTTCAACCCAAAAGGAACAAAGGATCAACAAAGGCTATGGTTGCTGCTTGGGGAGAGACCTTAAATAGGGATTCAGAAGATGAAGCTAGAGATGAACAAGCACTTATGGCCATTGGAGAATCAGACGATGAATAAGAGGTAAGTGTTATTCATCTCAAAGACAAGATTAAATTTTTGTCTAAAGAAAGGCTATCTGAATTATTGCTAGACTTCACTGATCAGTCTAAGGTTATAAACAATGAGAAGGAACAACTGTCTAGGGAATGTGTGATCCTAAAAGCCAAGTGCCAAAATCTGGAATTTAGGGCTAGTGAAAGTGATAGTAAAAATGGATTTGAAAAACCAGGTTCTTGAACTTGATACCAATGTCTTAGAACTTAGGTCAAAAAATTTAAAACTGAAATTAGGAACAGGTAAGAAGAAAGTTGATCACACACATCTCACCTTAAAAGAAAATCTGGAAAAAATAAAGGATGAGTTGTACAAGAAAGATGAGCAGATAAGAGTCCTAAAAGAAGATCTAGGCAAGGTGAAACATGAACTAGATAGAACTTGAAAATGGAATAAGTCCTCTGCTACACTATCTTGGCTACACGAGCACCACAGTAGTAACAAGAGAGGACTTAGCTATGGGATCCCAACACCTAAGTGGGATCCCAAAAGCAAATACATCAAAGTTCCTGAAAACAAAATCTGCACACATTGTGGCAAGACTGGTCATTACAAAAGTAAATGTAATGCAAAAAAAAAAGGCTAGTCAAAAGAACAAAACCTTTGTTCAAGAGAAAAATAGGCTGCTTGGATGGGCCAAAAGGAATTTAATTCACCCCTTTGCCTATAGAAAGGGACCCAAACTAGTTTGGTTTCCTAAGACTAATCCCTGATTTTGTTTTGCAGGTCCAAGTGAAAGGAAGTAGCCAAATATGGTATATGGATAGTGGCTGCTCAAAGCATATGACTGGAAATAAGAACCAGTTCCTTTCACTTGAGGACCTAAAAGGAGGTAGTCTCCTTTGGAAATGGGAAGGAAGGTGAGATCATTGGGGTTGGAAAGGTAGGTAAGACCGACTCACATTCCATTGAGAATGTCTACTTGATAGATGGCTTGAAATATAGCCTAATCAATGTATCACAACTGTGTAACAGAGTTAACCTGGTAGCATTCACCTCTACCAAATGTTTTGTGATTAATTTTACCGCTGAAAAGATTGTTTTGTAGGGAAAAAGAGTTAACAATATTTATATTGAAATTTGTCTACTCTTTTAGAAAATAAACTCACTTGATTGAGTGTGTTGGACAATGATCCCCTCCTATGGCACAAAAGACTTGGTCATGCAAGTCTGAATCAACTCAACAAATCAGTCTCCAAGGACCTGGTGATAGGGTTACCTAACATCAAGTTCAAGGAAGACAAAATTTGTGAGACCTGTGCAAGGGGGAAGTAGGTAAGATTATCTTTTAAAAGCAAGAAAATGGTAAGCACAACCAGGACGATAGAACTAGTTCATATGGATCTCCATGGTTCAAAGAGAACATTGAGCAGAGGTGGTAAGAAATATGTGATGGTACTTATTGATGATTACTCTAGGTTTACTTGGGTATTGTTTTTAACATATAAGGATGAAGAATTTGACATGTTTACTACCTTTGTTAGAAAAACTCAAAAACAAATAGGTAATCAACTTGCATCAATTAGGTCTGATCATGGAACTGAATTTGAAAATGCTAAGTTTGCTGAATTTTGCGATGAGCATGGTATAGATCATAATTTCTTTGCCCCTGGGACTCCTCAACAAAATGGAGTAGTTGAAAGAAAGAATACGACTTTTGAAGATATGGCTAGGACTATGTTTCTTTCTAGTAAACTGCCTCATAGCTTCTAGGTAGAGGCTGTAAATACTGCATGTTATATCATTAATAGGTGTATGACTAGACCTCTTGTAGAGAAGACTCCTTATGAGTTACTTAAAGGGAGAAAACCAAATATATCCCATCTTAGGGCATTTGGATGCAAGTGCTTTGTGTACAATAATGGAAAAGACTCCCTAGGTAAGTTTGATCCCAGAAGTGATGAGGGAGTATTCTTGGGATATTCTTCACATAGCAAAGCTTATAAAGTGTACAACAAAAGAACTTTGTGTGTAGAAGAAAGTGTACATGTAGTTTTTGATGAAACTAACATTCTTTCTGAGAGACAGGAACATGAAGATAAAGCTATTGGGCTAGTAAAAGAATTGAGTAAAGTCACAACTCAAGCTGAAGATGCACCAAAAGAAAAAACAAGTGATGGAACAGGTTCTTCCATCCAGGGCAACCTGACAGAGGGAACTGAACAAAGAAGAACTAAAACCAATCCCCTAATGGAACCTGTCCATGAGCCTGTTCCTCAGCAACAGAACATGAGAGAAATATCAAACAGAAACCAGTTGGTTGTGAAACCTTACAAGTATCAAAGTTCTTATCCCATTGAGAACATAATTACTGATCCAACATCTGAAGTTAAAACTAGATCATAATTAAAGAATATGTGTGCTTTTGATGTATTTTTATCTCTTATTGAACCTAAAAATGTTGCTGAGGCTTTGCAGGATGCAAATTAGGTAAATGCAATGCAAGATGAACTCAATCAGTTTGAGAGAAGTCAAGTTTGGCATCTAGTTCCAAGACCCAAGGACAGATCAGTAATTGGTACTAAATGGGTCCAAGTAAATGTGAAGTTTTGAAGACTGACAAAAGAACTCAAACATGGACCAGGTCCATCCTATGAAGCACAGTCATGACCAACCCAAACATGTGAGATGCACGTGAAGGAGATAAATCTAATTTACTAGAAGTAATATCTCCTGATCACGATCGAAAAGGTTGCATATTGGATAAGGAGAAAGACTCCTTACAGAAAGAGAACATAGTTTAGGAAAAGGATAAAGCTAGAGTATGAGATCAACTAGAACTCTTCAACCGTGAAAGAGTAGCATCTGTATCCTAGTCAATCTCTAATTACTAACCCCTTAAATATCAATGTTTTTCTCTTTTACAGGCAGTGCACATAAGCAGAAGTTAAATGTGAATTGAGAGCAAAATAGCAAGGCAATTTTGCAAGCAATTTATGTGTTTTTCAAGCGTGCAATCCTAAAGCTACTTGAACCAGATAGAAGAACCAGTTCCAAGTGTCTATCTTTTACTCTAGTTCAATTGTAGTAGGTGATTTTACATTGTACCTTTTAGCTTTTATAGAAGCAATTATATTAGGTACTTAGAGTTTTCAAGTTAGAGTTAACTTGAAGTTGTCACAACAGTTGAGGCTGTGTGCCACAACGGGATTAAAGTTAATCCTAAGTTTACAAAAGAGTTTTTGTAAATGCAGTTTTTGGCTCAGTGATTTTAGTAGAGAGTTTGGGAAAATTCTACTGGAAGGTACGTTGTGGTTTTTTCACCTTTTGAGCCAGGTGTTTTCCACGTAAAAATATCTGTGCTCTTTATTTTATGTACTTATTATTCCGCAACAGTAGTAGTTGGAACACATAGAAGAACCAGGTCCTTCTATAATCAAGTTAAGAGAAAATTGGGTACCACACAAATCACTCCCCTACTCTTGTGTGGTATTGAAGTCTAAAACATCAGAGGAGTCTTATGGTTTTCAAGATCCAAGGATAACTTGCGGGGTTCATAAGTGTACGACCCTATTCCTTGTAATGCATTCACACATTCCACATAGCCTTCTTTCTCCTCATCTTTATCAAGGTTGAGAAAAATGACTTCCAAATTATGATCAATATTCATTGTGGCACTAGCATCATCAATAATCATATCGGTAACTAAATCTACGAACGAACAAAGTTCATTGCTATTCGGTTGCCTCATAGATTTGCACATATGGAATACCACCTTTCCATCACCCACCCGAAAGGTGAGCTCACCGGCTTCCACATCAACAAGATCCTTCCCCATAGCAAGTAAAGCTCTACCCAAGATAATAGGCACCTCATAGTCCACTTCACAATCAAGATCCACAAAGTCCGCTGGGAGGATGAACTTGTCAACATGAACTAACACATCATCAATAATACCTAAATGTCTCTTCATTGTACGATCCGCCATTTGTAACCTCATGGATGTGGGTCTTGGTTGCCCAATTCCCAAGGTTTTGAACACCGAATAGGGCATCAAGTTGATTCTCGCCCCAAGATCACATAAAGCTTTGGCAAAGTCGACACTTCCAATTGTACATGGGATTGTGAAAGCGCCCAGATCTTCCAATTTAGGAGCCATTGAGTGCACAATTGCACTCACTTGATGTGTACTATTTATAGTCTCACAATTCATTAACCTCTTCTTTGTCACAAAGTCCTTCATGAACTTTTCATATCCCGACATTTGTTGCAAGGCCTGAACCAACGACACATTAATAGACAAACTCTTCATCATGTCAATGAACTTTTTAAATTGGTTCTCACCATTTTTCTTGGCAATCCTTTGAGGAAATGGAGGTTGAGGCCTTGGCATTGGTGCCTTAGCCTTTGGCACTACACATTCCGGTATGTCAATAATGTTCTCCCTAGATGTGTTCACTTCTTCTTGAGTCTCTTCCACATTGTCATTAATATCAATTCTCACTTCATCATTTGCTTGCACTTTATTGCTTTTGCATCCCATATTCTTGTACCAATTGTTCATCATCCACAATTTTTTTGACTTGAGGTGGTTGCATCCCCACCCTTTTCACTCCTTGTAGTCACGGCCATGGCATGTCCCGTGTTATTCCCACCATGCGGGTTCACCACCGTATCACTTGATAGTGCCCCCTTAGGATGAGTGCTCAAAGCTTGCAAGATTTAGCCAAATTGGACTTCTAAATTGCGAATTGAAGAGAGGCTAATTGAGCGTCAGAGTCGCCATTCTTCTCCATCATTTGTTTAAACATGTTCTCAATTCGTCCCATCTCATTGTTGGAAGAGCTCGGACCTTGAGAATGATAAGGAGGCAGGTTGCTCAGTTGTTGAAACATCAGGGGCCCTTGAAAACCCGACCCCCGGTTCTTATTGTTGTTCCACCCTCCTTGGTTCTTACCTCCCAAATAGCCTTGATTATTGACACCCAAATTGCCTTGATTATTTTTACGATTCCAATTTCCTTGATTGATTTGATTGTTCCAATTCCCTTGGTTGTTTTGATTGTTCCAACCACCTTGATTACTTGAATTCCAATTTTCTTGATTGGGACCTTGCACTTGTTGAAGTTAGGCTTTGGCTAGTTGATTCATTGTGGTGGTCAACTTGGCAATTGCTTGTCCATGATCATGTAATTCTTTATGCAAGTGAATCACAATTGGATCGCCTTGAGGAACGTTTTCTCTACTTTGCCATGCCGATGAAGTATCCACCAATTAATCAAGAATCTCACAAGCTTCCGCATACGGCGTTGTCATGAAATTTCCACCCGCAAGTTGGTTGACCAAACATTGATTGGTAGTATTGATACCCTTATAGAAAGTTTGTTGAATTATGGCCTCCGTCATGTCATTGTTCAGGAACTCTTTCACCATAGTACGGTACCTCTCCCATATCTCATGCAAAGGTTCATTAGGTTCTTGTTTGAAATCTAGAATCTCATCCCAAAGCGTTGCCATAAGCCTGGGAGAAAAGAACTTGGAAATGAATTTCTCAGCCAATTCATCCCATATATGGATAGAATGATTTGTCAACCTCTCTAACCAATCTAAAGCCTTCCCCCGAAGAGATAAATGGAATATCCTCAATCTTAAAGCATCTTCGGATACGTTTGTCTGTTTACTCCCCCAGCAAGTGTCAACAAACCCTTTAAAGTGCTTATACACATTTTGATTCAGAACCCCGGTGAAGAATCCCCGTTGTTACAACAACATAAGCATAACATTTGTGATTTGAAAATTTCCCGCCCTAATGCGGGGCGGGACTATGGCACTTGCGTATCCTTCATTCGGCAACACCTAGTATACCGCCGCTATTGGAGGAGGTGGGGGTGGAACAAGAACATTGTCTTGAGGCGGCCGACCTCGTCTATTTGCTTGAGACTCAAGAGGAACCTCATCAATTTGGGCATCATCCCTGTCATCCTCTAATGGCATGTTTCCAAGAGGATCATTGTTGTTAAGAGCCATTGTGTCACCTATAATTGTTTCATAAAAAGATTAGTAACCCGGAAGGAAAGGAAGACAAATAACACATAAAACCAAATATATAGCTAAATCCATTTTTATCTCCCTGGCAACGACGCCAAAAATTGATGTCGCCCAAGTTCACACCTCAAATTGGGGTTCTGAAGCGGTCGATGCAATTATAATTACCCAACTAGGAGTCGGGATCTATTCCTCAGGGAGCGTAGATGGGATTAGTGGTATATATTTGGACTACGCGCTTAAGGTGTCTAAGCTGCATTTCCACAAACTTTGTTTTGATTCTACTTCTAAATTATGCTACGGTTTGAAAATATAAAATATGAAACTAGAGAATAATATTTTTGTGGTTGTTTTTTTAAATATATAAAAGGTCTAGGGCTGTGACTTCCACTTAGGCAATTGCCTAACGGGTTGTGGGCTTTAGAGTAGGTTTCGTTTGTTGGAGCGTAATATAGCAATCAACACACAATTACCCACTCAATACCTCTCGGTAATAGAGTGGTTTTGCCCAATTTGCCTTTCTCAAGTCCAAATGGGTAATTCACAAAACAGTTGATAGATGCTCAAGTCGGATGTTACTATCTCTAGATTTAACCCTTTAATTGGGACTATCAATTTCTTGAGTTCACCCCAATGTTTTGTTATCCAAGTTTTTCTAGACTCAATCTCTCTTTCTCAGTTAGAGGCTAAGTCAAATAGGCTTGAATCAATGTTTGCAACCATTAATTCTACAATTAAAGCAAGAACTAGGCTAAATATTACACACCCAACTATAACACAAGCCATTAATCAAACACCCATTTGGTACCCACACTAGGGTTGGTTCACAACCCTAGCTAGAAATTAAGCTACTCATAGATAAAAATGAAAATGTTAAAGAAGAAATGATAATTAAACTCATATTGCAAGATTAAAAGACAATAATCTAATGTTTAATCACTAAAGTAAGCTAAAGTTACTAAAATCAGTAAAGAAAAATGGCTACAAACTTTCTGAAGTTCAAACTTAATCTAACTTTGACAAAAAGAACTATTTATGCCCAGCTAAAATTATCAGATAAAATTGCCCCTGTAGAGGTTTTGTGGCCGCACAATTCTGTGTGTGGTCTGCACTTTGAAGCTGGCTTGATAGGATGAACTTATGCGGCCGCACAATTCTGGGTTGTGGCTGCACTTCTTTAGATTTCGCGGACCGCACATTTCTGAGTGCAGCCACACTTTTAAATTCTGCGGCCACAACTCAAGGAAAAGACGGAGTAGTGGCCAAGATGATGTCCCTAGTAGCAATGATGATGTATCGTTCCATCCACCCCACGATCATTGTCGTCATCCACGATGGTGAGAAGAGCATGGTGGCCACGTTTACTGAAGTTTATTACTCCCCCACAAAAAACTTTTGGGGAATAAAGATTCATCATATGTGCAAGGGTTAGGGTTTCCCCAATCTTCATGCATAGTTGGCGGAGGCAAGCCATCGTTCTCCATATATATGGGCCTACTTTTGTTAATCAGACCTGGTATCGGTGGCAAAACTCCAAAATTATGGGGTCGATCCCTTCATTCGACCCCAGGGAGAATGAACCCAAGGCAAAGGGATACATATAAAATACATATAGCCGTCCTTAGTAAAGGTAACCCGATCTATCAAATCCGGAGCAAGGATTTCAAGATTGGGGCAGTTTTAGTCCTCTTTCACAATTGGGATCCAAGAAGGGCGAATGGAGGAGGGAAACCTACTAACAGGCCAAGTCCGCAAAGATGCAGAAGTGGCCTTCTCTTAAAAGTCGTTAGATGTACTGAGATGTTTTGGTATGATGGTGCTTACAGAGGGAGGTTCATAATCGACATTAGCTTCTTTGTCCTTGTTTTTCTTTGGGCCTACACCGAGGATAAGACCAGAGTTTCCAAAGAGTGCAGTGAAAAAGTCATGGTAATAAAGGGTCGGTAAAACTTTGCTAATAGAATTAAAAAAGATAAAAAAAAATTCTAAGCAAGATGCAAAGAGGGAGAAAGGCTTATGAAAATTATTGAAGGAAAGAAATGAAAATAATGAGTAGAAGGGAAGTTATAGGCGGCAAATATTGTGGTCATGATTACCTCGAGAACCGGAAAAAATATTTACTGAATCAGGGGGCAACACATGTTCAAGGTATTAAATGCGAAAAGACGTGCGTCCTTTCAAGCGTCTGAGACTGTTCAGGAACTTTCCCGCCAAGAAAGGGATCTTCACTTCTCAGTAACATAAAGATATGTCATCGGAAAGAAGGGAGACTATCTATGTGCGATAAAACTGGTTTATAACAGATGGTCAAATGGTAGAAGGACACATGGAACCAGGATAGGCAAAAGGCAAGTTAGGTACAACCAGCACCGGATACAACAACTGCAATCGACATTGGATAAATCTTGAAGGGAGCGTAGTCAATGTGAGTAGATTGAGTATTTGCCATCGGGTAGCATTCAATAAAAGAATATACTCTAACATTAAATGAGCAACTGTTACAGATAATATTTGCATTTATAGCCTGCCGTTATATATTTATCAATGGCTCTTTTATTATTATTTAAGATGAGCTTGATCCTAGGATCTTGTTTCCCTAGGTAAGGCTGTAAATAGTAGGGTCATCAGCCATTGTAACACACGAAATACATTTTGTACACTAAAGCTTTATCTTGTTACTGTTGCTCTCAATTTAACAACTTTGCTTACATTTTATCGTTACTCTCATTTTTCCTCTTGGAGACATTATGTTTGGAGTCAGACTTGTCATCTCCTTCAATTTCAATTGCTTCTTAGTATTTGTTTTATCTCTTTATTATTTTCTGGGTCAAATCAATTCGCTTGTCTATTAATCACGTAACAAATTCAACCGTACCGTTTTACGAGTAAATAGTAGTTGTGCGCTACCTAGCCTAGATACTTCCATCATTATAAAAAATAAAATAGAAACACAACACTTGAACAAAAAAATTATGAAGACTTGGTAATTATTGTAGAAAGATTTTATCACTAACGTTACTTTTTGAAAAATAATCAGATCAATGCTTGAGTTGAATAAATTACAATTCACCCCTTTATACTTATAGTAGGTGAGATTCCATTTAGTTTTCGATGTAACTCATATGATTAAGGCTATGAATATGGCAAACATGCTTTCTGTAATTGCTACTGCAATCGGACAACTGCAAAATGAAAGTCAAAAGAAAACCATCTTCGCCCTAGGTTCGAACCAATTTGCGGGAAAAGAAATGATTTATGTTCATCTTCGTGGTACCTTTTAAACATCCAAAATGAAAGAAGGATTCAGGATTTAAACTTGATGATGATGTTTGTGTGTAATGTATGTATTGTATGTTCCATATCGAAAATAGTAGGTTCTATTGGTTTCATCTGTCTCTGATAGAAATAAGCAGTTACAAAAATACTGCAGTCGTGCGCACAACGTAAGTGCATCACGGTTAAATTTTAGTATATTTGATAAATGAATACACTACAGTCACTCTATAACCATATCATTTGTTTCGATATTTTTAGGCTTTGCAGTGAATAGTTGTTATATACCTATATCAGCATTTGATATTTAAATTATAGACAAAATTATCAAAAATTTTAAATTTTTTCCCTTTTTGATGTTACATATAAAAGATAAAAAATTATTCAAATATAAAATCTCAAAAGATATGTATATTTCACTAATTAATTATTAAAAATAGCTAATACATTATTAATCATTTCATAACCAAATGTACAAAAATTTAAACTCTAAGGCACATATTTTAAAGCTACTAGAAAATTAAATTCTTTCAAGATTGATGAAAGAACTCTGAAAATGGTATGTGCAAGTCTTCGAATCTTAAGCATTATATAAGATGGAAACTTTATCCAATGGAATATATTATATGTGCAAATCTTCAAATATTAAATCTTGTGCATCATAGAACCTTTTATGCAATGGAATGAAAATATAGAAGTATATATTTTAATCGAATTAAATGAAATCTTTAATTATAGAAGTTTGTACTAACATAATATTGTTTTTATTATAAGTGGTGCATTAAAATTCTAAAAAAAATTGATCAAATAAAATATTTAGGATTATTATTAGTAATCTTATATATTCAGTATTGAGATTTTGATGATTAACAAAGTTTGTTCAGATGCAATGTTCGAAGAACCAGGTCCTTAACGTAACTGCTTAACTGTTCTAAGAACCAACTCCTCAGGGTAAAAGACCAGCTCCGACATGTTGGTGATTGTACGTCTATGCAAGACGGTAACTTTATCTCAAAGTTACTCTAGTCCGAGTTTGGTGGAAGAAGGCTGCTAAACATGATAAGGGTTGTTGTCCAAGAAGATACGAATAAATCAATAAGAGATAAGAGTCCTAAACTTGTGGATCCTTGGAACAGTAGGAGTCCTATCAAACGACAAGCTAACTATGCATAGGACTCCTAGAAGATCTTGGAGTCCAAGTATTTAAATACTATCCATTTGGACTTCTACAGATATCCTTACACGCATCAACTGAAGAACTATATTTGTATACTCTAGTCGAGTACCAATGTTGTGTTCTTCTTGAGTCAGTCTAGTAAATATGTTTTAAGAAGTTTGAGTTGTAATCAAAATGTCAGAAACAATTTGTGAGTTGGAGTGAGTGTTTGCTTTACAAGTTAGAGTAACTTGTAAATCAAATAGTCGTAATAGGAGTACTGGAGAGTATTGAATTAGAGTCTTGTAATTGATACATTTTGGCTCATTGTTCTAGTGGAGTTGAAGTTGAAAATCCTACGCAGTAGGTCGTGGTCTTTGCACCATTTGAGCCGGGTGATTTTCCACGTTAAAATAGATGTGTTTACTTTACTGTTTATTTTACTTCACGTTTAAGGAACACAGTAAAGAACCAAGTTCTTTAGTAATTCATACGGGCACTCAAGCTACCAATTTATATCATAGCAAGTTCTCTCACATACACGGTTAACACCTAGAGAGATATTGAAAGAAAAATGAGTGCTCCACCCGGAATTAATAAAGGACAATCAACTACCAGACCACCCCTATTCAATAAAAAATATTACAGTTGGTAGAAAGTAAGAATGGAAGACTTTGTGATAGCTGAAGACTATGATGAGACGTTTGCACCTCTAGCTAGAATGGAAGCTATAAGAATGCTAATAGCCTTTGTTGCACACATGGAGTTCACTTTGTATCAAATGGATGTAAAGAGTGCATTCTTGAACAGTTATCTGAAAGAGAAAGTGTTTGTGAAACAACCTCCTGTGAAAGTGAAGAATTTTCTAACTATATGTTCAAGTTAGACAAAGCCCTATATGGACTGAAACAAGCTCCAAGAGCTTGGTACGTAAGACTCTCAAAATTCCTCTTAACCAATAACTTTGTAAGTGGAAAGGTGGACAACACTCTGTTTCTGAGGAGCAAAGGCAAGAATATTTTAATTGTGCAAGTATATGCGGATGACTTTTTTTTGGGGGGGGGGGGCTACTAATGAAGCAATGTGCAAGGAATTTGCTAAGATGATGTGGAATGAGTTTGAAGTGAGCATGATGGGTGAACTGAACTTCTTTCTGGGGTTGTAAATCAAGCAAACACCTACTGGAACCATGATACATCAGCAGAAATACATCAAGGAACTGCTAAAGAAATTCAACGTGGACTCCTCTAAGTCCATTGACACTCCCATTGCCAATTGCAACAAAACTGGACCGTGATGAAAAAGGGAAAGTGTTGAACAGAAGCTATATAGAGGAATAAGTGAGTCACTACTGTATTTCACATCAAGCAAGCCTGATATTATGTTCAGTGTAGGACTGTGTGCAAGATTTCAGGCAAATCCCAAAGAGTCTCACCTGAAGGCTATCAAAAAGATACTAAGATATCTCCAAGGGGCTCCTGACATGTGCCTATGGTATCCTAGAGGGTATAGATTTGATCTAGTTGCTTATGCTGACTATGCAGGTTTTCATATGACAAGAAAAACACTTCAAGAACAGCACATTTTCTAGGTTATTGTCTAGTGTCTTGGGGAACAAAGAAGCAGAACTCAGTGATTTTATCCACGCTGAGGCTGATTATGTAGCAGCAACATCTTCCGTGCTCAGTTGTTGTGGATAAGACAACAGCTAAAGGACTAAGGTATTTTTGTTGATTGTGTTCCCATTTTTTGTGATGACACTAGTGCTATAAACATTGCTAAAAATCTATGTCAACACAAGAAAACCAAACACATTGATATTAGACACCACTTTCTCAAAGACATTGTTGAAAAAGAGAATATCTCAATTAACTTTTGTAAAACTAAAGATCAAATTGCATATATTTTTACTAAAGCTCTGAGTAGGGATCACTTTGAAAGGAACAGAGTGGAACTAGGTCTAATCAATACTTCCAATTAGTTGAACCCCAATGATTGGCTAGAAAAAGTATAATTAGATGTAGATAGTCAAGTACAATGTGTTTGATTCAGACTCGTGCTTGTATTAAGCACACACACACACACACATATAGCTGATAACTATGTTGTATGATACTAATATATACTGTTGAAGCTTTATTGCAGAAATAAGTAAGGAGTTACTAAGGAGTTGGTTCTTCAACTCATTTACATGGCATCTTGTCTTAATTCACTGGGACTTGATATCCTAAATTATTGCTATGCTCAGACTTCTAATCTTGTTAGCATCACTTCTAGTTGTCATCTAGTTAAAGAGTAAGGGCGAATTCTAGAGCAACAAGTGTTTAATTACTCCTGAAATTCGAACACTCAAAGTAACCGTTATAAGAGTCCCGTTAGAACTCAAATTCGGTTACTCTCTCTCTTCTACTCAAATCAGGAGTAACATCTTTAAAAGCCCCTTATGATCCATTTCTCAAACCTCATTATTTCTCTCAAACCCTAAGCAAGAACTAAGAAATAATTCTCTTTTCTCTCTTCTCCCTTCATCTATTTTCTTCTTCGATCACCATGCCTAAATCCAACCAAATCATCATCTAAGGTTGAACCCAAATCCAAGAACATGAAGCCCAAATCAAAGAAAAGTGTTAAACCATCAAGTGAACCAGCACCAACACCTGCTCCTTCTCCATCGATATCCTCCACTATACCTACACCATCATCCCCTGTTCTTGCTTCTCCCCACCTCCACTGGACCTTTACTTCCAAAACCAACCACCCATGCATATGTTCCTACTTCCAAAAACACCTCTAAGTCAACCAAGATCAAGGCTACTCTAAGAAAATCTGTCAAGAGTGTCAAGGTAGTGCTTGATACTACTGATAAAGTAGATACAGTGGTTAAGGAAGCCATGGTCAGCGGGAATCAATGCCAGTCATTACAAGTCGGGTACAACTCCCTCCTCCAAAATTAGATGTTCTGGTATCCGCTATAGATGTTATACCCTTAGATACTCTCCCACCCACAAGTGATAAACCATAAGTAGAGGAACTCATTGTAGAAAAGAGTGCAGCAACACTTGAGAAAGAGGTAGATACCACTACTGTGGTGCCTATGGTTGAGGGGGAAAGGAGTAAAGAACCAATGCAAAATGAGGCATCTGATTGTCTTTCATTCAGCTGGATAGAGGATGAGGATGATAATGTGGGTGAAAAAGAAGAAGGAGTTGTGGGTAGTCATGAGGGACATACTACTCAAAACATCGCTAATGATGAGGAAAAGAGTGAGAATGAGGGAGATTCTGGTTAAGAGAAGGAGAGTGAGACAGAAGATAGGATATGTGAACAAGCGGATAACTTTGCAGAAGAAGAAAAGAACAGTGATGAATAGGGTAATTCTAATAGTGAAGGTGAGGATCAAGAAAAGGCAAGTGAGAGTGAAGGAGAGGATGAAAAAAGTGAGGAAGAGAATGAGAATACGAGTGAGGAATCTGAAGGATCTATGACTATTGGGAACACTGTCATAGTCCCTTCAGAAGAAGCAAGGGGAGAGAAAAGGACTGAAGAAACTGGACCCATGTTAACTCCTTTCACTAGAGATGAGGAGGTTAGTAGTGACGAAGATGACCTTTCCCTTGTCTGAGGTAGCGAAGAAACCCAGGAAGACTCCTGTGAAAGCAACAAAGACTGTAGTCCCAACAAGGAAAGAAGTGGCTCCTCCTGCCAAGACTCCTCTTACGAAGATCAAAAGAAAGGTTGTTGATGAACAAATCATTTAGGAGTCTAGAGGTGCCAAGAAGCCAAGGAAGCAAGTTTCAGTTGTGGAACCTGTGGTTGAGATGGATGGAAAAAATGAATCTGAGTCTGCTTTGCCATAAAAGTCCTCAACACAAAATATAAAGGTTGTCAAAGCTACAAAAACTACTACCACATCTGCAAAGGCCAGTAGAGGAAAGAAGAGAAAGAATGTGCTATATGTGGTTGATAGACTCACAAAGTTCAGGAACAGAAAAATGCTTAATGGGAAGATTCTTGTAAACACTAATGAAAAAGGGATAGCTCAACTGGTTGAAAACCTGAGCTATATGGATAGAAACACATGTTTGTCAAAGCTTTCCCCCTCTATGTGTTCCTGTTGTGGTGGAGTTCTATGCAAACTTCCAATTTGATGGAAAGGTGGTCAAAAGTAAGGTAAGGGGGGTTTGAAATGGAGTTTGATATTGAGGAACTGGGGATACTTCTGGATATTTCCACTTTAGGTTTTGACAATTACCTGAAGAAAAAGTGGCTAGCCATAGATAATGTTGTCGACATAAGAATTGTGGTCACAAGGAAGTTCTCCCAAAAGTTTGAACTGGATGCTCCTCAAAAGGTGTACAAGACTGATATGACCCCCTTCCACAAGCTGATGTTTCACTTTGTCAATTCCTGCATTCTACAGAGGTCTGAGAGAAGGCATGAGGCTACCTTATTGGACATTGTTGTAATGGAACTGCTTGACACTGGTAGACCTATTATTCTCCCTAGACTGATGATTCAACATATGGCAAGAGCTATAGACACTTCCAAGCCTAACCTTGCAATGCCTTATGGCTTCATGTTGACTGAAGCTCAACATTGCCTTGCCTGAGTTAAAATATGGAAATCACAATGATTTTTTGGATGTTGTTACCCTCAAGCAGCGTGGCTAGGAGGAGACCAAGGCTAGAGGACCAACATGATTTGCTATTCTACCTGGAAACAGCATGGCAACACAGCTCAATAAGAGGTTGGAGTTGGTTGTTGAGGAGAATGTCAAGCTTTGTGAAGACAATGATGAGTTGAGAAAAGAAACCAGGTAGCTTAAGGAAGAGCTCAGACGTGATAGAGAAGCTCATGCCTAACAGATTGCCACCCTTGTGAAAGCATTGACCCCCGCTACCCCTCACCCATGAACCTGTTCCTTCCTAGTGTCTTTAGTTTCTTTTGCAATCCCAGCGATGCTTAAATCTTTTTTTGTCTTTTTATGTCTTAGTCTAAGTAGGTTGCAGTATGTTTAGTTTATTTTGTTTTAGTGGTTTAAGACAAGGCCCTGGGCTTATTTTGGCACTACTAAATGACGTCTCTTATATTGTTTTAACGCTTCACACAACATTGGATCATCACCCTAGTCTGTTTGCTTTGATAATTCTTGAGCTTGTGCTATAGCCTGTATGACCTTGAATCTTACATTAACTGTGTTTAATATGTCTAACATCTTTTTTTCTCGATGATGCCACAAGGGGGAAGATAAGGTTGGGGGTGTTGTGAATTTGTCTGTATGTGGTGTAATGTGCATGTTGATTGATCGCGACTTGTTGTGATTACCTGGTACTAGTGTGTACAAAGTTTGTCATTATCAAAAAGGAGAAATTTGTTGAGTATTTAGATTTTGATGATTGACAAAGTTGTTCAGATGCAATGTTCAAAGAACTAGGTCCTCAACGTAGATGCTTAACTATTCTAAGAACCAGCTCCTCAGGGTAACAGACCAGTTCCTATAGGTTGATGATTGTACGTCTGTGCAAGACAGTAATTTTATCTCAAAATTACCCACGTCTGAGTTTGGTGGAAGAAGGCTACTACACATGATAATGGTTGTTGCCCAAGAAGATACAAATAAATCATTAAGAGACAAGAGTCCCCAAACTTATAGATTTCTTGGAATAGTAAGAGTCCTATCAAACGAGAAGCTAACTATACATAGGATTCCTAGAAGATCTTGGAGTCCAGGAGTTTAAATACTATCTATTTGGACTCCTGAGGATATCCTTACACACATCAACTGAAGAACTACATTTTGTACACTCTAGTCGAGTACCAGTGTAGTGTTCTTCTTGAGTTAGTCTAGTGAATGTGTTCTAAGAAATTGAGTTGTAATCAAAGTGTCACAAATAATTAGTGAGTTGGAGTGAGTGTTTGCTTTACAAGTTGGAGTAATTTGTAAATCAAATAGTCGTAGTCGGAGCACTAGAGAGTATTGAATTACAGTCTAGTAATTGATACATTTTGGCTCATTGTTCTAGTGGAGTTGAAGTTGAAAATTGATGAGCCGTGGTTTTTGCACCTTTTGAGCCGAGTGATTTTTCACGTAAAAATCGATGTGTTTACTTTACTACTTATTTTACTTCACGTTTAAGAAATATGGTAAAGAACCAAGTTATTTAGTAATTCATATAGGCACTCAAACTAACATTATAAATTTTACATGGTTGTTATAAAGGGGTAACTTTACAAAGAGCATACTACTATAAAAATGAATGCTGCTGTTATAGGTAAAAAGCTATTATAGAGAGTTAAAATATAACATAAAAAATAGGTTTCGAGTAAAATATGACTTCTATATTGAATGACTATTATATAGGGATGATATTATAGAGCGGTCTCAGTGTATAAAATTGATGAAGTGAGGAAAACAAATATGTAAGAAAAAGTTGTACATTCCATACATTCATCCTTTAAGACCAGAAAACAAACATCCCATCCTTCCCACAGTTGGAGAATAGGGCTGGGTATGCATGCATACATTACACAAGTATCATGATATTAAGGTTATGTATATTTTTGAACTATCAGCCCTATAAAAGAAATAGAAGAACTTTAGAATCTACAACAGAGAAGACCCTGCCTCCATCGTTTGTGTTTCCGGCAATGACTGCTTTCGACCTGTGCCATTCTTACTGGACTGCTGTTCCATTCAGATAGTAAGCTGCAATACAACAAAATTAAAATGTCAATCAACAAGACACAAATGATCAGCTAGTAAATGGAAAACAAAAGGATGAAGGAAACTAGCACAAGATGTAGCAGAACAGTACATTGGAAAGGTAAAGGATCCGGTACTAGTTGTGCTGCCATCTGATCTAAGAGAAATGCTCCCACAATATGATATACGCCCCGAGAAAAAATGCAAACCTGATGCAGGTCCTAATGCAGAAAAACTTGCCTCCCCATCAGCAAAATGACCTTCGCTATCCAGTAGGAGACAGCTCGATGATTTATCCTCAAGATTAGCCACATCTTGGGATTCAAGGGATTGTCCATGAACATTGATACTGCTGCTCTTGTCAACGCTGTTAGAATAATGAACTTGACTGGCAACTGAGAGATTATAACAACTCCTATCCTTGTAACTGGTAGTGGCTGCTGATATGACGGATGGTTCATGAAAGTTTTCGATACCTTCATCCGTGCTGCTAGGTGTTACTGCCTTACTCGAGTTGAAGTCAAATATAATAGCTTCAGTTCCCAACTCGCTGCCATAAAATAAGTCGGTAGCTGCCATACTGATATTTGCTTCATCGACTACTGCTGAGACTGGAATTTGGCTTTTGAAAGCTGCTTCCTCAAAAGGAATCTGGAGTTTAAGCAAATCACATATGACCACAGTGAGGTGTCTAATACAGTTATACAGATGAACATACTTTCAGCCACGAAGATAACAGAAGTAAACCTGATCAGGCTGCTGGACAGATTGATCACAATCAGAGCTAGATTTTTGAGAATTCCGAACTCCAGGCTCTTCTAGATGAAGCATAACACTAGCAGAAGAATCTTTCTCTGAGACTCCAATTTGGCTTTTCAAAGCTGCTTCCTCATAAAGGATCTGGAGTTCAAAATTGGATATGACCACAATAAGGTGTCTAATACAGATGAACATATTCTTATAACACTTCTTATCCAGAACAAAGGTGAAAAACCATAAATAACAGAAATAAACCTGATCAGGCTGCTGGGCAGATTGATCACCAACAGAGTTGGATTTTTGAGAATTCTGAATGCCAGACTCTTCCGTATGAAGCATTATATTAGCAGATGAATATTTTCCTGATGGATTGGTACCTTTCCACTTTGTAGTACCTTTTGATCCAAAAATCATGATCAAATCCTCAAGATAAGTATCCGCGTCAGAAATTCTGTTTACTTTATCAGTATCCTCTTCTTCATTTGTCGCAGCAACAAGTGACTCAGTGTCCTCTTCTTCACTTGTCGCAGCAACGCTGTTTGCATATTCTACAGATGAAGCTTTAGATCCACCTGCAGAGCATAATTCAATATCATCACTTTCCGATGTGTTGCTGTGCTGGTCTTCATCAGCTGGTGTACAAACATATGTGCCATTTTGACCATTGCTCCAGCTTTCAGTTAGAATTCTATCCATCACAGCTACACTCTTGTCCGTGCATATTTCTTCAACAATGTTATAGTTACTTTCTTTGTAGCAAACAATCAATTCAGGCAACTCATATTCCTTAGCATGTTTCTCTGCGTATAAACTAGTGTTTGTCCCAAGGAACTTGCAGCCAGAGGTAAATGGTGCATGCGCATCAGAGACAGATTCATTTTCTTTCTCATCAATGAAATCAGCAATCGTGGAGCACTCAAATTCTGGAGTACTCCATTGTTGATCTCTATATTTTGTATTGCATGCAAACGGATTAATATATCTCCTGCAAGTGATTATGTTATGCGAATCTTCGTTTTGATCATCATCCACAGTTGGAGCTATAATTTCATGGTGTTTGCTTCTAGAAATATCGTCGAAGTATACAGAATCGTAAAGTTCTGGGACTAACTCATCCCTATCTCTTGTTTCACATGCCAAAGAGCCGTTGTAACTTCCATAGCGATTTGAATTAACGAAGTCTTTTGTGGGAAAGAGTAAAGAATTTGCTTCCTTGTAACCATTTGAGCGACTTAAGATCCCATTCTGGTTATCCTTCATGGTAGCCGTTTCTTCAGGTGTGTCAAAGCCGCTGTCATTGCAGTCAAATGTTTTAGTACTATGCACAGATTGTAATCTGAACAAAGAATTTTCAGCACTTAACTAGACAATTAAGGGGTCGTTTGGTAGGATGCATTGGATAAGCTAATGCATGCATTAGCTTTGTGTATTAATAATACATTGTTTGGTAGACATTTTGAACATATGCATTAGTTATGCAAGCATTAGTTATACATCCTATTTGGTATTATCTTATGCATAACTAATGCATAGAAAACAATGGTATTAGCAATGCAATGGGTTTTAATGCATGCATTAGCTTAGTTAAAGACAAAATTGTCCTTCAAAATTTATTCTTGATTAAAATATGCTAGTTAGTATATTAATGCAAGTTCAAAATAATCCAAGTAGTGAGAAATAAAATTATATCCCTAGTATATAAATAAATACTTAACATATTTCCTTTTTCATAAATATAAATTTTATTTTACAATATAGGTAGACAAATAAAATAATTTTTTTTAAACTTTTTCATATAAAAACATTTCTCAACATATGTTTCTTTTAAAAAGTTAGAGTGTGGACTAGTTTTGAGGGCATTTTTGTAAACAAACAATTCTTTTAGAAACTGTGCAATGCTTTAATACATCAAACCAAACAATGGATAAGAAATATGTCAGCATAACTAATACCAGCATAACTAATGCAAGCATAACTAATACCATCATTACTAATACACTCTATTCAGCATTATTCTTGTGTACCCTACCAAACGACCCCTAAGAGTTTCCAAATGAGTGAAGGCGCGATTTTCAGAAAACATGCATCTTATTGATCTACAACTTACTAATTAGAACTAAAATGGGCAAAAACAGACAATAGATTAAAACCTAGTAAGGACAAATCTTAAGGTAAAACTTTGACACTCACCAGCCTCCATGGTCTGAATCAGTTGGTAGAGTCTGAAGTATTCTCAAAAGCTGTGATGCAAACATTCCACGTCTCAGGTAGATATAACTTGGGAAATCTGCCAAAATAAAGTCTAAAATACAGGTAAGGAAAATTAGATGCAATTTCTTGTAAACTCCAAATATGATAGTAATTTTAGCACAAAATTAGAAAACAGTAGTCAAGAATGCAGTAGGAAGCAAACAAAGCACTCAGCACGGTTTCAGAATTCAGACCCCTGGCTAACCCAAATCATATTATAAAGTTAGTGTTTTTTATAATGTATGTAAAACCAGGGAACGCTCGAACAAGAACAATTTGAATGTATATCAGATTATTCTGGATTCAAGAGAAAATGCTCAAACCCTTGAATCAGATAATCATTAACACTACAGCATGTGAAGGTAACCAGATTTACATTGCAACCATTCTGAGCATAGTATTTAAGAAAAACTTATGGTTTTAAATATGTTATAAACATATTTGTGGCTATATAGTAAACGGGACTTTACCTGGCAAAAAGTGAATCAAAAGAGAATTTTCCTATTTAATCCTTCTGAACAATGATTGGATTTGGATTTCACTGCAAAGTATAAGAAACACCATTATCATCAGAATAAGCAAAACTTTATTATCTCAAAAGAAGGAAAACAGAAAACATAGACAGGACTAAGAAAATGCAATTATATAGTAATTAACTACGAAAAAAGCCAACTCCACCAGCAAAGCAAATTAGCAAATTGATCCCAAGATTTGAGCTCCCTCTTTATGAGACAAATGATAAAATGAAACACCGAGTTATTTCTTTCCATCTGCTTAAGTTCAGAGTTTTCGGACCCTGTGTGCTGGTGTGAGGTAGTAAATACTCAAGATATGCTCATATTAACTTGGACACCACGATTATAAACAACATATAGTCAAATTCAATAAATATGAGAGAAATGCAGACACCTTAGCTTGCTCCTCAGTAGAAAGAGAGACACAGAGAAATGATATAGAGAGAAGGGATAGACAATTAAGCACTAAATGTGAAAGAATTAATGTATCCCTCTAGAAGAAGAAGCAAAAAAACAAAACAAAGAAAAGCCAAAGTGGGAAGCCAGCAACATTCGACCAGCCGCCCAAAAACAAGTCAACTGTCGTTCCAAGTATAATATGATTTCATTTGTTTTCTATATTGTAATATATACATGTGTGCCCTGCAGGTAGAATTTTATATATGTTTACACACACGTACATGTATCATCAAGTGCAGTGCACGAAGGGAAAAGCTTTAAATGATAGCAGTATTAGTTAAATTTACCGAGACAAAACGATATTTTTATAATTTGAGTTTAAATTTTACGTATTGATAATTTATAACGTGAAAGATATTATATTTATTTATAAGATAATTACAAAAAAATATTTATGATAATGTAACGTTAAATAATATTCCTCCATGTTATTTTAGCCAAACCAATTAATCCAAAATAAGTTACTTTAAGATCCCAAAAAAGGTCTAAGCAGAGAAACTCCTAATGATTTATGTAATTAAATGTGTCTAAAATATTTATTTTGGGGTGGAGGAGTATTTGATAGAACTAATAACTAATACTCACTCCGGTTTACTTTAACTGATTTTTGTTGTTGTTTTACACATTAAAAAAATATACCTTTTAACATTAATAAATAATTAAATTGACCATATTAACCTTAATTTGTTCATTGAAAATATGACAAATATTCACCAACTTTTTACTCCAAGTGTAACTTTGGAAAAAAGAAGTTAATTCCTTCTTGACATCTGAAATAATCAAATATTGTGAACCACATAAAAAATCAACAATTAAAGTGGACCGGAGGGAGTATATAATTTCTTTTTATAATGATAGTGTCCAAGTCATCTTGCGCGCACCTCAATTATATCATTAGATATATTTGGGCCGGCTTACCGGAAAAAGGAAAAAGATAACTGTCGCTCTTTCAACCGTCTCGTTTATATCAAATCTAACTGAGATCCACAACTAAACAAATACTAATACCTGTTAACAATGAATAAAAAATGGGAAGAAAATGGGACATTTTGACAATGGAACAAAAGAGCTGACATTTGCAATGTATATATATTTATAAATAAAAAAAGAAGAAGGAGAAAAGTAGAAAGCAGAGAGGAGAGAGGGGAGACCACAGAGTAGTCAAAGGCAAATCATCAGTACCTCCCCAAAAAGATTGTGACAGAGTGATAAGTACTCTTTCATCCTTAATCAGAGATTTCGAGTTTAAGTCTTTGGGTATAGAGTCGTCTTTGTTAGGGAACACTTTACCTTCCAATGTGAGATTTCCCAGAGCGAATTCGAATTAGTTGGGCCCCAATATAAATACCGAATATTCGGGCGAGAAATCAAAAAAAAAAATGTACCTCTAAGAGTTTGTTGCTATGCCCGAATAGAAGACAAGGAGTAGGGAAACAAAACAAGGCTTGGAGCTAAACAATTTAACCTCTTACCTATTGAGAGCAAAATTATAATCTCAACAAAATGGTAAGTAATAATTAAATACCTTATATATTATACGTGTAAGAATCTCTATATATATGTACAGTTTATTCCTTTTTTTTTTTTTTACAATGAGTTTAAATTTTATAGACGGAGGGTTTAAAAGATTACTTACACTATCATGTCAATTAAACACAATTGCATGTAACTCTAACTAATAAATATTGCTTGATAACCCATCATTTATAATAATGTTATAAATAGAATTTTATTTATGGAGAATGTCTATATTTAGAGAGATTCTACGGTTTATTACTTGGTGGCTAAGTCACCCTCTCTCTATAAATAGATAGTTATATTCCATTGTAATTAATCCTATATCAATAAGAACTCTCTCTCTCTCTCTCTCTCTCTCTCTACTTTTTCTCGGCAATACTCTTCTTCTTTATTTCATAACACGTTATCAGCACGAGACTCTAATCAATTGAGTAGAAGCTTTGGGATTGAGCATAATTATTGTCAATTGTTCCATGAACTTCCTTCATGATTAAATTCTGGATTTAAGGTAAATATTTTACTTTTCTCTTTCAAATTCTTGACATTCTATAATTTGATTTTAAATACAAGCAAAGACAATAAATTGTGATTATAACTCTAATGGAGTTTGAAAGAAATTATACCCACCCAAAGTAGTAAAATTTCTATGCCTTGCCATAATCAAATTCATGTATGATTGTGAGCAAAGAATTAAAAACTCGTCCTATTGAATTTGCTCCATTCTCATTCCCTTAAGAGAATGTGATAGCAGTATGTAATAAGTTTAAAAGAAGACAAAATTATTACTATGAATATATCAATGAATGTGGGCGTGGCAATAGACGAAATTATAATCGTCATCATTATGACAATGAGAACAATAAGGATTCTCAAAATAATCCTTCACTGTGTGAAAGTAATATTTGTCATCGATTTGACATGAGATTTTGTAAAGCACATATAGATGATTATGGTCCATTCATGATGTGAATGTGACAACATGTGATTTATGAATACATATTCATTCTTGGAAGAATATTAGCGTGCTAGTGGTATATACCACACTCACCTCTAGAAAGAGGTTTGAGAGGAAATAAGAAAATAATGTCATTATATGGCATAAATAGTCATTGGTCACGTACTTATTGTACGCCAAAATATTTTAGCATTGTGATTATTAAAAGACAAGGTAATGCAAGAAACACACTTTGCATATAATTTTGACCAAAACCATAATGGTAAAACTTTCTCTTTAAAAGAGATATTCACCATATGGATGTTGATGAATATGTGGTACTACAAAATTAATTGAGAACTCTCTAAGAGTTAATTATACTATTTTGGAGAAACACAATTGATTACCAATAAGGCATTGTGTATTGTAGTAAGTCTCAAAGAAACTTATTCTTTTTCTAAAGTATACGCGAAAGCGATTGATTATACTGAGACTATAAATAAAGAAAGGATTTAATATCTTCTATTACTACAACTTGTAGCGGGGTAATATGTATGTGAAAAGTTACCCGCTTTATTCTCCAGTTAATACTACACAAATAAAAGAATGCCACAACGAAGTAGAAGTTTATTGATATAAAAACCCATATCATAATAAACTTGGAGTTTATTGATAATTGCACACGTCATGGTGTAAATATGAAGTTTATTAATATTGATAATTTATTCAGTTGGCATAATTGGTTTAGCCATACCAATTTAAGTATGATGTGCAAAAATAATAGAGAATTCACATGGGTAAATATCAAAGAACTAGAAAGTTCTTTACGAATTCTCTAATATTGCTTGTTCTCATTAATTAATTGACCAACTAAAATTGGGATTGAATCCCATGAATGCTGGAAATATCAAAGGTGAATATGGGCTCATTCACCTGCCATGTATACCACATAAGATGCATGTATGGGATGGTTACATGTGCGATTATTATTAACCCGCAACCTGGCCGGTGTTTGCGAGGTAACTTGCTCAATAATTTAATTTCGAGCATAATTTTCAGATTTTCCATTCAAGAAGTCCATCTTAATAAGTTGGTTTACATCACAGTTGGTTTAGAAAAATAATTTATTAAGTGCCTCCACTTAATAGCTAAACTATTGCTTATGAGAACAAAGTTATCTATATCAGTTTGATATAAGTTATATACGAAAGTATATTACATTCTCCCCTCACAAGTGGTTCAGGGTCAGGAACCAAATAATTCCATCTTATTATTATTGATGTGCGGTGTACATTTTGATTAACACCATAACACACAAAGATGAGTTCTCAAAGTTGAGGAAATAAGTTAGTTTTTCTAACATGAGGGGGAGATATGATAAACAGTCGAGAAAATGTTACGTGGAATGAATTATCATTTGTATATCTAGATCCTCGAATACGATAATATGAACTTGAAGTTCATAAAAAGATAATTCATCTGCAATATATTGCAAAGTATGCTAGACGCATTTGCTGACCCAAAGAAAGTAACTATATTCTCATCGCAAATGCTCCTATTAAGTCCTAGAAGGACAAAGTCTATGGTACACTTAAAGCGTATAGACAAATCGGTTTCAAATAAAATTCTTGATAAAGAAGATGAGCAAATGATCAAAATGATCATAATAAAGGAGGCAAGTGATCTAGAAGATCACATGACATAACACTCCATAAAATCTCAGGAGAGATTCAGGTACCTGAATATATGAATAAAGAGATCTCTATGTTATGTCTTTATGCAAAATAAGGAGGTTGGAACCGATATAAAATGTTCGTCGATGACATCTATCATAGCGCTAAGTATAGATGAGGATCTTAAGTCTATCGAATATAGACACAAAAGTATTGGCCAAATGAAAGAGACACAATTCAAGTAGAATTGATTCCATATGAAAGGCATATAGTTTTGGACCTGTAGTTCAAACAATTGAAAGTATAAAGTCTATGATATGTGCAATCAGTTTTCGATATCTTATTTGTCTAGCATGACATGAAAACTTGATATGCATCTAATTAAAGTCTATTGTATGACTTATATAACTATACTTATATGACAATCCTTGAAGGATTTAAATCGCTGAAAGCATATATAATTCTTGGTCCTGAAGTACAATATCCTAAGTGCTATTTGCGCACATATGCTATAAGCATGATAATGTGATAGCGACGATTTTCAAGGTGCAACATATTCGTTGGACTTAATATGGCTTTTTTATTTACCAAATCTCTGTTGACGTCAACCTTCAAGAAGCTAGTGCACAAGATTGAAATGTGAAGGCTTAAGGATGTGAATTGATGCTCTCATCAGGAGGAGTTAATGCGCGTTGTACTCTTTTTCCCTTACAAGGTTTTGTCCTGCTAGGTTTTCCTTGCAAGGTTTTTAACGAGGCAACCAAAAGATGTATTGTTAGATATGTGTACTCTTTTTCCTTCTCTAGAAATGTTTTTCCCATTGGGTTTTATTTAGTTAAGATTTTAACGAGGTACATTATCTGTTGAATAAACATTCAAGGGGGAGTGCTATAAATAGAATTTTATTTATGGTGAATGCCTATATTTAGAGAAATTCTAGGGTTTATTACTTGGTGGCTAAGTCACCATCTCCCTATAAATAGAGAGTTCTATTCCATTGTAATTAATCCTATATCAATAAGAAATCTCTCTCTACTTTTTCTCTGCAATACTTTTCTTCTTTTATTATTTCATAACAAATAACTTATAGTAGCATGTAAATTACATTA
The DNA here is from genome assembly GCF_000715075.1 of Nicotiana tabacum. Classification (NCBI taxonomy): domain Eukaryota; kingdom Viridiplantae; phylum Streptophyta; class Magnoliopsida; order Solanales; family Solanaceae; genus Nicotiana; species Nicotiana tabacum. The sequence goes on along the minus strand of NC_134097.1, from coordinate 99,463,069 downwards.
ACGGAGTATTTTTTTTTATATTAACAGAGCATATAACTTAAATCCAAAAGCTTACATGGTAAAAAATTATGATGTACATGTTATTGGAAAAGTCTCGATGAAATCTACAAAAGTGCTAAGATTTCATGCAAAAATTAGGCAAATTTGGACATAAAATAATGCAACATAGCAGAGGCCGAGCCAGGATTTCAAGCTTATGGGTTCAAGATTCTAATCATTTTAAGTTATTAGATTCTAAATTAATAATTTATATATATTTCATGAATTTTTTAAGACAAATACAAGGTTCGAATCAAAGCTACTGAGTTCGGCCGAACTCGCTCCCGACACTCTTGCTCCGCCTCTACAACAAAGTTTGGAATTAATATTCAAAATCCCTAAAATCAATTTATTGTATATACGTAATGTAACTAATCAATAATATTATAGCTCTGATAACAATTAAGTAATTATACTACAAACTTGTTAGGAGATTTTCAAAGTTTCTCTTTGCAGGTAAATTTCATTCAACGGTGACTTGAATTACCAGTAGGTATATAACTTCTCAGAAAACGAATGAATTCATTGGTTTCCTCATATTTAGCTTAAAGTATATATATTTATATATATATCACCTCATATTCTACTCGTGTTTCGTAGCTTTCAGATGTGAATTGTATTGATTTATATCAATTCATGATGTTTTTATATGTAAGAATCATCCGGAGACAATAGGGGGCGAAAGACACGAGATTATTAGAGTCAAAAAGAAGCAAAAGATGAAAAATTGGCCATTGTAGCGCCACAGGCAGTGTGGGGCGCCATTTTCAGAATGCTCATTTTCCTAGCACCTCACGCTGCCCAACGCACTGGTGACGGGAAACTTCTCCAACTTTGCCCGGGACAAAGTTATTTCGGCCCAAGACCTACCCAATGCGTATAAAAATAAGACTAAGCCTATTTTGAGAGGGGAGACACCACTTTGATGGGAGAATACACACGAGGAACATCCGGGAGCGAGGATATCACAGCTTTCTTCATCTTTTCTTAGTATTTTCAATTATTAAACACTTGTAAATTTGTTTAGATATTATCATGAGTGGCTAAAATCCATTGTTCTGGGGTTGTGATTTAGCCATGAATATTGTTGTTTAAAGTTGACTTAACCTTAATTACAATTCACCAATAGTTCTATGCTATGCTTGGGGAAGCCATGATTAGATTAGAGAAGAATCGAAGAGAGCATGATCTTAACTTTGAGGGGGGGCGGATTTGTGGTTAGGATAGGAATATACCTAGTCACCCTGCTTAATTAAATATCGTAATCTTAATGCGTTCTTAATAGGTTGATTCCATAGGAATATAAGCATTAATCTATTTTGAATAGGTGAGTAGTATTTCGGGAGAAGGATACAAGAGCAATTGTTCGATTAATTAGCAACCATGAGTGAATTGTATGGAAGGGAGAGTGAACGAGAGCACAATAGGATTGGTGAAATAATCAAACCCTGGAATATTTATCTCTACTAAATACATAACTACCATTTTGTTGCTTGATAATTTATTTACTTGTTAGAATTATTGTTTAGGATAATCATACTTTTGAATTGTGATTGACTCGACTGAATAACAATCTTGGTGAATTTAAGTGGCTAGTTAATACAAGTCTCCGTGGGTTCGATACTCAACTTATCATTTTACTACTTGTACGACCACTTATAGTTGCGTGTGCGTTCGGGAGCAACAAGTTTTTGGCGCCATTGCCAGGGACTTGAATATTGACTATTTTCTAGTTTTTGCTTTAATTGTTATTTCGTCAAGTCTAACACTTTTATTGATTGTTCTGCTGTCAGGAACTTTGATTGAATGTGAAGGGTCAGAAGCCATGATAGACTTCATGGCTTTGACCCTAATCTGAGAGAACATTTCACAGGAGATTGAGGGAAGCAAGGGAAACAAATAATCGTCAAGCACTTGTTTAATTTCTTGTGGACATGGCAGAAGAGCAACATATGGTTGTAGGTGGCAATGCCCAGAATTGCCAATGTCATATCCAGCATTGTGAAGCCCATAATCACTGGGCACTTTGAGTTAAAATAGAGCATGATTCACCTACTACATGTGAATGGGCAGTTTATGGGTGTTCCACACGAGGATCCACAACAGCACATCCTGAACTTCTTGGAGATTAGTGATACTTATATCACTAATAGAGTCACTCCAGACTATGTGAGGCTCACACTATTCCCGTTCTCTTTGTTGGGCGATGGTTGAAGGCGGAACTAGCTAATTCTGTAACATTACGGAATGATCTGGCGATAAATTTTTTGGCAAGATTCTTTCCTTCAGGCAAAATTGCAAAGATCAGAAGTAATATAGTCGTCTTCAAACTGAAATCGGGGGAGTCTTTATACTCAGCTTGGGAAAGGTTCAAGGGGCTTCTCAGAGACTGTCCTCATCACAATCAGACAAATGAAGTGTTAGCTCACACTTTCATAGAAGGGTTACATCCTGAGACGAAGATTGTGGTGTATGTTGCAGCGGGAGGTCAAGTGTTGGAGAAAATCTTCGATGAGATATATGCATTATTGAACAAATTATCCAAAAACAATCCTGATTGACAAGGAGAGATGGGCAGACACATAGTGCAAAAATCTATAGGGGTTCTCGAGTTTGATGTCGTCTCTGAATTATCAGCGCAGATTGCCACATTGGCTAACCAAGTCAATCAGATAACCTTGGTTATTAACAAGCAACAAGCACAGCCAGTGCAACAGGTTCAAATATTTTGTGAAATATGTGGAGAGAGTCATACGAGCTACATATGCCCAGTTAATTTAGAGTTTGTCTATTTTGTGGCTAATGCAAATAGGGGCTAGACAAACCAGTATGAGAAAACTTGCAATCCTAACTGGAGGAACCACCCAAACTTCTCTTGGGGTGGAAACCAAGGTGCTCAGAATCAGTACAAGCCACAAGCGCCTCAACAACAATATAGACCACTTCAAGCTGAACAAACTACAAACCCGATGAGTCACCTTGAGGATATGATAAAGAAATTAATGGCTGACCAGCAAGTTCAAGCAGCAGCCCATGCTACAGCGATTCAAAATTTGGAGCGACAAATGGGGCAACTTGCCAGTACCCAAAATACTCGACCAGTTGGAGCTCTTCCAAGAAACACCAAGGCTAATCCTAAGGCATCTATTGTTGTGTCATTGAGGAATGAGAGATAGTTAGAAGAAGTCCAGTTAAAAAAGAGAAAGCAAGTGACTTTTCATGAGAAACCGGCCACCATAGAAGCAAAATTAGAAAAATCAAAGGAGTCAGAGAAGCCAGCTAAAGAGGGGGTGGCTAAGCAACCCCCACCATTAGTTGCAAGGCCACCACTTCCGTTCCCTCGGAGATTGCAGAAAGTGAAATATAATTTATAAGTGGGGATTTTGAATGCTTATTAGCATCTTTTAGCTTTTGTTTCGGTCCAAAAGAATTGAATTGTGTTCCCGAAACTAATGAAATCATACAAAACTGTAGGAATGATAGAAGTGTGGTCTCCCATGATGAAATCGGACTAAAAAGGGAGTGTTCCGAAGCACAAGACAATAAAGGACGCAGAAGCAAAGATGTGCGGTCCATAAAAAAAATTGCGGACCGCAGAATTCCATCTGCGGCCGCAACCCAAGCAGCAGAACCCAATAGGATTTTTAGCAATGTACGGACTGCCCATGAATTGTGCAGTCGTAGAACTGTGCTTTCACTAACAAAAATTCAAAGTTCAGAGAATATGCAAAAAGACCAAGTTCTGAAGACTTTGTGAAGTGCGGACCGCACAAGAATTATGCGGCCACAAAACTCACCTTCCTTCCAGTTGAAGAAATCTACGGACCGCACGAGGAATTGTACGTCCGCAGAACCTCCTGAGGGCCATTTTTGTCTGCAGTTTTTAGCCCAGTATAAATAGATGAATTATACAAATTTAGGTCAATTTTGAACGTACAAAGCTGTTGTAGCCATTTTTTTACTACTTCAGAAAGTTTTATGTTATTTTAGTGTTTAAACATTAGATTTCATCATTTTAATTATTTTATTATAAGTTTAATTAGATTTTCTTCAATTCCCATTATGAGTAGCTAGATTTTTACTAGAGTTATGACTCAACTCTAGTGTGTTAACCTTATGGGTATTTAATTTAATACTTGTTTATGATTGAGTGTTGATTATTTAGCTTAGTTCATGCTTAAATTTTAGAATTAATGGTTGCAAATATTGATTCATGCCTATTTGACTTAGTCTCTACTTGAGATAGAGGGACCTAGTCTAGGATAACTTAGCTAACAAGGAATTGAGTTAATTAAGAGATTGATTAGCCTAATTAAAGGGTTCAAACTAGAGATAGTAAGAACCCGACTTGAGCTCATATCAACTATTTTGTTTGGTACCTATTTGGACTTGAGAAAGCCAAAATTGACAAAATCACTTTCTGACCGAGAGGTATTGAGTGGGTAACATAGAGTTGAGAACTATAATACACCCAATCAACAAAAAAAGAATTAACGTCTTTATCCCATTAAGCAAACGCCTTGGTTATGGTCACATCTCTAGGCCTTTAAACTATTTGAAAAAACATCAAAAACATTCATCTCTAGTCTATTTACCTTAGCTTGCAATCATTAGAATATTAGTAGAAGTAGAAATCAAAACTCTATTGTAGAAGTGCAATTTTAGGTAGTCCATTCACTTGCTTCAAATATATACTCTTGACACCCCCTTATAACTCCTAATGGATTCGACCCCGACCCATAGTTGGGTAATTATTATTGCATACGACCGTATCATATCTCTTATTGAGGTGTGTTGTGGACGTCATCAATAATGCAACCTATAAAAAGTTTCTTGATATTTTGAAACAGGTGCAAATCAATATTCCACTGGTAGACATCCGGCAGTAAGTACACAAATATGCTAAATACATCAAGGACATAGTGGCAAATAAAAGGAAGTTGACAGAGTTCGAGACTGTGGAACTCACTGAAGAATGTAGCTCAAGAATTCAAAGCAAGATACCTCAGAAAGTGAAGGATCCGAGAAGTTTCACTATCCAAATCTCGATTGGTAAGCATGTAGTCGGGCGAGCTTTGTATGATCTTGGAGAGAGTATCAATTTGATGTCGCTATCTATTTTCAGGTAGTTAGGGTTGGGTGAGTCGTGCCCAACAACAGTAATCTTTTACAAGTGGTTGATTGCTCTCTTGCTCATCCCGAAGGAGTGATTGAAGATGTGTTAGTTCAAGTGGGTTCTTTCATATTCCCTGCTGGTTTTATTATCTTGGACTATGAGCCTAATAAGAAGTCCCATTTATTTTGGAGCGTTCATTCTTAGCCACAGACTGAGCTATTATTGATGTATGCGAAGGAAAGATAATGATGAGAGTAAGTGATCGAGTGGAGGTATTCAATGTGTATAAAGAACTCAGATTTCCAGCCCACTATGAAGAGATATCCATGATTTCTGTGGTGGAAAGTGAGGTGATACCATTGGTGCCTTATATTGTAACGACTTGACTGGTCGTTTTGAGAAATTATGTTCAGTTCGGTAGTTTGAGGTTTTGAGTAGCTTCATATTACGTGTATCGACTTGCGTGCATGTTTGGATTCTATTTTCTAGTGAATCAGAGTCGAATTGGGAGAAGGAATCTAGTTTTGGAAGCTTAAGTTGTGAGAGTTTGATCAGAATTTGACTTTTGAGTAAACGACCCTGGAATGAGTTTTGGATGATGTCAGTAGCTTGGTATGGTAATTTTGGACTTAGGAGTATGTTCCGATTTGGATTTAGAGGCCCGTAGGGTAATTTTAAGCATTTCGGCGAAAGTTGGAAAAGTTAAAGTTTGAAAATGGAGAGGTTTGACCCATAGTTGACTTTTGTGTTATCGAGGTCAGAATGTGATTCCGAAAGTTGGAACAGCTCCGTTATGTCATTTGGGACTTGACTGCAAGATTTGGTGTCGTTTGGAGTTGATTTGATATGGTTCGGACGCTTGGTTACAATTCTAGAAGTTCTTGAAGTTCATAGTGATTTTCATGCGTTTTGGCATCCGATTCATGGTTCTAGGGGTTATTTTGGTATTCCGGTCTCGCAAGAAAGTTTGTGTTATGTATTCAGACTTGTGTGGGCATTTGGTTTGGAGCCTCGAGGGCTTGGGTAAGATTCATACACGTTTCGGAGTGTTAGGAGAGATTCAGATGTGTAGGTGTTGCAGTTCTCGCATTTACGAGGATTTCCATCGCATTTGCGAGACTTGGGTCACATTTGCGACCTGATCAGAGCTAGCCAGCCTTCACATTTGTGATACTTATGTCGCATTTGCGAGATCGCATTTGCAATCCTGATGTCGCAAATGCAACATCTGAGGCTAGTATTAAGATTTCCATTTCGGGACTTAGCTTCATTTTATCATATTTTGAACCCTAGGTCCGAGAGTGGGCGATTTGGAGAGAATATTTTCATACCAAATCATTGGTTAAGTGTCTCTAATCAATTTTCAACTATATTTTGTGATTATATCTTAGATTTAACATCAAATTCATGAGAATCTAAAGGAAAATTTATGAAAACTTGTGAAATCTTTCAAAAATATAAAATGATGATTTGAGGGACCAAATTGTGTCAGAATTAGATAATTTTCATATGGATGAACTCGTATTAGAATGAGTATTCAGCTTTTGTAAATTTTGTTGGGTTTCGAGGTACGGGCTCGGGGAGTTGACTTTTGTTGACCTTTTGCAAATTGTGTAAGAGTCATAGTTTTGTTAATTGAAATTATTTTCTCTTGCATTATTTGATGTATTCAAGTCATTTTTGGCTAGATTGAGCCGAGCGTTGATGATTTGGTAAATGAAAAGCTAAATTGAGTACTGAATTGGTCAGATTGAGGTAAGTATCTTGCCTAATCTTGTGTGGGGGACTTCCCCTTAGGATTTGAGTCTTTTATGCTAATTATAGTCCGTGAACGCGAGGTGACAAGTGTATGCTCGGACTTATTTGTGGGAAATTTGCCTTTAGGGTTCTTAGGTCCTTATGTTCATTAAGTGAGAAGTTTTCTGATATGTTTGAGTTTCCTAATTACTTGTTTTACCTCTATATGCTCCATACGATGTTGTTAGCTTTCCTCTAACTCTTACTAGTTACTTGGACCTTATTTGCCTCAATTGAAGTAATTGTTCTCCTTATTGTTTTGTTATCTCTTAATTGTAAATTCCTTTATGACTACATGCATACATGTTATGTGTCCAAATTATTGTGGTTGCCGGTGTAGTTATCACGTGCTTATTATGTCTTGTTGTTTTGTTGTGGCTATTGTGCTTCTTGGTTTTTCCGTGATTCTCTCGTTGCCTTGTACTCATACTCTTGGTGTTGAAATCCTTGTGATTGGGTTGTTGAATTTTTGTTGTTTTAAACTATGCTGGGTTGTTGATATGTTGAGAAGGAATAAGAGAGAATTGATGTTGTTTAGTGGGATCAGGTTGCACGCCGTAACAAGGAGAAATAAGGGTGGACATGTGGGATTGGGTTGCACGCCACAATAGGAGGAATAAGGGTGATATATTGATGAGGAGTAATAAGGGTGGACTGGTGGGATTGGGCTGCACGCCGCAACAAGGAGTAATAAGGGAGAATGATCATGTTGTTACTGATATGGTGATATATATGTTATTTATTCTTATTGTAATTGTTAGGAAGGATTGGTGGGATCGGGTTGCACACCGCAACAAATACATATATATTATTTACTTTTATTGTGATTGATACAAAGGAATAAGGGAGGATTGGTGGGATCGGGATGCGCACCACATCAATATACATATACTTGTGTATTCCTCTTTGACTGTACAAGTTAGTCGGTGGTTTTATATTTCCTTTAGGATTTGTTTATAGCTGAATACTGAGAAGACCCTAGTTTATTTGTTTAAGACTTTGACAAGTTGCATTTCAGGTTTCTCTGAGTGAATCCATTTTAAAAATATATTTACTACATTGAAACATTTCCTCCTGTCCTGTTAAGTTATTAGTCAAACTGTGATTTTAAATAAAGGGATTGGTATTACGCTACTTCACACGATTTTATTTAAATTTGAACTAGCTGTGTATATATACACCTTTCAATAATTCAAATTCCTATAAATGTTATGTTTTATTACAATTAGATTCTCAATTAAATTTCCTTAACCCGATGATATTGAATCTTACTTAAAAGTGAATTTCTACTAAGTTTTAATTTATTAAATCCTATATTAAAGGTAATAATTCATTTGATGTTGTATTTTATTGAAAAGGGTATTTTCTTTAGTCAAATGATTTCTAAAAATAACTTCATGTTTTCTTGCCGATTTCTTAATTGGTTTAGAAATTGTAATCTATCTTATGTTGTATAAATGAGACTCTTTGAACATCTTAATTGCATTTTTTATGGACTTTACGTACTGGGAAGCACGAGGATGTTGTTGTGCAAAGTGAGATAGAAATATGTGGGCACAAGGTGCCATGTTTGCTAAAAGTTTAGAAATTGAGGTTATGATACGAGACATCGAGGATTCAAAATTGTGTATCGGAAATGATGTGATTGATTGAGTTAACCTTGCTTTCTTTATTCTAGTACATTTTTAGTTGTCTGTGTCCCAGCTATGTTGGTGTTAATTTACTTGATTATCTTTCGTCTCCATCCGTATTTCCCTTTATTGCCTATACTGTTGTAGTTTGATTTCTCCTTGCTGTTGATATTACTTGTTTATCTTTATCTTGCTAGTTTATTATCATATCATGTTCAATTTATTTGACCAGTAAGTGTCTTGACTGTTCCTCGTCACTACCCTATCGAGGTTAGTCTTGATACTTACTGGGCACCGCCGTGGTGTGTTCATACAACACTTCTGTACATTTTTATGTATAGATCCATGTATTTGATCGGTAGTAGTTGTGCAGATCGTCGCGGTGGAGACTCAAGGTAAACCTACTGCTGCGTTTGCAGGCCTCAGAGTCACCTTCGGCTGTACTTATTTTCATTGGTTCCTTTGTTTCTAGACCAGTGACGTATTTATTTTGTATAACTACTCTTAAAAAGGCTTATGACATGTGCCACCGATTTTGGGAAATTATAATTGTTCAGAGTTATTTAATTTAAAGTTGGTAAATATCAATGTTATTTCAGTTAATGTTAGGCTTACCTAGTTTAGAGACTAGGTACCATCATGACTCCTTCGGAGGGGTTTTGGGTCGTGACATATATGAGCCCTATAGATCCTCTTGAATGAGTCTTGATTTAGGGATGAAGAAGACAGTGAGGATGAGATGATGGAAGAAATTAAGCAAGTACTTGACATGTCTTGCAATTATGTCCATGCGTTTGGGAGATTTGAGGAGTTGGACATGCCTGTTATTCTGACCCTGCCTAAGCTAGAGCTTAAGCCCCTTCCAACACATCAGTGCTATGCTTATTTGGGGAACTCTTAGACACTACTAGTGATTATCTCATCCAGCTTGACCGATGTGCAAGAAGAAAAATTGCTCAGAGTACTTCGTGCGCATAAAAAGGCTATTGGGTGGACAATTGCTAACATCAAATGTATCAATCCATCATTTTGCATGCATAAAATCTTTCTAGAATATGGACACTGCCCCAGTGTTAAGCAACAAAGGAGATTAAATTCCATTATGAATGAGATCATGAAGAAGGAAGTAATTAAGTGGCTCGACGCAGGTATCATATTTCCTATTTCTAACAGCAACTGGGTAAGCCCAGTGCAATATGTGCCTAAAAAGGAGGGATGACTATGGTAGAGAACGATAAAAATGAGTTAATTCCTACTCACACCGTGACGGGGTGGAGAGTTTGTATTGATTACACAAAGCTCGACAAGACAACCCGTAAGGACCACTTCCCACTTCCATTCATTGACCAAATGTTGGAAAGATTGGCGGGGCATGAATATTATTACTTCCTTGATCGATGGTTATTCAGGATACAACCAGATTGTTATATGCCCAGAGGATTAGGAGAACACCACTTTTACATGTACGTATGGTACTTTCGCTTTCAAGTGAATACCGTTTGGTCTTTATAATGCACCGACCACTTTCCAGAGGTGCATGATGGCTATTTTCACCGATATGGTGGAAAAATTTGTGAAAGTCTTCATGGATGATTTTTCAGTTTTTGGGTCTTCTTATGATGACTGTTTGAAGAATTTGAGCAAGGTGTTGGCCCGTTGTGAAGAAATAAATTTGGTGTTAAATTGGAAAAAGTGTCATTTTATAGTACAAGAAGGTATCGTGTTGGGACATAGAGTGTCAAGGAGCAACATTGAAGTTGATAAGGCGAAGGTGGAGGCAGTTGAAAACTTACCTCCATCCATTTCTGTGAAGGGTGTCCGGAGTTTCTTGGGACATGCGGGGTTCTATAGATGCTTTAATAAGGATTTTTTCAAAAATTGCTACTCCTTTATGCAGGTTGCTTGAAAAGGATGTACCCTTCAATTTTGATGAAGCTCTACTAAAGGCATTCGAGAAGCTCATAAAGAAGTTGGTGGCTACCCATATTATTGCAGCATCAGATTAGTCCTTACCATTTGAACTTATGTGCGATGTAAGCGATCATGCAATTGGGGCAGTGTTAGGCCAGAGGAAGGACAAGATGTTTTATTCCTTCTACTATGCGAGTAAGACTCTTGATGATGCATATCTGAATTACACCACCACCGAAAAGGAGTTATTGCATGTTGTGTCGTCCTTTGAGAAATTTCGGACATACTTGGTGGGAACAAAAGTCATAGTCCATACCGATCATGCAATAATCGGGTATCTATCTGCAAAAAAAAAAGAATCCAAGGCTTTGATGCGCTCGGTTTTGTTGTTGTAGGAATTTGATATAGAAATACGAGATCGGAAGGGCACAAAAAACCAAGTAGCTGACCACCTATAAGGGATGGAAAATCATGACCATGTGAAGGAGGGTGGACAAATTAAGGAGGCATTCCCTGATGAGCAACCTTTTGCTATCACCCAAGACCCTACCCCATGGTATGCGGGCTATGTGAATTATCTTATGAGTGGGGTACTTCCTCCTGAAATTGAATCTGAAGCTAGAAAGAGGTTTCTACATGATGTGAACTTCTACTACAGTGATGAGCCATTCTTGTACAAGCAGTGTGCTGATCAGTTGAAGAGGAGGTGCATTCCAGAAAATGAGGTGGAATTAGTCTTGTATGATTTCCATGCCTGGGGTCCATCATGGAGGCGATAGGACAACTGCAAAGGTGTTATAATCGGGGTTCTTTTGGCCAACATTGTTCAAGGATGCCCATGCATTTGTTAAGAAGTGTAACCAGTGTCAAAGAACAGGGACAATCCCAAAGAGGCATGAGATGCCTTTGAATAATATTCTGGAGGTCGAGATTTTTGATGTGTGCGGGATAGACTTTATGGGACCGTTCCCGTTGTCCAGAGGAAACAAATATATCTTGCTAGCAGTTGACTACGTGTCGAAATGGGTAGAGGCGATCGCATTGCCAACCAATGATGCCAAGGTGATAGCTGTTTTTGTGAAGAAGAACATATTCTCGAAGTTTGGGACTCCACACGCTTTGATTAGTGATGAAGGGACCCATTTTTGCAATCAGTTGTTGAATAACCTTCTAGCCAAATATGGGGTCCACCATAGAGTTGCCATGACATATCATCCGCAAACAAGTGGGCAAGCTGAGGTGTCTAACAGAGAAATAAAGCAAATATTAGTGAAGATAGTGAGTGTGAATAGGAAGGATTGGGCTGTAAAGTTAGATGATGCCTTATGGGCATGTAGAACTGCATACAAAACATCAATTGGGGCATCGCCGTATAATCTTGTTTATGGGAAGATATGTCACTTGCTTGTTGAACTTGAACTCAAGGCGTACTTGGCCAATTAAAAAATTGAATATGAACTTTGAAGCCGCGAGCGAGAAGTGACTCTTGCAGTTGAATGAGTTCAGGATGCACTCTTATGAAAATGCTAAGCTCTACAAGGAGAAAACAAAAAGATGGCATGATAACGCATCAAGCCACATCACTTCGAATCGGGTCAGCAGGCACTATTGTGCAATTCTAGGCTCAAGTTGTTTGATGGGAAGTTAAAATCAAGATGATCAGGTCTATTTGAGGTGGTGAGAGTCACTCCTTATGGTGCAATTGAGCTACGCGCTTTACATGGTGAAAGAAATCTATTAGTGAATAGGCACAGAGTCAAGAACTATTAGGGAAGAATCATTGATCGTGAGAAGACCAAAGTAGTACTCGCTGATGAGTAAGCAAGGCCCTGCATCGTGTCGCGGCGTTAAATCAGGCGCTTGTTGGGAGGCAACACAATTTTTATTGCTTTCATAGTTTAGTTTTAAATTTTTTTAGTTAGAGTAGACTAGAGTTTTTATTTTCTTTGTAGACAAAGAAATTATAGGTAGAATAGTATGGGGAATGTATCATGGATATATTAAGTGCTCGGGGGATCGGGGATTTTTTTTTAAAATAGAAAAATTATCGAACCAACGCCTAGGCCAGGGCCCCATGCTGCATGGGGCACAATTTACAAAATGCTCGAACCTCCCCCCCCCCCAACCAGTGTCAGGTCTAGCGCGGGGGTGGGGGTGGAGGTGAGGTTGGGGGAGGGCATGGAAGTATAATTTTTTTTTCATTTTTGTTTGATTTTTATTTATTAGATTAATACCCATACTCATAAAACCCGACCCATATACCCATATATCCTAACATTATAACCCACCTTACAATCCATACCTATACCCATCTTAAATTAAAACACAACTCTAACACCTTAACTATATTTCTCTCTCTCACCCAATGTAACTCTCTCTCTCTCTCTCTAGCTTCCGCCGCTTCTCTTCCTCCTCCTCTCTCTCATATTTTTCAAACTTTTCTCTTGCTCTCATCCTAAATCCTATAGGTATGTTCCTCTTCTTTTTCTTATTTTTCTTTTAATTGGTATATGATAATAAACACCCCTACCAAATGCCCTAATCCCCAAATTTTCCCCTAAGTTGCTTTTAGAACTTGTTCTATGTTGGGTGGCCCGAATATGGACCGAAATTGGTTGTTATAAGTTTATTGTTGTATTGTATACGGTGTAGTAAACTAAAATTCCCTCTACTACCACCATGTTCCACCATTGTTGAACTAAGTTGCACACACTTCATGTAAACAATGTGTTTGATAAAATGTTTGAATAAGTACTTTGTACATCGGTGAAGTTTGAGTAACCGAGTATAGTTGAATGTGATATCGAGCTAAGTGTGGGGTGTTTGGGGTGGTTTAACATAATTCGGAGATTGGTTTTAATGTGCACATGACACTCATACCATGTATTTTTATTATGTATGTTGTAGCACTTTGTAGTATTAGCTAATGTATTGTAGTAGTTGTAGAGGTTAAGAACCATGCGTCACTTGCTTGCATTAAGGCTAAATCACTTCGCCATGATCTACCATTTGATTTGTGTGGCATAGCTCGTGAGCTATAACTGTGCGGCATGGGGAAGTCTTGAGTACCCATTACCTTGTGGTGCAACACTTGTGCGTTTTAAACCACGATTGTGAGTATAGTATATTGAGCCTTCGGTTTAAGAGTGGGGTCATCTTTGACTCTCACGATCACCTTCGGCAGCTTTCTTGATTCATTTGCACATTCATGCTTATTTGTGTTGTAGGTTTCTATGGCTTGTGATAGTGAAAATAAGGGCAAGGGAGTAGGGAAGTCCTCAACCACTGCTCGCGCGCCTAAAAAATGCAACAAAAGGGGAAGGATCATCCAGGCAAGCAAAAGGTAAACTAGTTGCCGACGGATCACAGACCGCATCGTTGCGATCGAGGCCTCTTTTGGAGATAGTTTGTGATGATTCCATCACATGGCATAGGGTCTTTGTGCCATATGGGCGCTACATCTTCGAGATGGGCATTAATGTGAAAGATTTAGAAAAGAACTTCCCGGACATGTATGACTGGTTTGCGAGAATTGAACATGGAAAATTCCTAGAATGCCCCGACCATGCAAATTTGAGCATGGTGCGAGAACTGTATGCTAATTGGAATGCGGACTTATTCAGGTGATATGTTCGTGGAAAAGATGTGCCACTGTATAGGCGGTCCTTGTGTGAATTTTTGGGGGTTGAGAACTCTAACCCGCGGAGGCTACAAAAATTTGTGAAAAGCCCAAGCTACACGGCGATACGTCACACTCTTTGTGCCATTGATTCGAATGCCAAGTGGACCAGAACTAAGGGCGATGCCCATCTTGAGATAATCCACTTTGCTTTCAACAAGACCGCCAAAGTGTGGCAAAATATTGTACATGCTCGCCTCATGCCAGTTGAACATAACACTGAATACACTCGAGCTCGAGTGTGTGTGATATTCTTTTTGATGACTTGGTGACTCATTAATATGGGTGAGATCATGTTGGGGGAGATGGCTCGCATATAATTTGGGCGGCAGATCAAGGGATTCTTCTTTGGCAACTTGCTCACGCAGTATATGCTTTTCCGGGAAGTGCCTGAATATCCCGGGTATGACGAAGTTGTGGAGGATCCTAAGGGGTTGATGGAAATCACATGTTTGTTGGAGACTACAACTAAGCTTACCCAGGCACCACAGAATAAGAGGGATGAGAACTTCAACAAGTATCTCTATAACTCCTTAAATGTGATCATGAGCAGGATGGGTGTATCAGACGAGGAACATATGCATTTAGGCAATGATTTGGAAGAACAAGATGATGGGTATATCAAACGAGGAGCATATGCATTTACGCAATGATTTGTCTAGTTCTTCCAAAGAGATATTGGGGATTGCATCTGGCAGTACCGTTCACCCGTCGGAGGATGAGAACACTCACAAAGGCTCCGATACGGTGGATAACATCGGTGATAAAGTCAGGGGGGCCATGGCTTTGGTGCCCCTGAGACCTGATGATGATGAGGATCCCAGAGATGCAGTTAGCGGGCATGCTAAGGAGGAGGACAACGACTAGCAGGGAGTTTTTTTTTTCTTCCAACTTTGCTTTATATTTTTACATGCATCGGGGACTATGCATATGCTAATTGTGGAGTGGGAGAATTACTTCTTGTGATGTACATTGTATAAATAGTATCAATTTGTTTCTTTTTATTAGTTTTTACTTAGTCTAGTTTTAGAAAGAAAAAAATACAAGAATACAAAAAGACAAAAAAAATCATAAAAAGCTTGAACTTTTCCCAATGATGGATCTTTTGGATATTTTTCTTGAGGGATTTAAATCCAATTAAAAATATCAAAAATATTTTTCATTTTAGGATAGTTAGGTAGTATCCCTTGGTTTTTCTTTGGGCGGCGTTTATTTTCTAAGAGTGTAGCTCGAACCGGGTACTTTATTTTTTTAGGAGTAGGTTAGGAAGAAACTGAATTGCTCTAAGGTGCCTATTGATGTGTTTGGTGCTGACACATTAGGTTATGGCATGCGCTCTATCTTCATGTACATTCGACTAGAATTGTGATGCCTGAGTAAAATAAATAGCCTACTCTGTGATGCCTTTTTAAGTTATTTGACTTGTATGCCACACAGTGCAATATTGCTTACAAATTTCTTAACTATAGAATTTTCCCTTTGCGTTAATCAAAGCGAAATCATTAAGTTGTGGTAGTCTAGGAGATAACGTAGGCGTTTCATGTTTGATCATAGATGTGCTTGTCACTTAAAAATAAAAATTTTCTGTTGCTAGCCCTTTTGAGCCTATAGACCTTTTCTTTGGAACCTACATTACAAGCCGTATTCCTATTTTGTTCTTAATTTGAGATTGTTGAACCTTTACCTCCTAAAGAACTTAGTCGCTAAAAGAAGTAAGGTGAGAGATTAGGGAGTAGATTTTGAGTGGAACCATGGAAGGGCTCTTAAGGTGCACTAAAGTTGTGAAAAAAGGTCACTAGCCGATGGACCTAAATGTATGGAGGGTGTGTAAAAAAAAAAGAGAAAGAAAAGAAGAAAAAAATTTGCAAGAAAGAAAAATAATAGTTCAAATAATATAGAGAAACACACACCTCCTAATCTTACTAATTCGTGCTAGTGGGAGTATAAAAATGCTTAATTGAAAAAAAAGGCTATCTTGTATATGGTTTGTGGCGAGTGAATTGGTTGAGAATAATATGTGTTCGATTTGTGAGTGTAGTGTATTAAAGTGCTTAGGAGGGTTATCCACTATTTCTAAATGTATCCTACTCGTCCTTTAGCATACATTACAACCTTAATGTCCTAATTGATCCTAGATTTTGCAAGCATAGATTAGTAGAGATGTACATTATGGGCAAGCTTATGGTACGAGCACGGGATGCACATGAATTCTTTGTGAGAGTGAACGAATTTCATTCAATTGTCTGAATGTGTGGACTACTTTATATGCACTCTTTTGTTTGTTGGTGAGGGCACATGATCACATGAAGGATTGGTGATGTTGTAAACTTCTTTTGTTGGGTGAGTGCACGAGTTGATGGTGCTTAGTGAAAACGAGTCGGCTCTTGAGGTAGGGGTAGTTACGGATAGGTTATTTGAATTGAAATGGTTATACTTGGGCATGTTAAAACGGGAAGAATGTGAAATTTGTATGTTCATGCTTGATTTCGGCCGGTATCGATCATAGTCAAGGGTAGAGTGTATGGTTAAAAATTGAAGTGCTCCTCTCTAGTTGAGATGTGTACGTTGTTGGGTGTAGTTGATAGTCCCATTGCTCTAGGGCGAGCAAGAGTTTAAGTGTGGGGTGTTGATATTTAGCTTAAAGTATATGCATTTATATATATTGCCTCATATTTTACTCGTGTATCATGGATTTCGGATGTGAATTATATTGATTTATGTTAATTCGTGGTATTTTTATATGTAGGGATCATCTAGAGGTAATAGGAGACAAAAGGTATAAGATTAGAGTCAAAAAGATAAAAAATTGGCCATAGTAGCGCCACAAGTAGCGTGGGGCGCTACCTGTGGCGCCATTTTCAGAATGCTTATTTTCCCAGCGCCCAGGCGAAAAATCTCCAACTTTGCCCCGGACAATGTTATTTCGGCCCAAGACCTACCTACCACGTATAAAAGCAAGACTAAGCCTATTTTGAGAGGGGAGACACCACTTTGAAGGGAGAATACACACAAGATACATCCAGGAGCGAGGATATCTTGGTTTTCTTCATCTTTGCTTCGTATTTCCAATTATTCAACACTTGTGAAGTTGTTTTGATATCATCATGAGTGGCTAAAACCCATAGTTCTGAGGTTGTGATTTTGCCATGAATATTATTGTTTAAAGTTGACTTAACCTTAATTATAATTCACCAATATACGGTTGTTTCTTCAATTCTGTGATTAATTGCTTAATTGTCTGGCCAACAGTTAGGTTCTATTTACTATTTATGCTATGCTTGGGAAAGCCAAGTTTAGATTAGAGAAGAATTGAAGAGAGCATGACCTTAACTCTGAGGGGGGACGAATTTGTGGTTAGGATAGAAATATACCTAGTCACCGTGCTTAATTAAATATCATAATCTTAATGCGTTTTTAATAGGTTGATTCCATAGGAGTATAAGCGTTAATCTATTTTGAATAGCCGAGTAGTACTTTGGGAGAGTGCTGCAAAAGCAATTACTCGATTAATTAGCAACCATGAGTGAATAGGAAAGGGAGAGTTAACGAGAGCACAATAAGATTGTTGAATCGATCACAACCCTGGAATATTTGTCTCTACTGAATGCACAATAATCATTTTGTTGCTTGATAATTTAGTTACTCGTTAGAATTATTGTTTAGGATAATCACACATTTGAATTGTGATTGACTCGACTGAATAACAATTTTGGTGAATTTAAGTGGGTAGTTAATACATGTCTTTGTGGGTTCAATACTCGACTTTTTATTACTTGTACGACCAAATTAATGTTTACTATTTATTTTTTCAATTAATTGTTTCAACAAGTTATATATATATATATATATATATATATATATATATATATATATATATATATATATATATATATGTATATGTATTGTCATTTTTTTTTATAGTGTACACAGTATATGTTTTGTGGTCTGTGATAGAGTATAACAATTCAATGTTGATAGAATGATAGTATAGTGATGATCATACAAACGAAGATGCTGATATATTAATTTCTCGTCATCTGTGATACCGTATTACATAAAATTATGATAACACAAAACAATTCCTTAATATATAGTAGTATTTTTTAGTTTATGTGGTTCAGGTGTTGAATCGGTGAACTGTGACCATATGGAGGTTAATCATATATCTCATATGCTTTGAAGCTTCTTTTCAATACAATTTCTTATTGCAGTTAATGAAATCAAATGGCTTGACAAGTTTTCATGAAAATGATATTTTATAGCCAATACCATTGAAATACCGGGAAGCACAGCTAGAAACTTGATTAGAATTCTACTTTTAGGTTAAATACATTATGAAGAAACCTAAATTAAATAATTTGTACAAAATAAAGAGAAAATCTAAATGGAAACAAAAGCCTCTGGACATAGTTTACTTGGTTGATCACAATTTAAATTAATAATTTAATCTCAGATTTGGGAAGCACTTACGAGAGTCCACCCAGTATATATTAATAATTGACATTTTCAACCGAATTTTGAAAAAAAGAAAAAAAAGAAAAAAAAAGAAGGATGCTCGAGAAGCACTTCTTGGCTAGGAAATTAAAAGAACGGGCATATTGCGTCTTAAATAATAAGGAAATTGACCAATTCGGAATATTTGACTACATAAACAAAATAAAAGAAACAAAAAATAAAACCCAGTTTCGTGACATAAATAAACAAACGAAATCACAAAATAATAAAATTAGGAACTTGACCAATTCCGTTCATATTTTTAATGAAATTTTAGGGGGTGACATTAAGGCTATTACGTAACAATGGAAGATTTTTTTAGCACAAAATAATCGTTCTTGTCTTCCCCTTTTGATGGTCAAAATATTAATAACCTATTTGGGTTATGGGTCAAATCGAATTGGGGATAAAATGGGTCTGAATTGAATATGGTCCATCTAAGTTTATGTGGAATTATAATTAAAACTTTTAATTAAATTTAACGTCATGTCATATTTTTAAAATTTTGAACCATAATGACTTTAAAGTTACAAAGATAAAGTTGAGTGACTCTCATGAAAAATAGATAAGTGACTTTTGTGAAATAAATAATAAGTTAGATAATCATTAGTGAAGTTAACGCTTTCTTTGAACTATGTTCACTCGTCCATACAAATAATAACAAACCTTAAGATTTAAAACCTCAAGTGCCAACTAATTAGAATTTGAAGATTGCTTGATTGCCTATAAAATAAATCTTTATAATTAAAATTTCTAATTTCTAGACAAACACATTGATAAAATTTGATTTTTTCTGTTCGTTCTGCATACTATTAACATAACATGATTCCAGCTTATTGAAGGAAATATATATATATAAAAAATGTTGCTGCCCAGGATCGAACTGGGGACCTTCAGTGTGTAAGACTGACGTGATAACCACTACACCACAGCAACTTTAATATACTTTGCTATCCATCAAAATATATTTAGTATTAACATTAGTAGGCATAAATAAGCTATTAAATTTCTTTTGTATGCACGCCAATATGATTTTCCCAGTAGAACTCGTAGAACCAAGAAAATGATACCTTCTAAGGGCGTGTTTGGTACGAAGGAAAATATTTTCGGAAAATATTTTTTAATTTTTTCATATTTGGTTGATTTAAATATTTTGGAAAATATTTTCTTCATCAATTCATTGGAGGAAAATGTTTTCCCTATCAAGAGAAGAGAAAACATTTTTCAATCTTTTTTCCAACCATCCCCCAATCCCCCTCCCACCAACCCACCCCCACACTCCCAACCCACCCTTGCCACACCCCTACCCCCACCCCACCCCACCCCACCCCACCCGTACCCTAAATAGAAATGTTGTTAATAGTACTATATTTTCATGTTATAGATAGAGTATTTTTTTCATTTCAATAAATGAATATTTTTCTTTTCATTTAAAAAAAAGTACTTTTTTTCAAGATGTAGAAAAAATATTTTCTTTCATTTCAACAAAATAATATAGTAAAAAGTATTTTCTTTTCATGTAGAAAAAGTATTTTCTTTCATTTCAACAAAATGAGTATTTTATTTTCATGTCATAGAAATAGTACTTTCTTTTCCAGACAAAAAAGAGTATTTTTTTAGTTATGAAGCACAAATTTAAACGGTGTTTTTGCGTAAAAAGGTAAAGCAACACATTAGTTTCTTTGGGTTTGTGTGAATTTTTAGAAGAATAGTTAAATTTTGAAGAAAATAGTGTCATGAAAAGGTTGGGTATTTGCGGGGGGGGGGGGGGGAAGGGTGGGGAGTACTTTCGGGACTTGGGGGAAGGGGGTGAAGAGAGTAGCATAAAAAATTATTTTCCTAAAAAATATTGTACTCTCTAACCAAACACTAGAAAATATTTTCTGGAAAAAGGTTTTCAATCACCAACCAAACAAGAAAAAATAAGTGATATAACCACTCATTTTCCATGAAAATAGTTTCTAGGAAATTATTTTCCATGGAAAATATTTTCCTTCATACCAAACACACCCTACGTTACCATTATTAGGTGGTTCAAATTTTAGCTTTATTTTTTTATTCAAAGACTAGAGGTTCAAATCATCTACCAAATTTAGAGATGAAAAATTACAACATTAAATTAGCACGATATTTTTTTGGATTTGAAAACTGTTTAGTCTTATGTTTTCCCTATTGGATAACAATTAAACTTATAAGTGTTTTAAGAATATGTGATTTCACTTGGCACAAACTGCTAAATATGAGAATTGATGTTAGAAATTAACAGTAAAATAAAGCAAACCAATATGATAAACAGTTGTGGCCCTCGAGCTAAATCGCACTCGAACCAACTGAGTATGCTTAATGAAAAGTATGAACTGAACAACAGAGTTTAAGAGAGAAAATGTAATATATTGCCTTGTTATGCGTGAATGTGATGATTGCAAAGTGATTAGAACCCTCTTTATATAGTAGAAAAATTCTACTTATGGTACAATTCTAAATATGGAAGGAAATCCCATGATTGGCTAAATAACCGGTCCTGACTCGATATGTGCCGAGATTTCCGCCACGATCTTTGTCCGATCACAGATATCTCGGCTTTCCATTATTCGACTTAACAGGCTCCCTTCGATCTGGCTCGTTCTCTATCCTTCTTCGATCTCGATCATGGCCGATTTCGATTTTGACCGGTCATTGATTCATGAGTTTGGCGGTCCATCCCCATGCCGAGACTCGATACAATATGAGGCCGAGACTTGGTATATCACCCTGACTCCGATCAGCCACACAAAATTAGGCAAGCCCGAATTAGACCGTATACAGATAGTCCCCTCGTTTCTTGAATTGAGTCTTCGAACATCCCCTCGGTTTATCATGACGTAAGCATCATGACATAAGCGGCAAAGATGGCCGAAACGTCTCGTCGGTACAGTTCTCTAGGCATTTAATGCTTGTCAGTTGATGGTCAGACACTACCGGCACTGAACCGTCGTCTTCAACCTATAAATGCATCTTTCTTCTCAAACTTTACTTACAAATCTCTTCCCTCTAATTTCCAAAATCTTTGCCTTCTTCAGAGCTTCATATTTTCAGATCTCTGAATTTCCTTACTTGTTTCATTGCAAAACACCAAGCGTTCTTTCTCCGTTTCATTCTTCCCCATCTACAAAATAGCTAAGACCTCAAAAACTGTCCCACACAAGGAAGCGCTTCCTCATCAAAGTCTACCGGCGCCGTAGTCGCGGTGGAGCATCCTCTTGAGGACTTCATTCCGACGAAGTGTGCCACTGCTATTGATTTTAAGGTGAAGAATACACCCTCAACACCTGGTCGGTGCGAACCGATGTCGAGGTACATATGTACGATTATAGAAGATCTCCTCGAGAAGGTGAAAGAGGAGTGCAACTAGGTAGGAAAAAATGTAGTAGTTCCTACCCCCGAGGAATCCATCACAACTCATATAGAGGGGTATCTGGGTGTCTACACTTACCCCTTCATGATAAGTCCCTCGACCCTGTCATCGTCGCCTTTTGCAAGAGGTACGACATGACTCTAGGCCAAATCCATTCGTCGTTCTGGAGGATCATAATCCTCCTCCGATTCTTTGCAAGCAAGATCGAGGGGCATCTTTTTACTCTCGATCACCTCATCCGTCTCTACAGCCCCCAGCTTTGTCGTGGAGGCATGGTCAAGCTTTACCGTCGAGCCACCAAACCCCCATTCTCGAGCATAGACGAGACCCGAGACCATGGTTAGATGGGTTGATTCATCCGAATAAAGACTTCGGACCTGATCCCTGCCGAGGACATGCTGTTTCCTGAAAAATGGAACATGCAACGTAAGTATTGCTTTGCCTTTGAATATCTATCTCTGCCATTTTACTTTTCGCCTTCCCCTCATCTAAGTTTTTTGTGTTGCAGATGTGGCTGTTGTACCGGAAGTGATCCCTGACCTGAGGCAATGGGTCGAGGGAGTAGTGTCACAAAAATCTTACTCCGAGTGTGCTTGGATGGAGTTATCAAAGGGTCAATGGGAGGCCCGTAACCATGGTAATCTTCTCACTTATCTTTTACTTTTGCTAGGCCTCGGGAAGAATGTGCCAATGAGGCCCCCCTCTACTGAAGAAGAGCAACTTCTTTCCTCATCTTCCCCGAAGCAGCACAAAAAGAAGAAAAGAAAGGAGGCTCAGAGTTCTCCAGGCCCGAAAAAGAAAAGGCCGGCTAAGAGGCCCCGTAAGCCTAAGGGGAATGTCATTCGTGTAACTCTAGAGCCCGCCCAACAGCTAAGGGATGAGACCGAAGATGAAGATGATGATGAAGATAAAGAAAACTCTAGGCTAGTGACTCATGTGCGAGCTGGCACCGAGATTCAAGGAACCACTAGACCGGCGGGAGCCGAAACTGCTTTGCCCCTACCTAATGAGCCCGAGCCAGAAAAATTCGAAGATGCCTCACCTCGAGGTGGGAGGGCTACTGAATAGGCGGTCGATGCTTGTGCAGGAACCGGGATCGAGGCTCCCAGAACGAAGATGATGCCTCAAAAAATCCACTTAGGGCAATATAGATCGGGGCTCCCCCTCATTCCCTCCAGTTCCTAATTCGATGATACGTGACGCTTAGGCTGTGGAGACTTGTCACGGGGAGAGAGCCCTTTTAGAGGAAGATTTTTTCTGAGGTTATTTCGCTGAGGTAGAGTATGTCACTGGCCTAGGTGATTTGGAAGTACCGAGGAAGAGCTCGAATGAGGCTTCCTTGAGCTTTAAACTGACCAACCAATTCCCGGCCCCAGTGTCGATCCCAGGCACAAACGTCCACTCATCATCTTGGTCCTGGAGGATGCTCGAGTTTTCTATGCCCCTGTGGGGGGTGGCTAGCTATCTCCGATACTTGGTCACTGTAGATGACCAAGCCAAGATGGATGAATTGGAATTTGCTTGCTTTTTCAACGAAACCCAGCACGCTCTGAACCGGGTAAGTTCGAGGGTCATTCCCTTATCTCTTTATGACTTTGAATCGTAGATATTTCTAACATTTTCTCCTTTACTTGTAGGCTTCGGTGTTGCATCATGAGGCATTTATTCGATTACGAGAGAAGAGCAAGGCCGAGGTTCAGGGCCGCACCGAGAGATGCGATTCCTACAGGCTTCATAATGAGAAGCTTCAGGAAGACTTGGTGACAGCTTGAGATGAACATGCTGAGATGGCCGAGCAGGTATTCCGAGTCCTTCATGATAGTGAAGATGAGTTGGAGATAACAAATAACGATCCAATTCTGCAGGTCCGACAGAGGCTCGAACAGATCAAGGATTTACAAAGGCAAATAAATAAAGTGCAAGCTAAGACTAAAGAGTTCAAGGGATGGATGGACATTTTGGCTGCACAAAAGGGGGCCGTCCAAGAAGAGCTTGATTGGGCTGAATCTCAAATTTGGTCTGCGACAGAGAATGCCTTGGTTCAGGCAAATAGGGTCGAGGAGCTTGAATCCCATTTAGTCAACTTGGCCAAAGAGCTTGAGGTGGCCATATCTGAAGCAGCTGCGGGCAATATCAAGGCTCAGGCTAACACGACACAGTACAAGGTCGATGCTGAAGACACCCTAGCACAGTCCAAAAACATGGTGGATCATTCAAAGTGGCAGGCTCGAAAGGAAGCTCTTGAGGGGGCCCGTGATCAAAGTTTTGATATATCTGCCGAAATTGAGGTTACCAGGGCAGAGGAAGCAAAGGCTTGGAAGCTGGCTTTTCCCGAAAAAGACTCCAAGAATTTGAGTGGGTTTGGTGAAGAAGATTCCGAGAGTGAAGATACTTCCTCCGACAAGGACCATGTTTCTTAGGCTTAGCGATCTTTTTTGTTTTTCTGTCAAGGCTGTTCGGCCTTTGTAAAGAATTTTTTATCGGGCCAAATGGCCCTTGTAAAACATTTTGATGGATATATGAAACTCTCCATTTCCATGGCTTATGAACCAGTTGTCACTTTTCTTTTGTCATGCTTTATAAAATTATGGAATCGTATTCTAAGGTCTGAGGCTCGGACAATCTGTTCGAAACCGAACTAGTACAGCCTTTACGATAGAGTGAGTGTTTGATCGAACCTAAAATTAGGCTCTTATATTAGGCTGATATGGCCTTTGTAAAAAGATTATTTATGGCTTTCTTCCCCTTTACGATTGAAAAGTTTTTGTATCATTTGCATTTGCAAAACCTATAATGCCTTAACATGAAATAAAGAATTGTTCGAGAGTTCAAACAATTTTGTACTCACTAGAGTTTGTGAGGCTTGATATTATCGAAGCCTTGTATGTTTTTTCGGGGTAACCTTTTTAACTTGTTTATGAAAGAATTCGAAGGCCTGTTTTGTTATGGAATTCGAACGTCTCCGATCCACATTAGTTTGGCCATAGCCTCTTTAGTTCGGGATTTTCCCCTTGGGATTATTTTCCCTTTTTCACTTCGAGCTTGCCTGAAGTGTCAGTCCCCGAGTGGGGTGGCCGTCCTATAAAGATCCAGAGTTGCCTTAAAAGGCCTTATGATATTCAAAATTTTAATAATTTGATCTCGTTCATTTTTCGGATGGGAGTCCCCGAGCATGGGGGTAATCATCCGAACTCTGGTTATGATCGACCCTTAAGCTTGTTTTTGTAATAGATCGAGAGTATGAAGTACAAAAAAATTCTAAGGCAAGAAATATCGGCAAGTGTGACCACGTGATTTTTGTCCTATGTGAGAATTACTCTCAAAAATTCAAAATAAAATAATTTTCCTTTGTGTGCAATTTTGAGAATTTTCGTGGCATTTTTGGATAATTATTTGTATTTGTCCGTGCATGTTTATTAGTTAAATTAATAAAAAATACAAAAATATGTCGCATTTGCATTTAGGATTTAATTCTACAATTAGGAGCAATTAAGTTTGTCTTGCAAGAACAAAAATCATAAAAATAATGTACGTTGTAGTTTTAGCATTTAATGTCCAAATTGTGTGATTTTATCGTAATTGCTATTTAATTGTGTGTTAATTGTTATTGAGAGTTAATTAACACTTTTATAAATTAATTTAGTTCTATAGGCTAATTTAGGATTTTTAGAATTTAGTTTTATTTAAAGAAAAATAAAAGAAGAAAAGAAGCAATGGAAATAAGAAGAAAATCGAATTGGGCCACCTTATAAATTAAATCAACCATGCCCAAACCAAATAACCCCTTATCCAAACCAAAAACCCACCGACCCGGTCCGCCCTTAACCCAAACACCCCCCATTCTTCCATTTTTCATTTTTCATTTTTCTAAAATACCCCTAACCTACAAAAAACCCTAAAACAACCGCCCCCCTTTTTTCTCCTTCTCCAACCAACCCCTCAAGCTCCCATGGTTGCCCAGGCCTCACGTCGACCAACAGCCCAGCTCCAACGACTCACCATCTACCCCAAGCGACCCCTCCAGCTCCAAGCGACCACCCCCATGGCTGCTTTCTTCTTCAGCGTCATCCAAGCGACCACTCCTATGGCTGCTTTCTTCTTCAGCGTCATCCAAACGACCACGTCCATGGCTGCCCTCCGCCTTCGTCAGTCACTGCTCCTCACGTCCAGCAGCAACCAAGCGATGAACATCTGCTGCTGCTGCTGCTTCCTTCATCTTCGTTGGAACAACCAGCCTCCCGTCATGGCTGTTGCTGCTTCGCCCGTCATCGTCCAGCTGACGACCAGCAGCTCACGACCATGTCTCTCTCGAAACCAACCAGCCTCATCATCGTCTTCACCAGCAGCTCCAGCCCCACTGTCATACCAAACGACCCTCATCTCCTAAATCACTCTCAACTAGATCAAATGCCGATCTCCAGCCCTTCCAATGACCCTTTCTCTCTAAAACACAATAGAACCACCAGTCCACCAGAAACCACGTGCACACATGCAAAACAATTTTAAGTTGAGGTTGGTTTGAGGTCTTCACCGTCCATTCGAGGTTCCGTTCGAGTCCGTGTCTGTTAGTCAAGCGTCGAAACAGTGTTGCGAACGAAGTTGTGTTTCATCGGAAGTTCAACATTGTTCGACGTCGGATATTTAGCATAAAGGTCAGCCTTAGTTCGTTCACGGATTTTTGTTGCTTTTTCTTTGGTTTTGTTTTAATATGTGGTTTTATTTTTGAACATTTTCGCATGATATTCCTACTGCATATTCGTTGAAATTGTGTGTGTGTGTGTTTTGGATGACTTTCCTACTGTTTTGAGTTCGATTGATGCTTAGGTTAGTGATTGAAATCTACTCGCTTGTTCCGTTAAGTTTGTTCGGATATGAATCTGACTCTGTTGTTAATTCATGAACGTTGTCGATTAGGAGTTTGTTGGCGAGTTTGTTTATTCAGAGTTTGATTATTAATCGGAAATTGATTAGATGAATTGGTTATAGCTACTAAAGTTTGGTTAATTAACTTAGGAGGATTAGATATAGCCGATGGGGTAGAATGGTAATTTCAGTAGTTTGAGGGGGCATTTTCGGGATTTTGAGTTTTCAAAAATGATTAATTTGAGTGCTCTATCCACTAAGTACTAATAATATTAAAATAATACATTGTTTAATACCTAGTGGGGAACAAGACATATGGTAGTGGGAATTAATACATTGTTTAAAATAGTGGGGGACAAAATATGCAGTAGTGGGGAATAAGGGAATTAAATAAAGAAAAGATATGTGATAGTGGGAATTAATACATTTGTTTAATATAGTGGGGGACAGGGCATGCAAGTGTGGGGAACAAAACATAATGGTATGAAAAGTTTAAAAAGGATTGATTAAAATATGTTGCCCATACCTGTTTTTGGGTTATAAATAGGGTCATTTCAAGACAGAAAAGGGGGGGTTTTTTGGGAGGAAGAAAATCGTTTCTCTTCCAGTTTTTCTTAGAGTCTATGCTGGATTTTTAACATTTAAAAGTTCAGTAATTTGAGAGTAAAAAACAGGCTGATTATTTCTGGGTTTTCACTGAGGTTTTAAGTGGTTGTTGAGTTTGTTTTTTCTGGTCTGCGTTGGTTGGTGTGGGTGCTGTTTCATTGAGTGTGTTGGAACCCTGTTGGTTTTCAAATCTGTCACTAGGTGTTCTGTTTACTGGTTGTTGCTGGCTATTACTGTTGCTTACCGCTCCTTTATCTTCTTGTATTTTCGTTATCCAGGTACATGTTCTACAGCTCTCAAATTTAAAGGAAAGGAAGTAAAGAGTTGTTGGAATGGATTTCTGAAAATAACTGTTTCTTTGTGTTTAATTTGATGTATAAACAGTAGTTCATTTGATATTTCATAGTATGTATTGGAATAATTTTGAAATGCATAAACCGGACTGATTGAATCTATTTCTACAAACATGGAATATCAATTGTAATTAATCTTAGTTGGTGATTACTAGTTATGGAATATACTATATTTAATTCTTTTGTTCAGTAGTCGTGAAACAGCTTCAAATAGTTTATGTCACAAAACAGGTTCAAATAGTTTATGAAAATCAGCACGTTGGTTTAATAGGTCTAATTCTAAAATCGCAAGTTCACTTGAGTAAATAATATCATTTTAAATAGAAATGTAAATAATGTTAGTAACTAATGTTAGTTCTCGAATATTAGTGATTAATGTTAGCTTGATGTCAGTTTTAAGCATTGATGCATTTTTCAACAAACCGTAAAAAGAGCTCAAAAAATGGCTTTGTATTCCACATAGATTAACTCCAATAATCCAATTCATATAATAAAGCTAAAGTTGAACTGGATCGAAATGGTAGCTCGCTTGTTAATATTTACAACGGCAGGTGGCGGACCTTAAGTTAGGTAGCGGGTTCAAACTAGAAGGTGTTTCCTTTTGTTAGGACCCGGACTTGAATTCGAAACCCGAACTTTTAATGCTAATTGATTAGGATTTTTCTTTATTCTTAGAGACCAATAAATAGAAAATCATAGTTGCTTTAGGATATCCTTGAATAAAAAATGAGATGAGCCTCGCCGAATAAAAAAATATAAATTGCGGGGCCCTCAATAAATATTTCTTTTAAAATGCTTAGACTTAGGGACGGGTCGTTTAGCAAAATTTCACGGCCTTCCCCAAAAGATAACAACGCGCAAGTCACTTCCGGCGCGCTTTAAATAATTTACTCTCTTAAACTCGGGTGCACATTTATGTGACCCAAATCTAAATCTCAACGAAGTCGAAATGTGTCGTTAATCACGGGTACATTGATTGTGACGTGGTTCGAGATGCATTTCCATGACGTTGCAAATTCCTTTTAAAAAATAATGAATGAGACGAGCCTCGACAAACAAGAATACACAAACTGCGGGGCCCTCAACTGACAGTTATTTCAAATGCTTAGATTTCGAGACAGGCCGCATAGCGAATTTTACGGCTTTTCTCAAAATAACAATGCGTTAGTATCTTTAGGCGCGTATTTAATAATGTTATCTTCCCAAACGCGGGTGCACATTTATGTGACCCAAATCCAAATCTCAACGAAGTTGGAACGTATCGAAAATTGCGGGTACATTTATGTGGCACAATTCGAGATGCATTCTCATGACGTTGCAAATCTTTGAATAAATAATAACAAAAGCGGTAAACAGTTAAAATTTGCACATAGATTCATAATTGTATAAAATCAGATAATCAAGCCGAATATGATAGTTGAGCGACCGTGCTAGAACCACGGAACTCGGGAATGCCTAACACCTTCTCCCGGGTTAACAGAATTCCTTATCCGGATTTCTGGTGCACAGACTGTTAAACAGAGTCATTCTTTTCCTCGATTCGGGATTCAACCGGTGACTTGAGACACCATAAATCTCCCAAGTGGCGACTCTGAATCTTTAAATAAAATCCCGTTTCGATTGTCCTTTAATTGGAAAAACTCCCCTCTGCGCCATTAGCGGGGGTGTAGTGGAAAAATGAGGTGTGACAGCAAGGAAAATACTTCTCATTATAATTGATTATACTTGCGCATATGTTTTGTGTCAGGGCTTGAGAAAATTACGCGAGCACGATTCATTTGACCGTTTGGCCCTTACAAATTTCTCATATCGAGACCCTGATGCAATGAAGTAATTTCCTCGTAACAAAGTTGACATTCGAGGGTAATGCCCCCCAGTATTTGAGGTTGATTGTAAAGAAACCTCGGATACTATTGAACGTTTCTAAGTTAGCACGATCAATGGTTGCCTCGCTAAAAACCTCGCCGGAAAACCCAAATGAGACAAAACCGATCTAAGGGAAAAAGAGTGCAACACGTGCTTTTAGACCTAAAAACTGCTCGCCGAGGAGGCCATCGCTATTTCCGATCTAACACCTACAAGAGTTAGTTTAAAATATAAATGACAATAGAAGGGTTCGTACCTTAGTAGTAGTATTGTTTTAGGTGCGATATATTCTAATTTCTCGATAGTTATTCGTCATTCATCGTGCCAAGCTTATATGATCCCTTTCCGGTGATTTCAAAAACCTGGTACATTCTTTCCCAGTTCGGACCCAGCTTCCCTTCATTTGGATTTCGGGTGTTGAGGGTGACCTTTCTTAGCACCAAGTCCCCAATGTTGAAATTTCGAAGATTGGCTCTTCAATTGTAGTACCTTTCGATCCGCTATTTTTTAGCGGCCAATCGGCCGAGGGCAGCTTCGCGTCTTTTATCCAACAATTCTATGCTCAAAATCTGATGCTAGGTTCTCTAACTTCGACCGGGATAAGAATGGTGTTGCTCTGATACTAGATTTCGATGTTGTGCGGTACGCCCATAGAACTTCGGGCAGTATCTCTCTCCATTTCCCTTTAGAGTCGATCAATCTTTTTTTAAGGTTCTGAATGATGGTTTTATTAGTCGATTCGGCTTGTCCGTTCCTGCTGGGATGATAAGGCGTCGATAGGATTCTTTTTATCTTGTAATCCTCGAGAAATTTAGTCACTTTGCCGCTAATGAATTGCTTTCCATTATCACATACAATCTCGGAGGGTATCCCAAATCGACATATGATGTGATCCCAAATGAAGTCTATGACTTCTTTTTCTCTGACTCTCTCGAAAGCCTGTGCTTCAACCCACTTAGAAAAATAATCAGCTATAAATAAAATAAACTAAGCTTTACCTGGGGCCGATGGAAGAGGGTCCGCGATGTCCATTCCCCATTTCATGAACGTTCATGGGGATAAGACCGAATGGAGCTGCTCTCCGGGCTGGTGAATCATTAGTGCATACCTTTGGCATTGGTCGCATCATCGAACAAACTCCTTTACATCCTTCTCCATATCGGTCTAGTGGTATCCTGCTCTAATTATTTTGTGGACCAACGACTCGGCACCAGAATGATTTCCACAAGTGCTTTCGTGAATTTCTTGTAAGACGTAATCGGTATATCTCGGTCCCAAACATATTGAAAACGGTCCATCGAACATCCTTCTAAACAACATTCCATCTTCAGACAAAATGAACCATGCTGCCTTTGTGCGCAGAGCTCTCGACTCCTTTGGATCCGATGGGAGATTTCCGTTCTTAAAGTACTCGATATACTTGTTTCTCCAATCCTAGGTCAAACTCGTGGAGTTTATTTCAGCATGGCCTTCTTCAATCACCAATCTCATGAGTTGCATGACAATCCCCTAGTTGAGTTCGTCATCTTCGACCAATGAATCTAGATTGGCAAGAGCATCGGCCTCGCTGTTCTGTTCTCGAGGTACATGCTGCAAGGTCCATTCCTTAAACCGATGGAGAGTCGTCCATAGTTTATCCGAGTATCTTTGCATTCGGTCTTCTTGGACTTCAAAATTTTTGTTAACTTGGTTTAATACGAGGAGGGAATCACACTTAGCCTCTATGACCTCTGCTCCCAAACTTTTAGCTAGTTTGAGACCTGCAATCATGGCCTCATATTCGGCTTCATTGTTAGTCAATTTTGTAGTTCTAATAGATTGTCTAACTATATTACCCATGGGTGATTTTAGTACGATGCCTAGTCCGGACTCTTTCACGTATGAAGCACCATCCGTAAAGAGAGTCCAGACTCCCTAAGATGTACCCGATTTCATCAGTAGTTCCTTTTCTACCTCGGGTGCGAGGGTCAGTGCAAAGCCAGCCACGAAGTCTGCCAAGATTTGAGACTTGATGGCGATTCTGGGTCGATACTCAATATCATACCCACTAATTTCGAAGGCCTATTTGTCCAATCGGCCCAACAATTTGGGTTTGTCCAAAACATTTCGAAGAGGATAAGTTGTCACAACACATATTGGATAACATTGGAAGTATGACTTTAGTTTCCTAGAGGCACTAATTAAAGCAAGCACTAATTTTTCTAAGCATGGATATCTAGTCTCGGCCTCACCTAAGGTCCGACTAACATAATATACTGGGAATTGCACACCTTGTTCTTCTCATACCAGGACTCCACTTACCGCTATCTTTGAGACTGCCAAATACAAGTAAAGTTGTTCGTCCATTTTCGGGATATGAAGCAGCGGCGGGCTCGATAAGTATCGCTTTAGTTCCTCTAGGGCCTGCTGGCATTCCGGAATCCATGCAAAATTGTTCTTCTTCCTAAGTAGTAAGAAGAATCGGTGACTCCAATCTCAGGACCTCGAAATGAATCGCCCCAAGGCAGTTATGCACCTGGTTAGCCTCTACACCGCCTTTACATTATTGACGACCTTGATATACTCGATAGCATTCATTTTATCGGGGTTGATCTCGATCCCCCAATTGGACACCATGAAGCCGAGAAACTTGCCCAAGCCAACCCTGAATGCACACTTTTTTTGGGTTGAGCTTCATATTGTACTTCCTTAGTACATCGAAAGTCTCCTGCAAAAGTTTCAAATGGTCCTCTACTCGCAGGGACTTAACTAGCATGTCATCATTATAACCTTCCATAGATTTCCCTATTTATTGTTTGAACATTCGATTTACTAGGCGTTAATAGGTCATACCAATATTTTTTAGTCTAAATGGCATTACATTATAACAATAGGTGCCATACTTAGTGATAAACGAGGTCTTTTCCTGGTCTTCCGGGTTCATCTGTATTGGGTTGTACCCAGAGTAAGCATCGAGTAAACTAAGAGTCTCATGGCCGGCCGTGGCATCGATCATATGATCGATGTTAGGCAAGGGAAAAGAATCCTTGGGGTATGATTTATTCTGGTCTTTATAATCTACACACATCCTAAGTTTGTTTCCCTTCTTAGGGACTACTGCTACATTTGCTAACCATTCGGGATACTTTACTTCCCGAATGGATCCTATTTTGAGAAGTTTGGTTACCTCATCTTTGATGAAGGCATGCTTTACCTCGGACTGAGGCCTCCTTTTTTGTTTCACCGGGCGGAACTTCGGGTCCAAGCTTAGTTTGTGAGTAGTGATCTCCGGTGGGATCCCTCTCATATCGAGATGGGACTAGGCAAAACAATCCATATTAGCTTTAAGGAATTGAATAAGTTTTTTCTTGAACTCTGGAGTTAACCCTATGCCCAGGTATACCTTTCAATCGGGGAGATGCTATATTAGTATGATTTGTTTCAGCTCTTCGAACGTTGATTTTGTGGCGTCAGAATCATTGGGGATATGAAGGATCGAGGTATCATATATTCATCATCTTTGTAAGTTTATTGCTCCTATGGTTGGGACAAGGTTGGTGACTATGGTTGCTATTTGACTTCCTGCTTTCCCTTTAAATTTGATCCCTTTGCTGATGAAAGTGCTGATACTGGTATCACCTCGTCGACTGCAAACATCTCCTTAGCAGCGGGTTTCTCTCCGTACACTGTTTTGACTCCCTCCAATGTTGGGAACTTCAGGACTTGGTGAAGGTTCGGGGGTACTGTTCTCATGTTATGGGTCCAAAGCCTTCCGAGCAGGGCATTGTACCTGATGTCACCCTCTATTACATGAAACTTTGTTTCCTGGATAGTCCCAACCACGTTTACTAGCAAAGTAATCTCACCTTTGGTGGTTTCTCTCACCATGTTGAAGTAGTTAAGTACTCGGCCTGCCGGTACAATTTGATCTTGTAGGATGGGCTATTCTATGACCCTTGATCGAATAATGTTGGCCGAGCTACCTGGATCAATCAAAACACGTTTAACTTGAGTTTTATTCATAAGGACAGCTATTACCAGTGCGTCGTTATGAGGTTGTTGGATCCCTTCTGCATCCTCGTTGTTGAAGGACAAGGTCTCTTTCGGTAAGTAGTCCCCTGTTCGTTTTTCCCTTACGATCGTCACCTTGATACATTTAAATATTGGTCCTTGGGGAATATCGACCCCTTGACGATCATATGAATCACTTGTTGTGGCTCTTCTTGGCCGTTGTGTCCGTTTGAATCTCTATTTTTGAAGTGATTCTTGGCCCGATCACTTAAGAATTCTCGAAGATGCACCTCATTGAACAATCGGGCTACTTCCTCCCATAGCTGTCTATAATCTTCTATTTTATGGCCATGGGTACCATGATACATGCATATTTGGTTCAGATTTCTCTGGGCCAGATCACTTTGCAGAGGTCGAGGCCATCTGGTATCTTTGATACGTTCGATGGCCGATATGATTGTGGATGCATCTACGTTGAAGTTATATTCTGACAACCGAGGTGCTTCTTTGGGCCTGGCATCCCTATCGAAACTAGTCTTGCTCATGAGACCTTAGGAGCTCTGTGCTTAGCCATTCCTTCTTTCATTTCGATTGGGCTTGCATCTGGGTCCGTCATTTCTTTGGTCTCCACCGTATGGCTGATATTGATCTCTATTCGATCGTGGTTCCCGATCAATGTCCCTTTTAACTCTGTCGATGGGCCTGCTTGGATAAACGGACCCGAAAAGAGCCCCCTACTGATCATCTTTGACCCTAATCTTTTACTGTTATCAATTATGTACATCGGTCCAAGAGATAGCTAGATATTAGATCAAATTCTGCTTTAATTGATGTGAAACTATGGAACTCCAATCGTTGAGACCTTGAGTGAAAGCTTGAATAGCCCAATCATCGGTGACCAGTGGTAAATCCATTCATTCCATTTGGAATCGAGATACGAATTCCCTGAGCATTTCATTGTCTTTCTGTTTTACCTTGAAAAGGTCCGACTTTCTTGTAGTTAATAGCTCCGACGTTTGACTTTACAAAAGAATCTGCAAGCATAGCAAACGAGTCAATCGAATTAGGTGGTAAATTATGATACCATATCATAGCATACTTCGATAGAGTCTCCCCGAACTTCTTCAGCAATACGGACTCAATCTTGTCATCTTCCAAGTCATTTCCCTTAATGGCGCACATGTATGAGGTGACGTGCTCATTTGGATATGTTGTCCCATTATACTTCGGGATCTCGGGCATATAGAACTTTTTGAGGATTTTCTTTGGATCCGCACTTGGGGGGAAAGGTTTCTGTACAAACTTTTTGGAATCTAGTCCTTTCAATATCGGTGGTGATCCCGAGATTTGATCGACCCCGGGAGTTATAAGTTTCCACCTTCTTATCATTTTCCTTGATCTTCTTTTCCCCTGTCTCAATTCGCTTTGTCGGTTCTTCAAGCATTTTTACTATAGCAGGATTGGTCTCCAATTCTCCTCCATTCGATCTCTTTAGCACTGATTCGGCTCTATGAACAAGTTCTTATGATGTCTCGAGCTCGATCTTGCTTGGTTCATGATTCTGATTTTGGAGTTGTGCTATTGCGGCTTGTTGAGTCTGTAATATTTCAAATATCATTCGAAGGCTAATCTTACCTTCTTCACCGCCCTGTGTGTTTTGATCGGCTGTTCGACCATCTCTGCGGATGATATTTTTAGGATTGACGGCCAAATTCCCATTAATGGCTATATGAGAGCTGACATCGATTGGGTCCATGGCCGGGGCTCCATCGAAGTTGATTGGAGGTACTTCGTTTCCTGGAGAGGCTATGTTGTCGTTCTTGTTATGGAGACCAAGGCCATTCTCTGTGTGTGTGGGTGCTACTTGAGAGTTTGACATGTTAATCCTAGAATCAAAGACACTTCAAAGAATAAGTGTAAAATAGTGTGTGTAGCGAAAACTATACCAGGCAATCACTATTATCCTCAACACCACGGTATGCGCCAAACCCTTTTACCTTAAAATTGGATAACAATTAAACTTACGGAAAAGGGCCAAAACTGCCCGTAACGTATCAACTCCAGTCTAAAAATGCCCCTCGTTAACCTATTTTGCTAAGAATGACCCTACCGTTAAAAATCTGGTATAGTCGTTCCCTTAGTTCTAACAGGTGACTTATGATTTAATTTAACATTTTAGTAATTCCACGCGGCTATTTCTGAATGGCCATTAAATAAGGCACACCCCAAACCGAATTTTACCCCATCCATAACCCATCCAAACTGACCCGACTCTCATAAATGCAGAAATATGGTTATAAATTTAAAGATAGAGATCCAGAATTTAAATTATCTAAGATGTCGGCTCTGGCTATGATGACAAAGCAGCGACGGGGAGTTGCCATGAAAGAGGCCGTGTGGATGTGCGGCGGGGTGGGGTGGGTTAGGGGTTGTGGGGAAGAAGTAGAGAGTCGGGTCAGTTTGGATGGGTTATGGATGGGGTAAAATTCGGTTTGGGGTGTGCCTTATTTAATGGCCAATCAGAAATAGCCATGTGGAATTAATAGAATGTTAAATTAAATCATAAGTCACCCGTTAGAACTAAGGGCACGACTATACCAGATTTTTAATGGTAGGGTCATTCTTAGCAAAATAGGTTAATGATAGGCATTTTTAGACTGGAGTTGATATGTTAGGTGCAGGGCTGGCCCTTTTTCCGTTAAACTTATAAGTGATTTTGAGGATATGTGATTTCACTTGGCACAAAGTGATAAATATGAGAATTAATGTTAGAAATTAATAGTAAAATAAAGCAAACCAATGTGATGAATAGCTGTGGCCCTCGAGCTAAATTGCCCTCGAACCAACTCAGTATGCTTAATGAAAAGTATGAACTGAACAACAGAGTTTAAGAGAGAAAATGTAATATATTGCCTTGTTATGCGTGAATGTGATGATTACAAAGTGATTAGAATTCCCTTTATATAGTAGAGAAGTTCTATTTATGGTACAATTCTAAATATGGAAGGAAGTCTCATGGTTGACTAAATGACCGGTCCTGACTCGACACGTGCGATATTTCCGCCACGTTCTTTGCCCGATCACAGATATCTCGGCTTTCCGTTATTCGACTTAACAGGCTTCCTTCGATCTCGCTCGTTCTCTATCCTGCTTCGATCTCAATCATGGCCGGTTTTGATCTTGACCGGTCATTGATTAATGAGTTTGGCGGTCTATCCCTGTGCCGAGACTCGATACAATGCGAGGCCGAGACTTGGTCTGTCACCCTGACTTCGATCAGCCACACAAAATTAGGCAAGCCCGAATTTGACCGTATACATCTTAACATTTTAATGTTGTCTTTACTGACAACCTCATTTGCTGATTGACATAATGATTTCTTGAAGTTAAATTAGCCCTTAATATATTATGGATATTTTTGGCATATTATAGGAGTATATATTTAATTTATGTGTTAAAAGCCATGTTTGTGTTTACTTACATTTCTTGTCTTGTCAAGTACGATCACCTAAACGAAATCCATACATATGTACGTGTTTATACGAGGGAAAAGAAAGAAGAAGATACCTCCACACCTCAGTGTCTACTGGGTAACTCAAATTTTTGAAGGCCCAAAATAAGATGGACAAAGAAATGTCCAAATAGCATGGAATAACCAGTTTTAGCATTGAAAAAAAAATCATCATTTGTAAAGTTATTGATTAATGTGGAGGTAAAATCTGGCCAAGAGTACCATAACTAAAACACAAAAAGTTTCAGCATAATATGCTACTTTATGGAACTTCTGCATATAAACTTTTAGCATATTATGTTGGAACTCCAGCATATTATGCTAGAATCTCATATGTAAAAAATTCGAACTCCAACATATTGTGCTAGAATTTTTTCGTATTTTTAGGGTATTTTTGTTCAAATTTTATATCTATATGAAAAAGTGTTTCAATTTCGATTAATTTTAAAACTGTAGGTAATTTTTATTTATCAGTTGTAAATCTGGCTATTTTTTAATTTCATCCCAAAGAAATGACATGTTTACTTTTGGTTATGAGGTCAATATTAGGCCTGGACAACACTTGTTTTATGTTTTTTTAGTAACCCACTGACCAGGCCCAATGCTTTAAACCTCACATTAAACAAATTCCTAATGTAGACAGACTATTGGCAAGCACACAAACCTTCATACCTTCAACTTTATAGTTAGGACTTAGGTCGTAACGTACCACGAAAAAGGCAATATCTAAATGGCAATGTTAAAGCAATATTTAGTACAATCAGACTTTTCTATAATAGCATCGCTATATAACTGTCATTCACTATAAAAACCAGTTTTTTATGGAATCAATTTGTATGTTACGTTACAAAATACGTTCTAACAACACTTCGATATAACAACCAAAAAATCCGGAATAAATAATGTTGTTATAGAAAGGGTTGATTGTACTCGTCTTTGGTAGTGACCGTTTACCCTCTAAAATGAGCGTTTTAGGCGACAATCTGAACTAGTCAGCCTCGGGTACCGAATAATAGGTAGAAAATCAGAAAATACTCAAGGTCCACAAATTCTCCAATAAGATTAGCTGTATATGTTAAAAGAAGAGGACCAAAGTAAAACATTTAAGGCTTTACAACTAAGTTAGAGGTGTAAAATATATTTATTAACGAGACTAATAAATGGGAAAATTTAAGAGTATAGAAAACGTGTTTTTTTTGGTTGACCATTAACAGTGTACACGGTGAAATCTGGGATACTAATTTCTCCTCGACTGAACACTTCGAAGGGTGATCCCGGGAGCCCGGGATATCGGGCCGGTCACTTCCTGCAAGATCGAGCGGCGCTCCGCCAAGGATAATGATTGCCGAAGCCTCATCGAATGCAGGTATCTCTCAAAGAATGCACCCGGGGTCGATCAAGATTATTCAAGCAGCTCGGTATCGTCCCACGCACACATCGTGGAGTTAATCGGTTGTCCCATCCTATTTCCTGCATCATGCAACGTATCTTGTACTAAGATTGGACTTCCCCTTTTTTATAAAAGGGGAGTCACTAACACCCTGTAAAGGCAGAGCTCCAACTATTCTATAAAAGTGCAATAATATCTTATCTCTCTCCTTCTCCTCTCTAATTCGCTTGTCCTCACTGGCTCGAAGTCATTTAGCTTTGCTATCTTTTTGTCTATTCTTTGTTTGTCACGTGATATTGACCCGAAGCACCTCGAGATTCATCGCTTTCTTACTTGTTCTTCGTCATATAGCTTAGTATTGGCCATAAAGAGCCTTGCTTAATTATATCTTCAACTGTTATCCCATCCCCGACTATCCCCGATAGCTCGAGCTCGACCCCCAGGTCCTTCATCGATCAGACTTATACCCGGGCAGCAGACCCTACGGTTCAATTACTATCTCGTTTTAGCTAAATTTTCATCATTAGATTCCATATTATTGTAAGCACGTGATTTTTGCTTCACGGACAATCGCTCCAAAAGAAAATAAAAATAGTGGCAAAAGGCTTCGCTGTACAAATTTTCGGTCTTTCCGTGACATGTTCTGTTAGTCGTTTGTGAGTCTGTCCATTTTGCATCTAGTCATTATCAAACAAAAATACAAAATATGCATGTCAGGGTGATTAAACCATAATTCGGTCAGTAAAAGAAAATTCAAAAATATATGTGCATCGTTCGTTCTAGGCTTTTAGTTAACTTACCGAAATATTTTTGTGATAATTGTGTTAAAATGTTGCATTGTTGTTGGTTTTAATTTCATTATTTTATTGTTTGTTATTTCATTTTTTTGTTTTAAAAGAAAAATAAAATAGAAAAACAAAAAAAGAGGGATTGAAAAACGGGTTAGGCCCAGGAAATAAAACAAAAAAATGGGCCCAAACCAGCACAAGTCCGGTCCAGACTAGGCCTGCCCAGGCACCTCCTGAAACGACGTCGTTTCAGGGACGGTTAATCTGGGCCGTTCATTCCCATTGATCCAACGGATCCAGGCCCTCCTCTAAACCCGTCAACATGACCCGATCCAATCCCCTACCCGGTCTTAACCCACTATCATCTCCCGAACGACGTCGTCTCTCCTCAATGAGTAGATCCTGGCCCTTGATCTCAATTGATCCAATGGCCAGGATCTAAACCCTCAATACATATATAAACCTAACCCCTTACCCCCACGCCCCAAGCCACACCCCCACTTCAGCCACTGTTCACCATCTTCCCCAGGACCCCTTTCCTCTCAAACCCTAGCAGCCTAGGTTTTCCCCCGTGAGCCCGGTAACCACAGTTCCGATGACCACCAAAATAACATCCCCGATGCACCCAACCATCCTGAACATGAATCCGTTAACCTTTCACCTCGAATCAACCCGTAGCTTCGAGTAAAAAACCAGATCTACACCGATTGACCCCAAACTCACACCACGGCCCCTCCTGACCTCCCTCACCCCCTGAATGGCTTAGGTTCCGTTCGAATCTGACTGGAATTGAACGGTTCCCAAATCGAACCTCAAGAGCCCTAGGATTCAGATCTATGGGTTTTTGTCCGAATCAGTGTCAGGATCAGGGCCTAGCAGACTTTTACCGAAGTGTTTTCAGTTGAGAACGCTTCGGTTAAAGTCCATTAGACCCCAAAATCACCTAGCCCGCGTTCGAGCATTGAGTCAGTCTTAGTTTCAGGTCCCGGAGGTATTTTTCCTTTTATTTTGTCATCTTAAACTCTATCTGTCATACATGTTCTGGTTTGTTTTGGTTTCTGACTCGTCTATCCCTGTGTGTACATTTTGAGTTTAAAGTTGATTTGTTTGTTGATTTTGTTGGTTGTTCGATGTATATTATAGTTCGCGTAGTCGTTTAAATAAGCATCGTCAACTAAATTCACTTGAAAGATTAGAAAATCAGGAGTTGCATTTCAGTATTGATTACTATGCCTGTTTCTTGTTGGTGTTACTTGTATCGGCATGACCAACTTGTACCCTTTAATTGGCACCCACGTTTGATTAAATTTGGAATCATTGGTTTGAATTTAGGCTGAAAATTGATTGTTAACTGTGGAAAGCTAACAGATTCACCTGAAGGCAGCATTGAGTCTAAGTTAAGTAGTCAGTAGTTAGCTGAAATCAAAGAGGTTTATATACTAATTATTAAGAGTTATGGTAATACAGTGACATGCAAGGTTAAGGGTAGTTTTGGCATAAGACAAAGTCTGATTAGGGGGTTTAACTTAAGAATATGTCAAGTGTTAATTAAAATACTATTAACCTAATAACAATGGGGAACAAAACATAAGAGCATGGGTTCAAATGAATACTTTATTTCACCCATAATCCTTGATTAGAGCAATAGGACAAAGCATGGGGGGCTGATTAAGTTTACCGAGAAAGATGCCTTTAGGCATGGGGAGTTAAGGGGTATGGGCAGATTGCAACTGGCAGGATCCAGGCAGCTTGACTGCACTGGGTTGTTGGCTTATAAATAAGCTGTTGCAGAACTAAAAAAGGGCTGGACTTTTAGTCTTCAGAAAAAGAGAAAACAAAAGGGGGAAATTTTGAGAACACTTTAACCAATCACTGCCCAAAACTGCACGAGGGGTTAAATTGGTTGGGCTATCCTGGCCAAGCCAGTTATTCTAACCAGGGTCATTACTATTCCATTAAGAGAAAGGCTGTGTGTTTTCTGCTGTGATTGTTACTATACTGAGTTTCCTGTGGGCTGTGGTTCGAGTCTTAGTCTTCCTGATTGCTGGAACTGTATCGGGTATTAGCTGAGCTTTGGGGTTATTGGGTTTTCTGTTGCTGTCACATTTGGTATCTTGGATTTTCTACTGGTTCATTACTCTTTTTCTGGGATTGTTTGTTTGGGCCTCGACCATCTGTGGTTTCTGTTGTTCTGGAAACTGTTGCTATTTGTCTGTTGGACTGTGGAGAGCATTTGTGGCTGTTGGTTTGTTGTTGAGTTGTTACTGTTTGGTTGTTGTTGCTGTGTTTGTTGCATACCACTCAGCTGATCATTTTCTCCCTCCTGTTGTCCTCTATACCAGGTACACAAATATATTACCAATGTAACTTGAAAAGTTTGAGCATGAATGGAGAAGATCTGCAGAT
Organism: Nicotiana tabacum; assembly: GCF_000715075.1. Taxonomy (NCBI): domain Eukaryota; kingdom Viridiplantae; phylum Streptophyta; class Magnoliopsida; order Solanales; family Solanaceae; genus Nicotiana; species Nicotiana tabacum. The sequence goes on along the minus strand of NC_134097.1, from coordinate 99,421,235 downwards.
GTCTATATATACATAGAATATTATGTTAGACCTCATATAATGTATAATAGTTTACCTTCTTGTTTTGGATACTAAAGTTAGCTTACAGTCCTAGTAAACTGTCAATGAATGGTAGTTGAATGTTAGATTGTGTATATAGGATGGTGATAAGAGTATGCCCAAGGCAGTGGGTTGTATCTCAGATTTAATGCAATAGTGTAGTATAAACAAGTAATGTATGCGAAGCATGAAAATCGTACACTATAAATTAATTTCTTTCCTTTCCAATACATGTTCCGTATATAACTGCTAAAACCTTTTTTAGATAAAGAACACGGTTTACAATCTCAACCCCACGAGAAGTCGAGCCCGGGTCAAAACAGACCCGGCAGGCTCGCATCGAACAAGCAGTGGCCCGGGTCTGGCCAATCATGCTTGGGCTGGATTTGGGCCCGTGGTTACTGGATCGGCTGACTGTGTATGCAGCCCCGTTTCGGATTTTTTTTAAGCCTTTCTGAATGTTGTTACAACATCTTCAAACATGTAATCAATTAGGACTTTCTACTGTTTTCAATTGATAGAGACAAACACGACAAGAAACGTAGTTGCTATAAGATATCCCTTTAAAATAAGAACGAGATGAGCCTCGATGAAATAAACAAAACGCGCAGATGCGGGGCCCTTGTTAAATGTATATTATTGAAGCATTTAGTTTCCAGGACGGGTTGCTTAGCAAATCTCGCAACCTTCCTGAAATGACAACACGTTAGTCTCTTTAGGATACGCTTTAATAAACTTTACCTTCTTAAACTCGGGTGCACATTTATGTGACCCAAATCCAAATCTCGACGGATTCGAAATGCCTTTCTAATCACGGGTACATTGACTGTGACGTAGTTCGAGATGCATGTCCATGACGTTGCAAATTCATTAAAAATAAAGAACGAGATGAGCCTCGCCAAATAAAATACAAATTGCGGGGCCCTCAATAAATATTGCTTTAAAAATTGTTTAGACTTCGGGATGGACCGTTTAGTAAAATTTCACGGTCCTACCCAAAATAAATACGCTAGTCGCTTTAGGCGCGCCTTTAATAATTTAATTTCCTTAAACTCGGGTGCACATTGATGTGACCCAAATCCAAATCTCAACGGAGTCAAAGCGTGTCGATGACCACGGGTACATTGATTGTAACGTGGTTCGAGATACATTTTATAATGTTGCAATTCTTGATAAAAATAACGGTAAATGATAAAAGCGGTTGAAAGATAAAATTTGCACATAAGTTCGTATTGTATTTAAAATCAGATAATCAAGCCGAATATAACAGTTGAGCGACCGTGCTGGAACCACGGAATTCGGGAATGCCTAACACCTTCTCCCGGGTTAACAAAATTCCTTATCCGGATTTCTGGTACGCAGACTGTAATATAGAGTCATTCTTTTCCTCGATTCGGGATTAAAATTGGTGACTTGGGACACCCTAAATCTCCCAAGTGGCGACTCTGAAATAAATAAACTCATCCTGTTTCGATTGTCCTTTAATTGGAAAAACTCCCTTGTACCCTCTCGAGTGCGGAAAAAGGAGGTGTGACAGCTCTGGCGACTCCGCTGGGGACGGCACCCAGAACCACTGGTTCAGGGTTAAGAATTCGAGCTTAGAATAATTGTTACTATTTGGTTTTATTTATTATCTGATTTTATTACATGTTTTGAGCCTAATGTGCTAAGTGTTGCTTTTACCGCCTTGATATTATTTGGACTGTATATATAAACTGTGCCGAAACCCTTCTCTTCTCTCTTGAGGAGCGCACGCTGGTCGTGGCTTCTTTCTGTTAGTGTCATATGCCAAAATAGAACGAGGATTCGGAGGAGTTGCAAAGTCGGATGGCCTTTTGGTTACCGGTACACAGCTCCCATCCTCGGCTCGAGTTGTCCGCTCGGGTAAGCCAGGTCTAGAACAAGCACCTAGGTTTTACAGCTTAGCATAACATAACTTCATGCCGGATCCCTAGTAGGAACGCTTATTTGCATCATGTGCATTTGACTTAGGGGACTCAGCACAGGGGCTGGGTCCGTCTAGGACAGGCAACCTGAGAATAAAGACCATCCTGCTACATCCTGTTTGCTTTATGCATCTACTTGTTTCAAGGCTTGCATGCTGACCGGTTTCTGAATATCGGGAATGTTTGGAAAAGGAAGAGGAATAACGGTTAAGGGGTTACTTATTTATTCTTGAAAAGTCACAAAAATGTTCAAAGCTCTGCCAGAATTTTGAAAAAATGTGTGTCTTATTAATTTGTTTTAAAAAAGAAAAAAAGGAGTCTTTGATTCATTTTTAAGAGAAAAATAGGGTGTCCCCAAAACTACGTCAGTTTGATTCTCGCATGGTGCGGGATACGTAGGCAACCCCCATCGGGCTCAACTTGTTTTTCAAAATATAGGTACAATCCAAAGAACGAAAGTTCTTAAGGTAACATCATGCTTTTTTGAAAAACAACCAAATTTCATTTTTTCTTTTAGAAGTGTGTCAATTTGGTATTTGAGTCTAATGAGTCTGGATCTTTGCTTAATCACCCCAATGCTCATGCAGAATGAGTATGAGTCCAAGTTTGCCGGTAACAGTTAGAAGCAAAATCCCCCTGGAAGTGCGATTATGGTGGGAGGATTTGGAAAGTTCAGAGCAAGACAAGATCAAACTGCACCTGGGAGGTTTGGTTGATTTGTTGAAAGTTAGGCCTCAGTGCGACATCATAAAGGCTTTAGTTACATTTTGGGATCCAGCCCACAATGTGTTCCGTTTCTCAGATTTTGAACTCACCCCAACCTTAGAAGAAATGGCGGGTTACATGGACGTCACTGAAGGTTTGAGACACAAATACCTGATCGCTCCAAGGGCTGTGAATTCACACAAATTCATGGATCTGTTGAAGATAAGCAAAGGAGTCCCATACGCTGAACTGGATAGAGGTTTTTCTACCCTACAATTCATATACCAGAGGTACGGGAGCAAAGGAGGATTTAATGATCCAGAAAGTGGTATTTGTAGCAGGGGAAATCTGGTAAAATGGAATGAGCATAGGCGGTTCGCTTTTATGGTGGCATTTTTGGGCCTTGTGGTGTTTCCCCGAAAAGATAGAAATATCGATCTAAAGGTGGCTGGAATCGTCAAAATCTTGATTACCAACGATAAAAGCATCCTTGCTCCCATGATAATGTCAGAAATATACCGAGCCCTCACAGCTTGTAAAGCTGGAGCAGACTTCTTCGAAGGGTGCAACTTGTTGTTACAGATGTGGATGATCGAACACTTGTGTCACCATCCTCAGTATATGCACTACATGTCTACAAATGGGGGCTGCATCGAGGGTTATAGCCTAAGGGTTTCAGGTTTTCGATCACCGGGAGGGTTTGAAGAATGGATATCCTATCTCCGGATCATCACCGCAGACCAAGTAAACTGGACTTTGGGTTGGCTTTCTGTGGAAGAAATCATATACATGCCCGCCACTGGTCCTCACTTCCTCTTGATGGGACTCAGGGGTATTCAACCTTATGCCCCTTACAGGGTAATGAGACAGTTGGGAAGATGTCAAGTACTACACCCGGACGAAGATCTCAGCACTTATGCAGTCGAGGTCAGCAGTGACGGCCAATTTCCTGAAAAGACAGTTCGTTGCATATGGAGTGAATGCCAGTACTTAACGGCAAATACCCGGGTAAATGATGTGTCTAGAGGTGAAGTCTCGCCGGCCTATCTCACTTGGCAGAACAAGAAGAGCATCGTGAAACGACCAACCAAACGGCCTCACCTCCGAAGTTTTGTTGAGTCATCGCAAGAACAATGGGATTGGCTCGCAAAAGAGGAAGGTTACCTGGTTGAAATTAGGAAGTTGAAGCGACAAATTGAAAGGATGGTATTCGAAAACAACGTGCGAGTCGCCCAAGAGCAGGCTGAAAAAGACAAGTTAACCCAAGAGAACCAAACCCTGAGGGCCCGCCTTCGCCAAGCCAGTAAGAATAACATCGACCGACAGAAGCGCTGCTCCGACGAAAGATTGATAGCCAGTTTGAGAAATCAGGTCATCCAGAGCCAAGAAGAATTAGACCAATCAAAGGCTTGCATAGCAAGGATGAGGGCCAAATGGGCAGAAGGTACAATGGCCCGGAGGAAGCGCCTACAGCAAGTCATGAGGAATTGTGAACTGAGCGTCAAAGCAGCAAAGGAAACAAATTCCGCTTTGCAAGAGCGGATCTTCAAGCAAACACAAGATGCCCAGGCCGACCGGAGACGCTATTACAATACAATGACAAGGATGGAAAGGCAAATGGATATATTCCAGGATCAGCTCGCCGCCAATGCACAAACGCTAGGATTAAAGAGCTGACAGATAAGGCAATTGTTCGCAGAAAGGGACAACATTCGGGCAAGAATTGACGAAGTCGGGCATTACATCTACCTAAAATGTTTGGCATGCGAGCAGACACCTCGGGAAAACCTCATTGCTTCCATCATGGGCTGCGTCCATCGGATTATGAACGAGTTGAAGAGCTTGCAACGAGACCTTACACCCAGGGCCGCGAAAGGGCCGAAAGATGCCTCGTGGGTCCCTAAGTTGGAAAATTAGTTGTTAATCGAGTCCTGGTTGTTTTGTTTGTTGTCTCCCCAATGTTGTTTTCTTTTCCTCAAACCAAGTTTAAAACCCTGGAGTCTGTACTGTTGCTATTTTGTTTGAAGTAATGTGTAATAGCAAATTTTGATAATGAAATTAAGTGACTCCGGAAGAATTTCTATGTGTCTATACTTTGAGGCAGAACTACGCCTGGTCTGATTCACGCGGGGACGTGATACGTAGGCAATCCCCATAAGATTCGACCGCTTTTAATAAATAAAGAAAAGAAAATGTAAATAAAATAAAACGCGGGGTTCCGCAGAATACTTTAAAAAGAGACGAATGAACAAACTGGGATGACGCATGTGGTTTGAAGCAAAGCATGTAGAAACGGTTAACTGCCTAGGTGCATTGCATCCTCTATGTGTTATGATCAAATCTGTTAAGCTCTAACACTAACAAAGTTTGTTGTTGTCTGATACCAGACAGTTAGTTGTTAAAGAATTCTGGCAACACATTCATACCAAACCAGATCCAAAGGACCGGTAGCAACAAGCATGACTACTTCAGAGAATAGTAATGAGGAAGAAAGGCCGATGAGCCAGTTGCTAAAAGAGGCAATGGAAAAGATTGAAAGGATGGGACTAGAGATGCATGCAATGCAGCTAGCCCTGGCCAAAACGCAAAAGAGCCCCGAGACACTGGGACACGTGCCGGAGTACCCTCACTCTGGCCCTTCCACAAGCCGCCCAAATCCCCTCTATCATCAAGAAAGAAGCCCTCATGACTCCCAAGCTCCACCACCCCATCAACCTCTCCCAACACCCAATATTCCCATTTTTGTGGGACCTGCATCAGCCCCTTTGCAGCGAACGACCAGTGAGCCATTGTTTCAGGCTCACGATACACAATACTATCCCCCTGAGCCTACATTCCACGCACCGGAACCACAGGCTTACAATCCCCATTTGGAAGTACCGGCAGAGGTTGAGAAGCCGGTTAAGGCCCCTGAACAGGATGAAGTGTTAAGAAAGTTCAAAAGCCTGGAGCAATCCTTCAGGAACTTGCACGGGCTGGGCAATCAAGTCAGCGTGGCATACAAAGATCTGTGCCCTTTCCCAGATGTCCAACTCCCGGCTGGGTTCAAGATGCCCAAGTTTGATTTATATGAAGGGCACGGTGATCCCATGGCACATTTGCGGGGATTCTGTAGCAAAATGAGAGGGGCAGGAGGCAAGGATGAGCTTTTGATAGCTTATTTCGGCCAAAGTCTGAGCGGATCTGCACTGGAATGGTATACCAGGCAGGATTTCAGCAGGTGGTACACGTGGGATGACCTGGCGCAGGCTTTTGCAGGTCATTTCCAGTACAATCTGGAGATAGTTCCTGACCGTCTCACGTTACTGAGAACTGGGAAGAAACCCGGGGAAAGTTTTCGCGAGTTCGGGTTCCGCTGGAGAGAACAAGCAGCTAGGGTCGATCCTCCCATGAGAGAGAGAGAGATGGTAGACTACTTTTTGCAGACATTGGATCCAACCTACTTTGGTCACTTGGTGACAACGGTTGGAAAATCTTTCAACGAGGTGGTCAAAATAGGGGTCATGATAGAAGAAGGTTTGAGGTCGGACAAGATCTTAAACTATTCGGCACTTAAGGCCACAACCCAGGCTATTCAAAGCGGCACGGGAGGTGCGTTAAGAAGAAAGAAAGAAGAGGTTGCCACGATCGAGGCAGGCAGTTGGTCCAGGGCTGGCAGGCCACACTACAACCAACCCAGGCCTCACAGGTCAAACTACCCATACAACCCACCACAAAATTTCTATCCACCTCGAGAACCACATTGTTCCGTACACCAAGCCCAGGTATACACTCAGCCTCCGGTTCGCCCACAATGGCGCGCACCGGCTCCCCAGAACATATGTGCACCACCACAAAACACTTACCCTCCACCAAGGGCATATAGAAATCCTTCGGGGGCAGGTTTCCGGGGAAATCCAGATGCTAGGAATGACAGGTTGCGGAAGCAAAGAACCTTCACCGAATTGGGAGAAACCTACACCGCTGTGTTCCACAAGCTGCGGCAATTGGGTTTGGTTAGTCCTGTCCATACTCGGGAACCAAATCCCCCGCCTCAGAATTTGGATCGTTCAATCAGTTGTGAATACTGTTCAAGGATGCTCGGGCACGATACCGAGAAGTGCTGGAAGTTAAGGCATGCCATACAGGATCTTATTGACACCAATAAGATCGAGGTCCAGACACCAGAGGCTCCTAACATCAACCAAAACCCACTGCCAGCGCACCACGAAACTCACATGATTGAGTTGGTGTGTGAGGGAGGAGAATTAAGAAAACCCTCACAAACAGTGATGATGATCCAAGCTGCCCCAAAAGAAGTCTTAACCAGTGGAGAAACAAATGTGCAGTCACAGGGAGAAGGCGTCAAGCCGGTAGTAATATGGGGGAAGAGCCCGTCCGTCATAGCAAGCAAACCTGAGCCAAGCAAGTTGGTAATACCAGGGATCCTGCCCACACCGGCAGTCATGTTGAAAAGGGTATGTAGAGAACGGGTGACCATAAAGCCGGTGGTCCAACTGCCAATGCTTGACAGCAGGGCTGTGCCCTGGAAATATGAAAAAGCAGTGGTGACATACCAAGGAAAACAGGTGGAAGAAGTCAGTTGTGAAGCGCAAGGGCTGACTCGATCAGGTCGATGCTTTGCTCCGGTGGAGTTAAGAAAAACCAACCCAGTGGCAACCAAGAAGCCAGTGTCAGAAGAAGAGGCTGAAGACTTCCTGAGGAAGATGAAAGTACAAGACTATTCTGTGGTTGAGCAGCTGAGAAAAACACCTGCCCAGATCTCACTATTGTCATTACTCCTCCATTCCGAGGAACATCGTCGGGCCCTGTTAAAGATATTGAACGAGGCCCATGTACCCAGTGAGATTTCTGTAAACCACCTGGAAACCATTGCCAGCAAGATTTTCGAGGTGAACAGAGTGACATTCTCAGACGATGACCTGCCAGTGGAAGGAACGGAGCACAATAAAGCTCTATACCTAGCTGTCAAATGTGAAGACTCGGTGGTAACCCGAGTATTGGTGGATAACGGCTCAAGCGCCAATATTTGTCCATTATCCACCCTGGACCAGTTAAAGGTTGACCGTGGAAGAATCCGGGAGAATAGCATCTGTGTCCGAGGGTTTGACGGAAACGGAACAGCCACTGTGGGGGATGTTGTACTTGAACTAACCATTGGCCCGGTCCTGTTTACCATGGAATTCCAGGTATTGGACGCCACAGTATCTTACAACTTGCTGTTAGGACGACCCTGGATTCACGTAGCTAAAGCGGTGCCTTCCACCCTACATCAGACAGTGAAGTTCGAGTGGGAAAGACAAGAGGTCGTGTTGCACGGCGAGGATACGACATGCACCATGGGCGGAACCATTGTGCCTTTCATAGAGACCACTGATGACAAGAGTCCCTGGGTCTACCAGATTCTCGATACAGGGTCGGCCAACAAAATTTCTGAAGGAGAAATCATCCCGCACCCTAGGGTGACTACCGCAACAGTCATGATGGTATCAGAAATGCTGGGTAATGGGTTTGTGCCGGGAAAAGGCCTGGGAGTTGAACTTCAAGGGATAGTCCAACCTGTCTCCCTTCCTAAGAATCTGGAAACTTTCGGGTTGGGGTTCAAACCAACCGCAGCAGACAGGAAGCAAGCGTGAAAAATGAAGAAGATAGTCTGGTCCCTGCCTAAACCAGTGCCACGCCTCTCAAGGTCTTTTGTTAAAGCAAGTGCCAAGGGGTCAGCGATCCCAAAGATTCGAGGACCTTTGATCGGTATAAATGAAGACCTGAATCAGAGTTTTGAGAGGCTATTGGCGGATGTCAGTATGGTGGAAGCTGGAGAAGGTTCCAGCCGAGCAGAGATACAATTTGTGGGGCCTGAGGCCAAGACCAACAATTGGACGGTTACTCCTCTTCCTGTCCGAGGGGAGTCTTGGTAGTAGGCTTTGATTAATGTTTGTTTGTTTGTTTGTTTGAGCGGATTATTCAAGGGTGTAATCCCAATTTTACTTTCGTTTTGTAAAAGTGTGAACCCTTTTTATCCTGCAAATTTAATAAAGTTCTTTTCTTTTGTCCCATTTTAATTTCTTGTTTTGTTCTTTTTCTTTCTGAACAGTTCTCTTTTTACTGGTCCTAATGACATGGCATGCACAGCGGATCTTCGACCTAGTCTAAATAATCAATCTGAATCTGACTCAATGATGCAAGAGGTCGTTTGTGATAATGAATCCGAAGGTGACGAAGGGGAAACCTTCGAAGAAATAAACCGAGAACTGTGCCAATTTGAAGAGAAACCCAAGCCTAACCTAAATGACACTGAGGCTGTGAACCTAGGAGACGCTGATAACATCCAAGAGACCAAAATTAGCATCCACATTGAGCCGAATGTCAAAGCAGAATTGATCGAAACTCTCAGGGAATTCAAAGATGTTTTTGCATGGTCATATGATGATATGCCTGGATTGAGCACCGATTTAGTGGTTCACAAATTGCCCACTGACCCGGCATACCCTCCGGTCAAGCAAAAACTAAGGAAATTTAAAACAGAAATGAGTGTAAAGATCAAAGAAGAAGTGATTAAGCAGTTGCAATCGAAGGTCATTCGGGTCACTCGATATCCCGAGTGGTTGGCCAATGTGGTACCAGTCCCAAAGAAGGATGGAAAAATCAGGGTGTGCGTCGACTACCGCAACCTCAACAAAGCAAGTCCCAAGGACAATTTCCCGTTACCCAACATTCATATCCTGATCGATAATTGCGCTGGGCGCGAGATCGGATCCTTTGTGGATTGCTATGCAGGTTATCATCAGATCCTAATGGACGAAGAGGATGCTGAGAAGACAGCATTTATTACGCCATGGGGGACCTACTGCTATCGGGTAATGCCGTTCGGGTTAAAGAACGCTGGGGCAACGTACATGCGAGCAATGACTGCTGTGTTTCATGACATGATACACAAAGAAATAGAGGTGTACGTCGATGATGTGATCATCAAATCTTGGCATCAGGAGGACCATGTGGCAGACCTAAGGAGATTTTTCCAAAGACTCCGGAGGTATGATATCAAGCTTAACCCGGCCAAATGCGCATTCGGGGTTCCATCAGGAAAGTTGCTAGGCTTCATCGTCAGTCGACGGGGGATTGAGTTAGACCCATCCAAAATTGAATCCATCCGAGACTTGCCACCGCCAAGGAACAAAACAGAGGTAATGAGTTTGCTGGGTAGACTCAATTACATCAGCAGGTTCATCGCTCAACTCACAGCAACTTGTGAGCCCATATTTCGGCTACTGAGAAAGGATGCTGCAGTAGGTTGGACGGCAGAGTGTCAGGAGGCTTTCGACCAAATCAAAGGGTATCTGTCTAATCCACCCGTATTGGTCCCGCCTAAGCCCGGGAAACCTCTAATCCTTTACCTGACGGTTTTAGAAAATTCATTTGGTTGTGTACTGGGGCAACATGATGACACAGGAAGGAAGGAGCAGGCCATCTACTATCTTAGCAAGAAATTCACAGTGCATGAGGTCAAGTACACTCAACTCGAGAAAACATGTTGCGCCCTAACTTGGGTAGCTCAGAAATTGAAGCACTACCTGTCTTCGTATACTACTTATCTCATATCCCGCTTGGACCCATTGAAGTATATCTTTCAGAAACCTATGCCCACGGGAAGGTTGGCAAAGTGGCAAATTCTGCTCACAGAGTTTGATATCATCTACGTAACGAGGACGGCCATGAAAGCCCAGGCACTGGCAGACCATTTGGCAGAGAATCCCGTTGATGAAAAATACGAGCCCTTAAGAACGTATTTTCCTGACGAAGAGGTGATGCATACGAATGAGTTGGAATTACCCGAGGAACCGGGTTGGAAGCTTTTCTTCGATGGAGCTGCGAACGCAAAAGGGGTTGGAATAGGAGCAGTACTCATTTCTGAAACAGGACGGCATTATCCTGTTACGGCTCAACTGCGCTTCTATTGCACCAACAATATGTCCGAATATGAGGCTTGCATTCTGGGTCTGCGCCTGGCTGCCGACATGGATGTCCAAGACGTTTTGGTCTTGGGAGACTCGGACCTCTTGATACATCAAATTCAGGGAGAATGGGAAACACGAGATCTAAAACTCGTACCATACCGACAATGCTTGCATGATCTGAGCAAGCAATTTCGATCGGTAAAGTTCAAACACATCCCGAGAGTTCACAATGAGGTTGCGGATGCCTTAGCCACCTTAGCATCAATGCTGCACCACCCTGACAAAATGTATATTGATCCTCTACACATCCAGGTCCGTGATCAGCACGTCTACTGCAATGCCATAGAAGAAGAAGCGGATGGCGAACCCTGGTTTCATGATATCAAAGAATACCTCAGGATGGGGATATATCTAGAACATACCTCTGGAGACCAAAAAAGAGCCCTCCGGCGTTTGTCGAATGGTTTCTTCCTCAGTGGGGGAATATTGTACAAAAGAACCCCGGATCTGGGATTGTTGAGATGCATAGACGCCAGGCAGGCAACAACGGTCATGGCAGAAGTACATGCTGGAGTTTGTGGGCCACACATGAGTGGATATGTATTGGCAAGAAAAATCCTTCGAACAGGGTGTTATTGGCTCACCATGGAACACGACTGTATCACTTTCGTGAGGAAATACCATCAGTGCCAGATACATGGAGACTTGATTCACTCTCCGCCAACAGAGTTACATACGATGTCAGCACCCTGGCCGTTTGTAGCATGGGGCATGGATGTCATTGGGCCCATTGAGCCAGCAGCGTCCAACGGTCATAGGTTCATTCTAGTGACCATCGATTACTTCACCAAATGGGTTGAGGCTAAAACCTTCAAATCAGTAACTAAGAAGGCAGTGGTGGACTTTGTTCACTCCCATATCATCTGTAGATTTGGGATCCCAAAAGTGATCATCACGGATAACGGTGCGAATCTTAATAGCAGCTTGATGAGAGAGGTATGCCAACAATTTAAGATTACACACCACAATTCCGCCCCATATCGTCCCAAGGCGAATGGAGCAGTCGAAGCAGCCAATAAGAATATCAAGAAGATACTGCGAAAAATGGTGGAAGGGTCCAGACAGTGGCACGAGAAATTACCCTTTGCTTTGTTGGGTTACCGCACTACCGTCCGGACTTCCATAGGCACAACTCCTTATTTGTTGGTGTATGGAACTGAGGCCGTGATACCAGCGGAGGTCGAAATTCCGTCCCTCCGAATTGTCGCTGAAGCCGGAATTGATGATGATGAATGGATCAAAGCTCGATTGGAACAGTTGAGCCTGATAGATGAGAAAAGATTGGCAGCAGTGTGCCATGGTCAGCTGTACCAGAAGAGAATGGCAAGAGCGTATAATAAAAAGGTGCGCCCCAGGAAGTTTGAAGTAGGGCAGCAGGTATTGAAGAAGATCCTCCCACATCAGGTCGAGGCAAAAGGCAAATTCGCCCCAAATTGGCAAGGGCCTTATATCGTGACCAGAATATTGTCCAACGGTGCTTTGTGTTTGACAGATGTCGAAGGTAGATGTGTCGACATGACTATCAATTCAGATGCAGTCAAGAGATATTATGCGTAATTTCTTTAAATTATGGCAATTTTGGTTTATTTGTTTGTATTTGGCATTTGTTGAATAATGAGATGACGGAGGCAATTCTTTCTTCTATCCAAACACTTTTAACCCTCGCTTCCCCCTTTGAGCCTTAAGCAAATTCTTTCAATACCCCTCTTTTGGAATCACTAATGGGAAAGATACGAAAAAAAAAAGAGAAAAGAAAAGAAAGGAAAAGAAAAGAAAAGAAAAAGAAAAGGAAAAGAAAATGAAAAGAAAGAAAAGAAAAATCAAGGAATATAAAACCGTGGGAACTATGTTTGACCTGATTCCTCAAAGAGGATACGTAGCCGCCTCACGGCTCGGTCATAGTGTGCATTATAGCACATATAGGATGCATAATGTACATAGTGTGCACAATGTAGCACCATGTGCGTAACGCACATAACTCAACATAAGCGTAAAAAAATAAATCCCCCAAGCAAGAAAACTGGGGCAGAGGTTATGTTTTAAGTTCCAACAAAGGTTTGATTCCAAAAAATGTTGCACATCACCCTTCAAGTTGTTTTCATTTTATAGCCTTTCTTCAAACCCACACCAAAACCAACATCGACATCCAAAAGACCTCCCGATCAATGTTCGAGAGATGCCAAATCCGGCAAATAAGGCCGAGAATAATACACTGATCCCCAGCAAAGAAAAGGATTGTAAGACTGGGAATGAGTTGATAGTCAAAAGAATCCCCGGAAGAGAGGGTCGTATCTACAAACACACTGGATTCTCGAAAGAAATAAAATGAGAGAGTCTTATCGGTGAAAACCTTCACAGGCACCGAAAGGCGATGTAAGATGAGGGATATGAAATGAGAGAGTCTTATTGGTGAAAACCTTCGCGGGCACCATAAGGCGCCGGGAGATGAGAGAAAAGAGAGAGTCTCATTAGTGAAAACCCCTCGAAGGGCACTATGAGGCGACAAGACGAATCAACAAAAGCTACCACATTTGCAACAGCATGGACGGTCACTTATCATCCCCAGCAAGTCAGACTATTCGGCAAATCGATTGATACAAATAGATTGGGTCGGGAATCCATGGTGCACGTCATGATCATGAGGACCAGTTGTGTCCTCCAGATAAGTTCTTTGGATTGTCTCCTCCCACAAAAAATATTGGTTCAGAAAGATTTTCTCCTTTCCGTATCTTTTATTTCTTTCCTTAAAATGTGTCTTGAAAGGATTTTTCAAAGCTTACTACCAGAAACCAAAGGGGAATTCATCCAATGCAGGATAATACAAACAGTCTTAAAGGCCGGTCCCAGGCAATGCAGGGATTGTGCCCGGAAATTTTGGAAGAAGTAAGCTCCAAAAGGGAGTGGTTTCGGGAGTTAGAAGCAGACTCCCACATCATGTGTTTTAAAGAGAAAGCAGAAAAGGGGATAAATTGAAAACCAATCCCCAGCAGGCTAGAGACCCCCAACAGGCAACCTTGCCCACCAACCAATTATGGGGACAAAGAGCAAGAAAAGGGGGAAGAGAGAAAAATGGCTCGCCAGAAAGGCACCACCACGATTAAAACTGACTAAATCCTTTTGTCTGTTGCAGGAGAGCAAAGAATTGATGATGGCAGCAAGATGCAACGCCATGGAAGTCACCAAAAACCGGGGCAGAAAATTTTCTGCCGATTGTCGAAAATCTTCTCGAAAAACGGGGAAGCAATGCGGGAATACTTTTAAGTTCTAGGTCGCCCACCAGTATAATGCGGGAATACATTTTAAGTTCTAGGTCGCCCACCAGTATAATGCGGGAATACATTTTAAGTTCTAGGTCGCCCACCAGTATAATGCGGGAATACTTTTAAGTTCTAGGTCGCCCACCAGTATAATGCGGGAATACTTTTAAGTTCTAGGTCGCCCACCAGTATAATGCGGGAATACTTTTAAGTTCTAGGTCGCCCACCAGTATAATGCGGGAATACTTTTTAAGTTCTAGGTCGCCCACCAGTATAATGCGGGAATACTTTTTAAGTTCTAGGTCGCCCACCAGTATAATGCGGGAATACTTTTAAGTTCTAGGTCGCCCACCAGTATAATGCGGGAATACTTTTTAAGTTCTAGGTCGCCCACCAGTATAATGCGGGAATACATTTAAGTTCTAGGTCGCCCACCAGTATAATGCGGGAATACATTTAAGTTCTAGGTCGCCCACCAGTATAATGCGGGAATACTTTTAAGCTCTAGGTCGCCCACCAGTATAATGCGGGAATACTTTTAAGTTCTAGGTCGCCCACCAGTATAATGCGGGAATACTTTTAAGTTCTAGGTCGCCCACCAGTATAATGCGGGAATACTTTTAAGTTCTAGGTCGCCCACCAGTATAATGCGGGAATACATTTAAGTTCTAGGTCGCCCACCAGTATAATGCGGGAATACTTTTAAGCTCTAGGTCGCCCACCAGTATAATGCGGGAATACTTTTAAGTTCTAGGTCGCCCACCAGTATAATGCGGGAATACTTTTAAGTTCTAGGTCGCCCACCAGTATAATGCGGGAATACTTTTAAGTTCTAGGTCGCCCACCAGTATAATGCGGGAATACTTTTTAAGTTCTAGGTCGCCCACCAGTATAATGCGGGAATACTTTTAAGTTCTAGGTCGCCCACCAGTATAATGCGGGAATACTTTTAAGTTCTAGGTCGCCCACCAGTATAATGCGGGAATACATTTAAGTTCTAGGTCGCCTACCAGTATAATGCGGGAATACTTTTAAGTTCTAGGTCGCCCACCAGTATAATGCGGGAATACATTTAAGTTCTAGGTCGCCCACCAGTATAATGCGGGAATACATTTAAGTTCTAGGTCGCCCACCAGTATAATGCGGGAATACATTCAGCTCTAGATTTTGGAATCAGTCACCCCACCTGAAGACGGAAGGGTACAACAGAGATCCCCAAATGGGAAACAATGAAATCCCCAGCACCAAGAAGCAGACAACTGCAGAGGCAAGCGCGCAATTCAAAAGGAAAAAGGAACGCGTCTCAAAAGAAGTAGTTTGGGAACGGTGTAGCATGCCAGTATAACAATTTTGATGAAAAGCCATACCACTGAAGAAACCATTGGAAGATTTAAAGAAGAAAGCCATATCCCCAGCAAATCAAGCAAAGTGATGAGAACTGACATTCAAAAAGGTGAAGGACCAGCATCATCTCCAAGTTCACAAAATAAAGGCGTCAGAGGAAAGCGTTAGCCGACAAGAAAGCAAGGCAGCAAGAACAAGTTGAAGATGGATGAGATTTCAGGATCCTCAGTTTAGCTTAGCTTCTTGTTTTCCTTTTAGAGCAATGTAATAGGGAGATCGGTTGAGCAGTAGCATCCTACAGCAGCATACAACAGCGCACAACAACAGCAAACACTACAGTCACACGGTAGTCCCAGCTACCAAAATTTCCCGAACTACATTGACCTGATTCCTGTTTCAGCCCAGGATATGTAGGAAACCTCTGAAGCAAAGGTTCGGTCAAATCTTTTTCAAAAAAAAATGCTTCACACGGAGTATTCGGACGGGCAAAAATCGCTCGCTTTATCTTTGCCCGAAAACCCTTCGTGTCTTCGTGCAAAGAGGGGCAGCTGTAAGCACGTGATTTTTGCTTCACGGACAATCGCTCCAAAAGAAAATAAAAATAGTGGCAAAAGGCTTCGCTGTACAAATTTTCGGTCTTTCCGTGACATGTTCTGTTAGTCGTTTGTGAGTCTGTCCATTTTGCATCTAGTCATTATCAAACAAAAATACAAAATATGCATGTCAGGGTGATTAAACCATAATTCGGTCAGTAAAAGAAAATTCAAAAATATATGTGCATCGTTCGTTCTAGGCTTTTAGTTAACTTACCGAAATATTTTTGTGATAATTGTGTTAAAATGTTGCATTGTTGTTGGTTTTAATTTCATTATTTTATTGTTTGTTATTTCATTTTTTTGTTTTAAAAGAAAAATAAAATAGAAAAACAAAAAAAGAGGGATTGAAAAACGGGTTAGGCCCAGGAAATAAAACAAAAAAATGGGCCCAAACCAGCACAAGTCCGGTCCAGACTAGGCCTGCCCAGGCACCTCCTGAAACGACGTCGTTTCAGGGACGGTTAATCTGGGCCGTTCATTCCCATTGATCCAACAGATCCAGGCCCTCCTCTAAACCCGTCAACATGACCCGATCCAATCCCCTACCCGGTCTTAACCCACTATCATCTCCCGAACGACGTCGTCTCTCCTCAATGAGTAGATCCTGGCCCTTGATCTCAATTGATCCAATGGCCAGGATCTAAACCCTCAATACATATATAAACCTAACCCCTTACCCCCACGCCCCAAGCCACACCCCCACTTCAGCCACTGTTCACCATCTTCCCCAGGACCCCTTTCCTCTCAAACCCTAGCAGCCTAGGTTTTCCCCCGTGAGCCCGGTAACCACAGTTCCGATGACCACCAAAATAACATCCCCGATGCACCCAACCATCCTGAACATGAATCCGTTAACCTTTCACCTCGAATCAACCCGTAGCTTCGAGTAAAAAACCAGATCTACACCGATTGACCCCAAACTCACACCACGGCCCCTCCTGACCTCCCTCACCCCCTGAATGGCTTAGGTTCCGTTCGAATCTGACTGGAATTGAACGGTTCCCAAATCGAACCTCAAGAGCCCTAGGATTCAGATCTATGGGTTTTTGTCCGAATCAGTGTCAGGATCAGGGCCTAGCAGACTTTTACCGAAGTGTTTTCAGTTGAGAACGCTTCGGTTAAAGTCCATTAGACCCCAAAATCACCTGGCCCGCGTTCGAGCATTGAGTCAGTCTTAGTTTCAGGTCCCGGAGGTATTTTTTCTTTTATTTTGTCATCTTAAACTCTATCTGTCATACATGTTCTGGTTTGTTTTGGTTTCTGACTCGTCTATCCCTGTGTGTACATTTTGAGTTTAAAGTTGATTTGTTTGTTGATTTTGTTGGTTGTTCGATGTATATTATAGTTCGCGTAGTCGTTTAAATAAGCATCGTCAACTAAATTCACTTGAAAGATTAGAAAATCAGGAGTTGCATTTCAGTATTGATTACTATGCCTGTTTCTTGTTGGTGTTACTTGTATCGGCATGACCAACTTGTACCCTTTAATTGGCACCCACGTTTGATTAAATTGGAATCATTGGTTTGAATTTAGGCTGAAAATTGATTGTTAACTGTGGAAAGCTAACAGATTCACCTGAAGGCAGCATTGAGTCTAAGTTAAGTAGTCAGTAGTTAGCTGAAATCAAAGAGGTTTATATACTAATTATTAAGAGTTATGGTAATACAGTGACATGCAAGGTTAAGGGTAGTTTTGGCATAAGACAAAGTCTGATTAGGGGGTTTAACTTAAGAATATGTCAAGTGTTAATTAAAATACTATTAACCTAATAACAATGGGGAACAAAACATAAGAGCATGGGTTCAAATGAATACTTTATTTCACCCATAATCCTTGATTAGAGCAATAGGACAAAGCATGGGGGGCTGGTTAAGTTTACCGAGAAAGATGCCTTTAGGCATGGGGAGTTAAGAGGTATGGGCAGATTGCAACTGGCAGGATCCAGGCAGCTTGACTGCACTGGGTTGTTGGCTTATAAATAAGCTGTTGCAGAACTAAAAAAGGGCTGGACTTTTAGTCTTCAGAAAAAGAGAAAACAAAAGGGGGAAATTTTGAGAACACTTTAACCAATCACTGCCCAAAACTGCACGAGGGGTTAAATTGGTTGGGCTATCCTGGCCAAGCCAGTTATTCTAACCAGGGTCATTACTGTTCCATTAAGAGAAAGGTTGTGTGTTTTCTGCTGTGATTGTTACTATACTGAGTTTCCTGTGGGCTGTGGTTCGAGTCTTAGTCTTCCTGATTGCTGGAACTGTATCGGGTATTAGCTGAGCTTTGGGGTTATTGGGTTTTCTGTTGCTGTCACATTTGGTATCTTGGATTTTCTACTGGTTCATTACTCTTTTTCTGGGATTGTTTGTTTGGGCCTCGACCATCTGTGGTTTCTGTTGTTCTGGAAACTGTTGCTATTTGTCTGTTGGACTGTGGAGAGCATTTGTGGCTGTTGGTTTGTTGTTGAGTTGTTACTGTTTGGTTGTTGTTGCTGTGTTTGTTGCATACCACTCAGCTGATCATTTTCTCCCTCCTGTTGTCCTCTATACCAGGTACACAAATATATTACCAATGTAACTTGAAAAGTTTGAGCATGAATGGAGAAGATCTGCAGATGTCTATATATACATAGAATATTATGTTAGACCTCATATAATGTATAATAGTTTACCTTCTTGTTTTGGATACTAAAGTTAGCTTACAGTCCTAGTAAACTGTCAATGAATGGTAGTTGAATGTTAGATTGTGTATATAGGATGGTGATAAGAGTATGCCCAAGGCAGTGGGTTGTATCTCAGATTTAATGCAATAGTGTAGTATAAACAAGTAATGTATGCGAAGCATGAAAATCGTACACTATAAATTAATTTCTTTCCTTTCCAATACATGTTCCGTATATAACTGCTAAAACCTTTTTTAGATAAAGAACACGGTTTACAATCTCAACCCCACGAGAAGTCGAGCCCGGGTCAAAACAGACCCGGCAGGCTCGCATCGAACAAGCAGTGGCCCGGGTCTGGCCAATCATGCTTGGGCTGGATTTGGGCTCGTGGTTACTGGATCGGTTGACTGTGTATGCAGCCCCGTTTCGGATTTTTTTTAAGCCTTTCTGAATGTTGTTACAACATCTTCAAACATGTAATCAATTAGGACTTTCTACTGTTTTCAATTGATAGAGACAAACACGACAAGAAACGTAGTTGCTATAAGATATCCCTTTAAAATAAGAACGAGATGAGCCTCGATGAAATAAACAAAACGCGCAGATGCGGGGCCCTTGTTAAATGTATATTATTGAAGCATTTAGTTTCCAGGACGGGTTGCTTAGCAAATCTCGCAACCTTCCTGAAATGACAACACGTTAGTCTCTTTAGGATACGCTTTAATAAACTTTACCTTCTTAAACTCGGGTGCACATTTATGTGACCCAAATCCAAATCTCGACGGATTCGAAATGCCTTTCTAATCACGACTGTGACGTAGTTCGAGATGCATGTCCATGACGTTGCAAATTCATTAAAAATAAAGAACGAGATGAGCCTCGCCAAATAAAATACAAATTGCGGGGCCCTCAATAAATATTGCTTTAAAAATTGTTTAGACTTCGGGATGGACCGTTTAGTAAAATTTCACGGTCCTACCCAAAATAAATACGCTAGTCGCTTTAGGCGCGCCTTTAATAATTTAATTTCCTTAAACTCGGGTGCACATTGATGTGACCCAAATCCAAATCTCAACGGAGTCAAAGCGTGTCGATGACCACGGGTACATTGATTGTAACGTGGTTCGAGATACATTTTATAATGTTGCAATTCTTGATAAAAATAACGGTAAATGATAAAAGCGGTTGAAAGATAAAATTTGCACATAAGTTCGTATTGTATTTAAAATCAGATAATCAAGCCGAATATAACAGTTGAGCGACCGTGCTGGAACCACGGAATTCGGGAATGCCTAACACCTTCTCCCGGGTTAACAGAATTCCTTATCCGGATTTCTGGTACGCAGACTGTAATATAGAGTCATTCTTTTCCTCGATTCGGGATTAAAATTGGTGACTTGGTACACCCTAAATCTCCCAAGTGGCGACTCTGAAATAAATAAACTCATCCCGTTTCGATTGTCCTTTAATTGGAAAAACTCCCTTGTACCCTCTCGGGTGCGGAAAAAGGAGGTGTGACAATTATTAGCATCAACTACTCTAAGAACTAGCTCGGGAATAGATCACGTATTTTTAGAATCTCATTGACAAATTTAATTGTTGTTACCATTTTCACAATGAACAGTTTGGCGCCCACTGTGGGGCTAAAATAATAGTGATTATTTTCTTGCTAGTTTCATTACACAAACGCACATTACCTTTCACACTTTTTCTTGTCCAAGATCCTTTGATTTTAGGTCAAAATGTCTGGCTCGGTAAATGGAGTCAAGAACGACAACCTCGAGAATCATGGGGAAAATGGCGTGGCTGTCCCGGTCGCTGGAACACCACTACAGAATCCAGATAACGCGTTGATCGAAGCCTACCATGCACTACTATTGAGTAGCGAGAGAGGATCGAAGCTGTGTTTACCCGATTTAGGGTCGAGATCGATTTTTACAGAGAGCTAGAAGTTGTAGTCGGGTATCTATCTAATTTAGGGTTGTGTAAGTGTTCCAAATTACAATTCTAAATATTTTTGGGTTTTTTGTTTTACTTCTACTTTTATCAAACTACAATGGTAAATGAAACTAGAATAAGCTAAGAGTAAAATGTTGCGGGTTGCTCAAATAGTTTAAAAGGCACTAGGGTAGTGACTTCTGCCTAGGTGGTCAATTAATGGATACTTGAGTCTAAGGCATGATTGATATATTTGGGGAGTATGATATAACCGTTGCACGATTTTACCTACTCTACACCTCTCGGTGGTTCGAGTGATTTTGCCCGAATTGACTTTCTCAAGACCAATTGGGTATGCAAATTTGTGCAAGCAATCAAGGATCAAGTCGGGTATTACTCTCTCGAGGTTTAACCCTTTAATTGGAGTTATCAATCTCTTGAGTACGTCCCAATTCCTTGTTGGACCAATTTTAGAGACTCAAGCTCTCTTTCTCAAGAAGAGCTCAAGTCAACTAAACACAAACTAGTGTTTGCAACCACTAATTCAACAATTAAACATGAAATTAGCCTAAATATCAAACACCCATAGTCAATCTAGCCCTAAAACACAAGACCCATCAATTACCCACACCAGGGTTAAGCCACAACCCTAGCTTATGGGTTTAGCTACTCATAATTGAAGAATAAAATCAAGAAATAGATGAAGGACAACTCATATTAATTAATTACTAAGATAAACAATAAGATTCAATGTTGAAGTATAGATAAAATTGTCCAAAACAGCTAAAGACTTCGAACCCACGAGCGCAGCTACAGCTAAAAACTATCTGATACCCTAAATATGGGAAAAGAAGCTATTTATACTAAGCTGAAAAATCGGGACAAAAATATCCCCGCGGGGCTAGTGTGGACCGCACAAAATGGTGTGCGGCTGCACTAAGGCTCTGCACTTGAAAACCCATCTCTCTGAACTTAGGCACTGCGGACCGTAGAGAATGGACTGCGGCCGTGGAGGCTTCTAGTGCGGTCCACATGAAATGGAGCGCGGACCGCATTGGCTTGAAACTCGGAATTTGGCAACTCTCTGATCCTTCTTACTATGGACCGCACTAAATAGAGTGTGGCCGCATTGATCCTAGTGCGGATCGCACAAAACCTAGTGTGGCCGCATTGCCCTTTTTGCCTGAATGCCACCTCTCTGAACCTCCTTGTGCGGACCGCACAGAATGGTGTGCGGCCGCATTGGGCCTGTTTGCCTAAGTTTTGTCTTGTCTTGGTACTTGTGCAAGTTTTTCTCCTTTTGAGCTAATCTTTGACATCTTGTCACTTTGTTGATCAAACCTTCAATCAAGCACAACTTGTGAGCCTTTTGGGACTATTTTGTACGAATTTCTAATCAAAACATAAGCAAGAAGGAGTATAAAATACATCAAAATCCCTAGTTATGAACTCCCCCAAACTTAAGCTTTTGTTTGTCCTCAAGCAAACAAAATAAGACTCACCCCTTAAGAGAACATCCAAGAAAATTTCAGTTGTCCTAAAGTAATCTCATCTAGCATCAATTGGGACTAACAATTGCCCTCAATACAAATGAATCATTAACAACTTTTACTCTTTGAAACTACATGGATTAAGTGTGACACAAGAGCGTCAAGAATTGACTCAACACATCAAAGAACCTTTTCTATTACTTTGGTCATTGTGGAACCCAAACTCACACATCCTTAGCTCTCCCCCAGCAAATCTCACCTTTAGAATAGTGGCACTCAAAATGAGGTTATTGGAAATCCACTCATCTCTCTCAAGAAAAAGTCACAAGTCTGGCTCTAAGTACCATATGCTTGCCCCTTATGTGAGTCACCACTAATGTAAGCTTCATTCAACTCAAGATCATATAAAGCTTTTGTGGAGACATTGTGAAGGCTTTTGGTTCAGGGTAGGAGATGTTTGGTCTAAGTAGGTTCCATCTTTCCTTAATCACTTCTTTTGTTTCATTTGGAACACATTCACTTGATTCTTTGAGTC
Source organism: Nicotiana tabacum (assembly GCF_000715075.1). Classification (NCBI taxonomy): domain Eukaryota; kingdom Viridiplantae; phylum Streptophyta; class Magnoliopsida; order Solanales; family Solanaceae; genus Nicotiana; species Nicotiana tabacum. Next base: position 99,398,717 of record NC_134097.1, on the reverse strand, counting down.
ATTTCACTTCTTTCTAAGGGGATAGAGAGATACACTGTCACTCTTTCTTATACATTTCAAACATTTTCTCCTTTTTTTCAACTTTCCACACCTTTCATTCATTGCTTTTCTTGAGTCCCTTTTTATTCTTTTCACATTGAACATTCTTTTTATCTTTTTGCTTTTCTTTCTTTTTTATTGCCTTTCTTTTTCTTTATTTTTGTGACTTTTTACCACTTTGTTGCAATCCTCGTCTCTCCCCCCAAAATTATACTTTTGCCATGTGCTAAAGGAAACATCACGTGCCAAGAGAGGGTATCTTTTAGAATGGGTATAGGCTTGTATTATGGGTCTTAAAGGGAAAAGTTCTAAGGCTCAAAAGGGTTGACTAGAGATCTTATCATTGGTAGGTTATGGAAGTGTTCAAGCTATCATTTGGACCAAGGAGAGCCTACAATCATGTCTCAAGTCAAAATTCACTTAGGATTTTGCCTCAACAAACATTCAGGGCAAGTTCTAGACCAATGGCTCGGGACTTGGACTTGCAATGCAATTACTCACCACACAAGCTATGGGGTCGCTAAAGACAAAGAGTCGGGGGACCACAACGACCTTAGATAAGATTTGAGCACACACTGGTCCCGAAAAATCACTTGATGATTATCGGTCAACACAAGAGTCTCAAGGTCACGACTTTCACCATCCTAAACACAACAATTTATTTTTGACCATAAGATCAAAAGCAAATGTGCTAGGCCCAAGTGAAGCTTTGATTGAGTCACCCTTAACTACTAACTACTAAAAACAAAAAAAGAAAACAGACTCAAACCCTTAAGAAGGTTGTCATGCCATCCATCATTGGGAAGAGCCACCCGGTTCACACAAAACTCCACCTTTGGAATGAACCGTGACATTAAGAAAATCAAAGGTTTATTGCAAACTTTCAAAACAAGAAGCTACGAATCATAAATAAGAAGCTAAGAACGAAAAGTTGCAGAAGGTAAAATAAATATATATACAAGAGGGGATTTGTCGAATATACAATAGATGGGATGAATATGTACAATGTAGCATAACTTTATATACAAACCCAAAGTAAAATAAAAGTGCGATAAATGTAACGAAATGTTAAAATTATATACAACCCAAAGATGAAAAGATAAAGAAAGAATAAAAAGTATCGAATATATATATAATCATCCGAATGAATCCATAAAAGTAGGGCCTACCCCCTCAAATGAAAGCTGGCATTGTCCCCAATGCCAACTAAACTAAATAAAGCACCAAAAAGAGAAAGGGAAAAAAGATATAGGGACTCCTTATGGCCTGTATGTCTGCATGGGCTCCTGAGTGGTCCCTGGGTCCTCACAGTACTCGGGAACCTCAGACTGGTTCCCTGTGGCCTGCTGCTATGCTGCTGAGACCTGGGCCTGGACAAGCTCCTGAGGTGCATCATGTGGCTGACTAGAGGAGGCCTCCGGTGGGTCTGCCAACTGGATGACTGCATCGACCGCTCTGGGGATCATCCTCTTCCTCTTGGGATGCCTCTGGGACTGCTCGGGCTGGGGATGAGCCGATGGTACTGGGTCCTGTAGCAATAAGTCCAAAGGCAGATGATTTGCCTTTATTCTGTTAACATTAACCCTCAGCGCCTTTACGGACTCCTTGGAAGCCCGCGTTTTTCTCAACTTCTTGTGCTCCTTAGCAAGCTCCTTGAGAGCCTAGTTGTGTGAAGCAACTGCATCTGTGAGCACCTTCTAAGTGTCGAGGATTTTCTTTTGGTTGGCTAAAATCTCCTTAAGAGCATCCTCTATCGACTGGGGGACCTGTGGAGGTGGAGGTGCCGACTAAGCCTCTACTGTGGTAGTGAGGGTAGACAACTTGGATGATGCAGTCTGCATCCAGTTGTTGATACTGAGAAGATCCTGGCTCAGTCGGTGGGCAGTCACTGGACAGGTACGGGAAGAAGGGATCTCCGGGTCTGCTGAGATGGATGGTCCATGAGGGATATCAGTGGAGGTGGAGACAGGTTGAGTAGGAGCCACAACCACAACTGGCTCTTCAGACTGGCCAGTTGGAGCAGTAGTTGTTCCCTTGAAGTTCTTGCTCTTGGGGTTATCATCCCCCTGCATGTTGACCAAGAAAATGGGGACTTTGTTTTGATCTTGATGTCGAATGGCCTTTTTTCAACTTTTAGGTCTCGAGTCAGAAAACTGGGGAAAGGGTAGTTTCTATCATGATCATTACCCACTATTGTGATTATCCTAGACATAACATTTCCCACATTGATTGGGTACCCCGCCATGATCGAAGTCACCAAAACTGCCCGGTGAAGAGGGAGGGAGTTGTCATGAGTCGTGGGGTCCAACCTGCTACATACAAATGTTTCCCACCCCTTTGCCTCAAAGTTCAAACTACGTCTCAGAATCTTGACGCCCGCAGTTAACCCATCGGGGGTGGTACCTGGGATTGCCAGATACTATGCAAGCCAGGGACGAACTTCCTCGTCCATTTCCATCTTTACCATAAATAGTGCATCATCCTCTTCATCAAAGCCAAGGTAGTCATTTATTGTTTTCCCATCAAACATCACCAAAGCCAAGGTAGTCATTTATTGTTTTCCCATGAAACATCACCTTCTGATTTCGCGCCTTGGTCAATTTTGTGCCCTTTCTGATGTGGGCAACATTGGTGTAGAATTCCTTGACCAAGTGCTCGTTGGCATCTACACATTCACCCAAAAAGTACTCCCAGTTAATTCTCTCCCTAAAATGCTCCTCACATTGGGGTTGTGAGGTAGCAAGTCTCTATCCACAAAAATCCTCTCCGGGATCAACTTCCTTACCGGCCACCATTCCCGGAATTTATGATATGCTACCTCACTCACGAACCGGTCTTACCACACCTCTGGTTTCCTAGTTCTAGCAATACCCCCACCTGAGGTTCACCCCTTTCTCCAACTACTTTTTCTCCTCCTACTTCCTCCTCATCACCTACTGCACCCTCTCCAGATAATGAAGCTGTGGGAGAGGTGGAGTATTCATCCCCACCGCCTTCAGCTGAGCCCTCGTTGTAGTATAGTGGTAAGTATTCCCTCCTGTCATGCGGGTGAACCGGGTTCGTTCCCCGGCAACGGCGCCAAAAAGTTGATCGAAGCCTACCCTGCACTACTATTGAGTAGCGAGAGAGGATCGAAGCAGCTTTTACCCGATTTAGGGTCGGAATAAATTTCCACAGACAACTAGAGGTTGGAGTCGGGTATCTATCTAATTTAGGGTTGTGTACGTGTTCCAAATTACACTTCTAAACATTTTTGGGTTTTTGTTTTACTTCTACTTTTATCAAACTACAATGGTAAATGAAACTAGAATAAGCTAATAGTAAAATGTTGTGGTATTGCTCAAATAGTTTAAAAGGCACTAGGGTAGTGACTTCGGCCTAAGTGGTCAATTAACGAATACTTGAGTCTAAGGCATGATTGACATATTTGGGGAGTATGATATAACCGTTGCACAATTTTACCCACTCTACATCTCTCGGTGGTTCCAGTGATTTTGCCCGAATTGACTTTTTCAAGACCAATTGGGTATGCAAATTTGTGCAAGAAATCAAGGTTCAAGTCGGGTATACTCTCTCGAGGTTTAACCCTTTAATTGGAGCTATCAATCTCTTAAGTATGCCCCAATTCCTTATTGGACCAATTTCAGAGACTCAAGCTCTCTTTCTAAAGAAGAGCTCAAGTCAACTAAACACAAACTAGTATTTGCAACCACTAATTCAATAATTAAACATGAAATTAGCCCAAATATCAAACACCCATAGTCAATCTAGCCCTAAAACACAAGAACCATCAACTACCCACACTAGGGTTGAGCCACAACCCTAGCTTATGGGTTTAGCTACTCATAATTGAAGAAGAAAATCAAGAAATAGATGAAGGACAACTCATATTAATTAATTACTAAGATAAACAATAAGATTCAATGTTGAAATATAGATAAAATTGTCCAAAACAACTAAAGACTTCGAACCCACGAGCGCAGCTACAGCTAAAAACTATCTGATACCCTAAATATGGGAAAAGAAGCTATTTATACTAAGCTGAAAAATCGGGAAAAAAATACCCCCGCGGGGCTAGTGAGGTCGCATTAAGGCTCTGCACTTGAAAACCCATCTCTCTGAACTCAGGCATTGCGGACCGCAAAGAATGGACTGCGACCGCGGAGGCTTCTAGTGCGGTCCACATGAAATGGAGCGCGGACAGTGTTGGCTTGACACTCGGAAGTTGGAAACTCTCTAATCCTTCTTATTGCGAACCGCACTAAATCGAGTGTGGCCGCATTGATCCTAGTGCGAACCGCACAAAACCTAGTGCGACCGCATTGCCATTTTTGCCTGAATGCCACCTCTCTGAACCTCCTTGTGCGGACCGCACAGAATGGTGTGCGGCCGTATTGGGCCTGTTTTGCCTAAGCTTTGTCTTGTATTGTTATTTGTGCAAGTTTCACTTCTTTTGAACTAATCTTTGACATCTTGTCCCTTTGTTGATCAAACCTGCAATCAAGCACAACTTGTGAGCCTTTTGGGACTATTTTGTACGAATTTCTAATCAAAACATAAGCAAGAAGGAGTATAAAATGCATCACAATCCCTAGTTATCACGCGTCCGGGCCGATTCTAGCGGACGCAGACTCACAGAACACATAGCAAGTCGACGAAACTTCTTACACCAAAAGGAGCATACCGCACAGCGACTGACAGGAAGCTCAAAAAACCCCGATCCGGGAAGAACAAGAAGTTAGTCTTCATAATATTTTTGAAATGTTGCAGGCGCAGCAGCTAGCCATTGCTCAGTTGCAAAGCCATTCGAGAACTCCCAACACAGCAGTAGCGGAGGTAGCTCCTTCGCCGAGCAAGTACCCGAAAGATCAAGCAATAACGGGTCAGCAGCTGACCCTGCCATAGTGAAGATGCTCGAGGACCTCACCAAAAGGATCAAGTCAGGTGAGAAGATGATTACAGCCAACGATAAAAAAGTCGAGACCTACAACTCTTGGGTGGATCAAATCCCGGGAGCACCCCCGATCCTGAAAGGTTTGGATTCGAAGAAGTTCATACAATGGTACCTAAGTACAATGGTACCTCCGACCATCCCTAAAAGGTTTAGAATGCCGGAACTCCCTAAGTACAATGGTACCTCTGACCCCAACGAACACGTTATTGCCTATACTTGCGCAGTAAAAGGTAACAATATAAAAAATGACAAGATCAAGTCTGTGTTGCTGAAAAAATTCGGAGAAATGCTTTCAAAGGGGGCCATGATGTGGTATCACAACTTGGCTCCCAACTCCATAGATTCATTCGCCATGTTGGCAAACTCCTTCGTAAAAGCACATACTGGAGCCATCAAGGTGGCAATAAGGAAGTCCGATGTTTTCAATATTAAGTAGAGAGAGAATGAGATGCTGTGGGAATTTGTGTCTCGCTTCTAGATGGAACGGATGGAGCTACCGCCATTCTCCGACGACTGGGCGGTACAGGCCTTCACCACTGAAGCAGAACCTGATCGAATAAATGGTCGTGACCTAGTCGGACATCCACAACCGGTATCAGTCGAAGATTAGGGCCTAGGAAGACCAACTAGGAGCCCCTTCGGGCTCAATATACCCAAATAGACTCCTGGTAAAAAAAGTTGAAACCAAACAAAGAAAGGTATCAACCGTACCTTGAAGACAGAAGGAACGCCCCAAGGCGCAACCTACCTCGCAACGATCGAATGATGGATCGAGGACAGGACCCTCGAGGGCTCGCCAACAGAACCAGGTTTGATCGAAACATAGCGCCAACAAATGCACCCCACTTATCGGAATACAACTTATGTGTCGACGTTTCAGACATCGTGTTCGCCATCAGCAATATCAAAGACGCCAAGTCGCCCAAAACAATACAATCAGACCCTTCGCAGAGAAATTACAACTTAGTATGCAAATTCCACAACATGCACGGTCACAGGATCAAGGATTGCCATCAGCTATGGGAGGAAGTGGCTCGATTACTCAACAAAGGGCACCTTAAGGAATTCCTCAGCAATCGGGCCAAAAATCAATTCCGAGAGAGGGAAGCAACCAAGAAAAATGAGGCAAACGAGCTACAACACGTCATCCGCATGATCATGGGGGGAGCCGATGCCCCGTAGGAACCTGTAATGAGAAGGACAAAAATATCCATCACCAGAGAAAAACGGACTTGGGGATATATCCCAGAAGACGCCCTCATATTCAATGAAGAGGACATCGAGGCCCTAACTCAACCCCACAATGACGCTCTGGTAATCTCCGTTCTTGTAAATTTATTTCAGATAAAATGTGTACTCGTAGATCCAGGTAGCTCGGCCAATGTCATCAGGTCGAGGGTGATAGAACAACTCGGGCTGCTCGAACAAATCGTGCCTGCCACCCGGGTCCTCAAAGGATTCAATATGGCGAGCGAAATGACAAAAGGAGAAATTGTCCTTCCAGTTACCGTGGCTGGCACAACCCAAGACACCAAATTCCATATCATCGAGGGAGATATGAGGTATAACGCCTTATTTGGATGACTTTGGATACACTGCATGAGAGCAGTACCATCCACCTTCCACCAGGCGATAAAATTCTCGACAAAGGACGAGGTGAAAACTATCTACGGGGAACAACACGCAGCAAAGGGAAATGTTTGCTATACACGACGCAGCACCAACACTCATGCCTCCACCCCCGAATGAAATAACAACTAAACCAGGTCTCACCCCCGGTCGAACTTGACAAAACAGAGTAAAGATCCACGCCGCATCTCCGCCCCAGGGCAGTTATAATAGATCGATCCCAAGGCATCGCCGGCATACCTAGTTTTAAGGTACAACCATTCTTCTTTTTATTATTATTATTTGGAATTAACCATTGTGCAGGCACCCGATCAGAGTTGCCGGGACGATCGTGCTATTGCAAGACCTCGAGGCCCCAAAGGCGCACCCGTTTCACTCTTTTCCTTCGACCAATTTTTTATCCCAGAAGAAGGGTTTTTACCGGGAAGGTTGTTAATGAGGCAATGTCTGCAAGCTAGTTCGAGACACATTTCACGACGTTGCAATTCTTTTTTAAAAAAAATAATTATAATAAAACCGGTTCAAAATTAAATAAAAGGCACATAAGCTAGCATGTGTTAAAATCAGATAAAATCAAATACAACAGTTGAGCGACCGTGCTAGAACCACGGAGCCCGAGAATGCCTAACACCTTCTCCCGGGTTAACAGAATTCCTTACTCGAATTTCTGGTTCGCGGACTGTTAACAGAGTCATAAATTTCCTTGGTTCGGGATTCAACCGGTGACTTGGGACACCATTAATATCCCAAGTGGCGAATCTAAATAATTAATAATTAAATCCTATTCCGATTGTCCTTTAATTGGAAAAACTCCTTTACGCCCCTGCGGGTGTAGGTGAGAAGGAGGTGTGACATCTCTGGCGACTCTGCTGGGGATTAGCACCCAGAATCTCTAGTTCAGGGTTCAGAATTCGAGCTTAGATAAATTGTTGTATTTGATTGTATCTGATTTTCCTACATGTTTTGTGCTGAATGTGCTAAATGTTACCGCTTTGATATTATCTAAACTGTATATAAACTGTGTCGACACCCTTCTCTCTTCACCTCCGGGGATGTGCTTACTGGTTGAGACTCTCTATTTTGTTAGTGTCAGACCTTGAAATAAGAAAGAGGTCGGACAAGTTACTAAGCCGGATGGCCTTTTGGTTCCCAGAAAGTTGCCCCCTCCTCGACTCGAGTCGTCCACTCGGGTACACAGTCTAGAACACCGACCCAGGTTTTGAACATAGTATAACGTGACTTCATGCCGAATCCCTAGTAGGAACGATTATTTGCATCATGTTGCATTTGACTTAGGGGACTCAACACAGGGGTTGGGTCCGTCTACGACTAGCAACCAGAAATGAAAAGACCATCCTGATACATCCTACTTGCTTTGTACATATATTTGTTTCGAACCTGCATGTTGACCGGTTTCTGAATCTCGGGAATGATGGAAAATTGAGAAAAAAAAAGAGAAAAGAGAAAAAAAGAAATATCAGTTAGGGAGTTAATTGATTATTTTAGAAATAAAAATCAATGACCAATTACTGGCGAAACTCTGCCGAAATTTTGAGGAAATAAAAAAAAGGAAAATGTTTTATTTTGTTTTACTAAAAAAAAAGCAAAGAAAAATAGAAAAAAAGAGTCTTTTAATTTTGGAAAGTTGGTTGTTGAAAAAGAAAATGATAAAAAGAGTCATTGTTTTAGTTTGAAAAACATAAGTTGTTTCATTATTTGTTGAAAAGGGAAGGGAAAAAGAGTCTTTTATTTTTAGTTTGGAAAAATAGGTTGTTTTATTGTCTGTGGAAAATGAAAAAGAAAAAAGAGTATGTTATTTTTAGCTTGGAAAAATAGGCTGTTTTATTTGTTGAAAAGAAAAAGAAAAAAAAGAGAGTCTTGTTTCTAAAAATAGTTTTTATTCGCTTATGAAATGCCAAAAATTAAAATGGAAAAGAGTCATGTTTTAAAATAGTTCGGTTAATTCGCCCGAACTACGCATGGTTTGATTCTCACAGGGCGTGAGATACGTAGGCAACCCTCGTCGGGTCCAACCCCCCCTTTGCAAAAATAACCAAAAAATATCAAAATTTTAATTTTTGTCATAAATAAACCAGGTGATGCCGTTTTTGTCAAAAATAGCCAAATGTTCCCAAACGGGGCGCCGGAAGGCTGACCTTGCATAAACAACCACCTTTGGTCGTATTTTGATTTTTGACCCTCACAGCCTTAAAATCTTTGCCCCCGAGGCGCAGGAAGGCCGTGTTTGCAATACCAGGTCATTTATTTTAATTTTGAAAAAAAACAAGAAAAGAGTCAGTGGTCAAGTGAATACCGTTCGGATTTTTGGGTCAAAGTTGGCATATAGGGGAAGGAATCTGTCATTTGTTTTTGGGTTTGTATTTCTTTTGATTAGAGTATATGGGTCATTTGATTTTCGAGTCTGTATTGCATCATTAAGTTGGTCAGTTTTGTCGTTATTATGAAAATGGAAAATTCCAAAAAATATTTTATTGTCGTTTACCTTTTATTTGCACGAACTACGCCTGGTCTGATTCGTGCGGGGTCACGATACGTAGGCAATCCACATAGGATTCGACCATAACCAAAACCAAAAAAAAAAGAATTGAATAAAAAATGGAAAAGATGTTGTTAATAATAAGGACCGACCCAATCCATTCTAACATGTTTTGTTCTGAATTGTGAAGAAAGTTGAGGTGGTCGGTTGTGGTAAGCTGGAAACACAAGATCCAAGGAAAATGATAACTGACATCGAAGCTGATACGAGTGCCCAAGAGACTCAGGGTCAGAGGATTCAACAAGGGTCTACTGTGGTTGAGGAAAATAGAACACTGAAACAACAAATAACCAAAATGCGTCAAGCCTGGGCCAATGGCCAAGGACAGTCTTGTCACGAGTCACGATTTGCTACACAGCAAGAACAGTATCACTCGTACTCGTTTGGGCTTCCTGTAAACATCGAGAAGCCTGCCCGAAAGAGAGTACAGGAAGAAATAACCCAAAGAGTGAAAAGATTAGAACAACGGTTGAAAAACACGCAAGCAATGACAGGTCAAAAGAGCATTGCCTTCAGAGATCTATGCATGTTCCCCGATGTCCACTTGCCGCCTGGTTTCAAGGTTCCAAAATTTGAAAAGTACAATGGACATGCAGACCCCATAGCCCACCTGAAAAGGTATTGCAACCAATTGAGAGGTGTGGGAAGAAATGAGGAATTGTTTATAGCTTATTTTGGGGAAAGCCTCACGGGAGTAACATCTGAATGGTTTTTGGATCAGGACACATCTTGCTGGTACGTGTGGGATGACATGGCACGGGCCTTTGTCAAACAGTTTCAATATAACATCGACATGCCCCAGACCGCATTTCCCTTTCTAACCTAAAAATGAAACCAACTGAAAGTTTCAGGGAATATGCCATCAAATGGAGAGAGCAGGCAACTAGAGCTAAGCCACCCATGGATGACCACGAGTTAATCACTGTCTTTCTACAGGCTCAAAAGCCAGATTATTTTCAATACATGACGTCCGCAGTGGGTAAATCCTTTCCGAAAGCAATCAAAATGGGACAAATGGTGGAGAACGGTCTTAAGACAGGCAGAATTATAAGTCAAACAGCTCTCAAAGCTGCAGCTCAAGCTGTCCAAACTGAATCTGGTAACACGAATGAGAGGGATGAAGAAATCATGGTGATATCAGGGTCGAGGAGAGGTCCTAGGAGAACATCTCGAAGGTATGTGCAGCCTCATCAGGTTTTCCATGACTCCCCCTAAGCATTACTATCCACCTCCGAACCCCCCATACTCGCCACCAAATCACCCAATAAAGCGAGCACGAGTATCACAAAATCTCCACCAGCCTCCGCAAAATTTTCAATTACCTTGTAACCCACATCCAGGCTAGGGGTATAGAAGGGAACAAAAGTTGAAAGATAGTTTTACACCAATAGGAGAGTCCTATGCAAGCTTATTTGAGAAGTTAAAACAACATGACGTGATTGCACCCATTCCTCCAAATCAGGTAGACCGACGTGCAAGAAGCTTTGACTCATCTAAAAGGTGTGAATACCACTCCAATGCTCTGGGCACAATGTGGAAAATTGTCTGGATTTGAAAAGAGAAATAGAAAGGATGATCCAGGAAAATTTGATTCAAGATAGTGGCACCCAGAATATCACACTGTATCCCTTACATGAGGAGGCACACTTGGTGGGGATGATGCCCGGTGACATGGGGTATGAGAATACTCTTGGGAACTTGTTGACTGAAGTTGAAGATACCGAAGCAGATAGTGGTCATGGCAATATGGATGCGAAGCTTAGTGGCTAAGATGACGTGCTTGTAATTGGAAAGACGCTCCATTCCTAAGTCAGCTGGGGAGGAGCTTTGGTGGTCCATTTGGCTGTCATTTCTGTTGTCCGGATTATTTGCAGGGTTGTAATCTGGATATTGTCTTGTGTTCAAACCCTCCTATCCTTTCATTTTTGTCTAGCTTATTTAGTCATAGTGGTTTGTCTGGGGTTGTCTAGGTTTGTTTCAGTTCATTCTAGGGTTGCAATCCAGTTTGTTTTATTTTTGTTTTGTTATTCAAACTGTTTCATTGTTTGTCTAATGCAAATTCCGATCTGTTGTTACTCCCAATCATTTTCTTTGTTTAGTTCTTTTCTAACTTTTTGTTTTGCCTTTTGCCGATTCTAGTGACATGACATGCACGCATAATTCTCAGTCTATTCTTCAAAAGTTGCGAAGCAATTAGACCATTTTGAAAACGATAAGGACACTTGAGGAAATGAGAACAGATTGGGACATTTTGAGATTGTTTGACACCCGAACCATGTAAAACTGGGGCAAGTAAAACATAAAAATCCCCATAAAAGCAAGTTGGCCAAATTGACAGGGGGCCGGTCGGAAATGGCCGTCAATTCCGATGCGGTCAAGAGATGATGTGTATGGTTTCTTTATTCTGATTGTACTTGTTTTGTATTTGGAATATTTTGAAGTTTGAAATGACGAAGGCATTTTGTTCTACTATCTAAACACTTTACCCTTTTGTCAACCTCTTTGAGCCTTATTTGTTTTCTTTCATACCCCTCTTTCGGAATCAACGACACAATTAAAGAAATGCAAGTGCCGGAGATACGCAAATGGAAAAAGAAGGAAAAAGAAAAAAAGGAAAAGGAAGAAAGGAAAAGGAGAAAGAAAGAAGGAAAGGAAGAAAGGAAAAGAAAAAAAAGAAAAGGGGAAGAAAAGAAAAGAAAAGAAAAGAAAGAAAGAGAAGAAAGAAAGAGAAGAAAGATAAAGAAAATGAAGAAAAGAAAGGGAAAAAAGAGAAAGAAAATCACAACAATGTAGTTTCTATGATGTGAACTACGTTTGACTTGATCCCGAAAGGGTACGTAGGCAGCCTCTCTGAGGTTCAGTCATACCAAAACAAAAATCCAAAAGTCCCCAAGCAAGAAACTGGGGCAGAAATTGTGGTTGTTGTGAGAAGTTGGATTTTGAAAGTTGTAATTTTAAACCATTTTGAAATTATTTTGAGCCTTTTATACCCTTTATTTCTAACCCATTTAAAAGCCTACATTACGGTCCAAAGAAAGACCTTCTAATCAGTCTTTGAGAAATGCCAAGTCAAGCAGGTAAGGTAATTCTTGTCAGGGGCAACACTCCGGTCCAAACAAGGAAAATGAAAATGAGAGAATCTTATTGATGAAAATCCTCATGGGTATCGCAAGGTGATGAAAGCTGAGAGAAATAAAAAAATGAGAGAGTCTTATTGGTGAAAACCTTCACGGGCACCTTGAGGCGACAGTAAGTTGAGAGAGAACGAAATGAGAGATGTTTGATGGTGAAAACTCTTTGGGGCACTACAAGCCGAATAAGGAATGCGAATCAAATTGGATAAGTGGAGCAATGAAGCCCAGATTCACGGCAAAAAGGAACAACAAGAGATGAACATCAGATTTGCTTAACAGAATAGGTCGCAGGTGCATGTCAAGGTCATTAGAGTCGGTATCCACATCCGATAGGTTTCTACTGTGTAGTTTTCTTGTTAGGAATCATCTCTTTCTATTGTCCTTTACTCTGTTCCTTTTGTTTTGTTTATTTCCCCTTTCTGAGTCTTTTGGTCGTAACAAGTGAGGAATGACTTCAAAATTTTCCACCAGCTTTCCAATTGCACAAAATGGGGTCACAAGTCAGGAAAAATAACAAGAGCACTGAGCTGGTAATAATCAACATACTTTGGGATCCTTATGAAAACAAAGTTTTGTAGATGTCGGTTCAGGAATAATGCAACAGATAGAGGGTATTGGGATTGAACGGGGAAAAAGGGTATTTCAGTGACACAGATGACGGGGAAAGTGATTAATCAGTAAACATGCAAGACCTTCAAGAAGAATCAGTTGTCACAGAAAACATATGGGGTCAGATAAGAAGACTAGAAGTAATAATTGAGAGATAGTCGTCAAGAAGGGCGGAAGTTATCAGCCAAGTTTCGAAGATGGTCGGAGAACGCAAAGCATGGAAAGGAGAAAAGGGAAGCCATCCCAGCGGGAGTACCACAACCAACTACCGCACTTTTAAACTGATAGAATTTTCTTTGATTTGAAAAATGGGCATAGAAATGTTATTGATGGCAGAAAGATATGCCACAGGAGGATTATCAAACTGGGGCAGAACATTTTCTGTCGTGTTGAAAATTTTTTTCGGGTACCCATCTGAAGAACATGAAGGTCAATACAAGTGTTTTAAAAAAAAAGAGAAAAAGAGAGGGAAGTAGTTTTCAGGAAAGATACACCAGTTCTAAGAAAAGTAATTTTTGGAGGAATGAAACACTAGTTTTTAGGGAAGTGGTTTTTGAAGGAGGACAACACCAGTTTTTAGGGAAGCAGTTCTGAAAGAAGATAATTCAAGTTAGTGGGTAGATAAAACAAATTTTGAAGGAAAATGGTTAAAAGAAATCTTAGTCTGATGAATTTTTCACCTAAGATAAAGAAATCTTAGTCTGTTGAATCTTTCACCTAAGATAAAGAAATCTTAGTCTGTTGAATTTTTCACCTAAGATAAAAATCTTAGTCTGATGAATCTTTCACCTAAGATAAATGCAAAAGTTGGAAAAATGAAAGGAAGGCATAATTTGGAAAAAGATAAAGGAAGAAGTTGGAAAAGAAAGGAGGGCATAATTTAGATAAAGGCAGAAGTTGGAAAAAAGAATGGAAGGCAGAATTTGAGGGAAAAAAAAGGAAGGCATAATTTAAAGAAGGGGAAGACAGAAGTCGAAAAAAAAGGAAGACATAATTTGGGAACAAGAAAAGAAGGCAGAATTTGAAAAGAAAGGAAGTTGGAATTTGGAAAATTAAGAAAGTCGGGATCACACAAAAATGGACCTAGTCTGATGAATTATCTCCTAGAGTCAAAATCTCAGTCTGATGAATTTTCCTCCCGAGATCACACAAAAATGGACCTAGTCTGATGAATTATCTCCTAGAGTCACAATCTTAGTCTGTTGAATCTTTCTCCTAAGATGAAAATCTTAGTCTGATGAATTTTTCACCTAAGATAAAGATAAAAATCTTAGTCTGTTGAATCTTTCTCCTAAGATGGAAATCTTAGTCTGATGAATTTTTCACCTAAGATAAAGATAAATCTTAGTCAGTCGAATCTTTCACCTAAGATGAAAATCTTAGTCTGATGAATTTTTCGCCTAAGATAAATTTTAAATTTTAAGATACATTTAGTCTTTAAATTTTTAAAAGTTGCATTTCAGTCTTATCACAATTCAAGTTTTAGTTCTTATTAGTATGTGGTGACAAACACCCAGTATCCAAACTGGGGCAGAAAGTTTTCTTTGTTTTTCTATTTTTGTGAAGTCAGGAACCCGCTTGGATAATAGAGGAATACATTCAATTTTAAATTCAGCAATCAGGAGCCCGCCTGAAGAACACATGTGATATAATTCAAATTTTAGTTTTCAATAGACCTTTTGTCTTTTTGAAGTCAGGAGCCTGCCTGAAGAACATAGGCATACAATTCAAGTTTTGGAAGTCAGGAGCCCGCCTGTATAATAGAGGTATTTCAAGTCAAGTTTTAATCAAATTCTTATTAATATCAAGTAACATGTACCCAGTTTCCAAACTGGGGCAGAAAGTTTTCTTGGTTCGTTTATTTTTATGAAGTCAGGAGCCCGCCTGGATAACAGAGGAATACATTCAGTTCAAGTTCAGTAGTAAGGAGCCCGCCTGAATAACAGAGGTGATACATTCAATTTCAAGTTTCGGAAGTCAGGAGTCCGCCTGGAGAATAGAGACATACAATTCAAGTTTCAGCAATCAGGAGCCCTCCTGAAGAACAGAGGTGATACAATTCAAATTTTTAGTTCTCGGTCGATTTCTTTGTCTTTTTGAAGTCAGGAACCCGCTTGAAGAACAGAGGTATACAATTCAAGTTTCGAAAATTAGGAACCCGCCTGGACAATAGAGGAATACATTTCAAATTTCAGAAGTCAGGAGTCCGCCTGGAGAATAGAGACATACAATTTAAGTTTCGGAAATCAGGAGCCCGCCTGTATAACAGAGTTCAGCAGTTAGGAGCCCGCCTGAAGAACAGAGGTGATACAATTCAAATTTTTAGTTCTCAATCGATTTCTTTGTCTTTTTGAAGTCAGGAACCCGCCTGAAGAACAGAGGTATACAATTCAAGTTTCGAAAATCAGGAACCCGCCTGAAGAACAGAGGTATACAATTCAAGTTTCGGAAATCAGGAACCCGCCTGGAAAATAGGGCGCCCACCTGGAGAACAAGGGAAAACAACTCAAGTTTCTAGGGAAGACAGTTCGAGTTTCAGGGAAAATGGTTCAAAGTGTAAGGGAAAATAGTGTCAAGTAACAAGGGAAGACAGTTCAGGTTCAGCAATTAGGCGCCCACCTGAAAAAAAAAGGGAATTCAATTCAGAATGCAATTCAGAAGTTGATGAAGGATGTGAGCTGATCAAGACATGGCCGAGGTCACAAGCACTACATGACCGGTCCTGACCCAAAAGCTGTAGAAGAATGAGCTAGACCTGCAGCTAACAAGTGTCAAGGTTCAAATCTAAAGTCTGCATGAAGAACCATTCAAGACTCAAGATCAAGCTTCAGAAGACTTATAGATAGGAATCTTGTAGCTCGTGGTCGATTGGCTTAGATAGTCTTTTTCATCTTTTGATTTTGATGTAATAACAGGACCGCAGACCGGAACCTCAACGGAACGGCAGCTCGACCGGATCTCCACCTCGGCATACTCCGTCATCTCACTCATCTCTGAACTACACGTGGCCTGATTCCTTTATAGCCAAGGATATGTAGGCAGTTCAAATGCCAGAGCTCGGTCACACTCCCTTCTCTCTTAGTATTAGTCTCTCCAAATAAGGGTCGGGTCAAAAACCTGTCTAGTCAGTCTTTGTCTGAAAACTCTGTATGTTTCCAGTCAAAGAGGGGCAGCTGTAGACATGTGATTTTTGACCCTCCCCAAGATCTTTTATATATTAGCGTAAAATATTTAATTTAGGCATAATATAGATATTTTAAGTAATTTTGACTCTTTTACTTTATTTTAGTACAAGAAAACAAAAATTACAAAAAATAAGTTCATTAATATTTTGTAGTCATTTTTAATCTAAAAAAGAATATATAAAAATAGTATCGTATTTTTATTTTTAATATAATGTTTGAAAATACAAAAATAAATTTGTTTAATGGTTAGTTTTGTTTTAATAATTATTTTAATAGTAGGACTAGTTAATAAATGGGCCCGCATTCTTAATCTCGTTCGCAGCGAAGGAATAGAGCTTGGGCTCGAGCAACCCGTTTTCAGGTCTAATTTTGGACCTAACCCACAATTGCCAAGCCCATAATTCCTAGGCTCATACCCCTTAATCTAAAAACCCTACCCAAAAACCCTAGAATAGATACTATATAAAACACGGATGAAAAGAAATGAGGGGGATAGACATAAAAGCTGCGCAACTTTTCAGAAGAGCCGGACCCTTTTCATCGTCTTCTGGACAAAATTAGAAGAAGTAGCGAACAAAAAGCAATAAAGACCTAAGACAATGGAAAATCAGCCGCAATACACATGCTAGAGACCCCACGATCTTCATCTTCTTCATGGAACTTTAGACAAACCCTAGCGCCATTGTTCCTCCACCACTGAACCACCCAATACCGTCGTCTTCTCCGGCGAGCTGGCAGGCTGGTAGCCATGCTTAGCCATTGACCACTTCTCTCTTCTCCCCCAGCCCAACTCTCATACCATATCCTAAAACAACCCCTCAGCTGCAGTGAAAATAGTTCAAAACGACCACCTTCCCCTCCATTTTGACGGCAGAGATCCAGCTAAAGATCACCATGTAAACCAACTGTAAATCACTCTTATACCTGCTGAAAAACACCATGAAAAGCAACTCCAAAATAACTCCAGCAGTCAAGGTTTAGCTAAGGTCGATCGAGATTGCCGTTCGAATTTCCGGTCAAAGGCGTCCAAGCCATTTTTGTTGTTCGCTGCTCAAGTTTTGTCGGCTTTATTTTGCTGTAAATCTCACTTGGAGTTGTCTACTAGATCAAGACATGGAAAATTATTTGGCTTAAATGTTTTGTTGTGTGCTTCTGAGAATGAGAGATTGTGATGACACTGGAATAGAAAGTTTTAATGCTTTTGCTATGGAATCTACGTTATCAGGTACTATGGGTTTCTTCCTAATCCTATTGATTAATTGTTTTATGGTTTGTTTCTGTATGTTTATCATGCTAATAGTTGGATGGTTTTTTTACTGTTATTTAAGTTGGGCTTCGTATGCTTTTTATCATCTTTTTGGTGTAATGTTATTTTTGTTTATGTAAGATTAATTCCTTAAAAAAAAAATTTTACTTGGCAACATAAGTTGTGTTTTAGACTAGTCGTAGCTTGTTTTAGGCACGTTAATTAAATAAATCATCATAGCTACAGGTACGACTCCCGTGACGTAGTTGTGGTATTAAATTTCGAATTAGCTTTAAATATGAATATCTTCAATTCGTTTAGTTGAGTAGATTTCGAGGCGTGCCATTTAGCAAATTCTCATGGCGCTCACTTAATTAATTTTAATCCTTTAGTAGTCGAGGTGTGCCATTAGTTGAATTCTCCCTAGCATGCGCAAATTTAAAAGGCGTAATTGCTTTAGGTACGATTTTAATAAAATTACATTCTTAAAACTCGGGTGCGCATTGATGCGACCCAAATCCAAATCTCAACGGACTCAAAATGTATTAACAATCACGGGTGCATTGATTGCGACGTGGTTCGAGACACATTTCACGACGTTGCAATTCTTTTTAAAAAAAAATAATTATAATAAAAGCGGTTCAAAATTAAATAAAAGGCACATAAGCTAGCATGTGTTAAAATCAGATAAAATCAAATACAACAGTTGAGCGACCGTGCTAGAACCACGGAGCCCGGGAATGCCTAACACCTTCTCCCGGGTTAACAAAATTTCTTACTCGGATTTCTGGTTCGCGGACTGTTAACAGAGTCATAAATTTCCTCGGTTCGGGATTCAACCGGTGACTTGGGACACCATTAATATCCCAAGTGGCGACTCTAAATAATTAATAATTAAATCCTATTCCGAATGTCCTTTAATTGGGAAAACTCCTTTACGCCCCTGCGGGTGTAGGTGAAAAGGAGGTGTGACAGGTATGACAAACTGTAAGACCTCAATAGACATGACAAACTGTAAGACCTCAATAAGCATGACAAACTATAAGACCTCAACAGGCATGAAAATCCCAAAGTTCAGACTATACATCGCATTTGTAAGAATCCCGAAAGGGCATACCCTCGGTGTAGACGCCTGAACTGTCACTCGAGATCAAAAATGGCTCCGGCCAAAAACATATGACTACGGTCAAAGCGGCTGATACAGCCATACTAACGCGACTCGGGGACGCCTGACCATTGCTAAAAATTGCAGGCCATTACTTCGAATATACTTCGGAAAGAACCGGTTAAAACAGACTTCCCTCAACAGGCAAAATCGAGCTTCGACCATGTTAGCTCCAAATCATAAAGGCTGCGACCTACTCAGCCTATGAGCTATGAACCTTCTGAGGTGCTCAAATATCGCCGATAACAACTTGAAATCGAGGTTCTTCGGAACCGACAATGGGTCAGGCAAAAATCTTTCAAAAGACCTTAATGAGCGGAAAACAAAGCCTACAAAAAGCCCACGGGCAAAAATAGCGTAAGAGACATTATCGCCAGCTAAGCAAGCCTATGGGCCACATATTAAAAGGTTTCAATGACCAAACAGCGTAAGAGCCATTGTCGCCAGCTAAAAAATTGACAACTTGAAGATTAATGTGAGCTCGAATAGTAACCCTATTCGGAGACCGGATCCAAAATAGTTAACTATGCAAGCCTCCAAGCCACATATCAAAAGGTCTCAACGACCAAAACAGCGTAAAAGGCCATCGCCATCTGCCCATATAGGTGGAAGAGAACTTAAGGGTCAATTAAAGCTCGAATCGCAACGCGACTCGTAGACTGGACCCGAAATGGCTAAAATTACAATATGCCTAAAGGCACGACATAAATGCCACTATCTCCAGCCGAGTGAGCCTCCGACCACCCACTTGTAAGGTCGCTTCGACCCGAAGCACGAAAGGTCATTGCCATCCGCCCATGCAGGCAGGAAAGAGCTAAAGGGTCAATTAAAGCTCGAATCCTAACGCGACTCAAATACTAGACCTGAAATAGCTAAACCACAATATGCCTAAGGGCACGGCATAAATGCCTCCATCTCCATCCAAGTGAGCCGTCGGGCCACCCACCTATAAGGTCGCTTCGAACCGAAGCACAAAATGCCATCGCCATCCGCCCATGCAGGAAGGAAAGAACTTAAGGGTCAATTGAAGCTCAAATCGCAATGCGACTCGGAGACTGGACCCGAAACGGCTAAACTACAATATGCCTAAGGGCACGACATAAATTCCACCATTAACAACTCAAACAAACGCAAAACTCAAAGGTAAATTAAGCTCGAATCAGGTCCTGACTCGGAGACTGAACCCTAAGATGGTTAAAGCGCGCAAGCCTAAGGGCAAATGCAGGATCAAATTGACCCAATTTGAAACTCCAACGAGCAGAAATACAGAAGATACAAGTTGTTGGGTTCCCCTCTTATTGCTACATATTGACGATGAAGCGCAACCTCAGCCTGCATCATATAATGAAAGCTATGTATATACACAACAAAGAAGGTAGGGAACGATCATTCCACTTTTTTCGGCAGTTATAGCCCGGCAACCTCCTCCTCATCGTCCTCCACATCGGACAGTAGGAATTTGGCATCATACCCCTCTCCTCTGGCTTGCTCGATCTCCCTCGAGAGATCAAAGCCCCTGGTGTGAATCTCCTCAAAGATTTACCTCCGGGATCTACACCTCACATACTCCTTGCCGTTATTGACATGATCGATGGTCTTCTGCAATTCAGTTTTAGCAACGGCAGCACTCCTCGAATAAACTGCCATTTTCTATCTCCGCCGTAGTATTATTCATCACCACCTCGGCCTGGACATTCACCACCTCGATTTTTGCCCTTGAAAGCTTGGATGAGAGTATCACGATCATCTTTGCCCGAGCAGAATTATTTGTACGGGCAGCCTGAATTTGCACCTCGAGAGCAGAAGCCCCGGCTTGAGCCCCCTCTTTGGCCTCGAGAGCAGAAGCCCCGGTTTTGCCAAACTCGCCTCAGAGTTGTTCCAGCTCATACGCCTTGTCTTTCAGCTGTATACCCGAGGGCAAAAAGTAAAGACAATTACCATCCACCAGCACAGGCACAAAAGAACAAAGGGCAGGCAAGCTCAGATAAAGGCTTGACTCAGAGACCAAGCCTAAAACAGTAACACGTAGAATTCTCAACACCTGCTCGCAGCAAGGATCGCGCTTGAAATACCCCGGGCCTGCCTGATCAATTCCGAACCCACGAAGATCCCGCCAAAACACGGAAGCCAGCCCGCCGGATCAAAGGCAACACTGGAAGAGGTACAAAGGAGTTAAAACTTCAAGATGTCTCTCATTCTATATATATATATATATATATATATATATATGCACGAAAGGTGCACTCTCCATCTACAAGCATGCTCTATAAACAACAAAATACAAAGTGACAAAATCTATGCTCCACCCCTAAAGGGTTACGGCCTACCAGCCCCAGCCTCGTTCTTCGTGGCATCGGCAATAAAATTGGGTATCGCGCCCGACTACCTTCACTCAAGCAAATCTTTCTAGAAGTACGAAACCCTGGGCATAGGTCTCTCCAAACGCCTGTCCCGAAGATCTACGACGAACGTGTTCCTCGAAAGCCCGCTCCGACCCGGCTCAATGATCGGCAACAAGTCGCCACTCCTTTATCATCCTAGGTCCAAGCTCGATACTATGCCAGTCCAGGCGCCGGTTATTCCCAATCCGGACTTTTGAGAAATCAAGCTACAGGTTCACAATTATATCCATTCAGATCAAAGCTCGAAGCATGCATTTTGGTACTTCAGGGCCCCCGAAGTATAGCCCCTTGACGAAGCAGCTCAAAGACTCGAGATACGGATGGATCGTGCTGAAACCTACCACGAAGTGAAGCAAGCAAACCTACTCGACAATCGAACATCCTCCTGATAGCCCAACCCTTGTTGGCTAAAGGAACCGCCGCTCCGGAACTAAAGACTTCAGAAATACCAAGCTCGAATGATGCACTCTCCTCAGAAGCTCGGGCCCATCTCGCCCTGATAAAAGCTTCTTCATGATTAGGAAGTACACTTCTCATCTACCGTTGTGCCTAGTCTTTGCCATCCCCCAAATAAGCAGCTGCTAAGGGCATGACCCGCTAGCATCACAACATCAGCGAACCTCGAGGACCCTCGGGAAGCGGAAGCAGCCTCACGACTGCATACGAAAAGGGCCGAAATGAGTCAACACCAATCAAATATACCGATCATTAGCACCGCCTCCGGTTTTGAGGTAATGCTCAACCCAGAAGACCTCGGCCATAGCAAAGCAGCGCCTTAGCAGACCAACAATGCCTTTACCAAATTGGTATTCTGCCTCAAGAAGCCTCCGCCAAAGAAGGCCAGTTTATGAAGAAATGGGTGTCCCTAACAAACGTCCCGGGCAAAATAGATTTCGGGTAATGACCAGGGCATCCCGAGACACTATCAGGCCTCCATTCAGAGATTACTTCCAGGAAGTCACCGATGTCCCGAGATCGCGAATCCTTAGGAAAGCCTCTTCTAAAAGGCCATTATGGGGCCTAAATATGTTATCCACGCCTTCACGAAGGGAAAGGGTCCCGGTGACCCAATGTTATTGGCCTAATTCGGGTCCGGTTCGAGAAATCACAAAAGACCCCATGAGAAGTTGTTTCATCAAAGACCAGAGAAAATACTCAAAGCCAATATCACAGGCGACGAAACAGGATCATGCACTCGAAGCCACCAAAAATATAAAGAAATACAGCAAGTATCGAAGGAAGAAATCAAGAAAATATCTTTGTATTTTTACAAGTGTTTGCTTATAACGACCCTCGAGGGGTCCTTACATATAGTTACATTACATATGATTACAGAAGCTCGCAGAGAATTTTTACGAAAAAGTGAAGAAGTACAAATGATACGCATATAGTAGGAGCCTAAGGATCTAGCATATTCATGTTGCGTCTCCGTCGTCATCCTCTCAGGCATATGACCTCAAAGACAATATCTTCAAAAAGGACCGCATCCCAAGCATCCCGGAATGGCATCTTCAAAAACAAGGCAGGGGAGAAGAGCAAAATGACGAAGGAAAAGCCGGAAGAACAAGAGAAATGACTCGGTGAAAAATTTGGCTAGTACGAGCTCCGCCAGTACTGTCGTTTTGAAGCCACTTCCTGAGACATTGCCTCGGCCCGGAAGGCAACAACCGACAGAAACAACCGACACACCCCCTAGAATCCAAAACGGGTGTAACACACCGAGCCGAGGGAGGAGGGTGAGCAGCGGTGTATTATCTGAGCCCCCTCATGAGCAACCGGTGCATAATCCAAAGTACCCTCGGGGGCGGAGGAAATCGACCCTCTACCTCATCACCTCGAGCCAACGACAGCAACAACAACAACAATGGCATCACAGCGGCACAACTTCGCCCTATCGAAAGAGAACCGAGGGTTGGGCCACGGTACACACAGCACAATATCTTGAGGCCACAGGCTCCAGACACGACAAGATGGCAGAAATTCAAGATAGCGGGAAAGGAAGGAAAGATGGATACCAAAGGAAATTTGGATAAAAGGCCAACCATGAAGAGCCCGATTTATAGGGAGAGCAAAGTAACCGACATCGCTATTACCGCCCTCGGAAGGCATAACAGCAGGAGCAATTAATGCGTCCATAGATGCTAAACCGATATCAACAAAAGATCGAAGAATCGCAACATTTCGGGTAATCCTAGAGAAAAGGGAAGGCAAAATGCCTCCACACCTGTAAAAAGGGGGGTTGCACCGTCAGTGCGATGTCGTTATGGGGAGAAATGGGGTGTCAAAATCATTTCTTATCACTTCCCTCTAAGAAACGCAGATACTATCTGTACACGGTGAAATTTAGGAGACTGATTTCTCCTCAACTGAACACTTCGAAGGGTGATCCCGGAATCTCGGTCCAGTCACTTCCTGCAAGATCGAGGGACACTCCGCCAAGGATAATGTCGGCCGAAGCCTCAGCGAATGAAGGTGTCTCTCAAAGAATGCACCCAGGGTCGATCATGATTATTCAAGCAGCTCGGTATCGGCCCACACACACATCGCGAAGTTAGTCGATTGTCCCATCCTATTTCCTGCATCACACAATGTATATTGTACTAAGATTGGACTCCCCCCTTTTCTATAAAAGGGGAGTCACTAACACCCTGTAAAGGCAGAGCTCCAACTATTCAACAAAAGTGCAATAATATCTTCTCTCTCTCCTTCTCCTCTCTAATTCGCTTGTCCTCACTGGCTCGAAGTCATTTAGCTTTGCTATCTTTTTATCTATTCTTTGTTTGTCACGTGATATTGACCCGAAGTCACCTCAAGATTCATCGCTTTCTTACTTGTTCTTCGTCATATAGCTTAGTATTGGCCATAAAGAGCCTTGCTTAATTATATCTTTAACTGTTATCCCATCCCCGACTATCCCCGATAGCTCGAGCTCGACCCCGACGTCGACCTCGAGGTCCTTCATCGATCAGACCTATACCCGGGCAGCAGGCCCTACGGTTCAATTACTATCTCGTTTTAGCTAACTTTTCATCATTACATTCCAGATTATTAGCATCAACTGCTCTAACAACTAGCTCGGGAATAGATCACGTATTTTTAGAATTTTATTTACAAATTTAATTGTTGTTACCATTTTCACGGTAAACAAACAGCAGCCACAAAAACTGAAATTCCATACTCACAAATTAAAGGATCAACTACTAAAGCTAGTCTAGCTAACATTGAGAACTCAAAGTTGAGGACACAAGCAGCTGGAGTTGGCCGTTGGAAAACTGACGGGATGTGTACTATTTTGGGTACCACGTACGTACCAAATATGTCGAGTTTCTTCCCTTAACTTACAGTTTACTACGTCTAGAAAATGACAATGTTATTATTATTATTAGCAGCAAATCAGCATTTTTCCATCAATTAACTACCAAGCAAATACATCATTATGGCTCTTTCCTTCCTTGATAAACGAAATAGAAAAGTGGGATTTGGATACATCGGTAGTTAGATTAGTTAGTTGACAATGAAAGTAATTGTCTTGGATCATTTGACAAGCGAAACTTTAAATTATTTTAGCAGCAGAATATTGGATAGATTCTCTGCCAACTTGTCCTCGTCAGCTAATTGTCTTGTACCTTATCATTAATGTAGTTTACGTGGTGGCAATACAACCTCATAATGATTAATGTGCCAAAAAAAGCTACTCACGCTATTTTATTTAATGTGATATTTTTTTGTTTGACTGGTTAAAAATAACATATTTTTATATTTAAAATTATTTATGACGTATTTTTATATTTAAAATAATTTAACTCTAAACTTTTCCTTATAACATAACTTTATAATTACAGCAATGTCATGGTATATATTTTAATGGCAGAAGTATATACCATAATATTGATGTGGTTACAAAATTATATTTTTTATATATATACGCATAACAAATATATATATATGGAGCATATGTTTATATGAAGTACTGTAGCACCCATTGAATGAAAATCTGAATCCATGATGAAAATCAAGTCACAAGAAGGTTCATATAATTCTACTCTCGAGAAATATGTTAGCTTCAATTTTCAAATCAAGGAAAACAAAATTAAGGACGAGAATAAGGGAGTACTAAGAATTTTACTCATAATTTTTTTTTAGTTTCTTATCCGGTGTTCAGTATTTATATTGGGTCTGACTAAATTCGGATTCGCACCGGAAAGTTTCACATGCATTGGGGGTAAAGCACTTCATAACAAAGGAGAGACTTCATACTCAGGGACTCAAATCTGAGACCTCTAATTAAGAACGAAGGAGTATTTTCCACTCTACCATAATATTTTTATTAATAGAATAATCTAGTGTCGGCGCTCAAGAATCAAGTAAAGGAGAGATTTATAGGGTGTAAAGGGGAGAAAAAAAAAATTGAGATGATCATGTGGTGTAAAGCCAGAAAGGGCAGTGTTGGAGTATTGAAGGGTATTTTGGTGTTGAAATCAAGAAATTAAAGTTGGAGTTGAGCAGGAGTATCAAATTCGAGCCCTATTGGAGGTGCTGCGGCAGATTCGTGGAATCCAAATTGTCTATCAAAAAGAAAAAAGTAAAGCAACAAATATTTTGTTGCACAGGGGTCATTTGGTAGGAAGCATTAGATAAAATAATGCTTGCATTAGCTTTGTGTATTAATAATATCTTGTTTGGTAGATATTTTGAACTTTTGCATTAGTTATGCAAGCATTAGTTATACATCCTATTTGGTATTATCCTATGCATAACTAATGCATAGAAAACCATGGTATTAGCAATGCAATGGATTTTAATGCATGTATTAACATAGTTAAAGACAAAATTGTCCTTCAAAATTTATGCTTGATTAAAATATACTAGTTATTATATTAATGCAAGTTTAAAATAATTCAAATAGTGAGAAATAAAATTATATCTCTAGTAAATAAATAAATACTTAGCATATTTTCTTTTTTATAAATAAATATTTAGTTCTATTTTACAATATAGGTAGACAAATCAAATAATTTTTTAAAACTTTTTCATATAAAAATATTTCTCAACATATGTTTCTTTTAAAAAGTTTGAGTGATGGACTAGTTTTGAGGGTATTTTTGGAAACAAGCAATTCTTTTAGAAATTGTGCAATGCTTTAATACATCAAACCAAACAATGGATAAGAAATATGTCAGCATAACTAATGCAAGCATAACTAATACCAGCATTACTAATATACCATATTCAGCATTATTCTTATGCACCCTACCAAACAACCCCTTAGAGAGGTAGTACTTGGTACGGCTTTAGCTTACAGTCCCAATATTTTCCGTTGTAGCTAAAATATACTTGGACTTCACCTAGAGTTCGGAACCTAAATGTGGTTCTTTTTTATTCAAAATATATTTTTAAGTGTAAAAAAAAAAGAGTTACATTTCTATATAACATGCGGTACAGTAAATAAATCGTGGTTACATACCGCGTTTTACAGGGAGCTGAAAAGACGGGTAGATAAAACACGGTCCATTACTGTGATTTATATAAAATGTGGTAGTGGACCACGTTTTATATAGAAAATGGGTCCACCAACAACTCTTCTGCGCTTAACTGACATAACAATAATTCAAATATGTAAAACGCTCTTTTAAACCACGTTTTACTTCCAAAAATTTGACCCCCCGGATTGGGCATTGCCTTATATAAAGGTGTTAAGGGTTTTGAGAATTATCAATCAGAAATACTCCAACTTCGTGATAAATTTTTCTTGTTGTTAAATTCTCAAGCTTTGTTCATAATGTCTGAAGACCAAAAAGTAAGGGTTTCATTATATTGGGGGGGGGGGGGAGGTTGTGGTAGCGAATAACTCAGTGAGCTATAGTTCATCTCCACAGAGTCATGTTAAGTTGCCACTTACAATGCAGTACGATAGATTGGTATCGTTGTTGTGCAATAAAATGAGATTGAGCAAACGTTCGGTGAATCTTAAAATAACCGGAAGATACCCGTATTCTGTGACTCCGCAAGGTTTTGCTTGTTATTCTGAGTTTAACGTCGAAGACGATGAAACTCTGAGAGATTTTTTGGGGATTCTGGATGAATACAGGGAATTTATTGTGATAAAATTGTTGAAAATATACGTCAAGGCTAAAAACGTTCGCAAAAATGAGATTGCACAAAAGAGGGATAACCATCAATCATCGGGTGGTTATTCTGGAGCAGTTTTAGCCCAATAGGTTTCGACTGAAAAAGTTTGGCCGAATCTAAACTTATCTCCACAGGCGAACGAGGAGCGAGAAAATAATTTCTCTTCTACTTTACATAATCCACAAGACGACTGATAAACTTCAATTTTCCTTTCTGTTACGATGTTTATTTTTTGTTGAAAGAATTTGTATTAACACTCTTATATTCCACAGGGAGTATCGTTCGGATATGAATTTTACAAGTTATGACCCCACGCCCAGTTGGAATATGC
Source organism: Nicotiana tabacum (assembly GCF_000715075.1). NCBI lineage: Eukaryota > Viridiplantae > Streptophyta > Magnoliopsida > Solanales > Solanaceae > Nicotiana > Nicotiana tabacum. The sequence continues at coordinate 99,371,337 of NC_134097.1, read as the reverse complement.
GTAGTTTTGGCGTGTTGGATCATGGTGGTCCATCTGAGAGTCATCACCAACAGGAAAATGTCCATCATGGAATGTCAACACAGTACGACTTGTAAGTGAAGTGATATAGCTATATGTAAAGTATTTATCAATTTGAGTAGCTTATCATTTTGTTCTTTTTGTGCAGTGAAAACGAGCAACTTGATGGTCCTGACTTCACTCAGTTGCCCGTAGACGATGTATTTACTCGTGATTTGGCAGATGCGTAGAGTTAGGAAGATAATAGTGATTATGACAACAATGTCGATGAGTCTGGAGATGAGACACCCTTCCTTGACGAGGGTGATGATGAGGAGGAAGTGAATGTTGAACCTGAGTTGACGAGGGAGCATGCTCATCTGCCTCCCGTTAAACCAAAAGTGTACAAGTCCCATATGCCGTTTCATGAGCAGAATATTCCCTACCTTGATAATTTGCCAAGTATGCCGGATGTGGATGCCCTCACAAGGGATCTTGATGAAATGCGATCAGTAATATGGGATGAGTCTAGACCAACGGTGCTTGCAACGGGCATGTATTTTCCCGATAAAACTCGTCTATCTAGGGCTTATAAAATATACAACGTAAGAAAGTGTCATGAGATGACAGTAAATGAGTCAACTCTGGAGGTATACAAGGCTGTATGATGTAGATACTTTATGGGTTGTAATTGGATGTTGCGTGCGAGCAAGAAGGAAACAAGGTTGTGGAAAGTGGGTAAATATATTGGCACCCACGTTTGTGAAATGGACACATTCAATGAGAATTACTTCAACTTGGATGTTCACTTGATTTCTCTTGTCTTGATTCCACACTTGGAAGTGTCCATTAGGTACAAGATCAAAGAGTGTATTACATCGTCCACCAAGAATATGGGTATACTATAACCAAAAGAAAGGCATATCTCGGGTGCAAACATGCATTTGAAATTATTTATGGTGACTGGGATAAGTCATTTTCATCTCTATCCAGGTACATGGCCATATTGAAACACTTTAACCCTGGGACTGTTGTTGAAAAGAAAAGCATGAGCGGAGTCCAGGAATACCGGAATATATATTCAGATACGTGTTCTGGCATTTAAACTAGCAATTGATAGTTTTGTGCATTTGTCGTCCGGTAATTTCCTTAGACAGTACTCATGTCTATGGAAAGTATGATATTAAGCTATTGATCGTTGTTGCAGTAGATGTCAATGGACAAATATTTCTACTAGTTTTTTCCATTTGTGCCAATGAAAGCGAAGAGACATGGACGCTATTTTTGAACCACTTGAAGCAGCACGTTGTCAAACAATGTTCAGGTATTTGTCTAATATCTGATCGGCATGGTGGTATTTTAAGTTCTATACGGCATTTTCCTGAATGGCAGGAACCCTATGCATACCACTGTTACTATGTGAGGCACCTAAAGGCCAATTTCCAGAAGAAATATCCCGACAAAGTCTTGCATGATTTAATCCTGTATATCATCATCGATCTAAGGATACATCTCCTCCAACCACAGTTGAATAGTCGTCAACGGAAAATGACTAGCCATATGTAGTACAGTCTCATCCTGTGGCCGGAAAATAGTGAATTGCTGCAACGTGTCCAGGTACATACCACGTGTCATCTTTCTCATGTCGTGCGGCAGTGAAACGACCAGTCCATCAACGGGCAGCCCATACAAAACCACCACGTCCTGTAGTGTGATGGTGGCCTCGCCAATGGGCAGGTGGAAAGTGTGTGTCTCCGGCCTCCACCGCTCTATCAGGGCGTGATCAAAGACCAATCGAGCTGCAGCCACCCGATCTCAATCATCTTGTAGAAACCCCGTGTCGCGCATGCACGCGACTATACGTGTATGGAGAACTCTGCCATGCAGAAAGTCCCACATGTCATCAACTCTCCTAGCGCGGGGAGTCTGGATTAGTAATTCACCCTCCCATATGTGGGCTGACCTATGGCCGCCCTGCAACGAGAGTAGCTCATCGCTAAAAGGTCTGGGATGAATAGGCGGCGTCTCCATGTCGTCTACTGTAAATTAAACAACATTAATTACATGTTAGTTTTATTATAATTTTATATGTTTGTTTTTGGATTAAATAATTAAAATTTTATAATTGAATATTGACATATGGGTTCCAGGTTCCATATTTAGAGCCCAGTAGAACCAATTCTTCGATGTGTTAGTTTTATTATAATTTATATGTTTGTTTTTGGATTAAATAATTAAAATTTTATAATTAAATATTGGCATATGGGTTTCAGGCTCGATATTTGCAGCCCAGTAGCACAAATTCTTTGATGTATTAGTTTTATTATAATTTTATATGTTAGTTTGTGAATTAAATAATTAAGTTTTATAACTAAATATTGACAAATGGGTCCTAGGCTCGATATTTGCGGCCCAGTAGCACCAATTCTTCGATGTGTTAGTTTTATTATACTTTTATATGTTAGTTTGTAAATTAAATAATTAATTTTTACTATTAAATTTTCACATATAGGTTCCAGGCTTGATATTTGCGGCCCAGTAGCACCAATTTATCCTAAATTCTTCTATGTGTTAGTTTTATAATTTTATATATTTGTTTGTAAATTAAATAATTAATTTTTATAATTATCTAATATTTAATTATTAAAGATTCATATGGGTTCTAGGCTCGATATTTGTGGCTCAGTAACATCAAATATATGTTGACTATAATTGGACAAAGTTTGTGTTTGATCTATCAGTTATTTGGCGTATTTTTAAAAATACATGCATTACATTTTACTACGCTAAAAGGCACTATATTTTACTACGCTAAAAAGGCATTACATTTTACTACGCTAAAAGACATTTATTTTGCTACGTTAAAAGGCATTACATTTTATTACCCTAAAAGGCACTACATTTTACTACGCTAAAAGGCATTACATTTTACTACCCTAAAAGGCACTATATTACTTGTCTTTAAGCAAAAAAATAATTTAAACCAAACAAAACACAACAAATATATTGTAATCACAAAAATACATATAAAACATTAATAGTAATTTATTAACAAATAATAACGATTTCACAATTATATTAGATTTTTTTACAACATTAATATCTTAGTCCGGATAAAAATAAAATACCAATTTAATCGCAACAAAACCACAAAACAACATACAATACATTCAAAACAATTAATATGCATTTTTATATGAGTTTTAACAAAAACAAAGTTGGAATACCTCGATTTAAGGTAAGGCTGGGCATATATCGGGTATAACCGATAGCCCGAACTGAAAAAAGCTATTGGGGTATTGATATCGGGATATTGGGTTAACGGTTCGGTAACGGTTGTCACACCTCCTTTTTCCTACCCCCACAAGGGTATAAAGGAGTTTTTTCAATTAAAGGACAATCGAAACAGGATTAATTATTAAAAGATTCAGAGTCGCCACTTGGGAGATTTATGGTGTCCCAAGTCACCGATTGAATCCCGAATCGAGGAAAAGCTTGACTTTGTTTAATAGTCCGCGAACCAGAAATCCGGGTAAGGAATTCTGTTAACCCGGGAGAAGGTGTTAGGCATTCCCGAATTTCGTGGTTCTAGCACGGTCGCTCAACTATTATAATTGGCCTATTATATGATTTTAATACATTTTGAACCTATGTGAAATTTTAAACTTTTATCCGCTTTATTTAATTTTTTAAGGAAAATTGCAACGTCATTTAAAATATGTCTTGAACCACGTCACATAAATGCACCCGTAGTCTACAACAAATTTCACCTAACGTTGAGATTTGGATTTCGGTCACATAAATGTGCACCCGAGTTTAGGAAGGTAAATTATTAAACTAATGCGCCTAAAGCAATTACGCGTTTGCAAATTTGCGAGGGCCATGGAAGTTCGCTAAATGGCGCGCCTCGAATTCTAAAGAGTCGAAGTTAATTATCTGAGGGCCATGGATTATGGATTTGGTTTGGCATGGCAAGCCTCAAATTATTCCAAAAGGGCTTTACTCAACTAAAACAAACTACGAATGTTTATGAATATTAACGGCCTAAGTATGCTACTATTGATCCAAACAAATAAAGTAAAAATACATTCTTATTTTTTTTTACCATAAAAATACCATAACATATTCAAAATATGGCAATGACACTTTAATTCGATTCTCTGTGCAATTACTCCATAACATCATACAAATTAATAACAAACAGACGTTCACATGACAGTTGGGTACTCAAGGTCACTAATCACAACAAAATCATAAAATAAGTAAACAAATCAATTCACATGTAAAACAAAAGGGAAGGGGAGTATTGGCAAATGGGTAATGAATCAGTCACGAGCAAATTTATCAAAGCAGAAGGAAATCAAAAATAAGAAACTGAACCTTTAAGAGAATCTTTAGCCGTAGTTCTTTCCAATATTTGATTCAATACAAAACCTCCAAAATGAATTGTGAAACAACAGAGATAGGCTAATGTTGAACCAAGAACCCGTCCTCAACAAACATATCCCGGATCGGCGACCACGGACAGAAGCGGAGACGAACAATGACCTCAACGCTTACCAGAAAACTCAGACTCGAACCCAACCGTACTCCATATTTGGGACCATAGATCGAAACCTAAGAAATAGGTAGATGTGTATTTCAGGTGTTGTTAACGGGAAGAAGCAGAAGCACCATGGCTATGGCTGCTACGCTCAGGCGTCGGAGAAGATGAAGAATGGGGACGGGGGTCGTTTCTTTTGTTTGAAGCTCCGTTGAAGAAGAAGAAGAAGAGAGCCTCGTTTCTTCTCAAGGGATCTAGGATCCCATTCTTGTGTTCAGCCGATGGTTCAGCGTTGAAAATGAAGGGGAAGCTGATGGGGTATGCTGGTGTGTGGAAGATGATCCGAGAGGGGGTGGGTCTGTATTGTGCGCAGATTTTTTTAGCTTCCTCCTTCAGCGTTATTTCTTGTCCCTTTTAGATTTTTTAAGCATTACTTTATAGGTAGAGTCTAGGTTTAGGTATATTTTTGTGTATTTTGCCCATTAGTCCCTAGGTCTTTTGTGTATTAGGTCCTTAGGGTCTTTTTATTTATTTGTTTTTATTCCAAAGAAGAGTCTAGAAGGATCTCTAGGCTTAATGGACTAATCCGAATTGGGCCAAGAACTAGGTTCTAAAACTCTTAAAATTATGATCCAACACCTTAATCGACTCCTTTTAAAATAAGATAAAAATACTACATAATGCAAAAGCTAACATGAAACTATTATATATATTTTTTGTATTTTCAAGATTATGTAAAGATAAAAATAAGGTATTATTTTTTGTATATTTTTTATTTAAATTTATGAAAGATACGTAAGCTAAAATATTTTTATAATTTTTCATTTTTACGACGAAAATAAAGGAAAGAAGTCAAAAATAGTTGAAATAGCTATATTAGGCCTAATTTAAATATTTACATGCTAAAATATAAAAAATCTTGGGGAGGGTCAAAAATCACATGTCTACAGCTGCCCCTCTTTAACTGAAAACGCGAAGAGTTTTCAGACAAAGAATGACTAGACAAGTTTTTTGGCCCAACCCTTATTTGGGAGAGACTAAAACTGAGAAGGGGGGAATGTGACCGAGCCATGGTATCTTATGGCTATAAAGGAATTAGGCCACGTGTAGTTCAGAGGTGAGTGAGATGATGGAGTATGCCGAGGTGGAGAGCCGGTCTAGGTGCCATTCCGCCGAGGTTCCAATCCGCGGTCCTGTTATTACATCAAAAATCAAAAGATGAAAAGACTAGCTAAGCCTGTCAACTACGAGTTACAAGATTCCTATATATAAGTCTTCTGAAGCTTGATCTTGAGTCTTGAATGGTTCTTCATGCAGACTTTGGATTTGAACCTTGACACTTGCTGGTTGCAGGTGCTGGCTCGTTCTTCTTCAGATTTTCGGATCAAGACCGAGTATGTAGTGCTTGTGACCTCAACCATGTCTTGAGAAGCTCACATCTTCCATAAACTTCTGCATTTGGATTAACTTCTTGACCTTCTCCTTTTTCTTTATTGTGACTAACTTCTGTTGATCACCTCGAACTGTTGACTCGCATTTTTGCCGCGAGCTTCTTTTGTTGCTGACTTGAATTGTAATCTGAGATGCTTTCCCTTTCTCCAAGTGGATGCCTGACTGCATGAACTTGAACTGTATTCCCGTGCTCTCCAGGTGGGCTCCTGATTGCTGAACTTGAGATGTATTCCCTTATTCTCCAGGTGGGCTCCTGATTACTGAAACTTGAATGTATTCCCTTGTTCTCCATGTGGGCTCCTGATTGCTGAAATTTGAATGTATTTCCTTGTTCTCCAGGTGGGCGCCTAATTGCTGAACTTGAAATGTATTCCCTTGTTCTCCAGGTGGGCTCCTGATTTCAACAAAATAGACAAAAACAAAGAAAAACTTCTGCCCCAGTTTGGTAGCTGGGCACATACGTGAGTGTTAACTGAATCAAGTTACCAAATATCAGTAAGAACTTGAAAGCTGAAACTTGAACTATACTCCCTTGTTCTCCAGGTGGGTGCCTGATTGCTGAACTTGAAATGTATTCCCTTGTTCTCTAGGTGGGCTCCTGATTGACAAAAACTTGAAATGTATTCCCTTGTTCTCCAGGTAGGCGCCTGATTTCCATAAAACAAACAAAACAAACGAAATTTTCTGCCCCAGTTTGCAACAGAAAGATTTGTGAGTTGTTAGCAATATTGTAAACCACTTATACTATTGATGCAATGATGAGAGTAAACTAATGACTAGACCAGGATGTGCGTCTCCTATGAGTAAAACCCAAAACTTTGACTAGCAAATGCGTCTGCTAAAAATAAAATCTGAATGAACCAAACTAGGAAGTGCCTCTCCTACGGGTAAAACTTGTATGAACCAAAACCAGGAAGTGCGTCTCCTAGGTGTGAAATCTTAATTTAGGAAGTGTGTCTCCTACAGGTGTATCCTGAAAGACCCAGACTAAGAAGTGTGTCTCCTAGGGGTGAAACTTCAATGATTCAAACTAGGAAGTGCGTATCCTATGAATGAACTCTTAATTTATGAAGTGCGTCTCCTAAAAGTATATCCTGAAAGACCCAGACTAGGAAGTGTGTCTCCTAGGGGTGAAACTTCAATGACTCAAACTAGGAAGTGCGTCTCCAACAAATGAACTTAAATGAAGCAGACCAGGAAGTGAGTCTCCTAGGGGAAAATCTCAATTTAGGAAGTGCGTCTCCTAAAGCAAAAATATAACTCGAAAGACCCAGACTAGGAGGTGCGTCTCCTAGGGGTGAAATCTCAATTTAGGAAGTGCATCTCCTACAACAAAATATAACTTGAAAACCCAGACTAGGAAATGCTTTTCCTAGTTGTGATGTGTGATCTTCTCAATAGCCTTTGCGTAAGCAGAATTGGGGCATTACACCTGAAAATTTCAACCTTCCAAGCTTTAATATGAACATAGCTTACATCCCTGTTTCAGATAAATAAAACTTGTGAGTTTAAACATGGTGGTTGGTTTGTGGCCTTGACTTTGCGGCGATTGCTCCTTCACTTGCCATGATAACTTTGATTTCACCTTGAAAAACATTTCTTGCTTATTGACTAACCAATTTCTCTGTCATCCTTATCACAGAAAATACCTCTTCTCCATTAGACCCAATACCCTCTATCTGTTGCATTGTTCATGGACTGGCATTTACCAAACCTTTGTGTTTCATATGAATCCCAAAGCATGTTGATTGTTAACAACTCAGTACACACATTGTTCTTTCTTGACTTATGCCACTTTGATGTGCTAGCCAAATTCCGTTTTGTACAATTGGAAAGTTAGTAGCAAATTTTGAAGTCATTTCTCACTTGTTTTAACCAAATAGACCCAAGAAGGGTAAGTAAACAAAACAAAAGGAACAGAGTAAGGACAATGGAAAGAGATGATTCCTAAAAAGAAAACTAAACACTTATTAGATGTAGATGCCAACTCTAATGACCGTGACATGCACCTTTGGATTAAATGGCCTAATCTGCCAAGCAAGTCCGATGTTCAACTCTTATTGTACCTCTTCGTCGTGAAACTGGGCTTCAATGCTCCGATTTTCCAATCTAATTCATGATCCTTACTTGACTTGTAGTGCCCGAAGGGTTTTCACTATCAAGCCTCTCTCATTTTGTTTTTTCTCTCAACTTATTGTCACATTATGGTGCCTGTGAAGGTTTTCACCGATAAGACTCTCTCATTTTGTTTTCCTTGTGTAGACCGGAGTGTTACCCCTGATGTGAATCATACCTCTAACTCGCTTGCCTTGGCACTACATAAAGATTAATCGGAAGGTCTTTCTTTAGACCGTAATGTGGGCTTTTGGATGGGGTTAGAAAGAAAGTGTATCATAAAGGCTCAAAAACAGCTTAAAAGGGCTCAAATTTACAACTTTTGGAATTAGATCTCTTACAACAACCACAACTTCTGCCCCGGTTTCTTTGCTTGGGGACTTTCGAATTTTTATTTTGATGGGACCGAACCGTGAGGCTGCCTACATATTTTTAAAAGGAATCAGGTTGAACGTAGTTCATGGAAACTTTTGTTTTTGTTTTTCCTTTTTGTTCTGTTTTCTCTTCCTTTTTCCTTTTCTTTTTCCTCTCTTTTTTCATTTTCTTTTTTTTCTTTACTCTTTTTCCATTTTTCCTTCTCTTTTTCTCTTTTTTTTTCTTTTCTCTCCCTTTTTTTGTATCACATTTCTAAACTCTGCTTTTGATTCTAAAAGAGGGATATGGAAGAAAATAAATAAGGCTCAAAGGGGTGACAAGGGATAAAGTATTTAGATAGCAGAATAAAATGTCTTCGTCATTCCAATCTTCAAAGCATGCCAAACACAACCAATACCATTAAACAAACCAAAGAAATCATACATAATATCTTTTGACTTCATCAGAATTGATAGTCATATCTATATATTTGCCTTCTATATCTATTAAATACGAAGCACCATTCGACAATACTCTCATTACGATGAACGACCCCTGCCAATTTGGGGCAAACTTTCCTTTAGCTTCAACTTGATGCGGCAGGATGCATTTCAATAGTATTTCTTTTTGTTCTATCTGCTCCAGTTTCACAATTCGAGCTTGAAGTGATCTCAAAATGCCTTTACTTATTTCCCTCAAATGTCCCTATCATCTTCAAAATTGTTTCATTGCTTCATGACTAAACTAACTTTTTAAGATCAGGTTGAGAATTACGCGTGCATGTCATGTCACTAGAGTCAATAGGAAAAGGACTATAAAAGGAAAAGAGAACTAAACAAAAATGACTAAAAATAACAGCAAACAGAAAAATTGCATTAGACAGATGGTGAAAGGGTTTGAACAACAAAACAAGCAAACTAAACTGGGTTACAACCCTGGAACAAACCTAGACAACACTAAATGAGTTACTACAAAAAATAAACTAGTCAAAATAAAAGGATAGAAGGGTTTGAATAACAAGACAATATCCGGATTACAACCCTAAAAATAACTCGGACAATAGAAATGACAAAAAAATAAACCACCAAGACTCCTCTCCAGCTAGCCAAGAGATGAAGCGTCTTTCCAATTACCAAGAACGACATCTTAGCCACTGGGTTCCACATCAATATTGCCAAAACCATTAACAACTTCAATACCATTAACTTCAGTCAGCAAGTTCCCTAGAGGGTTCACATGCTCCCTGTCACTATCATTAATCACAATTACCCCTTCTTGAATCATTCTTTCTGTTTCCCTTTTTAAAGAACGACAATCTTCAATGCTATGCCCTTGGACATTAGAGTGGTACCTGCATCGTACAGTAGGATCAAAGCTTTTTGCATATGGGTTTGGAGTATAGCCGAGGAGCGGCTCAATCAGGCCAGAATGCTTTAACTTTTCAAACAAGCTTGTGTAGGACTCCCCAATCGGCGCGAAACTATTTCTTTGCCTTTGTTCCCTTCCCTGACCCTGTTTTCTAGGGTTGTTGGGTGCTCGAAAATGTTGTGAAGGCAAGAATGCATTATGCGGTGCTAGCGCTCACCATAGGGAGTGACCTGGTGGTTGGACATATGACCGGACATTGTTCGGAGGATAATACTGAGGTGGATTATGTGGAGCTCGGGGATAGGTTTGGGGTTGGAGTTGAGGCTGGGTATATTGGTGAGGCGGACCCTTTGGTCCACGTCGTGACTCTGAAACAACCATGGCAAAGTCATCATGTTCCTTCTGACCCAGCAAGCCTCATGTGTCGTTCTGAATTGCTTGTGTTGTGGCTTTTAAAGCAGAATAACTCATGATCTTGTTAGACTTCAACCCATCTTCTACCATTTCTCCCATTTTTACCACATCATTAAAAGACCTACCCACAACCGTGATCAAATGCCCAAAGTAAGTTGGTTCTTGAGCTTGAAGAAAGTACTCGACCATCTCTTTTTCTTCCATAGGAGGATTGACTCTGGCAGCTTGCTCTCTCCATCTGAGCCTGTATTCCCTAAAGCTTTCATTAGGCTTCTTTTCCATCTTGGCGAGGGACATGCGATTTGGGACAATTTCTATATTGTACTAAAAGTGCCTGGCAAAGGCCTGAGCTATATCATCCCACGTGTACCACCTGCTAGCATCTTGGCGGGTGCATCACTCCAGCGCTGCCCCACTCAGACTTTGACTGAAATACGCCATAAATAATTTGTCTTTCCCACCGACGCCTCTCAACTTACTGTAGTAGCCTCTCAAATGGGCCACGGGATCTCCATGTCCGTCATATAGATCGAACTTTGGCATCTTAAACCCAGCAGACAGTTAGACATCAGGAAACAAACACAAGTCTTTGTAAGCCACGCTTATCTGGCTCCCTATCCCTTGCATGTTTCTTAAAGACTGCTCTAAGATTTTCACCTTCCTGGATATCTCATCTTGCTTCACTATCTTAGCAGGCTTTTCAGTTTCACCGAGAGGCTCAAAATGAGGAGCGGGAGAATATGAATCTGAGACTTTGAAAGTTGGTTTTGGAGCGTAGTGTTGGTCATTAGGGACTTTGAACACAGCCTCGTTAGAGGATCGAGGAAAAGTAGCTGGGGGGAGCTACAAGAGCATGAGTGGCCAAAAGAGCGGGATGCGAGGTGGTTTTGGCTAGTAGAGTGTGAAAAGGTTGTGGGGTGATATCAGCAGCAATGGGAATCTGGATTTGTGATAGTGGTGGGACAGTTGCAGGGTTTTCAGTGTAGTTAGTGGGGAATGAAGGTGGAGGATGCCCCCTGATCCAAGACTGATACATTTCTGCCATCTGTTGTTTCACCCTTTGGACCTCCTCTTTTAGTTCAGACTCCGACTCCACAAACTCCCTTGATTGGTCAACAACTCTTGTGCCCAAGTTTTTGCTAGCCATGGCTACCTTGTCCTTTGACCTTGTGTTGTATGGACGAGTTACCTTAAGAACCACAAGCCAACCACCCTTCTGCTATAATGAGGAGAACAAAGAGGAACAAAATGAAGTCATCATGTTAGCGTTAGGGCATTTAACAGCTAAAAATATCACATTTCGTGCAATGCACCTAGCAACAATTAACGGTTCAAGAATGACTTCGAGGGTCACAAGGTCACTTGGCATCATCCCAATTTGTCCATTTGAATCTTCTCTTTTCTTTTCTTTGCTCGCACTTCTTAGCTCGCTCATTTTCCTTCCTTTTTTTCTTTCTGATTATCACTCTTTTCTTCCCTCTCATTTCTCACATCCCATGATTTCATCTCCTTTTTTTTGGTTGCTTTTTTTTCTTTTAATAAATAAAAAATGATTCGATCGAACCCTATGTAGGTTGCCTACGTATCATGACGCCGCATGAATTAGATCTTTGCATAGTTCTGGAAGAACGGGAATAAAGTAAACAAACTAACGTTCTTTTTTCTTTTCTCTCTTTGTTTTTTTTACCTTAAGGACTATTCTTATAAGAAAAGATGAATAAAAGAAGCAAATTGTTTTTTAAAATTTTCTAGACTTAATGTTCTATAATCTATTGCAAACTCAAGCTTAACGAGCATATACTTTTGTTCTCTTTTTTTTTCTCTTCTTTTTGAAAAAAACACTCCAAGGGAACTTATTAAGGAAAAAACTCTACAAAAGTATTTTTTGATTCTTTTTTTTTAGGAAGGAAATCAAAACAATAAACCAAAGAAAAAATATTCAAAGTTTCAATTGATATCCTTGAAGAAAGATTTCAATGAAAAAGATAAACAAAAAAAATTATTTTTTGATTTCAATTTAATTACCTGAAGGAGAAATTTTTAAGGATAAACAAAAGATAAGGTATGTTATTTCTTCTATGTACAATGTCCTAAAGTTCTTGCAAAATAAAAGAATTTTTCCTCAAAAGAAAATCTCTTTTTTGGATTTATGGAATTAATATCTTAGAGAAAAGCTTTAAAGAGGTACTAAAAAAAACAAATATTCTTCTTTTCTTTTGAATTTTTGGTCCTAATATAGTAAAGGAAATATAAGAATAATTTTTATTTTAAATCCCAGATATTAATTGCCTAAACGAAAAACCACCTCCAAAAATATTTTGTTTTCATTTCTACAATTAGTATTCTAAATAAAACTTATAACAGAAATATAAAAACGCAAAAGTTCTTTCTTTTTTTTTTGTTTTTTTTTTTTGATTTTTGATTTTTCAAAAATGATAAAAAGTGCAAAATCTTTTTTTGAATTTTTCAATTTTTTTCTTAATAAAAATGTAAAAAACACAACCAGGCCTTAATTGCTTTATCTTCACACTTCACCCTCTTTTTTTCTTTTTCTCTTTTTTTTTCTTTTCATTTGCCCTCAACTATCATTGGTCTGCCAAATGACCCTTTTACCCTTGAAGAAATGCAACATGTAGCACGTTAGGATGCATCGGGATGGTCTTTTCATTTCGAGTACACCTGTCCTAGACAGACTCAACCCCTGTGTTGAGTCTCCAAAGTCAAATGCACATGATGCAAACAAACGTTCCTACTAGGGATTCGACATGAGGCTGAGTTATTCTAGGTTCAAAATCTGGGTATGTGTTCTAGACTGTATACCCGAGCGGACAACTCGAATCGAGGAGGGGGATACGTACCGGGAACCAAAAGGCCATCTGGCTTAGTAACTTGTCCGAGCCTCTTTCTTCTTTCAAGGTGTGACACTAACAGAATAGAGAGTCTCAACCAGCGAGCACATCCCCGAAGATGAGAAGAGAAGGGTTTCGTAGCAGTTTATATACAGTTCAGATAATATCAAAGCGGTAAAAGCATTATTTAACACATTAGGCCCAAACATGTAATCAGATAACAAATAAAGCCAAATACAACAATTCATCTAAGCTCGAATTCTGAACCTTGAACCAGAGATTCTGGGTTCGTTCCCCAGCAGAGTCGCCAGAGCTGTCACACCTCTTTTTTCCTACTCTCGCAAGGGTATAAAGAAGTTTTTCCAATTAAAGGACAATCAAAATGGAATTTATTATTAAAAGATTCAGAGTCGCCACTTGGGAGATTTATGGTGTCCCAAGACACCGATTGAATCCCGAATCGAGGAAAAGCTTGACTCTGTTTAAAAGTCCGCAAACTAGAAATCCGGGTAAGGAATTCTATTAACCCGGGAGAAGGTGTTAGGCATTTCCGGATTTCATAGTTCTAGCATGGTCGCTCAACTGTTATAATTGACCTATTATCTGATTTTAATACATTTTGAACCTATGTGCAATTTTAAACTTTTAACCACTTTATTTAATTTTTTAAGGAAAATTGCAACGTCATTTAAAATATGTCTTGAACCACGTTACATAAATGCACCCGTAGTCTGCAATACGTTTAACCTAACGTTGAGATTTGGATTTGGGTCACATAAATGTGCACCCGAGTTTAGGAAGGTAAATTATTAAACTAACGCGCCTAAAGCAATTACGCGTTTGCAATTATGCGAGGGCCATGAAAGTTCGCTAAATGGCGCGCCTCGAATTCTAAAGAGTCGAAGTTAATTATCCGAGGGCCATGGATTATGGATTTGGTTTGGCATGGCACGCCTCAAATTATTTCAAAAGGGCTTAACTCAACTAAAACAAACTACGGATGTTTATGAATATTAACGGCCTAAGTATGCTACTATTGATCCAAACAAATAAAGTAGAAATACATTCTTGTTTTTTTTTACCATAAAAATACCATAACATATTCAAAATATGGCAATGACACTTTAATTCTATTCTCTGTGTAATTACTCCATAACATCATACAAATTAATAACAAACAGATGTTCACATGACATTTGGGTACTCAAGATCACTAATCACAACAAAATCATAAAATAAGTAAACAAATCAATTCACATGTAAAACAAAAGGGAAGGGGAGTATTGGCAAATGGGTAATGAATCAGTCATGAGCAAATTTATCAAAGCAGAAGGAAATCCAAAATAAGAAACTGAACCTTTAAGAGAATCTTTAGCCGCAGTTCTTTCCAATACTTGATTCAATACAAAACCTCCAAAATGAATTGTGAAACAACAGAGAAAGGCTAATGTTGAACCAAGAACCCTTTCTCAACAAACATATCCCGGATCGGCGACCACGGACAGAAGCGGAGACGAACAACGACCTCAACGCTTACCGGAAAACTCAGACTCGAACCCAACCGTACTCCATATTTGGGACCGGAGATCAGAACCTAAGAAATAGGTAGATGTGTATTTCAGGTGTTGTTAACGGGAAGAAGCAGAAGCACAATGGCTATGGCTGCTACGCTCAGGCATCAGATAAGATGAAGAATGGGGACGGGGGTCGTTTCTTTTGTTTGAAGCTCCGTTGAAGAAGAAGAAGAAGAAGAGAGCCTCACTTCTTCTCAAGGGATCTAGGTTCTCATTCTTGTGTTCAGCCGATAGTTCAGCGTTGAAAATGAAGGGGAAGCTGATGGGGTGTGGTGGTGTGTGGAAGATGATCCGAGGGGGGTGGGTCTGTATTGTGCACAACTTTTTTTAGCTTCCTCCTTCAGCGTTATTTCTTGTCCCTTTTAGATTTTTTAAGCATTACTTTATAGGTAGAGTCTAGGTTTAGGTGTATTTTTGTGTATTTTGCCCATTAGTCCCTAGGTCTTTTGTGTATTAGGTCCTTAGGATCTTTTTATTTGTTTGTTTTTATTCCAAAGAAGAGTCTAGAAGGGTCCCTAGATTTAATGGACTAATCCGAATTGGGCCAAGAACTGAGTTCTAAAACTCTTAAAATTATGATCTAACACCTTAATCGACTCCTTTTAAAATAAGATAAAAATACTACATAATGCAAAAGCTAACATGTAACTATTATATATTTTTTTTGTATTTTTAAGATTATGGAAAGATAAAATTAAGGTACTATTTTTTGTATATTTTTTATTTAAATTTATGAAAGATACGTAAGCTAAAATATTTTTTGTAATTTTCCATTTTTATGACGAAAATAAAGGAAAGAAGTCAAAAGTAGTTGAAATAGCTATATTAGGCCTAAATTAAATATTAACATGATAAAATATAAAAAATCTTGGGGAGGGTCAATAATTACATGTCTACAACGGTTTAATATTTTTTTACTATTGGGTTATTGGTTCCGGCCTCGGTTTGCCAATTTCTTAACGGGTAAACCGATAACCCAGTAAGAATTAGTACTATTTCAGTTGTGTTTGGAGAACTGTTGAATTACTAGTACTCTTGTTGCTCTTGCTACAGTTAGACTCTGAAAAAAGACATTGATCTCTTGATTATGATTTGGAAAGAAACCAAAAAATTATTATTTATGTTCCTGTTAACTTCTATTTCTAGCTAATTGGAGATGAAATTCTTGTGGAGTTGTAATATCAATTTTTGATATTGCACAAGTCTTGAATTTGTCAAAATGAAGCATGCTTCAAATATTAGTTGTGGCTAGAACGCAGAAATGGGTAGTACACTATATGTGAATTCTTCTCTTTTTTACTTAATTCCAGTGAATTGTCTTTTTTTTTGTTTAACTCTAGATTGAGTTATCTTATCGGGTAAACTGATAACCGAACCGTTAATAGTCAATAATCGATTAACTGATAACTGATATCTTATCGGTTCGGTTATCGGTTTATCATATTTGTAAACCGATAATCGATATGCAAAACCGATAATATTCACAACCGAACCGAACCGACCAATGGCCATCCCTAATTTAAGGTTTTTGAAAAATTGAAGATTTGGCGATTTGAAGCCGAAACGAGCAACCCACAACGAAATATTGCCCTAGCTAGGATGTGGAACCGAGAATCTTTACTTTTTGCGGGACAGGTGGGCTCCAAGCAAGGTTTTTTGTTGTTAATGGGGAGACCTTTTTTTTTAACTGAAGAAGAAGACACTGGGCAGAAACATGGGGAAAGGGAAGGGATATAAAACTTTTCTATATAAAACGCGGTCCATTACCACGTTTTACATAAATCGTGGTAATGGGCCGCGTTTTATATAACAGTCTTTTCAGCTCCCTGTAAATCATGGTATATAACCGCGTTCTATATAAATCGCGGTTACATACCGCGTTTTACCTTAACGGTACAAACGGCCGTTAAGGTAAAATGCGGTATTGTACCGCGTTTTAATAGAAATGTAACTTTTTTTTAATACTTAAAAACGTATTTTGAGTCAAAAAGAACCACATTTAGGTTCCGAACTCCTTCACCTACTTTCCAACCCTAGTTGCATCACTTTAAAGGGTGTGTTTAGTACGAAGGAAAATGTTTTCCATGCCAAATATTTTCATAGAAAATGAGTGGTTTATCACTTATTTTTCTTTATTTGGTTGGTGAGTGAAAAACGTTTTTCGAAGAATGTTTTTAAGTGTTTGGCTTGAGAGTTTAATGCTACTCTCCCCACCCCCTTCCCTCAAGTCCCCATGTTTCTTATGCTCTCCCCCTCCCCCTCGACCCCCTCCCCCCTAAATACCCAACGTTTTTAGGATTCTATTTTTTTTTCAAGAATTTAATTATTCTTCTAAAAATTCACACAAACCCAAAGGAACTAATGTGTTGCTTTACTTTTTTACGCAAAACAACGTTAAAATTTGCACTCCATAACTAAATAGAAAATATTTTTTTTTGGTTGAAAAAAAAAGTATTCTTTCTATAACATGAAAATAAAGTACTTATTTTGTTGAAATGAAAGAAAATACTTTTTCTGCATCATAAAAAGAACATATACTCATTTTGTTGAAATGAAAAATTATTTTTCACTACATCATCTTGTTGAAATGAAATGCAATACTTTTTACTATATTATTTTATTAAAATAATAGAAAATACTTTTTCTACATCATGAAAAGAAAGTACTTTTTTTGTTAAAATAAGAAAAAAATACTTTTTTATATCATGAAAAGAAAATACTCATTTGTTGAAATGGAAAAAAGTAATCTATCTATACCATGAAAAGAAAGTATGATTAATTATATTTCTATTTAGGGAGGGGGGCAGTGGTGGTGCGAGGAAGGGGGGTTGGTGGGAATGGGGAATAGGGTGGGGAAGGTTGAAGAAGAGTTTTGGAAAATGTTTTCCCTTCTCTTGATAGGGAAAACATTTTCCTTCGCTATAGGAGGAAAACGAGTTCATGAGGAAAATATTTTCCAAAATATTTGAGCCAACCAAACATGAAAAAATTGAAAAAAAAAATTTAGAAAAATATTATTCGAAAATATTTTCCTTCACACCAAACACGCTAAATCTAAAGGCATTTTTATTACAGTGGTGATGTCCGATTATAATATAGTTCTATTGGTGAGTGTCTCTCACACTACAGTGTGTATATTCAATTTTCTCATGAGATGTAATATTCAATAGAACTATAAAATAAATTTATTTTTATTTAACTTTTAATTATGCTTTTAATATATATCATCACTTTCTTATCAAGTATTATTAAAATGCATCATTCTCTTTGTTTTTTCATATTCATATGTCAAGATCTATTACACACTTATATATCTTTTACGAACCTGAAATGGTGTTTTATCCGTATTTTTAAAATTATACAGAACATACCATTATTTAGGTTTTATATTAATTTTTGAGTTTAATTAATAAAATGCAATTAAGCTTGAAAATGTACATCAATGAAAAAATATTATTAACCTAAAAAACAACTATCATGTGTTACCAAAATTAAAAATCTCCCATAAGATTATTTTAATAGATCATATGTTTGTCAATTTACTTAATTCTTATTGAACACATATATTAACCTATCATGATAAGAAAAATTGAAAAATATTTAGCAAAAAAATTGAAAAATATACTTTAACAAAATAAAATTGAAAAATATCTATATGATAAGAAAAAATCGATAAGATCTAATCGACCAAACCGATTTGAGTGCACCCTAGTTATTGGAGTTGCATATACTGTTATGATCAAAATAATCAGGTATCATGCGAAAGCTAGTAAATCAAACTTTGAACGATGATAAATCAAACAATTAAAGAGAAATACACCAAAAGAAATACAAATATTTAACGTGGTTCGGTGTCACGACCCAAATTCTCCCTCCGTAAATTTGTCGTGACGACACCTAGTCTCTATGACTAGGTAAGTCTAACACTTTGCGAAAATGAAATGGAGAACATGAAAATCGACAACTAACATTAGCAGGTAATTTTAAATACGCAAAAGAGATGTCGCTCGGCATATACAATACTCAATTATCGAAATATACATAACACTCCCAAGATCCGGAACACCATAAGCCACAAGTTTCTAACTGTTTTATACATCAGTACTAGAATAAATAAAAAGGAAACAACATCAAAATGGATAGAACGGGACTCCGAGGTCTGCGAACGCGGCAAATGTATCTTGAAGTCTCTGGAATGGCAGCAACTGTGCAACTAAAAACACGGCTGGTAGGAGGTACCTTGATCTACACACAAAAAATATGTGCAAGAAAAGAGCATGAGTTCACCACAACGGTACCTAGTAAGTAATAAGCCTAACCTCGATCGAGTAGTGACGAGGTTAGGTCAGGGCCCTACTGGTATATATATATATATATATATATATATATATATATATATATATATATATATATATATATATATGATAAAACAAGATAGAATGAAATACCACAGTAAAGTAAAGACGGAAATTTAACAGGATTCAAGTCATAGAAGATAACAGCTCAGTACACAAAGATAACAACATGGAATCTCCCAAGATACGTCTCGTAGTCTCAAATATAAATGTGCAGGGAATCTCCCGAAATACTGTTTCGTAGTTCCAAAGTAAATATGCAGTGTAGGGGGATCTCCCGCAATACCGTTCCGTAGTCCCAAAGCAAATATGCAGTACAAGGAGATCTTCCGGAATATCGTTTCGTAGTCCCAAAGTAAATATGCAGCTCAACCAACGAAAATAATAGTTACAGCAAGAAAACCGATAATTTAGACTAAGTTCAAGTCAAAGAAAAATAGGAAATTCACAAAACATGTTGCATAGAGTTCAAATAAAGGGTTAAGGCAAGTAGATATGCTATTCTAAGCTAATATGTTACTACACATGTTGATATAACTCAAATAAGGAGGAAAACACGTTATTACTTAGCAGAAATCGAGTTTTTTACAATAATTAGCTCGTGTACGTACTCGTCACCTCACATACACGACACTCACATATCAAAAACAATACCAAATCCTAAGAGGAGTTCCCACACACAAGGTTAGGCAAGACACTTACCTCGAACCAAGCTAAATCAATCAGTGCAATACTTTTTCCACGAATATCCGACTCCGAACGGCCCACATCTAGCCAAATCAATTGCATAACATAAATATAACTACAAGAAACCAATCTAGCTAATGCGATAAAAGCTAAAGCAAGAAATTGAAAAATAGCCCCAAAAAGTCTCCTCGGGCCCACGTTTCGGAATCGGGTAAAAGTTACAAAATATGAACATCCATTCACTCACGAGTTCACTCGTACCAAAATTACTCAAATCCAATACCAAAATCTCGATCATAACCTCCAAAATTCAACCTAAGAACTTTTCTCAAATTTCTCCCAATTTTCCATCTCAAATCACTAATTTAATGATGAAATTAAAGACATAATCATGGGAATTAACCACAACTAGGTAAGAATCACTTTCCCCAAACAACCACGTGAAAATCCCTCCAAAAATTGCCTAATTCCGAGCTCTCAAGTCCAAATGGTGAAAATGACATAAACCCTCGATTTTGAACTTTTAAATCTGCCCAGGTAATTCCTTCTTCGCGAACGCGGTCAAAGCCTCGCGTTTGCGAAGCACAAGCTGCTTCAGTCCTAGAAACACTCATCACGAACGCGATGCACAGATTGCGAATGCAAAGCTCACATTGCCTGACCCTACGCGAATACGGGACACACATCGTAGGCTATTTTTCCTGGAACCCATCTGACCGTTGACTCTACGCCAATGCGAGGTCCATATCGCGAATGCGTAGTCTTAATGTTCCGTATCTTCGCGAACATGGGAACAACATCGCGAATGCGAAGAACAAACCTAGCTAACCCCCCAGATGCCCTACGCGAAAGCGAGACCTCTCTCGCGAACGCGATGAAGCAAGAGTCTGGAACAAAACACCAGAAAATCTGCCAACTCCTAAAGCCTAAAAATGATCCGTTAAGCACCCGAAACTCACCTGAGGCCCCCGGGATATTAACCAAACATACCAACCAATCCGAAAATACCATGCAAAATTAGTCGAGTCCTCAAATCACATCAAACAACGCAAAAATCATGAATCACCCTCCAATTCAAACTTAAAGAACTTGAAACTTCAAATTTTTACAACCGATACCGAAACCTATCAAACCACATTTGAATGACCTCAAACTTTGCACACAAGTCATATTCAACATTACGAACCTACTCCAACTTCTAGAATCAGAATCCGACCCCGATATCAAAAATTCCATTACCGGTCCAAATCTCTAAAAATTCAACTTTCGCTATTTCAAGCCTAAATAAGCTACATACCTCCAAAACACAATCGGGATACGACCCTAAGCCCAAAATCACCCAACGGAGCTAACGGAACTGACGAAACTCCATTTCGGAGTTGTCTTCACACAGTTCCGACTACGGTCCAAATCCTAAGACTTAAGCCTCCGTTTAGGGACTAAGTATCCCAAAACACTCTAAAAACCAGAACGAAACCTCCCGGCAAGTCACAATAGTAGGAATAGATATGAGGGAAGCAGTTAATAGGGGATTAGGGCTGTAACTCTCAAAATGACCGGCCGGGTCGTTACATTCAGTTAATTGACCTACATCCAAGGACGAAGATGAGCAATTTAATATATAAAAGAGAGTACAAAAATATCGAGAGAATAATCTCACAAAGAGGTAAGCACAAGCGGCACACTAACACCTGTCCTGAAAAGTTCTTCTCTTAAACAAGACTTTCAAACCTCATATGGCTACATTATGAATGCTAATGAATGAGAAGGAAGGATCATCAATTAATAGAAGTACAAACATTTACTCGGTTATCGGTGCAATTAAATATAGAACTCAAATCTCAAAGGAGTCTTCTATTCTTCATTTGTTCTTGTAATATTCACAAGTTATCTATCCCCAAAAAGTCGAAATAAAGGGTGGATTTACATATTAATTTGATTCATATCTCATAATAGTAGTTTTAAGTAAGAGAATTTTCATATAATAAAACGCATATTATGCTTCCCACCACAACCTATAACACCTATTTTTCTTCTATGTACGTCACATACAAACACAACAAGTTTTCCCAACCAACCTCACGTAAAGTCTCTTTGTCCCATTGGTTTCCGTTTTTGTTGTGAAATCCACTTGCTTTTTATTTTATTTTTGTGTATATTTATCGTTTCAGACTGTGGTAGCAGCAGTTTCGGATCCGTGTCCGTGGTCCAATTTGTTGATTTCTGCAGATTGCATTAATGGACCATTTGCCATTACTCCTTTTGGTCATCTTATACAATCTATTTTTCATCTTGTTAATAGTGAGCAATCCTATCTTAAGTTTCTTCAGCCTTTCTGAATGATACCTGTTGAAACAAAAAACAAAAAAGGACAGGCCTGAAAATAGAAGATTTTGCTTAGAGAAAAAGACGAGACTAAAAATGAGTAGATGACAGTAGAAGATCTTTTCATACTGATGAGAATCTTAGACTTTGTGGGGACTAAAAAGAAAAATGGAGGGGTTGTGAACGTGGCCTAGTGGCTGCCCCTTTGGCAACACATATGAATGTAACTATTGAGAATGTTTACTGAATTTAGTATTTACTTCAAACTACATGCAATCACTACTAGAATTCCTGTAAAAAGCGACCAAAAAATAGCGACCAAATTTGGTCTACGGGAAAAACCGACCAAAGTTGATCGCTAAACTAGCAAAAATAATAAGATAAATTGTGGAAACCAAATAGCGACCAAGGTTGGTCGCTAAAGTAGTCAAAATATTGACTGGATTGGTCAGACTTTCTTGGTCAAACGTTTACTGAGATTAGCGACCAATATTGGTCGCTAAAGTGGGACCCGCTTACAAAATTTTAATAATTATATTATTATTTTGAAAAAACTATAAAATATAAATATATATAATATAAAATTGGCGACCAACGTTGGTCGCTACATAAAGGCAAGAAAGGTAGCGACCAATTTTGGTCGCTTAACTGGGTCCCAGTTATTCAATTTTAATAATTATATTATTAATTTAATTATTATATGAAATATAATTAAATCTGATTTAAATTTAGCGACCAACTTTGGTCGCTAAACTAAATTCATGAATAAATAGCGACCATAATTGGTCACTATTCTGGTCAACAATGGTCAAAATTAAAAATCACTTTTGTATTTACTATGTAAATAATATAAATGTAAGTCGTTAATACTTTTGTAATACAAGGGATGAATAGTACTACGAAGCGGGCGTGTGTGTCTATATATACAATATATGTACTTACGCTATACTATGCACTAAGTATAAGTGTATGAGGTAATATTGTATCGAATACAGCTTATATATATACATAATATGTACTTACGCTATATTATGCACTAAGTATTAGTGTATTAGATAATACTGTGTAATACTGTATCGAATACAGCTTATATATATATAATATATGTACTTACGCTATACTATGCACTAAGTACAAGTGTATTAGGTAATACTGTATCGAATACAGCTTATATATATATATATATATATATATAAGTGTATGAGGCAATACCGTATCGAATACAGCTTATATATATATAATATGTACTTACGCTATACTATGCACTAAGTATAAGTGTATGAGGTAATACCGTATCGAATACAACATATATATATATATATATAAGTGTACTAGGTAATACCGTATCGAATACAGCTTATATATATATAATATATGTACTTACGCTATACTATGCACTAAGTATAAGTGTATGAGGTAATACCGTATCGAATACAGCTTATATATATACAATATATATACTTACGCTATATTATGCACTAAGTATAAGTGTACTAGGTAATACCGTATCGAATACAGCTTATATATATAATATATGTACTTACGCTATATTATGCACTAAGTATAAGTGTATGAGGTAATACCGTATCGAATGCAGCTTTTATATATATATATATAAAATATACTTACGCGTATAAGTGTATTAGGTAATACTATATCGAATATGGCGTATATATATATAATATATATACTTACGCTTTACTATGCACTGAGTATAAGTGTATTAGGTAATACTGTATCGAATATAGCTTATATATATATATATATATATATATATATATATATATATATATATATATATATATATATATATATATATATATATATATATATATATATATATATATATAATATATGTACTTACGCTATACTATGCACTAAGTATATATAAGTGTATGAGGTAATACCGTATCTAATACAGCTTATATATATATATAATATATGTAATTACGCTATACTATGCACTAAGTATAAGTGTATTAGGTAATACAGTATCGAATACAGCTTATATATATATAATATATGTACTTATGCTATATTATGCACTAAGTATTAGTATATTAGGTATTACCGTATCGAATACAACTTATATATATATATAAAAAAAATATACTTACGCGTATAAGTGTATTAGGTAATACTATATCGAATATGGCGTATATATATATAATATATATATACTTACGCTTTACTATGCACTGAGTATAAGTGTAGTAGGTAATACTGTATCGAATATAGCTTATATATATATATATATATATATATATAATATATATATACTTACGCTTTACTATGCACTGAGTATAAGTGTATTAGGTAATACTGTATCGAATATAGCTTATATATATATAATATATATACTTACGCTATAATATGCACTGAGTATAAGTGTATTAGGTAATATTGTATCGAATATAGCTTATATATATATATAATATATATATACTTACGCTATACTATGCACTGAGTATAAGTGTATTAGGTAATACTGTATCGAATATAGCTTATATATATATATATATAGGATATGAATTGAAAGCTTTAAACAATTAAATTACTTTAAATTCAATTTAAAATTATATATATTAAATTGAATTAAAATTAATTGAATTTTTTAAATTGAATTAAAATTAATTGAATTAAAATTAATTGAATTAAATAAATATAAATTTTAAATTGAATTATAATTAATTTAATATTTTTTTGATATAGCGACCAAGGTTGGTCGCTTTTTGTAAAAACAGAGTTAAAAACGGGTTTCCCCTCCCATTCTCTTATTTTCTTCAAAAAATTCCCCAAACCCTCTCTTCTCTCTCTCACACTCAAACCCCCCCCCCTTTCCGTCTCCCTCCAGCAGCGGCGCCACCGACGCCCGCCGGCGGCAGCAGCAGCTCCGTCGGTGTCCTCCACTGCCCAGCTGGTAGGTTTCTCTCTCCTTTATTTATTTTTTTCGAAATAGACTTATTTTAATTTGTTTAATTCCTTCTAGTTTGAACCCTAAAAATTAATTGTTCTTAGCTAAATTAAATCTATGATAATTGTTAGTAGCTAAAATATTTGGTTTTACCTATTAATTTGGGCAAGAAATGGTTTGAAGAGAAGAAACCCTAAACTTTTAGGGTTTATGATTTTTTCTTGTGAATCGAACTTTTTAGGGTATAAATTGAACTTTTAGTTTAATCTTGATTAGTTTATAGGTAGATATTTAATATAGACACGTGATAGTATATATATTTGGATTTTCTCTTAAAGTTCAAGACAATGTTAATGTTTAACGCCTTAAGCGAATCGTTGTGTGGCTCTTGTTTGAGTACAACAAGTCACCCACATAGAGGATAACTAACATTAGCCGTGTAATAATGCTTGAAATAACAATGAGTTGAACCTTTAGGATAAAACTAGTTTAGTTATAAATAGAAATTTTAGGATATGACTTGAAGCTTTTAGGATATGAGTTGAACTTTTAGGATATGACTTGAGCCTTTTAGGTATGAGTTGAAGCTTTAGGATATAAATTAAACCTTTTAGGTATGAGTTGAAGCTTTTAGGATATAAATTGAACTTTTAGTTTAAGTTTAAACTCGTAGGATATGAATATAACTTTTAGGATATAAATTGAACCTTGAATCTTTGTATTGT
Organism: Nicotiana tabacum; assembly: GCF_000715075.1. Lineage (NCBI taxonomy): Eukaryota > Viridiplantae > Streptophyta > Magnoliopsida > Solanales > Solanaceae > Nicotiana > Nicotiana tabacum. Next base: position 99,345,665 of record NC_134097.1, on the reverse strand, counting down.
CTTGATAGTTTAGTTATAAATAGAAATTTTAGGATATGACTTGAAGCTTTTAGGATATGAGTTGAACTTTTAGGATATGACTTGAGCCTTTTAGGTATGAGTTGAAGCTTTAGGATATAAATTGAAGCATTTATATATAAGTTGAACCTTTAGGATATGACTTGAACTTTTGTGGATATGAATTGAACCTTTTAGGATACGAGTTGAATTTTTAGGATATGAATTGAACCTTTTAGGTATGAGTTGAAATTTTTAGGATATGACTTGAACTTTTTACGATATGAGTTGAAACTTTTAGGATATGAGTTGAACTTTTAGGAAATAAATTGAACCTTTAGGATATGACTTGAACTTTTAGTTTATGTTTAAACTCGTAGGATATGAATATAACTTTTAGTTTTTAGGTTTTGTTCTTGTGTTGAACTTGTAGGATATAAATTGAAACTTTTAGGATATGAGTTGAATTTTTAGGATATAAATAGAAATTTTAGGATATGACTTGAAGTTTTGTGGATATGAATTGAACCTTTAGGATATAAATTGAACTTTTAGTTTATGTTTAAACTCGTAGGATAAGAATTGATGAACTTTTAGTTTTTAGATTTTGTTCTCTTGAATTGAACTTGTACGATATAAATTGAAGCTTTTATGTATGACTTGAACTTTTTACGATATGAGTTGAAACTTTTAGGATATGAGTTGAACTTTTGTGGATATGAATTGAAGGTTTAGGATATGAATTGAACTTTTAGTTTATGTTTTGGAATTTTAGATTGTCGGACGATTATTAGAAGAGGTTGATGACGTTATTAGACATGCAATAGAACTTCCACCAAGAATAACTAAGACACAGTACCTGGCAAAGTGTGCCTTTACTTATTCTTCTCATTAGCGACAATGATGATGAGAAGGCAATGACATGTGTTTCAAATAGTGATGGTGTAGGTAGGAATTTAGTATTTCCTAAGTAGATAAAAGAAGAGCTTATAGAGTAATTTTGCACTTCATTTTCCATGAGGAAAAGAAGTTTAATTGAGAGTGACAAGGTTGATGAAGACGGAATGTATTCCGTTGGTCATGGCAGTTCCCATAGAATGAGGATCATAAGACTCTATGATGACAGAGATTATAGGAAGTTTTGTTCTAAATTTTCTTTCAAGTCTCATCCTTCTCTACCAAGAAAAACGTTTTACCTTTAATTCTTTTAAGAGCATTTCCATACTTTTGTCGGTCAAATCATTGTCTGAATCCGAAGAAATATCACCAATATCATATTAAGCTTGTATGGATCAGACTTGGAAGAAAGTTTAGAACAAAACTTCCTATAATCTTTGTCATCATAGAGTCTTATGATCCCCACTTTATGGGAACTACCATGACCAACGGAAAACATTCCGTCTTTATCAACGTTGTCACTATCAATCAAACTTCTTTTCCTCTTGGAAAGTGAAGTAGAGAATTCCTCTATAACTTCTTTTATCTACTTAGGAAATGTTAAATCCTACCTTTATCATCACTATTTTGAAACACATGTCATTGCCTTCTCATTATCATTGTAGCTATAGAGATCAATAATTGATCAAAGACACACCCTGTCAGGTACTGTATCCAAGTTATTCTCTGTATCCAAGTTCATCCTGAGTAATAGTACCACGAGGATAATCACCAAAGCCACCAGACAACTTTATGATGCCAATGAAGCAAGATGAGCTATTCAATGAAACTCGTATTGTAAAGAAGAAGAAAGAGACTGATTCAGAAAGGAGGGTCGAGCCTCGACTATATACATGTAAGTTTTTTACTTTTGCATTAAGTATTTTGATTTACTTTTATATAAATTTTGAAATACTAATTCAATATATATAATTTTTTATATAGGTTCGCTTCACATGCAGCTGACGTGGGGGAATTCATACGCAGTCAACCACCTAATGAATCGGGCGAGGCAATCCAAATTTCGGACGAGGATGCTGAAAGAACACTCCTTGATTACTTTATATACTTTTAACTAGACAAAAAAACTTAGTTCTATTGTGTTAGTTCTTTTTAGTTCGAATGAGCTTGTAATAAGCGTTAACTTAGTTTTGTTAGCTTAATGTGTTAGTTCTATTGATTGTTGCTTTTAATTGTTGTTGTTGTTGTTGTTGTTGCTGGCATAAAATGCCTGTTTAGGATGTTTGGTAAGCTGGCAGGTGGTGTAGCTGCCAAAACAGGCAGTTTCTGCCAAAAATATACCAAGAAAAGCGACCAACTTTGGTCTCTATTTGGTCGTATTTCACTATAAAAAATAATTTTTTGGGCAATAGCGACCAATCTTGGTCGCTACCTGCCCAGATTTGTATTAAAAAAATACAATTTCTGGAAATATAGCGACCAATGTTGGTCGCTTATCTTTAAAAAAAAATTCTTGAATTTAGCGACCAACTTTGGTCTCTATTGTCCAGATTTTAAAATATAATATTTGGATTAGAGACCAAAGTTGGTCGCTTTCTAATGATTAATGATAAATTAAAAACAACGTATTTCATATGTAGAGACCAACTTTGGTCGCCAAATTTATATTATTAAATTAATATAGCGACCAAAGTTGGTCACTAAAGTCAAAATCAGAATATTTGGCCCTTTTAGCTTAGAGACCAAAGTTGGTCGCTAAATAGCGACCAACTTTGGTCCCTAAATAAAAGGGACCATCAATATAGCTACCAGGCGTGTTTGGTCGCTTTTTGGTCGCTTTTTGGGCCATAAGCAACCAACTTTGGTCGCTTTTTGTGGTCGCTTTTGTCCGGATTTCTAGTAGTGAATAACAATCACGCTTTAGTTCTAAAGTGGTTAGATAATTGACCATAAAAATTTCAAAATTCTGCCCCTTCATCTGTTTCCTTATAATACTTATACAATATATTTTCTAGCTATATTTTCAACTGACATTCAAATCTCCACACAGACTTATGATGAGCATGCATTCATTGGATTTATTGCGCTAACTCAGACGGTATATACTCATAACATAGTGTGATATTATCTACATTGGACTAAGTCTGCACGGTTTTTCTTAAATGGCTTCACACCACCAAGATATCACTACACCATATATGTAGACTCTCAATCTTCTCAGCTATCAATGTGAGACTTTATTCGCACACCCAACAATCTCCTTCTTGAACTAAGTTCCACATGCCCACTACCATGATTCATGGGTCTCTCCCTCGAACTAAGTTCCATATGGCCCATTACCACAATCCACGAGTCAATTTTCGAGATTAACTATTTATAGAAACCGAAGCCCGTAACTAGCTTCTTTTTATATGCACACCTCCAAGCTTATCTTGTCGAACCTAGGCTATGATACTAGTTGTTGCGATATCATGCCCAACTCTAGTCCTAAAAAGGATAAGCGGTCACTGCAAATATAATCCGGTCTAAAGTCCGGAGTCGAATCCCATAGAGAACTAAGGCTTAGCTACAGTTGTTCAATATTGCTAAGAAGACAAGCTCGAACAATTCCTATGTTATAAATATTAAGATTCTTGTTTCTAATTAACTAACAAATTAATTAGTAGATTAACAACTAGGGATACTAAGGGTTGGAGAAAAGATTAAGGAGGTTTAGAGTTATGATTTTTTCAATTGTCGGAATCCTTCCCGCTACGTCTTCTAAAAGTTCGCCTAAGTATTCTCTACCGATCATGAGCGCTCTGAGTGTCGTAATTCTCTTCCGAGTAACTACCACAATTTACTAGACATAATCTCCCGAATTACGCTAGCTGGCATTAAGTACGGCTCATTCGGATCGCACCAAGGTTTCGTTATCCCTAATCCCACCTTTAAACCCTCTGTATTGATCATTCATATATGTTAGGAGTGATGTTGTTTAACAACTACCAAAACATACACTCTCTCTCGAGTAATACACACTAAATAGGCACAGTTGATTGAGAGGTTTCAACCAACCACAATATAAACGTAGTTGAATAAATAGTATACTACGGCAAATCTATATTAAAGTAACAGGAAAATCATCCTTCAAGAGGTTCCATCAAAACCCTTGTTTGACTCAAAAGATGCTAAATTCTTTTGAACAAATCAATAAAAATGAAGAGGTAAGTCGTAACTGAAAATAATAAACTCTAGGATGATAGCAATAGAGAGAGAAGAGAGTAGTCAATATTCATTTCGTTCAAAGCTTAGTCAGTGTTTACAAAGTGTGTCCCCCTTTACAAGGCTTTCACTCCTCTTATATACTGAAGAGTTTCTCCCACTCATAGGAATGACAAGTTAAGAAATATCTAAGGAATATTCCCTAAGTCCTCTAATACGTCGATCCTACTGCCAATATCGTAATGTCTCTCCTTCTACCATAGGGTCGTATCCCTCTATTGACTCGTAGGGGTTCGTTCATTTGTCGTGTTCACTGTAGGTCGTGGTTGATCAAATTTGGACCCATACAGTTAGTCCCTCCGCTCGTCGAGGTCGTGATCGGGTGCGTCCTCGATAAGCGGACTCTATGCCCTCCTTGGGAGGAATTTGATCCGTTAGGATATAACGACGTGGCCAATGAGATGTCATGTTCGACGGAGCGATGAGGAGTACATGCCACCCGGGACTGACGTCAGCTTTCATATGCGTCATCATTACGCTGATTTTCGAGGCAAAGACTGACGGTTTGGCGCTTTGATTCCTGCACTGATTTGAAACTTGCTGCCTCGGTTCTGGCACCACCCAACCCTATAAATAGATGAAGAATTTGATTTTTTGAAAAACTTTGTCCACTCTCTCTTGATAATTCTTCAGTCTTCTTCATCTTGCTCTTGCATCTCCTTGTTTCCATACCTGACTGGAAGTTCCTTATTTGTGTAACAACTCCTTTTAAACGAAATCATGCCTAGGTCTCGTCGTACTAATGAAGAGGTTCCTAAGGTCACTCCGTCAAATGCATCACCTCTTTCCGGCAGTGGAGAGGTGGAGATAGAAGAAGGTGATAGTCCTCTCACAGTGGAGGCGCTACTACCGAGGCATCCCCTGTCCCGGAATGACTTCCTCAAAGATCCCCCCTACTCCAAACTTCGTACTTTTTGAGACGAAGCAGGCTCACTTGGATGCCCTCCGTATAAAGTAGGTATTCATGCCCACGTAGAGATAATTCTGGCGGAGGAAGATTACGTTGACGTCCACAGGCCGGGGTATTGTGCCTTCTATGAATATCCTTTTGTGATTGGCTACACCCTTCCTCTCTTCCCTCTAGCGGAAGAATTCTACAGATTTTATAATGTTTGTCCGGCTCAGCTTTCGCCATACACGCTCAAGGTGCTTCTACTACTGACTAAGTACGCAGAGTTGGCAGAATGCGACGTCTCCGTCCATCATCTCTTGCACTTATTCTCACCTAGTTTCTTGATAAGTAGGGATTTTAATGAGTTTCATGCTCCTTCTTGCCTATGCTTTGATTATAAATTGTTACAAAATAGTCCCAAAAGGCTCAAAAGTTGTGCTTGATTGCAGGTTTGATTGACAAAGTGATGAAATTTCAAAGATCAGCTCAAAAGGAGTGAAACCTGCTCAAGTATCAAAGACAAAGTAAACTGAGGGCAAACAAGCCTAGTGCGGACCGCACAAAGTCGAATGTGGCCGCACTAGGTAATTGAGAAAGATGGAAAAACCAAGCTTCAGGCAACGTGGCCGCAGTACACATTGCGCGGTCCGCTGTGAAGGTTCTGTGGGCGCACTACATTTTTGTGCGGTCCGCGGAAGAGAGATTCAGAGAGATGGAAAATTCCAACGTTCAAGCCATGCGGTCTGCGATCATGATTGTGCGGACCACGCCAGCTGCCTCCGGGACCGCGGTCCATTCTACGTGGTCTGCAGTGCCCAAGTTCAGAGAGCCCAGAATTGAAGTCCAGGAACCTAGTGCGGCCGTGGTCCATTTTATGCAGCCCGCGTTGACCCCGCAAGGGTATTTTTGTCCAGTTTTTCCAGCCTAGTATAAATAGAACATTTTACCATTTTTAGGTCATCTGATATATCGAGAATTGAGTTGCGCTCATGGGATCCTCATCTGTAGCTATTTTTGGCATCTTAGCTTCAAATTAACGATAAATTCTTGTATTTTAATTTAGCATTTAATTAATATGCCTTGTTCTTCATCTATTTCTCTATTTTCTCCTTCAAGCATGAGTAGCTAAACCCATTAACTAGGGTTGTGGCTCAACCCTAGTGTGGGTAATTGATGGGTGTTGTCATCTATTATTAGATTGACTATGGGTGTTTGTTATTTGGGTCAATTTTATGGTTTAATCTATGAATTGGTGGTTGCAAACACTGGTTTATGCTAAGTTGACTTGGCTCTTCTTGAGAAAGAGAGCCTAAGTCTCCAAAATTGACCCAACAAGGAATTGGGATGGACTCAAGAGAATTGACAGTCCCAATTAAAGGGTTAAACCTCGAGAGAGTAATTACCCAACTTGAACCCTAGTTGCTTGAGCTAATTTGCCTACCCATTTGGTCTCGAGAGAGTCAATTGGGCAAAATCACTCTCTCTACCGAGAGGTGTGAGAGTGGGTAAAATTGTGCAACGGTTATAACATAAGCCCCAATTATGTCAATCAAACCTTAGTAACATCTACCCGTCAATTAGCCACCTAGGTAATGTCATGACCCTAGTGCCCTTCTTCCCATTAGATACAACTTAGCAACTATCTCATAGCATAATCTAGTTTCAATTAATAGTTTGATAATAGTAGTTTATAATCAAAAACCCAAAAATGTATAGAAGTGAAATTTGGAACAATTACACAACTCTAGTCTAGATAAATACTCGACTCCATTCCTAGCTCCCTGTGGAAATCGATCCCGACCCTCATATCGGGTAAAAGCTATTGCGACCCTCTCTTCCTATTTTTTGTAGTGTGGAGTTGGAAGCAATCACTTTTTGGCGCCGTTGCCGGGGAGATAACGGTTTTGGCTATCTATTTAGTTAGTTTTGTGTATTGTTCTTCTTTCCTTCTTTGTTACTTACTTGTTTGTGTCATTACTCAGGTACCAACATGGATTTAAACAACGCTAATGATCCTCTTGGAAACGTGATAGCGGGGGAGGGGGTAGATGATCTTGAGCAAGATGAGGTGCCTTTTTCACCTCAAGGTCAACGGACAGGCTGGAATGCCAATGCTAATACAAATGACAATATTCCAGACCCTCCCTCGGTTCCTCCAAGAGTGGCTCCCAGAGTATTATCGAACCAGGGCTACGCAAGTGCTATTGTCACACCCCGAATCTGGGAGGGAAACTTTCAGATAACCAATGTGATGTTGACCTTACTTGAGCAGCGTGGGTACTTCACATGCGTTGTAAATCAAAATGCCTACAAACATCTCAAGGGGTTCATAGATACATGTTGGGGGAGCAAACAGACGAATGTGTCCGAGGATGCGTTGATATTGATACTTTTCCCGTTCTCACTTCGGGGAAAGGCATTGGATTGGCTCAAGAGACTCCCCAACCATTCTATCACAACTTGGGATGAGTTGGTGGATAAGTTTATTGCCAAATTCTTCTCTCCTAGTCATATGACGGCACTTCGAGATGAAATATTAGCCTTCAATCAAGAGCCAACGGAACTTTTGCATGAGATTTGGGAGCGGTATAGAACGATGGTGAAGGAGTGCCCAAATAATGATATGACTGAGGCTATGATCTAACAAACCTTCTATCGGGGCATAAATACTACAAATCAATGAATTGTTAACCAATTGGCCGGGGGCAATTTTATGAAGTTTTCTTATGAGGAGGCATGTGATATACTTGATGAAATGGCGGATGCTTCTTCAGCATGGCAGAGTAGAGCAAATGTGCCTTAAGGTGACCCTACGGTTATCCATTTGCACAAGGAATTACATGATCAGGGGCAAGCGATAGCTGAGCTTACTACTACGATGAATCAATTTGCTAAGGCACAGTTGCAACAAGTTCAGAATCATCGCCAAGTGAATGCCATGGAGGGTGTTAGTATGCTCATCAACAAGAGAAGGCAAAGGAGGCAGCAAAATCAAGGAAATTCTGAGCAATTTGTTGATGAATATGATAGGTATCAAAATGATGGTTATGATGATCAAAGTGAAGAGGTACAATATGTCAACAACTATCAAGGCAATAGAGGCACCTCTTCAAACCAACAATGGCGACCCCAAGGAAATTGGGGCAATCAACAACAAAGTGGTGGCAATTGGAACAACAACCAAAACAACAATTGGGGTAATCAGAACAATAACCAAGGCAATTGGAACGGAAATAACAACAACTGGGGCAACAACAACAATCAAGGCGGGTGGAACAACAATAGACCAAGGCAACCGGGGGAAAGGCTTTCAAAGGCCTCCAATGTACCAACAACCGAACAATCCACCCCCTTTCCCTTCTCAAGGTCCTAGTTCTTCTGGTAATGATATGAGCAGAATTGAAATGATGTTCGAGCAGATGATGAAGAGGAATGCGGATTCCGATGCACAGTTGGCTTCTCACAACACCTCTATCCGAAACTTGGAGGTGCAATTAGGCCAAAACTCTCAGTCACTGAATACTCGCACGAAGGGTGCTCTACCAAGTAATACGGTAGTGAACCCGAAGGGTGGGAATAACAATCATGTGATGGCAGTCACAACAAGAAGTGGGAGAGGCAGTGATGTTAATGCCTCTAAGCAAAAACAAGTTGTGGATGATGATGTTGTGTTGCAAGATGACGAAGTCCCTTTGGTAGTTGAAGATGTGGTTGATAAAAATATGAACAATGAAGTGAGGATTGGTATTCAAAAAGTCGAGGTGGAAACCCAAAATGATGTGAACCCATCTAGGGAACATATAATTGACATGCCGGAGCCGGTTATGCCAGAAGCCAAGGCTCCTTTGCCAAGACCACCTCCACCTTATCCTCAAAGGTTCGTGAAGCAGAAGAATAATAATCAATTTAAAAAGTTCATTGACATGATGAAGAGTTTATCTATTAATGTGCCTCTGGTGGAGGCACTTAAACAAATGTTGGGTTATGCAAAATTCATGAAAGACTTGGTTACAAAGAAGCATTCTATGGACTGTGAAACTATAAAGATGACTCACCAAGTTAGTGTTATAGTGCATTCAATGGCCCCGAAGCTTGAAGATCCTGGTGCTTTCACCATTCCTTGCACCATTGGAAGTGCGGATTTTGCCAAAGCTCTTTGTGACTTGGAAGATAGTATCAATTTGATGCCCTACTCAATTTTCAAAACTTTGGGTATCGGGCAACCTAGGACAACTTCAATGAGACTTCAAATGGCGGATCGATCGATGAAGCGACCTTTGGGCATTATTGATGATGTGCTTGTCCGGGTGGACAAATTCACATTGCCGGCCGACTTTGTGATTTTGGATTGTGAGGTGGACTAGGTTCCTATTATCTTGGGCAGACCTTTCCTTGCAACGGGGAAGGCATTGGTTGATGTTGAAGAGGGTGAGCTCACTTTCCGAGTGGGAGATGAAAAGGTCGTTTTCCACGTTTACAAATCTATGAAGCAACCCAATAGCATCGAGGTGTTCTCCTTTGTAGACCTTGTCACAGCTGTGATCGTGGATGATACCAGTACTATTATCAACGTGCAGGATCCTCTTGAAGCAGTGCTCTTAAACATGGATGTCAATGATGATGCTAGTAGAGTGGAGTGCATGAATGCCCTACATGGGATGGGCTCTTATTCTTATGAGCTGAGAAAATTATCTTTGGATCTTGAAATCGGAAAACTCCACCAACAAAGCCATCAATTGAGGAGCCACCGGTGTTGGAGTTGAAACCACTTCCTCCACATCTCATGTATGAATTCTTAGGCTCAGATATTACTTTACCAGTTATTCTTTCTTCTTGCCTTACTAACATGCAGGTTGAGGCCACTTTGGCGGTGCTTCAAAAGTGAAAAAGGGTAATTGGATGGACTCTAGCTGATATTCGGGGAATAAGCCCCGCATTTTTCATGCACAAAATTATCTTGGAGGAGGATGCAAAGCCTTCTTTGGAGCATCAAAGAAGATTGAACGAGGCTATGCAAGAAGTTGTGAAAAAGGAGGTGATCAAGTGGTTAGACGCCGGTGTGGTTTATCCTATTTCTGACAGTTCTTGGACATCTCCAGTGCAATGTGTGTCGAAGAAGGGTAGTATGACTGTGGTGACCAATGACAACAATGAACTTATTCCTACTCGGACAGTCACAGGTTGGAGAGTTTGCATGGACTACCGTAAGCTAAACAAGGTGACCCGAAAAGATCATTTCCCATTGTCATTCCTTGACCAAATGCTAGATCGTCTTACGGGGCGTGCTTTCTATTGCTTTTTGGATGGTTACTCGGGGTACAATAAAATTTTAATTTCCCCAGAGGACCAAGAGAAGACAAATTTTACATGTCCTTATGGCACATTCGCTTTCTCTCGAATGTCGTTCGGATTGTGTAATGCTCCGGCGACCTTCCAACGTTGCATGATGGATATTTTCACCAATATGGTGGAAGATATATTGGAGGTCTTCATGGATGATTTTAGCGTAGTTGGTGATTCCTTTGAAAAGTGTTTGGGTAATTTGGATAGAGTGTTGGCCCGATGTGAAGACACAAACCTCGTACTCAATTGGAAAAAATGCCATTTCATGGTTGAAAAGGGTATAATGTTGGGTCACAAAATCTCAAAGCATGGAATTGAAGTTGACAAAGCCAAGATAGAGGTGATTTCAAGGCTTCCTCCCCCTATTTATGTCAAAGGGGTGAGGAGTTTTCTTAGGCACGCGGGTTTTTACCGGAGGTTCATAAAAGATTTTTCCAAAGTGGTACACCCTTGCAAGTTGCTAGATAAAGATGCAAAGTTTTTGTTCGATGAGAGTTGTATGAAAGCATTCGAGCTTCTCAAGCTCAAGTTGACTTCTACTCCCATCATTACCACACCAAATTGGAGCTTGCCTTTCGAGCTCATGTGCGATGCTAGTGACGTTGCGGTTGGGGCTGTTTTGGGCCAAAGGATCAACAAGATGTTTCATCCGGTGTACTACGAAAGCAAGATAATGAATGAGGCTCAAAGGAATTACATAGTCACCGAGAAAGAGTTGTTGGCTATTGTATTTGCCATGGAAAAACTCTGACCTTACTTTATGGTGGCCAAAGTTATAGTGCACACCAATCATGCTGCCCTTAGGTATTTAATGACCAAGAAAGACTCCAAGGCGAGATTGATGAGATGGGTGTTACTTATTCAAGAGTTTGATCTAGAAATTGTTGACTGGAAAGGTAGTGAGAATCAAGTGGCGGACCACTTGTCCTGTTTGGAGGAGGAGGGGAGGCCTTGTGACGGCCTTGAGATAAATGATTCATTTCCCGACGAGCAACTCTTTGTGGTGTCAATGAATGGAATGCCATGGTTTGCCGATGTTGCCAATTATCTCGTTACCGGAATAATCCCATATGAGCTCTCTTCTAACCAAAGGAAGAAGCTCAAGCGGGATAGTTTGGATTTCTATTGGGATGAGCCATACTTGTTCAAGATTTTCACGGATGGTGGGATTCGTAGATGTATCCTAGAGGAAGAACAATTGAGTATCTTAGAGGCTTGCCATTCTTCACCCTATGGTGGCCATCATGGTGGGGTGAGGACCGCCTTGAAAGTTCTTACTTGTGGATTCTATTGGCTCACCGTGTTCAAAGATGCGGGCGATTTGGTGAAGAGATGATGAGTGCCAAAGAGCGGGTGAAATTTCAAAAAGGGATGAGATGCCTCTCAATACGATTCTAGAAGTGGATATCTTTGATGTTTGGGGCATCGATTTCATGGGTCCATTTGTTAGCTCTTGTGGAAACACTTACATTCTCGTGGCGTTGATTATGTCTCGAAATGGGTTGAAGCCGTGGCTTTTCCTAACAATGAAGCTCGGAGTGTTGTGGCATTTCTTAAAAAGAGCATCTTCACAAGGTTTGGCACTCCTCGTGCGATTATCAGTGATTGGGGGTCTCACTTTTGCAACAAGGCTTTCGACACGTTGCTTTCCAAGTACGGTATCAATCATAAGGTTTCTACCCCCTATCATTCTCAAGCTGGTGGTCAAGTGGAAGTCTCCAACAGAGAAATTAAGAGCATCTTGTCAAAAATTGTCAATGCTAATAGGACCGATTGGTCGAAAAAGTTGGATGACGCTCTATGGGCTTATCGGATAGCTTACAAAACTCCGATTGGTATGTATTCGTATCGGTTGGTGTTTGGAAAAGCTTGTCATCTGCCGGTCAAGTTAGAGCACAAGGCCATATGGGCTTTGAGAAAGTTGAATTTAGAATGGGATGTTGCTGCAAATCTTTGTGTTGAACAACTCAATGAGCTCGATGAGTTTAGATTCCATGCCTACTCAAGTTCGTCCTTGTATAAGGACAAAATGAAGTACCTTCACGAAAAATATGCTCGGGGTAAGGAGTTCAAGGTTGGAGATATGGTTCTCTTGTTCAATTCCCGGTTACGTCTATTTCCGGGTAAGCTCAAGTCAAAGTAGAGTGGTCCATTTGAAGTTGTGTTCATGACCCCATTTGGTGCTCTTGATCTAAAGAACAAAGAAGGTGAAGTTTTCAGAGTTAATGGGCACCGGGTCAAGCATTATCTTGGAAATTTTGATGACAGCCACGTGGTGGCACTTCTTCATCTAAAGTGATGTGATGGTAACATGCGTCGTGTCGCGACGTTAAATCAGGCACTTCTTGGGAGGCAACCCATGTCTTTTTCTTCTTGTTTTTTTTTATTTTCTTTGTAGTGTAGGATTGATTTTTGATATAATTGGTTGTGAGATGTTGCAGGGATTGTGTTGATACAGTGCAAAACATTTTGAAAAAATTGAAAAGTCTCTGAAGTTTCCAGTGCGGCGGCATTGCACTTTATGCGGTCTGCACTGGTGAAGGCCAAGTGAGGTACTCTCTGAAGTTTTCCACCGCGACCGCATTCCAATTTGTGCGGACCGCGGTGGACCTCCGCGGTTGCGGTCTGTTTTGTGCGGACCGCGGATGATTGCCTTCTCAGACTTCTTCTGAACAAACCCAGATCGGCCCGCGGTCTATTTTGTGCGGCCGCGTTGGTAGGTAAGACTAGGTCCCACATATTTTTCTATAAATAGACCACAAGGGTCACCGGTTACCCTTTTCGAAAAATTGATTCTCATATACCTAAAAATTACTATTCATCTTCCCTCTTCTTCGTACTAGCTTGTTTGCATTGTGTTTCTTCACTTCTTCTCAATATCTGGTAACAATTCAACCACTTCTTGTTATTTTAATTATTTAATTTCATTTTATGTCCTTTTCTATTAACTGTGTAGTCTTCTCTCCCCCCCGTATAATTCTTCAATTTTGATGTAGTTTAGTTTAACTATTAAGTTTTGTGTGCCTAATAAGTATTATTAACTGGGTAAATTGAGTAGGGACAAAGTTAGGTGAAAACTTGAACAAAAAGGCAAAACCCATGAACCCTACCTCAGTGCCTTGACTAAGCACACTCCGCGGACCCTTTTGTACGGTCCGCGGTACCACTTTGTGCGGACCGTGGTGCTTTTGTTCTGAAAGATTGACTTGTTGCCCAGCGCGGCACACTACATTTTGTGCGGTCCACACTGGCCCACCGCGGCCGTGATGCTACTTTGTGCAGGCCGCGGTGGTTAGATTCAGAGAAGTGGATTTTTAGACCTTGCCTCAATGCGGACCGCGGTTGCTTTTATGTGGTCCGCGGTGCCCCCAGTGCGGCCGCACTCCTTTTTGTGCGGGCCGCGGTGCACTGTGTCTGCAACATTTTCTGCAACTTTTGGGCTTCTGTTCTGAAATTCATTTTCCACAACTGATTCACTGCCTGTGATGATACTAACAAATCTAGATGTTTGTCTTTGCAGACAATGGTCAAATAAAGAGGTAAAGGCGCAAAACAACCCGGCCGAGGTGAGTCCTCCTGGGGAGGGAAGAAAAGGATGGTAAAATTCACTCCCCAGGCTAGAAAAAACATAAAGAACATGAGGAAAGCAATCAAAGAGGCTAACAGAGCCATTGACAACTCGGGGAGTGAGTACGAGCCCTCTCGGGAGATCTCTTCGGATTCAGTCCCACTATACATCTCGTATCCGGAGAGGCTATACAGAGAGACACTCCTCCCTCTTCCCCCGATGTTCAAGCTTCAATCAACATTTCTTCTGGGTCGTCTGAGGGCTCAGCAGCAGGTAGTGGGGATTAATACTCTACCTCTCCCACAGCTTCAATATCTAGAGAGAGTGCTAGAGGTGATGATGGAGATAAGGAGGTACCTAGGGGTGGTGTGCCTCAGGTTGGGGGTGTTGACCGGACTAGAAATCCCGCAGTCTGGGAGGATAGATTTGTCAGCCAGGTGGCATTCCACAAGTTTAGGGAATGGTGGCTACTACGAAAGTTGATTCTTGAGAGGAGTTTTATTGACAGAGACCTGCTGCCCCTACACGCCAATGTGCATAGACAGTTTCGAGCTCGAGTGGGTTGGGAGCATTTTCGGGATGATTATGTGAAGGCGAATGAGCACAGTCAAGGAGTTCTATAGCAATGTGGCCCACATCTTGAAAGGCACTAAAGTGACCAAAGTGCGAAACAAAAACGTAGTATTTACCGGGAAGGCACTAAATGAATACCTGGGGTTCAATGAAGAAGATGAGTCCCTTTACAATGAAAAGTTGGCAATGGGCGAGGAGGTTCGTCCATGGTTAGCTTCATACCTGGCAATCCCGGGGTACTATTCCAGAGTGGTTCCAAGCAGGGGCCAAAATACTTCGTAGGACCTTTAACTTTGAGGCTAGGGGGTGGTTGACTTTTGTGTGCAGTCGGCTTGACCCCACTACCCATGATCAGACTATTCCACTTGCCCGGGATGTTCTTGTTGCATCTATTATGGCGGGATACCCTATAAACGTGGGCAATATGATGTCTTGCATCATTTCTGCAGTGGGGGTTGAGCATGACCGGAACTACCCTTTTCCCAACACCCTCACTATGTATTTCCAGGACCTAAAGGTGGAGAAGAGACCTTTTGACATCAAGGTCAAATCTGTGGCTCTGTTTTCGTGGTATAGTTTGAAGGGGTTAGACAACCCCAAGGACAAGAATTACAACCCGCCTGCTTCTACCCCAACTAGCCAGTCTGAAGAGCCGGTTGCAGTAGAACCCTCCTCTGAGCCTACCTCCACAGTTGCTGGCATGCCTCCCGGACCTTCCACTACTGCTGGTCCCTCTACTTCAGCTGGCCCGGGGATTCCATCTTCCCGGGCCCATCCTATCACTGCCCACCAGCTGAGCCAGACACTTCATAGCTTGAACAACTGGATGGCAATTGCTTCATCCAAGTTGTCTACATTGACCTCCACCATTGCGGCTCAGTCGGCACCACAGCCAGTGCAGGTGCCCTAGTCTATCGAGGATTCACTTAAGGAGATTCTTGCCAACCAGAAGAAGATCCTTGATTCTCAGGCTGCCTTAGCTAAGGCAGTGGATTCACATGGCAAGGCGCTGAAGGAGCTTGCCAGGGAGCATAAGAAGCTGCGCAAAACACGGGCTTCTAAGGAGTCTGTGAAGGAGCTTAGAGCGGATGTGGACAAACTGAAGGCAGACTAGCTACCTTTAGACTTGCTATTTGAGGATCCAACTCCAGCAGCAGTACCAGCAGTAGAGCCACAACAGGAGCAGACACAAAGGCTTCCAAAGAAGAAGAGGAAGCTCCCTAGTGCAGATGAGGAGATCAACCAGTTGGCGGACCCACCGGAGGCTTACTCCAATCAGCCACAGGATTTTCCTGATATTCAGCCTATCCAGGTCCAGGCCCCAGTCCCAGCAGCAGGAGACCGGGAACCAGTCTGAGGTTCCCCCGCATATATAGGACCCGGGGACCACTGATGATCCTATGCAGACGGACATGGCTTAGGGAGTCCTCGTATCCTTCCCTTATACTTTTTGGTGCTTATTTGTTTAGTTGGCATTGGGGACAATGCCAGCTTTTATTTGAGGGGGTGCGCCCTACATTTTTGGATGACTGTATATATTGTTACATTTTATGTCTTTTTGATTTTCTATTGGTCTGTATATAACTTTACATTTAGCTATGTTTATCTTCCCTTTGGTCTGTATATAAAGTTACATTATTGTATATATTCATCCCCCGTTGTATATTCAAATCCCCTATTGTACATATTTATTCTATTTTCTATTTTTGTAAAAAAAAATTGTTTTTAGCTTCTTAGATAAGCTCGTAGCTTTTTGTTTCGTTTTTGGTGCTTTCAATAAGCCTTTGATTTTCTTAATGCCACGGTTCTTTCCAAAGGTGGAGTATTGTGTGAACCGGGTGGCTCTTCCCGATGATGGATGGCGTGACAACCTTCTTAAGGGTTTGAGTCTATTTTTGCTTTTATTTTTGGTAGTTTGTAGTTAAGGGTACCTCAAGCAAAGCTTCACTTGGTCTTAACACATTTACCTTTGATCCCATGATCAAAGACAAGTTGTTGTGTTTAGGATGGTGAAAGTTATGACCTTGAGACTCTTGTGTTGACCAAACAATCATCATGTGGTCTTTCAGGACTATTGTGTGCTCAATCGTGTCTAAGGTTGTTGTGGGCCCCCGACTCTATGTCTTTAGCAATCCTTGAGTTTGTGTGGTGAGAAATCGAATTGTGAGTCCAAATCCCAAGCCAATGGTCTAGACTTGCCCTGAATCTCTGTTGAGGCGAAATCTTGAGTGAAATTTGGCTTGAGAAGTGATTATAGGCTTTCTTTGATCCAAATGATAGTTGAACAATTCCATACCCCACCAATGATATAATCCCTAGTTAACCCCTTTTGAGCCTTAAACCTTTTTCTTTCAAGAACCAATACTATAAGCCTATACCCGTTCTAAAATATACCCTCTCTTGGCACCCGATCTTTCCTTGAGCAATGGCAAAAGTCTAAGTTTGGGGGAAAGACGAGAAAGGGAACAAAGTGATAAAAGGTACAAAAAAAGGGGGGGATGAAAAAGAAAAGAAAACAAAACAAAAAAAGAAAGCCCAATGTGAAAAAGAATAAAAAGGGATTCAAGAAAAGCAAAAGAGAAAAAGGTGTGGAAAAGTTGAAAAAGGAGAAACGTTTTCAAGTGCATAAGAAAGAGTGACATTATGTCTCTCTAACCCCTTAAAAAGAAGCGAGATACTCAAAGAGTCAAGAGAATTGTGCCAAATGAATCAAAAGAAGTGATTAAGGGAAGATGGAACCCATTTAGACCAAAAACTTTTCCTACCGTGAACCAAAAGATTTCACATTGACTCCTCAAAAGCCCTATATGATCTTGAGTTGAATGACGCTTACATTAGTGGATACTTACATGAGGGGCAAGCATATGGTACTTAGAGCTAGACTTGTGGCCTTTCCTTGAGAGAGATGAGTGAATTCCCATTAACATCGGTTTGTGTGTTAATACTCTAAAAGGTGAGGTTTGCTTAGTGAGAGTTGAGGATGTGCGAGTTTGGGTTCCACAATGACCAAAGTAATTGAGAGAGTTCTTTGATGTAATGAGTCAACTCTTGATGCTCTTGTGTCACACTTGATCCATAGTTTTTCAAAGTTTAAATGTTATTAATGATTCATTCGTATTGAGGGCAATTGTTAGTCCCAATTGATGCTTGTTAAGGTTACTTTAGGATAGCTGGAGATACTTGGATTTTCCCTTAAGGGGTGGGTCTTATTTTGTTTGCTTGAGGGCAAGCAAAGGCTTAAGTTTCGGGGAGTTGATAAGTAGGGATTTTAACGAGTTTCATGCTCCTTCTTGCCTATGCTTTGATTATAAATTGTTACAAAATAGTCCCAAAAGGCTCATAAGTTGTGCTTGATTGCAGGTTTGATCGACAAAGTGATGAAATGTCAAAGATCGGCTCAAAAGGAGTGAAACCTGCTCAAGTATCAAAGACAAAGTAAACTGAGGGCAAACAAGCCTAGTGCGGACCGCACAAAGTCGAATGTGGCCGCACTAGGTAATTCAGAAAGATGGAAAAACCAAGCTTCAGGCAACGTGGCCGCAGTACACATTGCGCGGTCCGCTGTGAAGGTTCTGTGGGCGCACTACATTTTTGTGCGGTCCGCGGAAGAGAGATTCAGAGAGATGTAAAATGCCAAAGTTCAAGCCATGCGGTCCATGGTCATGATTGTGCGGATCGCGCCAGCTGCCTCTGCGGCCGCAGTCCATTCTACGCGGTCCGCGGAGCCCAAGTTTAGAGATCCCAGAATTGATGTCCAGGAGCCTAGTGCGTCCGCGGTCCATTTTATGCGGCCCGCGTTGACCCCGCAAGGGTATTTTTGTTCAGTTTTTCCAGTCTAGTATAAATAGAACATTTTACCATTTTTAGGACATCTGATATATCGAGAACTGAGCTGCGCTCGTGGGATCGTCATCTGTAGCCATTTTTGGCATCTTAGCTTCAAATTAACGATAGATTCTTGTATTTTAATTTAGCATTTAATTAATATGCCTTGTTCTTCATCTATTTCTCTATTTTCTCCTTCAAGCATGAGTAGTTAAACCCATTAGCTAGGGTTGTGGCTCAACCCTAGTGTGGGTAATTGATGGGTGTTGCCATTTATTGTTAGATTGACTATGGGTGTTTGTTATTTGGGTCAATTTTATAGTTTAATCTATGAATTGGTGGTTGCAAACACTGGTTTATGCTAAGTTGACTTGGCTCTTCTTGAGAAAGAGAGCCTAAGTCTCCAAAATTGACCCAACAAGGAATTGGGATGGACTCAAAAGAATTGACAGTCCCAATTAAAGGGTTAAACCTCGAGAGAGTAATTACCCAACTTGAACCCTAGTTGCTTGAGCTAATTTGCCTACCCATTTGGTCTCGAGAGAGTCAATTAGGCAAAATCACTCTCTCTGCCGAGAGGTGTGAGAGTGGGTAAAATTGTGCAACGGTTATAGCATAAGCCCCAATTATGTCAATCAAACCTTAGTAACATCTACCCATCAATTAGTCACCTAGGTAATGTCACGACCCTAGTGCCCTTCTTCCCATTAGATACAACTTAGCAACTATCTCGTAGCATAATCTAGTTTCAATTAATAGTTTGATAATAGTAGTTTATAAGCAAAAACCCAAAAATGTATGGAAGTGACATTTGGAACAATTACACAACTCTAGTCTAGATAGATACTCAACTTCATTCCTAGCTCCCTGTGGAAATCGATCCCGACCCTCATATCGGGTAAAAGTTATTGCGACCCTCTCTTCCTACCTTTTAGTAGTGTAGAGTTAGCAGCAATCATTTCCTCAGGGGTACCATGGTGCACTTGAGACTTCGTGGTTCAAAAGGGCTGGTGGTCGGGAAGGATGACCGAGCGAGGCGTAAGTTTTGGCACAAATACTTTTTCATCAAGACCGAACACATCGTTTCTGACCCCGCCGGATTTCTGGAAAGATGGAATAGGACTCGTAAGTACCGTCATTCATTATATCCCCCTATTTTCTGTAATTATTGTAACTTTTTCTCACTCGTCGTTTCACAGCTTTGGGCCGTTTGCCTCGCCCCATTGCGGGTCTCAAGAACTGGGTAGCTCGCCTGTTGCCCCATGCGAAGGAAACTCAGACTTGGTTTGCCTTCGTGCAACGTTATGGCCCTAGGGTTTCCTCAGGTAAATATTTACTTTACTGCCTCAAAGACCGTACGACCCCGCTTAACTGTATGCCCCTTTGTGATGTCAGGTCGAGGAGCCTCTAGACGGAGGCCACCCGTTCCTGCTTTTAGGCGGGCCATTGCTACTGCGGACACGCAATTTATTTTTTGCGAATCTGTCCAGGAAGGTCATCCTCAACTTACTCAACTAGGAGATTCGTCTCGAACCGTGGCCGTGAGGGAAGAAGCCTTGTTGGTGCCAACCTCACATCCCGTTGATGAGTCTTCTAACGGTGACGAGACGTTAAAGAGGAAAAGGAGAAGGCTGGAGCTGGGAAAGGGCGTGGATATAAATGTCGAAGGAAGCGGAGCATCCTGGATGGCCCCGGTGCTCGTATTCATGGCAGACGCCATTTTGTCGGTAAGGTCTCCCCAAGTGGAGGGAGTAGGAGCAGGAGTCGATTTAGTTCGCTTCATTGAAGGTGGTGCGTCGTCCAATGTTGGAGGAACTCGTGCCGAAGATGACGGCTCGGGTTCGGATATTGCCCCAAAAGACGTCAGCGGATTTTTGGGTCGCCATACCCATGTGGAGGTGAGGGTGGACGGGTCTGACTGTCATGTGGTAATCCCGGGGATCTACAACTTGCTGCTAAATTGCGAGCAGGTTGCGTCGGCCCTCGCTCCTTTATGTTCCGTTCCTGAAAGCGAGATGCTTAGAGTGATGAGTGACGTGGTATTATCTCAAAAGGTCGCCGGTATGGCCCTGCAGGTAGGTTCCCTTTTCTTCTCTCTTTGTCGTGGGGTTAGTGTGACAGTCTACGTTTGTGTGTTGTTTTCTAACTTTGTCCTTCTCTTTTATCAGACCATCATCTTGGAGGTGGAGAGAGAACGTCGTGAAGGAAAAAGGACGACCCTATATCAGAAGATATCGTCGAAATATCACCAGTACCGTGCCAAACACCAGGCGATGTCTGATATCTATCATTAGGATCCCGAGTTCTAGGTGTTCCGCAAGGGACTTAAGCAGCGGGAGGGCCAATTGGCGAATAGGGTAGAGGAGCTGGAGGATAGTGACGAGGAGCTTGTGAGGGCTATCGCCCGTAATAGCGAGTTGGAGGCCCTTCTTAAGGCGAAGGAGGATGAGCTTGAGTTGCGTCAGGGGGTAAGGGCTGAGGACGCTGACTTACAGCTGAAGGTGGCCAACTTGACCGCTGAGTTAAATGCTAAGGCTGTGGAGGTCGACGGGCTTAAGGGCGAGTTGAACGTCCGTGCCGATATGTTAGCAGCTGCTATTTTCGAGCCAGTCTCTTTGGAGGATGCTCTCTGCATATCCAGGTCAGAACTTACGGGGGAGAGGGAGGCCTCCAGTTGTCGAATTGCAGGGTTTGAAGGACATGTTAGGGAATTGGAGGCGGAGTTGGCCGCATTGCAAGGGCAGATGGCTTCACTGAGGGCAGAGGAGGCAACTCGACGTTCTCAGCCCTCAATATATCGACCCTCAGCTGGTTAGGGCTCGCCTCATTGCTTGTATGAGTTGTGGGTCCATGCATAGACTTAGCTCGATGTGTATAAGGCTTTTCACACCGAGGGCAGGGCGACGGAGGTGGAGGTTCAGGTGGTGCATGCAGCCCGCGAGTTGTGTGGGTACGACCCCCTCATTACTGATGGGGAAGGTGTCAATTTTGATGACGCGAATCACCTTGCTTCCGATTCGTGATATGAATATGATTACCCCGCTGGGCACGATGTGTAGTTTTAGTTTGCACTTCACTTTTTGCTTAAGAATTTTTGGCACGGGCCGTACTAGGGCCTGTTCGTGGCGGCAAATGCAAATGATATTTTGTTGTAATATAAACGTTACTTTCATCTGTTTATTTGTTGTTCTCTCTTGTTTTTTGTATGGCATTCACGCCCGTGGCTATTGGGACATGGCTTCGCTTATCGTTGAGGTAGAATCCCATCATGGTTCGACCATAGTCGAAATATTTTCATTGATGGCCTTGGCCATTGGGATGTTGCTTCGACTGTCATCGAAGTAGTATCTGTCATGGTTCGAACGAGGTCGACTAATATTTTGTCGATGGCCTTGGCCATTAGGATGTTGCTTCGACTATCGTCAAAGTATCCTGTCATGGTTCGAACGAGGTCAAACTAATGTTTTGTCGATGGCCTTGGCCATTAGGATGTTGCTTCGACTATCGTCAAAGTATCCCATCATGGTTTGAACGAGGTCAAACTAATGTTGTCGATGGCCTTGGACATTAGGATGTTGCTTCGACTGTCATCGAAGTAGTATCCATTGTGGTTCGAACGAGGTCGAACTAATGTTTTCGATGGCCTTGTCCATTAGGATGTTGCTTCGACTGTCGTCGAAGTAGTATCCGTCGTGGTTCGAATGAGGTCGAACTAATGTTTTGTCGATGGCCTTAGCCATTAGGATGTTGCTTCGACTGTCGTCGAAGTATCCCGTCATGGTTCAAACGAGGTCGAATTAATGTTGTCGATGGCCTTGGCCATTAGGATGTTGCTTCGACTATCGTTGAAGTAGTATCTGTCGTGGTTCGAATGAGGTCGAACTAATGTTTTCGATGGCCTTGGCCATTAGGATGTTGCTTCGACTGTCGTCGAAGTAGTATCCGTCGTGGTTCGAACGAGGCCGAACTAATGTTTTGTCGATGGCCTTGGCCATTAGGATGTTTCTTCGACTGTCATCAAAGTAGTATCTATCGTGGTTCGAACGAGGTCGACTAATGTATTCGATCGGTTTGTCCATTAGGATGTTGCTTCGACTATCGTCGAAGTAGTATCTGTCGTGGTTTGAATGAGGTCGAACTAATGTTTTGTTGATGGACTTGGCCATTAGGATGTTTCTTTGACTATCGTCGAAGTATCCCGTCATGGTTCGAACGAGGTCGAACTAATGTTGTCGATGGCCTTGTCCATTAGGATGTTGCTTCGACTGTCGTCGAAGTAGTATCCGTCGTGGTTCGAACGAGGTCAAACTCGTTTTTTGGAGATTTGAGTTTCTTACATGCAATGGAGATTAGATTTCGCTCGTACAATGGAGATTGAATTCTATTCATGCAATGGAGATTAGATTTCGTTCATACAATGGCGATTAGATTTCGTTCATACAATGGAGATTAGATTTTGTGTAGTTCCTTCATTACTTCGACCCGGAGATCGTATCGATGGGCTGAGGTGATGAATAGCATACTGATCCACAGGGCGTCCCCTTTGCCGCCTCGTTAAAAACCTCCCATGGAAAACCCGATTGGGACAAAACCTGGGTGAGGGAAAAAGAGTACGACTTGGGTGGCGCCTCTCAGAAGTGAAAGTACTTGAGGTGCGCGACATTCCAGTTGTTTTGGAGTAGTTTCCCCTCTATCGTTTCTAGTTGGAATGCCCATTTGTTTGCTACTGCTACGATTTTATACGGTCCGTCCCAGTTTGTTCCAAATTTTCCTTCATTTGTATCTTTTGATGCCTGTGTTTTGGCCTTGAGGTCGTAGTCGCCAACTTTGAGTGATCGTGCCTTGGATTTCTTGTTGTAGTACCTTTCTACTTGCTGCTTCTGGGCTACCATTCTTACGTGGGCCATGTTTCTTCGTTCTTCGGTTTCATCTAAGTGTTGTAGCCTACTTTCGTCGTTATCTGCCCCGCTCACATTGGAGTATCTCAGGCTGGGTTCTCCGACTTCAACGGGTATGCCTGCATCGGTCCCGTAGACCAGTGAGTATGGCGTTTCTCCCGTGCTGGATTTCAGCGTAGTGCGGTATACGCATAATACCTCAGGTAGTAGTTTAGGCCATAGCCTCTTAGCTTCCTCAAGCTTCTTTTTTAATATGTTCAGTATCACTTTGTTGGAGGACTCGGCTTGACCGTTGGCGGCAGGGTGATACAGCGTAGAGAGTATCCGTTTGATGTGCCATTTTTCGAAGAACTCAGTTGTCCTTTTTCCGATGAACTGGGGTTCGTTGTCGCATCTGATTTCCTTAGGGATGCCGAAACGACATATAATATTTTTCCATATTAAGGCGATGACCTTCTGTTCACGTATCTGAGCATATGCACCTGCTTCCACCCATTAGAGAAATAGTTAGTTAAAACCAAAGAAAACGTACCTTTCCTCGTCCAGCTGGTAGAGGGCCGACTATGTCCATCCCCTATTTTATGAAAGGCTATGGAGAAGTGACGTAATGGAGAAATTCTCATGCTTGATGTATCATAGGGGCGTACTTTTGGCATCGCTCGCATCTTCGGACATAATCCGCGGCTTCTTTTTTCATGGTAGGCCAGTACTAACCGGGGCGAATGAGGTAACGAACAAGGGCGCAATTTCCCGTATGGGCGCCGCAATAACCTTCGTATACTTCTTCCAGTACTTGCCTTGTTTGGTGTGGTCCAAGACATTTGGTTAGGGGGCCACTGAATGTTCTCTTGTAGAGGTCATGATTTACTAGGCTGTATCGGGCTGCCTGCACCCGGAGTTTTCTGGCTTCTTTTTTGTCTTGCGGGAGCATTCCATCCTGTAAATAGGCTACAAAGCGGTTATGCCAATCCCAAGTTAGGTTCATATAAAGTACCTTGACGTGGTCTATGGATGAGTGAAGAAGGGTGACCACGTTTCCTTTGCTAATATTCTTGGTGGCCGCAGTTAATTTGGCGAGGCCATCCGCTTCAATGTTCTGTGCTCTAGGAATCTCATCGAGGCGGCATTTGTCGAACTCCGGCAGCAATTTGTGGATTTCTGATTGATACCTTTGTAGTCGCTGTTCTTTGATTTGGAAAGTCCCGGTGACTTGATTTACAACAAGTTGAGAGTCGCAGTGGAGGATGAGTCGTTGGGCACCGTATTTGAGGGCTAACTTCAAACCTGCAATCATAGCCTTATACTCGACCTCGTTGTTAGTCATCTTGGGGCATCGTATGGACTGGCGAATTACTTCGCCTAGAGGGACTTCGAGGATGAGTCCCAGTCTCGATCTCGAGGCATTCTAGGCGCCATCGGTGTAGAGGATCCAGAGGTTGGTATGCGTGGAAGCGCGAAGTGCTTCTTGTTCCGCCTCGGGCAATATTTTTGTGTTGAAGTCAGCGACGAAGTCGGCGAGCACCTGCGACTTAATGGCAGTTCGCGGTTGATATGTTATGTCATGCTCGCTTAATTCTATGGCCCATTTGGCGAATCTGCCTGAGAGCTCGGGTTTATGTAGGTTACCTCTTAGGGGAAGGTTGTTACTAATTTTATGGGGTGACATTGAAAATATGGTCTAAGCTTGTGTAAAGCCACGACCAGTGCTAGAGCTAGCTTTTCAAGGTGAGGGTACCTTGTCTCGGCGTCTATTAAGGTTTTGCTGATATAGTAAATAGGAGATTGTGTTCCTTTATTTTGGCGGACCAAGACTGCACTAGTGCGACTTCAGACACTGCCAAGTACACTAGCAGACACTCACCCGGGTCCGCTTTGACGAGTAGTGGCGGTGAGGACAGATACGCTTTTAGCTTCCTCAGTCATCAATGCATTCCTCATTCCATTGCAACCCGTGGTCTTTTGTCAATACATTGAAGAACTTGTGGCATCTGTCTGAGGATCATGAAATGAACCTCGACAAGGCAGTTATTCGCCTTGTTAGCTTCTGTACCTGTTTCTTGCTGGTCAGTACCTCTGGTATTGTGTCGATGGATTTGATTTGGTCCGGGTTGACTTCAATTCCCTATTGTGATATGAGGAAGCCGAGGAATTTTCCCAAGGTTACGCCGAAGGCACACTTCTCGGGATTCAGCTTCATCTCGTACTGTCTTAATATATTGAAGGCCTCTTTTAGATGGCCAATGTGATCCTCTTTCTTTGTTGACTTTACCAACATATCGTCGATATAGACTTCCATGGTCTTGCCGGGCTGTTCTTTGAACATCTTGGTAACTAGCCTCTAATACATAGCCCCCGCATTCTTGAGTCCGAACGGCATCACCTTATAGCAATACGTTCCTTGGTGAGTGATGAAAGTCGTCTTTTCTTGATCTTCTTCTGCCATCAGAATTTGATTGTAACTGGAGTAGGCATCTAAGAAGCTCAGCAATTCATGCCCTGGTGTCGCATCGATCAGTTGGTCGATATGGGGCAACGAGAAGGAATCCTTCAGGCATGCTTTGTTTAGATCGGTGAAGTCTACACACATTCGCCATTTCTCGTTCTTCTTTTTGACCATGACTATGTTGGTGACCCATTGGGGGTACTTTGATTCCCTGATAGAACCGTTAGAGAGTAGTTTATCCACCTCTTCGTTGACTGCCTCATTGATTGCAGCATTGAACTTCCTCCTCATTTGTCGTACCGGCGGATAGAGTGGGTCGACATTCAGTCTGTGAGTGGCGATGTCCTTTGGGATTCTTGGCATATCTGAATGGGAGAAGGCAAACAAATTAGTGTTGTTAGTTAAAAATTCACGGTACATACCAGGCTCCGAGAGGTTGTACCCTATATAAGCCTTTTTGGTGTTGTTGGCGTCATCCAATTGGATTGGGTCAAGATCCTCTATAGTTTCCTTGCAGGATTCTATGATGTCGGGGTCTTTGATGGCCTCTATCGGTGGGTCGGGTTTATTTCCCGACATGGCTGATTGCTATGCCTCCGCACTTGCACTTTTCAGTTGTTTGGTGTGCATGCAATCTTGGGAGATCCGATAGCATTCTTGAGTGATGCATGGCTCGCCTCGGATGATGAATATTCCCCACAGGGTGAGAAATTTGATCACTTGATAGAAGCTTGAGGGAACGACTCGTATGGCGTGTATCCACTGGCGTCTTATGATAGCGTTATAGGCTGTTTCCTGGTTCATGAAATGGAATGTGGCTTCAAGCGTGACTCCCCCTTCAAGGTGACTCCCCCTGCTAGGACAGGCAGCACTATTTCTCCAGATGTCCACTCCACTGCATTGTTAAAACTTGTTAGTGTTATGCAACGCGGTACTATTCTATCCTCGAGCCTTATTGCATGAGAACCCTCGGGTGAATAATACACGCTCCACTTCCATTGTCTACCATGATTCTTTTTACATCTGTATCTGCGATGCGTAGAGTTATAACCAAAGCATCATAGTGAGGGGAAGACAAACCGTCGGCATCTGACTTATCGAAGATGATACTATCTTCGAGGTCATTATACCGTTCGCGAGCGATCATCTGTTTGAGTTTATGCATGGTAGTGAATTTCACGTGGTTGATTACTGTGTCGTCGCCACCGCCGATGATCATCTGTATGGTATATGCTGGCGATGGTGGCTTTGGAGGTCTCTAAGATGGATAGCGTCCCCTGGAGAAGTTGGCCCTTCCTTTATCGCTAAGCAGTTTTTTCAGGTACCCCTGGTTCAACATCCTGACTACTTTCTGCCGCAGCCCTATGCAATCTTCGGTCTTGTGTCCTCTTTCTTGATGGAATTCACAAAAGACGTTTGACCTCCTGGTGTTTGGGTCCGATTTCATTTTTGCGGCCACTGTACCTTCGTGCCCAGCCTTTCCGATGCGTATACTATCTTTAAAGGAGAAACACAAAAGTTATGAGCAGATAACAGGGGAGGCATACCTCTTTCGTTTTGGAAGGATGCGGTGTGTCGTAGCACGGCATTCGGATGTCTCGGAGGGGGTGGGTTAGATGCTTGGACGTAGCGCTGATGCCTTTCTCGATTGAAATGTGGGAGTTGATCTCTTCGTCCCTCGTTACATCGGTCTCTCCTTGCTTCGGTCTGAACTGATGTTAGTCGCTGAATCGGGCCATTCAGATCGTCCTCATATGCTCTTACCTCGGCGCAATAGGCATTATGGATCTCTTCCCATGTGGTGGGGGGTACTTCATGAGTCTGTTGAGCAATTTTTTGGTTGCCTTCGATCCGTTCCTATTTAACCCATTCTGAAAGGCTACCACTGCCCTTCCTTCTGACACATTTAGAAGGCTCATCCTTACTCAGTTGAACCAGGCCAAGAAGTCTCGAAGTCCCTCGCTCTTCATTTGCCTGACGGCGAAGATATCGTTGACTCTGGCTTCAGCCTTCTTCACCCCTGCATGAGCGGTGGCGAATTTAGCCGCCATCTCTTCAAACGTTGATATTGATTGTGCCGGTAGCTGAGAGTGCCATGTCAATGCTCCTCCTGTCAAAATTTTGCCGAACTTTTTTTGCAACACGGACGGTACCTGTTCCTTTGACAGATCATTGCCTTTTACCGCAGTAACATAATGGATTAGGTGATCTTCCGGGTCCGTGGTCCCGTCGTATATTTTCAAGTATGATGGCATTTTGAAGGTTTTTGGGATAGGATAAGGAGATGCCCCGTCGTTGTATGGTTGTTCGACGAACCGGCCCACATCGCATTTTGGTAGTAGCTTAGGGGTACCTGGTATTTTATCAGCTCTTTCCTGATGCTCCCTCATTTGATTACGGAGTACCTTGTTCTTGTTTTCCATCTCTTCCATTTTCTTCAAGATGGCTATGAGCGCATCGCCACCTACATTGGTGACAGTGTGGGCGTTGCTTGTTCGTGTAGTGTTCGGTTCGCTGATGGTAGTTGCGATCTCTGCAGGTGGTAAGTCTTCGGTATTTCCTTGAGGGGGATTTTCGAGCATGTTGCTCAGAGCACTTGTCAACCATTCCTCTAGCAGCTTTTTGACTGTTGATGGCGCTTCCCCTGCCATGGATGTTGAGGCTCCCCTTTCACGCAAGATTGTTAGATCCCCGTGCGGAGGAGGTGAGACCTCCCCCTCCGGTGTAACTCTTGGTGTTGTATTCTTAGTGTCTTCTCCATCGGCTTTGTTGAGGGAGTTTAGGAGATTGTTCGAGACATCTGCTATTGCCTTCAGCTTCGCTTCCTTATCCGCCATTGTTGATATTTTATGAGGTTTGAAGGACAGTAATCGTTGTTTTCAAGAACCTAGATGAGAACTATGAGTTCAGCTATGGAAATCCTCACAGACGGCGCCAAATTGTTTGACTCAAAAGATGCTAAATTCTTTTGAACAAATCAATCAAAAATGAAGGGGTAAATCGTAGCTGAAAATAATAAACTCTAGGATGATAGCAATAGAGAGAGAAGAGAGTAGTCAATATTCATTTCGTTCAAAGTTTAGTCAGTGTTTACAAAGTGTGCCCCCCTTTACAAGGCTTTCACTCCTCTTATATACTGAAGAGTTTCTCCCACTCATAGGAACGACAATTTAAGAAATATCTAAGGAATATTCCCTAAGTCCTTTGATACGCCGATCCTACTGCCAATATCGTAATGTCTCTCCTTCTACCATGGGGTCGTATCCCTCTGTCGACTCGTAGGGGTTCGGTCGTTTGTCGTGTTCACCGTAGGTCGTGGTTGATCAAATTTGGACCCATACAACCCTAGATAACAAATTAGTTATTCATAATAGTATGCATAACTATAATACTAGAATTCAAAACCAATGATAAAAATAGGAAGAAGGAAGTGAAAAACTCGTAGATGTGTTAAATTCTCTCCCTTGCTCCTAGTGTGTTCTTGCCTTCTTAGGTCGAATCCCCGGTCTATTCTGTCCAAACTCGGTCTCCCTAAAAATAAGATTTAATAACTATTTATATATGTAGAAAAAAGACCTAGACGAAATAAACAAGTCCAAAACCAAATAGAAATAAAATAGGCCTGAAACCCGGAACACGCATCGCCTTGTGTTAACCCTGGCGTCGCGAGCTCTAACGCGAGAAAACTCCCTCGCGTCGCCAGCTCTTTGCTGCTTCGTTCTTTTTCCTTGCCTAACTTTTCCCTTTTCATGTTTTCTCTTCTTTTTTTCAAGTTTTTTTGGCCTTCTTTTGCTTCTTTTAATTTTTATTTGTTTTCTTTTGTCTCCAATTGCATGGACATAATTATGCGCCAGGGTACATAAAATACACATAAATTTTTTACTTTACTTTCAATTTCGTCTTCAACGTACCTACACATAAAATAAACTCAATTAAGCACAAATATAGTATAATTTGGCATTAAAGCACTTAAAATGTAAGGTAAATAATGTACTAAAATATGGAATTATAACCGAACATCATTGTGCTAAACCAGCCCGCAAATTCTCTTAACAATTTGTGATATTGATCGCTTTGGGCCAAGTCCGCACGATTTTCTCTAGAAGGTCTCACACCATTAAGAGATCCCTACACCTTATGTAAACTTCCAATTTTTTCAACTAACAATGTAAGACTTTGTCCTCATGCCCCACCTATTCAATATAATCACACTAATATGACTAGTTTGGGGCATACAACTACTACTTTTTTAACAAAAGTGCAATTCAAGTGATTTAGAGCCCCTTTGGATTAGCTGACAAGCTTGAAGTGTTGAAACTAATTTTTTAAATAAGCATTTATGTGTTTGAATAGATGTGCTGAAACTGATAATAAGCAGTTGATGTGTTTGGTAGAAAAATGCTGAAAATTTGTTCTTTTATTAAAATGACTAAAATATACTTAAAAATTTACAAAAGATTATAAAATAAAAAGTTTCTTTGTTAAAAAAAAAAGAATGATAAACAACGAAAATGAAATGAAAAGAAAGTTAGAAAAAAAATTTGGGGAAAAATATTTTATGAATTAGAAAATATTATTAAGGATAAACTAGTAAAAACCTTGGTCAAACTAAAAGTGCTTATAAGTTAAAAATTCACAAGTTGGGGGTGATTGACTTATGACTTATGGCGGATTTTAGCTTATAAGCACTTGACTTATAAACACTTTAGGTATTTACTAAATACGTAGATAAGTCAAAAGGTGTTTATAAGTTAATTTGACCAGCTTATAAACTTAGACAAACACCCTCTTAGTCAAATATAATCTTTTAATCTTTGAAAGTTTTTTTCCTGAAACAGTATTTTGAGAAAACGTTTTTTTATAATAATTAGATTATGCAAGATTAGCCAAACAAACTTTGTCATAGCTCACAATTACTTATTTTATAAGTTTGATCAAACACCTTAATTCCGTAGAATAAGTGGAGTAGTTCTTTTTTTTAAATAAGCACTTTTAGTTTCCTAATATTTTGGCATGAATCTAGATTAGTACACAAGCGAACGAACACGACTAACCTCAATCTTAACTAATTGAGTAATTGACATCAACTATATGAAGCTTTTAGTTCATTGTGTTACATTTTTTGAGTTCTTGGACTATAAGCTTTGATGGTAAGCAACTCTCACTTCCAACTGAGAGGTTGTGAGTTC
The DNA here is from genome assembly GCF_000715075.1 of Nicotiana tabacum. NCBI lineage: Eukaryota > Viridiplantae > Streptophyta > Magnoliopsida > Solanales > Solanaceae > Nicotiana > Nicotiana tabacum. Next base: position 99,314,776 of record NC_134097.1, on the reverse strand, counting down.
GAGTCTTCCCAAGAGCAAGGTGGGAAGTTCTTGGAGGGAAGGATGCCGGGGTCTATTTGGACACAGTCTCTCTACCCTAGGGTAGGGGTAAGGTCTGCGTACACACTACCCTCCCTAGACCCCACTAAGTGGGATTATACTGGGTTGTTGTTGTTGTGTTACATTTTTTGCTAAATTTGTTAAATTCTGAGATATTGTATACTTTTCATTTGAGAAAACTTTTTTCAATATAACTTTTGATCCACCTCATCTACTGTAATTTTTAACACTTTCAACCATCACAATGTCACACTTACAAATTTATAGATACGAAAATCAGCATAAAACATGATCAAATTGAGACCTTCTCTCGTACAACAATAATAACAATAACATAGTGAATTTTCACAAGTGGACTCTGAGAAGGGTAGCGTGTACGCATACCTTACTCCTATTCAGAGAGTAAAGAGATTCTTTCCAATAAAACCTCGGCTCAAGAAGAGTGAGACCTTTCTCTCGTATTGTATTAAATATATTTTTATTTTAGATTTGTGCAGCATTATTTTAGTGGGTTTTTGGGGAAGTAGGGGTTGGGAATTTTGGCGCAGTGGACTCACCCTCTATCGAAACGTGTCCTAGCAAAGGCAAAGTGCATATGGCACTTTTTTTCTTCTATATGTCATTCTCATAACACAGACGAAAGAGAAATCAAATGGGACCATATTTGGATTTCGCTCTTTTCTGGGGTTTTCTCTCAACGTGATTTTTTTTCTGACTTTCTGCCTTGTCCCTCTTCCTCTTGAAGTTTGCATCCAAGTAATTTATTCTTTTTTGTATTTATATTGCAGGGTCAAAAGAACGGCTAACCTATTTAAGCATTTCTATATATGAAACTTTTTACAGGTTTAAATTGGTAATTACATGATTCCATTTCTGGTACTCTTATTTTTTTGCTCTTTGGAGTACTTAGCTTCCGTCATGTTTTGTACACTAATGATTTGTGTCACATACTGATGATACATGACCAAACTGTAAAAGTTGTTTATGTAATATAATTAATAATAGAGAAAATATTACGTAAAGATTAATCGTCGTCTCTAGTGACAACTGACAGACTATCTATTCGATCGCACATAATATCGCATGATCGTCATAATCGAAATATACGATTGTAAACGGTCAAAATCGAGCTTGTCCTTTTTGAGAGACTGATCGAGGATGGAGCACGATAAGTCAGGATCAACTTCGATTTATGACGGATCATAGCACGGGGGTGGATTGCTAAGCTCATGAATCAATGACCGATCAAGATCGAGACCTGTCGTGATCGAGGTCAAAGCGGGACAGAGATCGAGCGAGGTCGAAGGGAGCCAGCTAAGACGAATAACAGAAAGCCGAGATATCCGTGATCGGGCAAGGATCGTGACGGAAATCTCGGCACGTATCAAATCAAGACCGGTTATTTAGCCTATCATGGGATTTGTTTCTGTAATTAGAATTGTACCATCAATAGAATTCATCTACTATATAAAGGGGGTCCTAATCATTTTGTATTCATCATACATTCATGCATAACAGAGGCAATATATTACATTTCTCTCTTAAACTCTGTCGTTCAGTTCATACTTTCCATTAAGCATATTCCGTTGGTTTGAGGGCAGTTTAGCTCGAGGGCCACTATCATTCATCATATTAGTTTGCTTTATTTTACTGTTAATTCCTAACATCAATTCTCATATTTATCAGTTTGTGCCAAGTGAAATCACATATCCTTAGAGCTACTTATAAGTTTAATTGTCATCCAATTTATTGGGTAACAGTTTAGCGCCCACCGTGGGGCTAAAGATAATAGTGATTGCCTGGTACAATTTTCGTAACACACATTATATTTCACTTGTTCTTTGAAATGTCTTTGATTCTAGGATCAACATGTCAAACTCTCAAGTAGCACTCACACACACAGACAATGGCATCGGTCTCCACGGCGAGAACGATAACATAGCCGCCCCAGGAAACGGAGTACCTCCAGTCAACCCCGATGGAGCCCCGGCTATGGACCCAATTGACGTCAGCTCCCATATTTCCATTAATGGGAATTTGGTCGTCGATCCTGAAAATAGCATCCGCAGAGATGCTGAAACAGCCGATCAGAATGCACAGGGAGGTGAAGAAGGCAGGATTAGCCTTCGAATGATATTCAAAATATTGCAGACTCAACAAACTGCAATAGCGCAACTCAAAAATTAGAATCGTACACCAAGCAGGATCGAACCTTTCCCCCGGAGTGCGGCTCCGAAGCCAAACCCTAAGAAGTTTCGTATGCCCGAGATTCCGAAGTATACACGTCACCTCACATACGTACGCCATAAAGAGATATGACTTGAAAGATGACGAGATTGAATCTGTATTGCTGAAAATATTTAGGGAGACACTATCGAAGGTTACTATGATATGGTACCATAATTTACCACCTAATTCTATTGATTCATTTGTCATGCTTGCAGATTCTAATGTGAAGGCACATGCCGGAGCCATTAAGCTTGCTACAAGAAAGTCGGAACTTTTCAAGGTAAGACAAAAAGACAACGACGTGCTCAGGGAATTCGTATCTCGATTCCAAATGGAATGGATAGATTTGCCATCGGTCACCAACGATTGGGCTGTTCAAGCTTTTACTCAACGTCTCAATGCTCGGAGTTCCATAGCTTCACAGCAGTCGAAGGAGAATTTGATTGAATATCCTGCTATCACTTGGGCCGATGTGTATAATTGATATTAGTCGAAGATCAGGGTGGGGGATGATCAACTAAGGGCTCCAACCGAGTCGATTTATCCTAACAGGCCCATGGATAGAGTTAAAAGGGACTTCGACCGGGAATCACGATCGAACAGAGACCGATATCAGCCATACGCTAGAGATCGGTGAAATAACGGACCTGGATGCAACCCAGTTCGGAGTGATAGAAGGAGTGATCAAGGACAAAGCTCCCGAGGACTCATGAGCAAGAGTTTTTTTGATAAGGATGTCGGGCCCAAAGAAGTGCCTCGATTGTCAGAATATAACTTCGACGTAGATGCTTCCGCCATAGTATCGGCAATTGGAAGTGTCAAAGATACTAGGTGGCCTCGACCTCTGCAGACTGATCCAGCCCAGAGAAATCCAAACCAAATATGCAAGTATCATGGTACCCATGGCCATAAAACAGAAGATTATAGACAGCTAAGGGAGGAAGTAGCCTGATTGTTCAACAAGGATCACCTTCGAGAATTCTTAAGTTGGAGATTCAAACAGGCAGAACGAGCAAGAAGAGCCACAACACGTGATTCACATGATAGTTGGAGGGATCGATATTCCTCAAGGACTGGTATTTAAACGCACCACGGTGACGATCACAAGGGAAAAGCGCACACTGGACTACTTACCAGAAGAGACCTTGTCTTTCAATGACGAGGATGCAGAAGGGATCGAACAACCTCATAACGACGCACTGGTAATATCTGTCCTTATGAATAAAATTCAAGTTAAACGTGCTTTGATTGACCCAAGTAGCTCCGCTAACATTATTCAATCGAGGGTCATAGAACAGCTCGGCCTACAAGATCAAATTGTGCCGCAACCCGAGTAACGACTTCAACATGGCGAGCGAAACCACCAAAGGTGAGATATTTTGCTAGTGAATGTGGCCAGGACCATCCAGAAAACATAGTTCCATGTAATCGAGGCTGACATGAGGTACAATACCCTACTCAGAAGGCCTTGGATACATAACATGAGGGCAGTACCCTCGACCCTCAACCAAGTTCTGAAGTTCTCGACATCTGAGGGAGTCAAAATAGTGTACGGGGAGCAGCTCGCTGCCAAGGAGATATTTGCAATCGATGAAGTGATACCGGTGTCAGTACTTTCTTCAGCAAATGGATCAGATTCAAAGGGAAAATAGGAGGCTAAATAGCAACCACAGACACCAGCCTCGACCCGATCGGAGAAGCGCGGGACCAACAAGGACGACGACTATGGGATACCTTCTTCTTTCATAGTTCCCGAGGACTCCAACGCCACCAAATCAACGATCAAAGAGTTGGAACAAGTCACACTGGACGAACATCACCCCGAATGATAGGTATACCTAGGCATGAGACTAATTCCCGAGCTTAGGAAAAAACTTATTCATTTCCTTACAGCTAACATGAATTGCTTTGCTTGGTCCCACCTCGATATTACAGGGATCCCGTCCGAAATTACCACTCACAAGATGAGCCTGGATCCTAAGTTTCACCTAGTAAAGCAAAAAAAAAAGACCCAGTCCGAGATTAAACATGCCTTCATCAAGGACGAGGTAACCAAACTTCTCAAAATAAGATCTATTTGGGAATTAAAGTATCCCGAATGGCTAGCACACGTAGTGGTAGTCCCTAAGAAGGGAAAAAACTTAGAATGTGTGTAGATTATAAAGACTTGAATAGTGCGTGCCCCAAGGATTCTTTTCCTTTGCCTAACATCGATGGTATGATCGATGCCAAGGTCGGCCACGAGACTCTCAGTTTTCTCGATGCCTATTCCGGGTACAACCAAATACAAATGAACCCGAAAGATCAGGAAAAGACTTTGTTCATCATGAAGTATGGCACCTATTGTTATAATGTAATGCCATTCAGACTAAAAATGTTGGTGCAACCTAGCAACTGCTATTAAATCGAATGTTCGAAGAACAAATAGGGAAATCTATGGAAGTTTATATCGATGACATGATAGTTAAGTCCCAGCGAGCAGGGGACCATTTAAAGCATTTGCATGAGACCTTCGATATACGTGGAAGTACAATATGAAGCTCAACCTAGAAAAGTGCGCATTTGGGGTTGGCTCGGGCAAGTTTCTTGGCTTCATAGTGTCCAATTGGGAGATCGAGATCAACCCCGATAAAATCAAAGCTATCGAGGATATCACGGTCGTAGACAATGTAAAGGTCGTACAAAGGATAATGGGGCGCATAGCCACCCTAGGACGATTCATTTCGAGGTCCTTACATATGAGTCACCGATTCTTCTCACTGCTTAAGAAGAAGAGCAATTTTGCATGGACTCCGGAATGCTAGCAGGCCTTGGAGGAACTAAAGCAGTATATGTCGAGTCTACCGCTACTTTATACCACGAAAGTGGATGAACAACTTTACTTGTACTTGGCAGTCTCAGATATAGCGGTAAGTGGAGTCCTGGTCCGAGAAGAACAAGGTACGAAATTCCCTATCTATTATGTTAGTCGGACTTTAGGTGAAGCCGAGACTAGATATCCACACTTAGAAAAATTAGCGCTTGCTTTAATAAGCGCCTCTAGGAAACTAAAGCCATACTTCCAATGTCATCCAATATGTGTTGTGACAACTTATCCTCTTCAAAATATTTTGCACAAACCCAAACTGTCGGACCGATTGGCCATATGGGCTGTCAAATCAGTGGGTACGATATTGAGTATCGACCCCAAACCGCCATCAAGTCTCAAATCTTGGCAGATTTCATTGCTGACTTTGCACCGACCCTCGTACCCGAGGCTGAAAGGAACTGTTGATGAAATCAGTTACATCTTTGGGAGTTTGGACCCTCCTTACGGACGGTACTTCGAACGTGAAGGGGTCTGGACTTGGCATCGTACTAAAATCACCCACGATAATGTAGTTAGACTGTCTATTACAACTACAAAATTGACTAACAATGAGGCCGAATATGAGGCCATGATTGCAGGTCTTGAACTAGCTAAAAGTTTGGGAGCAGAAGTCATAGAGGCCAAGTGTGATTCCCTCCTCGTGGTAAACTAAGTTAAAAGGACTTTTGAAGTCCGAGAAGACCGAATGCAAAGATACTTGGATAAACTACGGACGACTCTACATCGGTTTAAGGAATGGACCTTGCAGCATGTACCTTGAGAACAGAACAACGAGGCTAACGCTCTTTCCAATCTAGGTTTATCGGTCAAAGATGACGAACTCAACTTGGGGATTGTCGTACAACTCATGAGGTACATGCTGCAAGGTCCATTCCTTAAACCGATGTAGCGTCGTCCGTAGTTTATCTAAGTATCTTTGCATTCGGTCTTATCGGACTTCAAAAGTCCTTGTTAACTCGAAGAAGGCCACACCGAAATAAACTCTACGAGTTTGACCTGGAATTGGAGAAACAAGTATATAGAGTACTTAAAGAACGGAAAACTCCCATCAGATCCAAAGGAGTTGAGAGCTCTGCGCACAAAGGCAGCACGGTTCACTTTGTCCGAAGGCAGAACACTGTTTAGAAGGATGTTCGATTGACTGTTGGCAATATGTTTGGGATCAGGAGATGCTGATTACTTCTTACGAGAAGTTTATGGAGGCACTTGTGGAAATCATCCTAGCGCCGAATCGTTGGTCCACAAGGTAATCAGAGCAGGATACTATTAGACCGATATAGAGAAGGACGCAAAGGAGTTCGTTCGAAAATGCGACCAATGACAAAGGTATGCGCTAATGATTCACCAACCCGGAGAGCAGCTCCATTCGGTCTTATCCCTATGGCCGTTCATGAAATAGGGAATGGACATCGTCGACCCTCTTCCATCGGCCCTAGGTAAAGCCCAGTTTATTTTATTTATGACTGATTATTTTTCTAAGTGGGTTGAAGCACAGGCTTTCGAGAAAGTCAGAGAAAAAGAAATCCTAGACTTCATTTGGGATCACATCATATGTCGATTAGGGATGCCCTCCGAGATCGTATGTGATAATGGAAAGCAATTCATCGGCAGCAAAGTGACTAAATTTCTCGAGGATCACAAGATCAAAAGAACCCTATCAACGCCTTATCATCCCAATGGGAACGGACAAGCCGAATCGACCGATAAAACCATCATTTAGAACCTTAAGAAGAGATTGACCGACACCAGAGGGAAATGGAGAGAGATATTGCCCGAAGTTCTATGGGCGTACTGTACAACATCGAAGTCCAGTACCAGAGCAACACCGTTCTCATTAGTTTATGGCGTTGAAGCTCTAATCTCGATCGAAGTCGGAGAACCCAGAATCAGATTTCGATATGCGATAGAAGAGTCAAATAACGAGGGCATGAATATGAGCCTAGAATTTTTTGACGAAAGACGCGAAGCCTCCATCGTCTGATTGGCCGCTCAAAAATAGCGGATCAAAAGGTACTATTATCGAAGAGCCAATCTTCGACATTTTAACATCGGGGACTTGGCATTAAGAAAAATCGACTTAACACTCGAAATCCAAATGAAGGGAAGCTGGGTCTGAACTGGGAAGGACCGTACCAGGTTCTTGAAATCATCAGAAAAGGATCCTACAAGCTCGGCACAATGAACAGCGAACAACTACCGGCAACTAGAACGTATTGCACCTAAAACGGTACTACTGCTAAGGTACGACCCTTTCCATTTTCATTTGTATTTTAAAATAATTCCTGTAGGTGTTCGATCTGAAACAACAATGGACTCCTCTACAAAAAGTCTTTAGGTCTGAAAGCACGCGTGGTACTCTTTTTCCCTTAGACCAATTTTGTCCTAAAAGGGTTTTCCAGTAAGGTTTTTAACGAGGCAACCATTGATCGAGCTAACTTAGTATCCGAGGCTTCTTTACAATCAACCTCGAATACTGGGGGCATTACCCTCGAATGTCAACTTTGTTGCGAGGAAATTACTTCATGGCATAAGGGTCTCGATAGGAAGATTCGTAAGGGCCAAATATTCAAACGAACCGTGCCCGCATAGTTTGCTGGAGCCCTATCACAGAACATGTACGCATGTATAGTCAATTATAAGGAGAAGTGTTTTTCCTTGCCAATATCTCATGCCTTAGAAAATTTTTGTGTTTTTTCTACTTTAAAATTTTATACTCTCGATCTATTATGGCTTAACGACCGATCATAACCGAGGTTCGGATAATTACCCCCACGCTCGGGGACTACCTTCCGAAAAATAAACGAGATCGAATTATTAAAACTTTGAGATCATAAGATCTTTTAGGTAACTCTCGATTTTTATAGGCCACGGCCACCCCATTCGAGAACTGACACTTCGGGCAAGCTCGAGGTAGGCCCAAGGGGGAAATAAGCCCAAGGGGAAAATTTCGGACCAAAGAGGCTACGACTAAATTAACATGGTTTGGAGACGTCCGAGTTCTGTAACAAAACATGCCTTCGAATTCTTTCATAAACCGATTAAAAGGACTACCCCCGGCAAAATCATAAAAGGCTTCGATAATATCAAGCCTCGAAAACTTTAATGAGTACAAAATTGTTCGGACTCTCGAATGATTCTTTACTTCGTGCTAAGGCATTACAACCTTTGTGAACATGAATGACAAACAAAGGAAACCTTTAAAAGCCGAAAAGGCTAGAAAAAACCTTTTATATATATATATATATATGATTAAAGGATCATTTTACAAAGGCCACCAGATCGTCCAAATACAAAATATTTACAAAGGCCTAAGGGCTACTTTCACTTCGAGTTCGAAAGATCCTTCTCACTCAACTAGAAAGCCTAAGGGCTACCTAATTCCGAGTTCGAGCATGTCCTCACTTGATCATTAAGCTTAAGGTCTACATAAACTTAAATTTCAAGTTATCATTCAGGGTCCATCGATTAGAAAAGGTCGAAGGCAAGGCTTAATATCGGCTCTTACCTCCCCCAAACCTTGGACCCTTGAACGCAGCTTCATGATCTCATGCTAAGGCATTTTGGCCCGTACATGAAATAACAAAAAAAGAAAAGAAAAGGACAACAGATTCATAAGCCAAGGAAAGGAAGGAATTTTTTTATATATATCAAAAATCATTTACAAGGGCAGTATGGCCCGATCAGAACTCTCTGCAAAAGACGAAATGACCTTAAAAGAAACACTACAAATTCTAAGGGCCCAGTCTTCTTCGGGAGAAGCATCCTCACCCTTGAGGTCTTCCCCAATTTCGAACCTGCTCTTGTTCCCAGAATCGTCGTCGTCAGGAAAGACCAACACTTTGGCTTCAGCTTCAAGCTCTTTGGCACTTTCGATCTCAGTTGTAAGATTAAAACCACGAGCGTGGATCTCCTCGAGAGTCTCTCTTCGAGACTGGCATTTAGCATGCTTAGTAACCCAATTTTCTAGAACATGAGCAGCTTCACCAACCTCCTTTGCCCGAGCCTGAGCAGCTTCTGCGTCTGTCCGATAGATGACCACCATTGCATCAGCATTGGCCTTGGCCATTTCAATCCCCAATTTGGCCGCTTCAAGATCTGTGGCCAGCTTCTTTCTATAGGAAGTTGCTAAACACAACCGAGACTAGAATTCCTCAATTTTCTTTGCTTGCATCGAGGCATTCTCTTTCAAGCTTCGAAGTTGGTTCTCAGTCGAGGCCAGTTGAGCTCGGGAAGCTTCTTTCTCTAAGGCCAAGTGGTCCATCTTCTCCTTCCATCCTTCAGCCTCAGTGTTTAGCGCATATGTTTTTTCATGAAGCTACCTAATCATGTCAAGATTTTGTTGGACTTGTGGGTTCGAACCGTTAGCTATGACGCCTGAACCACTAACTTCAAAAATTATTCTTACCTGCTCTATCAGTTTGGTGTACTCTTCTGAGCCGTTTCTAGCTCAGCACGGAGGCCTTTAGCTTCCCCTTCTCTTTGCTCACTGAGAAGTTAAAAGGCATCTATTTCCTTAGTCAGACCCCGAATCTTGGTCTCATAACGACTGAGTTCCCCTCCAAATTGGAGGAAAGCTTCGTGATGAAGCACCAAAGACTACAAACATAGAAGGGAAAGTTATACAAAGGGAGAAAAACCTAAGTATGAAAACTGACAGGAAAATCATTGATTACCCAATTCAGAGCCTGTTGGGCTTCATTGAAAAGACAAGGCGCTCCCACCTCGTCTATATGGGCTCGGTCGTCTTTTGTGACCAAACACCGGAGGTATCTATCCACCCCTACATGAGCAGCGAGAATCTGGGCATCCTTTGGGACTGTAATCATGATTATCCGCTTGCACCCAGGATCGGCACTAGGGGCCAAAAGTTGATTGGTCAATTTAAAACTCGAGGAAGCCTCGTCCAAGCTCTTCTTCAGAACCTCCAAGTCACTCAGATCGGTGACATCTTCTACCCCAGCAAGTAAACCATGGAAGAGATCCTCCTCTTCATGCGCTCCTTCCCCGTGACAAGTCTCTACGGCTTGAGCGTCGCGTATTATCGAATCAGAGACTGAAGGAAATAAGGAGGAATACCCGATCTCTATTGCCCCAAGTGGGTCATTTAAGGCACTACCACCGTCTTGGGGAGTTGCGAGCCTAATTTCTTCACCAACGTCCACCGCCTCTTCAACGGTATCTTTGCCCTGAGATAAAGCATCTTCGGTCCCTCTTGGATGGGTACTTGGGTCGAAGTCTCCTCCTCGACCACATCAAGACTAGACGAGAAGCATCAACTTCCACAGGTTCCGAAGCTCCCCGGATCTCTGTGCTAGCTCGCACATGGGCCACCAGCCTAGATTCATCTTCATTATCCTCTTCTTCTTCTTCTTCTTCTTCTTCTTTTTCTTCTTCTTCTTCTTCTTCTTCTTCCTCTTCTTCCCTTAATCTTTGGACTGACTCCATAGTCAGTATGATTGTGTTCCCCTTGGGTTTACGAATTGTCCTCTTTTTGGGTTTTTGACCCTTGGAGTTCGAGGCCCTTTTCCTCTTATTCACCTTTGTCGGTGTCGAAATAGGCGGTGAAACTTCTTCATCACCGAACGGGGGCCTCATAGCCGTGTCCTTTTCGAGGCCTACAAGAGGAGAAAGTAAGCAAACTTATGCTTGAAAAGATGTTTGGACGATAGGCAAATCGGTAAATCAGGAATGAAGCTTACCATGATTACGAGCCTCCCAACGACCCTTTGACAAATTGCACCACACGCACTCGACATGTGTTGACGTTGAAACCAGGCTCCTAACCCAGGTTTCAAGATGGGGAACCGCACTTGGCATCCATACAACGGCTATATCGAGAGAAACACTGATAAGAGAGGGTGAAGAAATAAAAATGACAAACAAAAATTAAAGACGGAACCATGCTTATGTTTTATATTCCATTACTCAGGGAATGACATGCTTTCGATAGGGATTAGGTCAGTGGTCTTCACTCGAACGAATGGGCCCATTCAGCCTCGGTCTTTGTCTTCGTCTATACTCGAGATAGGCGCCTTGGTGGCCCGAAGTTGGAGCTTTATCAACCCACCTCGATAGAGTCGAGGACTGTGCAACCTTATGAGGTGGTCAAGGGTGAAGGGGAGCCCATCGATTTTACTCACGAAGAAACAGAGTAGTATCACGACCCTCCAGAAAGAGGAGTGGATTGACCGAGGGTTACCTGGTATTTCTTGCAGATATACGATCACCGAATTGAGGGGACCTAACGTGAAAGGGTAAGTGTAAACACTCAAGAACCCTTTCACGTGGGTAGTGATCGCTTTTTCTACGGCCGGTATCACAACCTCTTTGTTTCCCCAGTTTTCTTTTTTAAGTATGTTACTCCTTTGGATAGAACTACATTATTTAGGCTAAAAACTTTTAATTGGCTAAAAATAATAAAGTTTTAGATAATCTTTTTTGAATTTGACCTGAAAATAAAGATTTACACAATTGAAATAAATAGTCAAGGCATCTAAAAAGTTATTAAAAATACATAGTTTGAAATAAATTATTTTGGCTATAATTTTTTATATAGCTTTAAATTATGGTGCTCTTTTTTTTTTTACAGATTTTACCTGAAAAAGTAAAAATACATAGTTAAAATAAATAGTCATTGCATCAAAAGAAGAAATAAAAAGAGTGCACAATTTCTTCAACTGTGTATTTTTATTTCTTCAATTGTGTACAATTTCTTCAACTATAAAAAGAGTGTACTCTTTTTATTTATTCTTTTGATGCAATGATTATTTATTTCAACTGTGTATTTTTACTGTTTAAAATATGTAAAAAAAAAATAAATTTAGAGCACCATAATTTAGAGCTATATAAAAAATTATAGCCAAAATAATTAGTTTCAAACTATGTATTTTTATAACTTTTTAGTTACTTTAACTATTTATTTCAATTGTATAAATCTTTATTTTCAAGTCAAATTCAAAAAAAGATTAACTAAAACTTTATTATTTTTAGCCAAACAAAAATTTTAGCCTAAATAATGTAGTTCTATCCAAGTTTTATTATAAATTGTACTTGAAAAAAATAATCTAAAGAAGTAACATACTTAAAAAGGTAAAAATATATTTTATTTTTCAAAAAATATCACATATATAGGAAAAATCTACGTGGCAGGCGAGTGCACAGACACTCTTTGCCACATCAGCATCCAGGGGGTAATGGCTCTCAAAAGGCGAAGTTAAGGGGGATAATTAAGACCACGAATAGTTTAAAATTCTGACTAATAATCTGTGTCAAGTTTAGGGGGGGGGGGTTTGAGGTATAATTGTTATCCAATTTATTGGGTAAACAATGATACTCTCCTTAAGTTATTTTATGTGATGCACTTTTATTGAGCAGAAAATTTTAAAAAGAAAAGAAACTTTTTTGAAGATAAACAAGTCATAAATATCTGTGTTACAATAAATTACCTCTTTAAAATTAAATTATTTTAAATAAAAAGATATTCGTTTCTTAAATAGGCTAAACAGAAAAATATATTACGTAATTGAAATAGATTGGGCAATATAATAAGACAGGCGTAAAATATTAAATAAGAAAGGCAATAACATTTACTCCACTTTATGTATATTAATGTTGGAAATCGCACCGACACACGTGACAGGCGCCAATAGAAGTCAGGTTTCACGTTATAGGTCAAAAGCGCCCTAACTAGGGCTGTTTATCAGGTGAATTGAGCGGTTATTTACTCTTAACGATTTGGCTTATCGATTATCAGCTTTTAAATATATTAGTCCGTGAGCCACTCAATAAAATATCGGGTGGATTGATATCGGTTTAACTCTTATCGAGCGGATCGGGCGATTTATCGGCCTAATTCAATCTATATTGCACATGACGATGCAATTTACCAAATTTAGCTATTATCTTTCTGTAGCAGCGCATTCTTTCCTTTCTTTGTAATTACTTGAACTCGTTCCAAGTCATACACCACTTTTGACTGTCTTAAGGAGTTCCATTTTCTCTTAGGCACATCTATAGTGTGGTTGTCGTTGAAGTGGAATGCACACCAACAGATTAAAATTAAGAGTCAATAAAAGTGAATCAATAGTAGTGGTTTGCAGCAGATTTCTAGGACGTTATCCCTTTTGTCTTATGCCTTAGCTGCTGCGATTTAAGTCTCAGAGTTTCAGTTGAGTGAGCTGTGGAAGAATCTCTCATTGAACTTCTTGGCCGCAATTTTCTCAATGTAATATCTTAATGCTTTCCTTCTGATTGGCTTTTGTAGCAATGCAAAGGATTTCGTGTGTCTCAGACTTGGTCTACGGATTTTTTCGAATATTTTCCAAAACATGTAATGCCATAAAAAAAATCTACTACTATTATTACATGGTCAATCTTTAACGGGTTAACGAATTATCCATTAAGAAAATTGAATAATCCGCGCCCCAAACCGATAAACCGTTAATAAAAAAATTCAATTCGTTCTTCGTCCGTTAAATCGTTAACCCGATACTAATAAGCCATTAAGCTTCGGTTTCAGTTTGATTTTAAACACCCCTAGCCCTAACACACGACGCATAAGTCTTACGAATTTTCAAGTCTATAATATCTTTAAAATATTTAAAAATATTATGTTAAGAGATAATTAGCGTATGCAGGGACGACTCAATCATTTTAGAGGCCTAAAACCAAAATTTATTTAGTGACCTTAAATTTAAGAAGTAAAACATATTCTTTTCTTATAAAAGCTTATTGTTCTAGATTTTTGAGATATAATGTTAATACTTCTTTTTCGAATGACAATATATTCAATTCATTTAATCTTTCTTGAGAATTGTTGATCCTAGGTAAGGTTTTTTTAAATTTTACTTTTAAAAACCTTATGTCTATTATATTGAGGCAATTGTTACATGAACCGTTAAATATTATTTTATAAAAAATATATTCATTTGAAAAAGAATCAAGTCTTTTTATTTGATTGAATATGTCGATTATAGTATTATTTTCTACTTGGACTATTTTTTAAAATATTTTTAATTTAAAAAATAAATCTAAACCATCAATATTAGAGTGACTATTATACTTTAAGGAATATTCACGTTTTTTTAAGTTCTCGTCATTTAATGATCTTAAATTTTTACCACTTAAATCATTTTTCGAAGGGCCATGGCTCACTTTGGAGTGCACATCTTATAGATATATCACCTCCATTGTTGACACTTCCTAACTTGGTGGAAAACACTCTGATTTTCATATTCACTTCCTCCCAATGTGAATGGAAGGCAAAGTATAATGTTTTGGGGGTACTTTCTTGAGGATGTTCGAGTATGCTATATATGATATGTGCCCTACAAAGTCATGAGCTCTACTTGTTATCTTTTTTCTCCTCATAGGAATGTCCTTTTCTTTTATACATTTTTATCAACTCTTGAAAAAAAACCAAAAAAATCATGATTGTTTTTTTCTTTTTCTTTTTGGCCTTTTTCGCTGAGGAACTATACTGTGCTATTTATGATTTCCATCCGAAAACTCTGATAGAGGAGACATTTTTGTTAATGTATCTATTGGAAAATTTAAAGTGCTATAGTTCTATATATGCGTTACCACTAATGCAAATCGAAAAAATTTAGAAAAGAAAAAAAAAATAAGAAGAAGACAGTTATTCTATTCCAATCCCAATGGATACAAGCTGAAAATAATTCTTGTTCTACTTATAAAAATAAATAAAAAAAGGAATAGGAGAGTGTTTTGATAAAAAATTTGAGTGCTACAAATTTAGCATAACGTCTTAAGTGATATAATAAGTTAAAAACTAAGATAATCATAAGAAAAATGACTTTAGCATAAGTGAGAGAAGTCATTTTCTCCTTTTTGATGAAAAAATATTTCTGTACAATCAGACACCAAAAAATATTGTCTTTTTCATGTAGAAAAATAATTTTCAGTCATACCAAATACACACTATAAAAAGTGATTTTCCATACCCTTCCAAAATCCAAAACTAAAAGGACATGTGTTTAAAATTTTGGCGAAGGTAAATAATGTAGTTAGCTAAAACAACAATAATACTTGGTCATGTAACATTACTAATTGGTCATGTAATAATAATGTGAAAGGCCTAATTATTACCTCCAAATTAAGAACAGAAGGTTATAGGTGGATTAGGTTGTCACAAGGTACGTAATGTCAGCCTTGAATAGAGTGAAATATGAAACTACATATCTAATCTTCTTTAGAATTAAAACTGAAAAATATTCCATAGAATCTAACAATTAAAAAACCCAGATACAGAAATACGAAAAAAAAATAGAGCAAGATATGAATCTACATATCTAATCTTCTTTCAGAATCAAAATTGAAAAATATTCATAGAATCTGACATTAAAAATTCAAATACAAAAATAAGAAAAAGACACACAAAACCATCAAAAGATAATTGTTGAATACAAAATATTATCTTACTAAGCCGACTAAACTTCACTGATTTTCTTGTCATCCACCCCCATGCATTCCCATCCAAAAATTAAAGAACTTTTAATATTGCTGGGTTATGGCAAAATATTCACTGTGCCCCCTTGTGCGTAAGTCATGTCCAACCGTTTTAGATTTACGTCTGCTTTAAAATTAAATAACACAAGATTATATACTCCTTATAGAAAAAGATTATTTTACATGTGATGTTATTGCAAATGCATTTGTGCATTATATAGGTTAGAATCTATTTGATTTGTGCACTTCCATATGATATTATCTCTGTATTGCACGTGGGGTTTTGTGTGTGTCTGGACTTTATATAGAAGCACAATGTATTTGTATAATTAAAATGATCAGTTAATAATAAATGCTGGTTAATGAAAGTAGAAATAGTGTGGGACTAATTAAAACTTGTAAAACACAGAAAGGCTTATAGTGGGGATAAAAGGGGTAAGTTACATTGGATAATTTTAAAACAACAAAAATTTAATTTTGTGACTTTCTTTATAAATATAATAAGTGATTATTTGAGAAATTAACTCCGAAAATGAGTAAACTAACTTGAATTATCGGGTTTGTAGAGGGAGACCAGAGACGTGATGTGCTAGGTGAAGACAAGAAAGACAATTAGAAAAATAGCTTTAGGACCCCCAAAATTACGGCCTCAAATTAAATTACTCATTTAATCATTTGTTGTCAAATATTTTTACCAATCTTATATATTTTGAATGTTTATACAACTTTTTGATGAAAATATGATTGATGTAGTTAGGGTTGAATGTTGTAGACAAAATTGTTGTTACTTCTAACCTTTTATTTTTGTTAATTCACTTTAACTTTAATCAATCTTATTTACAACTTTGACTTTGTTAAATAAATTTAAGGGTTCTTCTTACATTGCGGCTTTAGGCTAAATATTCAATTATCTTTCTAACCTTTTCAATATAGGTTTAATGAAATATATATATATATATATATATATATATATATTAAAAATTACAAAAAATTTAATAACTTTGAAGCTAGAAAATATAACAGTCTAGATCGCTAGTGATATTATCCACTCTGGGCTTAGGACTTTCACGAGTTTAAAACGGGTCACTAGGATCCAATACTTATTAACTTATATACCCAACATCCCTCTTGTGTCTTGCCGATGTGGGATTCTGTCTAAAGTTTGGGGTTGTTACATACACCCCCTCTTACGGACTCAATGTCGCCCTCGCTGAGGTTTTCCCCCACCGCATATGATTCGCCTAGACTTAGCACTGAGGTTTGCCCCGCCTAACCGGGATTTGCCTAAACTCAGTTGAACTCTGACTCACTATCGGCAAGGCTGACACAAGAGTAACTCTGATATACCATCTGTAATAGTCCAGCCCGCTAATGATATTGTCCCTCTGAGCTTAAGCCCTCACGGGTTTAAAACGCGTCATTAGGGTATAAGGCTTATTAACTTATATACCCAGCATACCTCTTGTGTTTTGCCAATGTGGGCCTCGTCTAAAATTTGGGGTGTTACAATTAAATTTTGAAACTCAAAATTTTCAAAGTATAATACAATGTGCTCATTTTAAAAAATAAAGAATGAATATTTCAAATTTGAATTTTCAGTTTACCTATGGGAACCCATTCCATTCAATAAGTACATTCATACGTACATAGATATGTGTAAAAATAGGTGAATCCAGCATAGAGACCTCCACTGCCTTGAACTCAAATATCATATACATATTAGATCATGCAATATATTGATGATTTGAAATATTTATTTGCCTCTATATATAGATAAATGTTTTTTTCTTTTTCTTTTGTGAAATATAACAGAAACGAATATCAAATATTGTCAAATTAAAATCAAGGATCTTCTTTTCGTTTCCATCTATGTCCAATTTCCTCTACTCAATTCTCCCCCTCCCCCTCCTTTCCTTTGATCCAACCCCAATAAACTTTAAAATTTATGGCCAGTTAATTCCAATGACAAAATAAAAATGAGTTTACCAGTGATACAACATACACATTGATCGTGTAAAGAGATATTCTCTTCCAATTTTACGTTTCCTTCGGCTATAAAAAGATACGTATACACTCCACCTACGTCTCTGTATAATATTCTCTCCCAAATTCATCCCTTGTTCCAATCATCGCAACAACAATAATAAACGTGAATCAGAAATCACAAATACATAATTCTCTTCCAATTTCAATCACAAATTCATCCCATATTCCCATCTATACAAGTAAACTCATCAATTTATTCTCAAATTGTTAAACGTGAACATCAATTTGAGCTGATTCAGAAAATCGAACAAATTGAAGAGAAATCAGCTTCAAAATCGAAAGAAATTATCTCCATGCCGGCTACCCTTTTCTGTCTCTCTTCTTCACTCTCGTTGGAAAACTTTTTTCGCTCGCCCTCATCGCTACCGGTAGTGAGTTGCCTGTACAATTGTCATACAAATTTAATACATCTACAACAACATACAACTTAAATATAAATTTCATAAAACTATTAATAATACATTATACAATTTATTTACAATATTCATATAAAATAAATACTAGTACTACAACAGAATACAAATGAAATATAATTTTCATACAAATTTTATATAGCTATAATATAATTCTGATACATATATACACCTTTATTTAAGAGAGAGTATTTATAATTTAAATACAAATTTTATATAACTATTCATACAGTATACAACTTATTTACAATGTATTTATTTACTACTTTCATACTACATTTATATAAAAGAAAATATAACTACAACAGAATAGGATTTAAATATAATTGTAATACAATTTTTAATATAATTTTGTATGTATTTTATATGTTACGTGTTCTTCTTTCTCTTCAAGTTTCAATATGAAAACTCAGCCAAAAACAACTCTTATCTTCACCAAACATACTCAAAATTGAGATATAAAATTTAAAGGATATTCTCAATTTTTTGCAACAATATCCAATCCAAATAAATAATACGAAAAAGGGCCAAAACTATCCTCAGACTATTTGATTTGGTACAAATATGCGCTTTGTCCACCTATTAAGCCAAAAATGCCCCCATCGTTATCTTTCTGGCTCACTTATGCTCCTATGACTAATGGTCAATGCCAAAATAAAAAAAGTTTATTTAAATTATACGTGATAACTTTTTGTTGGTCCAATTTTAAACCATGCCCCAATTAAATAAACCCATCTTTAATCCTTTTTTTACCCAACCCCAAAATCCAAACCACCTAAAAAAAATAGCCAAACTCTTGATTGTCAAAAAATTAGCTTCTCCATCTTTTCAACTATACCATCACCACAGTTGCCACCATCCCATTTCCTCCATAACAACAACGCGCCACCACAACCATGATTCTCGTGTTTGCTCCATTCCTCCATTTTCGAACAATAACAACAAGAATATTGTGCTCATCGAAAAGGGTCTGATTAGAAAATCTTTAAATTTTTCCGATTTAATGTCTTTTTTTGTTGTAAAATTAGGATTTTGTTCAAGGAGGAGTATCTAGGCCATAAAATTTTTATTTTCTACAATAAATTACCATTTGGGTCTAACAACTTATTAAGAGTTTGCAAAATTTGTAAAAATTGTAAAGAAAAAACTCGACTATTCCGAAATTTAAAGCCCATGAATTCATAATGGGTTCTTTGATTATCTTATGTGATGAGAAAGAAAAAAAATTACCATTATAAGTGACATTTGAATGTGAAAATTAAGGTCTTTTAACAAACATTTTCGAAAATGCCTTTTTCCCCTCCGGAGAGAGAGAAGTTCGGTTTTCGACATTCATGGGGGGTAATAACTCATTTCCTTTTGGAAATTTGGGTATTTTGAAGAGTCGCCACCTAACGGATTATGGTGCATTAGGATACCTAGAGTAATTAACTTTTAGACTAGTTTGCATTACCAGAGATTTAGGGTAAGGGCTCGAAATAATCTTGAGGGGAAAGTGTTAGACACCCCTCTCGGTCCACAATGGTGGGTCCCAGCCGAACTTATACTTACGAATTAGTCCTTTTATCAATTAAACGATTTAAACACATATTTGCAAATAAAGGCATGTTTTGGACATCTCAAGTAATGAGATAAAAAAAATGAAAAGACTTGAACAAGTTGCATACATATAGAAAAGTAAAGTTTAAATATCGGAAATTGGGAAAAGGGGGTCCTAGGTTGGTTAGCCTACAGGATCACCCCACACAATGCCCGATAAACACTCCTCAATGAAGGGTTACACGTGACATTAGCGCGTAGTCATCATATCCTTACTACCCAATTCCCTCCCCTTGGTCATGGCCTAAAGCGCTCTAGCAATCTTGAAAATGTCCTATGCGTGCACTTCCCGTCCCTTCCTCGTGGCCCTGGAGGTATTTTAAGACCTCTACTTTTGGATAGTTCTAGACTTTCCTAAGGTTTTAAAGGATAAAAGTATAGGCGTTAATCAAGAACAATTAGGACTGCATTTAAAGAGAACAAATTATAGGCTCACGGTTACCTCCACAAATATAACAAGTAAATGCACGTCTTCAAACAACAGTCAGGTATTTAAGAGAAAATCCTAGAACATGATATCTAGGTGAGCAGAGATTATGCAGTATTGACTTAGGACAAAGTGTAAAAATCCTATTTAGCTTGCCTACTGATTTAGACTTGTTAAATTTGAACAGTTTTAAATAACAAAGCACAGTTTTAGAGTTGTGGAGTTTAAGCTAGCGTTTGGACATAGATTGACTTGAAACTTGAAAAAATAATTTTTGAAGTAGTTTTGAAAAATAATTTTTGGAAGTTGAAATTATGTTTGGACATGCATTTTATTTGAAAAAAATTTGAAGTTTTGTGAGTAGGAACTTGATTTTCACCCAAAATCTAGCATAAACTAGATTTTGGAAACTTGAAAAATATTTTCAGAAATTTTTCAAAAACAGATCACTAATCTATGGACAAACAATGTTTTCAAAAAAATTTTGAAAAAAACTTGCCAAAATGTATGGCCAAATGGGGGCTAAATCACCCTATAAGCTTGCCTAAACGCAGAACAATGATGTCCTAAGAACATGATATCTACATTGATACAGTAAAACAATGAACAATTTTAAACGGACACTTGAGATCTTATAGACATGCTTTCTAGCGGTAGTAAATTAAGGCAGTGTTTGAAAACTCATTTAAAGAAGCGGACAGTTGATTAAGCCAATTCAGAATGAACTAACGTGGATTAAACTGATTTGTTTAACTAAACTGATTTTAAGTTCTATAGGCAGGATTTCTGATTTTTATTCCTATAGGCATGGTATCTAATTGTTAAGAGCTGATTTTCGAACTTATAGACATGATTTCTAGTGAGACGAATGTAAACATATGTTGTAGCAGAAACCAAACTCAATCACTTTACACTATATAGGCATGATATCTAATTGTAAAGTTGATTTTAACCCTATAGATATGATTTCTATTATTGAAGTCATTTGGATCCTATAGGCATGATTTCTAATGTTGTGAAGGTATAGCAAACATAGCAAATGCATTAACACAAATTCTATAGGCATGGTATCTACCCGAGTTACCCAACATATATAACTACCCACCCCTTTTTCACTAATCACCCCAATGTTATTTACAAATAATTATTACAGACCAGCTAAATAAATTACATAAATAAATAAAAGAAGAAGAAGTTAACTATAGGGAGCCTGAAGCAGGCCCAAGTGACTTCCCAAGCCTCTAATAAACTCAAATTCCAAAGTCCCATAGACAATTATTATGTATAGGTGTGTCAGAGTTTCCTAAGGGTCTCAGGGATCCCGGCCAGTGCTCACACCTAGACCTTTTCTCAAACAATAATTGATTTAGGCACAGTGTGGAAAGGCCAACTCTGACATGCCAGAGTTCAGATAGATCTCAAGGATCTCAAGGTAGTACACATGCCGTAGAGGCAGAACCTAATATCCTAAGAGTAAAGTGAGAGTGCTTGACATTGTTCTGTTTTAAAAATAGTACAGAGATAATTTCAGAAGTAGAAAAGTTTTTCAAAAAATAGGAAATGACATAGTGGTAAAAGACAGTTTGAGAAAAGTAGCAGCCAATCAACTAGTCATAGGAGACACCCAGATTCAGAAAAGAACACTTAACAAACAGATCTTCACATGGGGATAAAGGGATTGTGGCACATAAGGATCACATTAGGGTACATGGATAGGGATAGAGAAAACATATAGTCACAAACTACATACAACACTTAGGATCTCAGAGACTCAATAAGCCATGCTAGGCAAAGAGATAAATAGGAAAGAGTGCACACTTTGGACAGGATAGAATTTTAGACATGTTGGGCAAAGAAGTAAGCAGGAATTCAAGTTCTGATGAACTAGTGTAAGAATGAAACATATAGAGTTTGGATTCCAAAACTTAACTAGAGACATACCAGTTGAAGAAAAGGGTACATAATATAAATCAAATGAAGTTCCAATATCTAGCCTTGGCTTTCAGCCCGCTAGATCAGCAAGTATCACAAAAGCATAAGAGAAAGAGAACCTTTAAAGTGTAAGTGTGCCTTTTTGTGAACTAATATGTTGTTGTATAGAACATAAAATAAGGGGGGGGGTTATATAGTAATCAAAAACTTAACAAATAAGGTAAGAGATCAATTAAGTAGCAAAATCAAGGAAGTCACATGTAAATCAGCAAGATCTTCCCTCAATCAAGGGACAGTTAAATCAGTCGGTAAAATCATGCTAAGTATTTAAGGAAAAGAATCAAGTAACGCTTACTATAGAGTAGGTAATTAGGGGTAAATGAACAACAGTTTAATTAAGGAAACGAATCAGTAATAATCAGTGGAATACAAACAAGGCAGGGAAAAACAATTAAGGCAAGCAAATTCAATCAACTTGAGTAAAGAGGTAAGAATCAAACGTTTAAATGAAAGTGTTCAGATTAAACCAGGAAATAAGGGATTCAGAGTAATCAAGGGTTCAGAAAGTCATGAAAGAGTCAGCATGTTTAGCATATAAAATAAGGTAGAACATGAATAGTCAGGATTTCACATAGCTTTAACAAAACACAGAGTTAAACGACACTGATTCACTGAGAAAGATCAAGCATATAGAATCAATAAAAGTGTTGAATCAAGCAATTCAGTAGAAGCATATTAGGACAAGAAAATCACGAGAAATCACAAGAACCCAAAGCAATAACACAATCAGATATACCAATATCCAGAAACCAAACAAAGAACTCCAAAAATTAGGGTTTTCGGTACAAATGGGCTAAGGTTGTAGCAGACTCATAAAATCAGTCAAAATATATGAGGAGCAAAATATTAAACACAGAAAATCATCAAACAATTTTTAAAAAAGAAATTCCGGAAACCCTAGTTTCAGGAAAAGATGAAAATCACTTAAAAATCATATGATTCTTGTAAAGATCTTAAGGCTATTGTAAAACTCGCAGGAAACAAACCCAAATCATCTTAGATCTGTACAAATCTAAGAGGTTTAGAAAAGAAATTAGTATTTCGAAGAGAACCATATAGAGAAGAAGAAACCTGCTTAGAAAACCATATATCATAGCTACTATAGGACAATCTCACTCGAAATCACATCGGAATGGCCTGGAACAGGCGAGAGAAGAACCATAGATGCAAGTCGACTAGCCCTGGTCCCTTGAGGGCCCTAGAGATGGCAAGAGTGACATGAGGGAGGCCATTGGAGGCCTGAGGGGTGGTGAGAGGTCACTGGAGATGGCCATAGATGAGTGACATTGTTTGGAGATTAGGGTTTAGGTTGAGAGCGTTTGAGAGCAGATAGGATTAAGTGACGACGGTGTACGGTGTAAAATGAATTAGGTTTGGGGCGGGGGGGGGGGGGGGGTCATTAGGTTTAATTAAGGAAGAGGAAACCTAGACAGTTGATCAAAATGATCAACGACCAGGATTTGGCTGGGTATAGGGTTAGGACAGACGGGTATTGGGCCTGGGGTTTCTGGGTTGGTTCAAAAGGGTTAGAATTGGGCTAGTTGATAGGCTAAGTGTTAAATGAAAAGGGGCTATTTGTTAAATACATAATTAATTGCTAAAACAATTTTATAAATAGTTAATAAAATTATAAAAAATGATTTTCATACACAGAAATGTTTTAAACTAATTACTTAATATTTTAAAAATATAAAAGGCTATTTTCCGGCAAAATAATGTAATAATTCACGCATAGGCTATAATTACAAAGTAATTGCAATTGTATCCTAAAAAAAATACAAATGTGGCCATTTGTGCAACAATGAAAACTTATTACAAATGTAACTGATAAAATTAAATTACAAAATTATTATAAAGCTATTTGTGATGCAATCAGTGATTGTTTTTATAAAATAAATGCAGGGAGAAATTAGTTAAAATATTTTTAAAAATGCAGAAATTGTATGAAAAATACTAATTGATACCCAGGCATAGTTTTGAAAATATTATAAAAAAATTGGGTATCAACAACAGCTCCAATGGCAAATGTAAATTGAAGAAAATGATAAAAATATAAAAAAGGACCAAAACTACCCTAAACTAAAAATGTGGTGGAAGCGTGGTTGCTATGGAAGAAAGGGGATGGTAGCAGCTATGATGGTGGTAGAATTGGAAGGATGGAGAAGTTAATTTTTTTGACAATCAAGAGTTTGGCCTTTTTTAAGACGGGTTAGAGTTTTGGGTTAATAAAATGGGTTAAGGGTGGGTTTATTTAATTGGAATCATAGTTTAAAATTGAACAAATAAAAAGTTACCACGTGTAATTTAAATAAATTTTTTTTACTTGGCATTGACCGTTAATAGTAGGGGTATAAGTGCGCCAAAAAAATAACGGTGGAGATATTTTTGACGCAATAGGTGGACGGAGGGCATTTATGTATCAAATCGAATAGTCTGGCGGAAGTTTTGGCCCTTTTTCGTAAATAATATTTAAAAAAAAATCAAAATCGCATTCAAAGCTTCGAAACTTTTTATTGGCTTTCAATGAAGGAGAATCAAACACCCTCATGGGTTTGGGCCAAAGCTATTGAGTTCTGCCGAACCTGTGACCAGGACGATGGTGATGCCCGTAGATACAAGTCGCAAAGTCCTTGTTTAAAACTCCATAGCTAAACAATTGAAATTCATTGTTGAATTCCTTGAAGAAGACAAGAGATAGAAATGAGAAAAGAGAAGAGAAGCAGAGAAGATTACAACAACAACAATAGGTCGGAGGAAAAAACACACACATAATATGAGAGAGAGAAAGAGAGAGACATGGGAGAGAGAGAGATATAAAGAAAAATTGATCGGGTATCAATTATTACATATTTAATTGTCTATAATTAAGGGATAATCATTTATAATTACTAAGTATATAATTGGTAATTTGTATATAAACTTATAATTAAGTTAAAATCTCAATAATAAGGATAAATAAGTTTCAAAATTGAGACTGACTGCTTGGAACTAACCAATCTTATTATCTCTAACAATTGTCTCTATCAAAATTTGATTGACGATTGCACGTGCCTATTGTTGACGGCGACTGATCCTCCTCTAAAGCATGTGTTTAGAGAGGCTAATGGAGTAGCGGATCTATTAACTAAAGATGGATGTAATATGGACGTTTTTGGTGTTTGGTTTACTTATGCTTCCCCTTCCGCTTTTGTATCCCATGCACTAGAAAGAGACAGACTAGGAACTATGTTACCTAGACTGACCTTTCGTTGTAATAGTACTTAGTTTTGTGTTTGAATAAATCCTTTATTACCAAAAAAAAGTTCCAAAATTAGCATAGATAAGTAAAAATTCTTTATTTCAAAGTATTTTGACCGATTATGCAGGTCCATTACATATCTCTATGTTTTCTAGTTTATCAATCTACACTTACCATAAATGAAGGGTTACATTTTTGCAGTGACGAAACACAATCATATCATTTAAAAATTAGTTACCGATAAATATTATATACTAACACAGTTTTAAAATTTATATGCGATAAATTATATAAAAAGTGTATAAAATCAGTTAATTTTATAATAAATTTTACAAAAAATGTATAAATATGCCCTTGAACTATGCGAAATTGAAAGGATTTGTCCATCGTTAATACTTTGACATAAGCATGCCCTTACCGTCCAATACTTGCTCCAAATGTGCCCTTATATTAAGCGATCCCATATGGAAGGTATATTTGATCCCACACGCATACTTTGAGGGCATATTTGGTCCATTAAAATTCTTAAGCTTCTACATTATTAAGTTATCTTATTTGGTTCATGACAAGTTAATGAAAGTTTATATTGATAAAATCCACCATAAATCGATTGCTTTCCTTACGTAAATCTTAAATACGAACAAATAGAAGCAAAGTATAGAAAAACCTAAATTATTTTGTTGGAAGAGAAATCTATACAGTGAGCGATCAATTTGAGAGGTTTCTCTTTCAATAAATGATTTAGGTTTTTGTACACTTCTTTGTTCCTTAACCACGCTTCTCTTTGTTTCTAAGTAAAGTGTATCATGTTTTGTTTGCATGGAGCGAGTCAGTAGTTTAACTTTTGCTATTGGGTTGAGATTCAATACATTTGATTGATGCCGTTGATTCAATTATTGCCTATGGCGGTTGACTAGTCTATTGTATTAGTTTTTATTGTTGTGATATCAAAAATGGTTATTTAGTGATGTTTTGAGGCATATGAAGTCGTGGTGTCACTTATTGATATAAGTGTTCCAACAAATGGTTGAGTTTTATCATTACAAACTTTAATTACATTGCCATGAACTAAACAAAATAATAACATAAATTTTTTAGAATTTTAATGAGCAAAATATGCCCACAAAGTATGTGCGTGGAACCAAATTTGCCCTCCATATGCCGTTTAAAATAAGAGCATATTTGGAACAAGAATTATACAACAGAGGCGTATTTGTGCCAAAATATTAACGAAGAGCAAATTCGCTCAATTTCACATAATTTAAGGTCATATTTGGACCTTTTCCGTTGATTTTAAGTAGTTTATGGTATAGATTTTTGGTTAAACCTTAATATATAAATCTTAGTGAGCTAAGAGTAATAAACAGTTAGGTCTCCGGTTGGAGTGTTCATAAAAACCCGAAAGTTCGAACCAAATCGACTAAAAAAACCGAACCAAATCGACTAAAAAAACCGATACTTTTTAAGTTTGATTTGGTTTTGGTTTTGAATTTTAAAAACCGATCAAATTTGGTTTGATTTTGATTCTAATAAAAAAATAACCGAATCAAACCGACTATAAAAGTAGCTATTTAAATTTATTATTACACATATATATGTGTATATTTTTATATAAAGTTTCTAAAATGTTATGGTACATATTAGTCATTTATATTTTTAGTCTAGTTCTTTGCTATTTAATAATCTAATTTTTTGCCTTTACATTTTAGTTTGATTGGTAGTTTTCTTTTGCTAAGTATAAAAAAAAATTATTTCATGTTAAAAATAATCAATTTTTAATTGAGTAGTTAAATTATTCATCACTATTGATTCAATTATCATCAATATATCTTGATAAATGATAAATTTCTCAAAGAACAATTGATTTGATAGTGTTATGTTGAAAATGTAATAGCCGGAATATCCGTTTGGTAGTGTATGTCTCATATTTAAGAAAAAATCCGATAAATAACCGAAAAACCGAATCGATAAAAACTGACTTAGAGCCCGTTTGGCTTAGCTGATTTAAATAGCTGAAAAGCACTTTTAAGTGCTGAAGCTGATTTAAAAAATAAGCATTTACGTGTTTGGATAGAAGTGCTGAAATTAATAATAAGTAGCTGAAGAACTGGGTATACAAAGAGTTTTGTTTTAAAAAGAAGTATTTTAGGGATAGAATAGTAAATATTTGGGTCAAACTTAAAGTGCTCATAAGCTGAAATTTGATAAGTTGGGGGAGGGGGGCAACTTATGGCTTTTGACTTATTTTTGGCTTATAAGCACTTAACTTATAAGCACTTTTAATTTTATCAAATGCGTAGATAAGCCAAAAAGTGCTTCTAAGCCAGTTTGACCAGCTTATAAGCTTAGCCAAACACCCTTTTAATTGATTTAGCTTGATTCCAATATTTGAAAAACCGACTTACTTAGTTTGGTTTCTTTTTCGAAAAAAACCGACCCAAACCAAACTATGAACACCGCTAGTCTCCGGCGACAACCGTTATAAAAGGATATTAATTTACTATCCTTTTTCTCCGCCCACTCTGTTTCGACAAACTTTGGTGACTTTTAATTCTACGTTAGGTCAACTCGTACTTGAAAATTGATTTTACTTGTAATACGTTACTTATATATATATATATTTACTATTTATCTTCAAAAAGGTACTCTTTTAGTATTCGAAAGTTTTTATGCGGTCCCAATCAAAAGGTAATTTTAATATTCTATACATAATGAATTTATTTCTTATATTTTGTTAATCAAATAAAATAAAGAGAAAAGCATTACATTTGCCTCAGTACCCCACTGTTAGGAAAAAGTTCTATTTTTACCATACCTTTAATTAGAGTTTCAACTTGAAAGTAATTTTAAATCTCAATCAAATAATTAGAATACGTGAAATTCATCCATTTCACCCTAAAAA
Organism: Nicotiana tabacum; assembly: GCF_000715075.1. NCBI lineage: Eukaryota > Viridiplantae > Streptophyta > Magnoliopsida > Solanales > Solanaceae > Nicotiana > Nicotiana tabacum. The sequence continues at coordinate 99,286,555 of NC_134097.1, read as the reverse complement.
TTCATTAGTGGTTGGAAAAGTATAAATAAGCAAGATACTAACGAAGTGCAAAATTGATAGTAGTATATTGACAAAATCGAATATTTTCCCTAAAATAAACTGAGAGGAAGAGTAAAATAATACTGCCAACCAGCGCATTTTAGCTCTACCTTATTCGCTAACTCACCTAACTTCCCCAACCAATTACTAAAATACGCCGAGTCACCCCATACCCCACTATCCCTTCTGGTTCCTCTTGTTTCAGAAACTGAAATTAGCAAGCCACGGGCTGAGATTTTCTAAAATATATACACACATGTTTTTTTTTATGTATATATTCTTATGTACAGCACAAAAGCATAGAATTAGACAGAAAAGTGGAAAGAAAAAGGTCTGCTTGTTTGTTTTATGCAACTTTTTTTTTGGTGCCTGTTGCATATAAGGCAAATACATAAATTTTAATACTACTTACTATTTTAGTATTTTATATATATACTGGGAGCTGGTCAAGATTCAGTTACCATATAGTTGGGCGAAGGGTCCTGTCATAAGTCGATAAGCTTTCTTCGTGTTGAGAGAATCAAGAAAATCTTGGTGACCCAATTCACGAATCCTCAAGAATTGTAATGGGTACTTCCCCTTTCTGCTCCTTTTTCTTGTTTTCTGTTCCATGGATTCTATGTTCTGTTCTTCTGAAAGTAATGATTTACTGGGGTGGAATGTGAGTTTGAGTTAATTTTTTGTTAATTGCAATAGATGAGTGTTTTTGAGTTAGCGTTGTCATCTTGTTCTTTGGTTTTAAGTTAATTTTTGTTTAAAATTTTAGTGGTAAAGTTTAACAACTTTTTTGGGTTTTGGCTGGTTAATGGAGTATAGGATCAAGAAAATCTTATTCTTGAGTACTTGTTTCTTAACTATAGTCACTGTAGTGGTTTGTTGTTGTTGTTGGTTAATGGAGTACTTGTTTCTTTTTTCTTTTTGCTGTGTTTTATGGTTGTGGGATATGGTAGATTTGTTAGTTGTCTGTTGTGGGCTATGTTTCTTTTCCCATTATTGAATGTTTGGTGTGTAAAAATAAAAATAAAAATGTTTGGTGTGTCCAGTGTTGATTTTTGGATGGTCTTTTTTGCTGTTGTTTCACACAATATCAGTATGTTTCTTTGAGCTGTTAACATTATTGACTGTAATGGCTTTGATGGCTATGGTTTCCGCACACACACATAGCCCCACCAGACCAGTCCCACCTCCTAAAACATAGGTACAGCCCTCAACAAGTACCTTTTTTGGGTGTTGGCTTTGGCTTCTTAATTGGCCTTCTTTTGTATATCTTGTTTATTTTACTCTTTCATGATTGGTCAGCTTTATTCTTTCCCCCCCTCCTATTTTCATCTTTTTCTTATACTTACTTTACACTCTTGGTTTCCGGTGTCTTCTTTGTGATTGGTAATGCTGATTTTCTCTATTTTTCCCTTTTTTCCCTTGCTTTCTTTGTCTGAAATTTTCTATGTTTATTTCCTATTTCTCAAAAGCTACAGTTAGCTATTCTCAGAACATCATGGATGATGAATATGAAAAATTTATCAGAAGAATGAATCCACCAAGGTACTATTTCTATTGTTTCTCTCTTAATTCTCTGACTGTTACTTTAATGTTAGTCAATACCATTTAAGCCTTACATTTACTCCATATTTACTGTCTTTATGTCAGAGTGGTAATTGACAATGAGTCCTGCAAAAATGCCACTATTATACAGGTATGTCTGAGTTTAGGTTCTTTGTTTCAGGCTCTAAATTGCTAATATAAAGGGAATATTTCTAATTTTGCTGAATCTTTTGTATTCTGGTGCAGGTAGATAGTGCTAACAAACATGGAATACTTCTAGAGGTTGTACTAGTTTTAACTGATCTTAACCTTGTCATTACCAAGGCTTATATTTCCTCTGACGGTGGATGGTTCATGGATGGTAATTAAAAATTTACTTTTCCTTTTTCATTCCATCTAGCATTGTGCCTTTCACTTTGAATAAGGAATTTACCATGGCTTTTTGGGGTAATTTTATAAGTTGTTACTCTTTTGGCAGTTTTCAATGTGACTAATCAAGAAGGGAACAAGATTACAGATGAGGCAATGTTGGATTATATCATGAAGGTGAGCTGTATTCTGTGTACAAAATTTGGCACCTTTTTCTTTTGCATTAATGTGGGAAAGGAACTGAATTTTTTAGTGGTTTCATTTTCAGTCTCTTGGTCCAGACTCTTGTTTTGCGTCATCTATGAGAAGATCGGTTGGGGTTACCGCAGGAATGGACCACACCTCAATTGAGTTAATTGGAAGTGATAGACCTGGGCTATTGTCTGAGGTGAGCGCTGTCCTTACCAACCTCAAATGCAATGTGGTAAATGCTGAGGTGTGGACCCATAACACCCGAGCAGCAGCGATAATGCAAGTTACTGATGAGGAACATGGAGGTGCAATTACTGACCCGGAAAGGTTGTCTACGATGAAGCAACTCTTGTGCAATGTACTTAGAGGTAGCAATAAATTAAGGGATGCAAAGACAATAGTATCCGATGGGGTCTCTCATACTGAGAGACGGCTTCACCAGCTGATGTTTGCAGACCGGGACTATGAACGTACTACTGGTGAAGGATTGGATGATAAAGACAGGCCTAATGTGAATGTTGTTAATTGGCAAGACAAGGACTACTCGGTTGTTACAATCAAGTGCAAAGATAGACCGAAGCTTCTCTTTGATACTATTTGTACATTGACAGATATGCAGTATGTGGTTTTCCATGGCAATGTTGATGCTGAAGGACCACAAGCTCACCAGGTACTACAATTTTCCTATTCATTTCGGAACTTCTTTTGTTTTTTGTTACTGTGCTCAAAGTGGATGTAGTTTTCTGTAAATTTGTTAACTAATATGGTGAAGTCTGTTTTCATTGAAGGAGTACTGCATAAGACATGTAGACGGATCCCCGGTGAAATCTGACGCAGAGCGGCAAAGAGTGATACAATGTCTTGAAGCAGCAATAGAAAGAAGAGTATCTGAGGTTAGCACTAATGATTTACTTTCTTAAATCATTTTATTAGGTCCATAACTCACAATTAATAATCTCTAGCTAGCTTCTTCATGTATAAGTCTGGATCTGTAAATTGCACTTAAAATAGTAAGTAGTGAATGTTGGTTTTTGAATGCACTGATATCAACTTACCTTGTCTGAAAATGGTGATGCATTGTGACAATTCTGACTTAATGAGTAAAAAAAAAGGGGAAGTGTATATTTTATTTTGTAGGGTAAAGGTATCTCCTTTAGCTTGTCTAATACATACTTCTGCCAATCTATGTGTCTATTAGTTGTCTGATGATGTCTCCACCCCATTGTTTCTTATTACAAGTTAATTTATTGCCTCAGTTATGTCAGATAGGTTTGGAAATATTCTGTTGGACAAGATATTGGAATTCTATAATGTCATTTTCTTGTCTTATAGGCTTTGGATTCCATTTTGACCGAATATCATTTTATTTCTTGTGTTTGTCCAGGGATTGAAGCTAGAGCTATGTACGACGGACAGAGTAGGACTACTATCTGATGTTACTAGGATCTTCCGCGAGAATAGCCTCACTGTCACCAGAGCGGAAGTGACAACGAGAGCAGGCAAAGCTCTAAATATATTCTATGTTCGCGATTCCTCAGGGTATCCTGTTGATGCTAAGATAATAGAATCTGTTCGTCAAACAATTGGACAGACAATACTTAGAGTGAAAGGCAACATCGAAGAGTTAAATCCAGTTCCACAAGAATCTCCAACCAGGTTCCTTTTTGGTGGTCTATTCAAGTCCAGATCTTTTTGTAATTTTGGTTTGGTTAGGTCCTATTCTTGAAAACTTAGATCATAGTCCTCGTCCAGTGTACATTCGATTCCCTCTATATTAACCTACATTCCCTCTTTCTAGGTTTAAGATCTAGTTTAGCAAAGTTGATTACAGTAACTTTGAGGTTTTAGAGGCAAAAAAGATGACAGTTGTCTGTAAATATGTTTTCTTGATTGTTCATTAGTTATGGATTCAACACGACGTTGTCCAGTGAAGCAAACAACTGTGTCGAAATTGGTACTTACATGTTTAGTAGGTTTACTCTTTTGCTTTTAATATATGTCTAACTGTACAGCCAAATGTGGCCCTTTATTATTTCAGCCAGAAACTGAAATGAGCTGTTGTTGTCTTTGATTCAAGTAGCAACACATTAAACGATGTTTGACTTGATTCTTCTATGTTTTCTACAAAAATATCATGGTTTCATGTTTGAAAAATTCTTTGTTAAAAGACAAGGTCATTAAGCACATTATTTTTCTCAAAATGGAGCCATCAACTTTTGACTAAACATTTCTCTTGGTTTAATCGGCCAAGAGATCGCGGTGGCTTGTCACTCTTTGATTTTAATTATTAATGATTAATTATTACCTTAGCATAAAAACCCGTTTATATAAAGACCATGATTAGTAATGTTTTGGCCTGCTGAAGAATCTTTCTTATTTGAAATGTTTTTTTGGTTGTTTGTCGTGGATTAATTGGATTATTTTCTACTTTTATCATTGGAGCATACGGCCCAAAATCCCACCATAGGCGTCGTGATGACACCTAGTCTTTAAGACTAGGTAAGCTGATTACTAACAACAGATAAGCCAGTTTAACAATGATATTTTAAAAGCAAAGTTTAATATAAATACCGAAATAAAGGTGAAACAAGCCTACGCGGAAATAATCACAACCACCTCCCAAGACTAGGTAATACAGAGTCACGAACTCTAGAGGGATACAATAAAAAGGAAAACGACTTCAAGAGACTACGACAACCAAGCAGCTCTACCTTGAATCCTCGCGATCCAGAGCTAACCCTGCCTAAGTCTGTTATCTCCAATACCTGGATCTGCACAAAAATATGCAGAAATATAGTATAACTACACCACGGCCGGTACCCAGTAAGTATCAAGACTAACCTCAGTGAAGTAGTGACGACGTTCAAGTCAAGACACCTACTAGTCATAATAACATGTGCAGTATAAGCATAAAGCCAATAATGAAGCAAGAATCAATAAAATGCCAGCAAGGAATTAACATGTGTTATAAACAGTAAAGTAATCCGAATACCGTTAAAGCACCAGTGAAACCAAATAAGGAAAACAAATGACAACCAACTAATCAGGCCGTTCTAACACAAGGCTCACGACAACATTACTCCGGGATACCTCATCTCAAAATCACAAGTCATGAGTCCTAAATCACAAATCATATGTTCACAGCACCTCGTGCCCACATTATTAATCACGACCGCACGGACAACTCACGTGCTAATATCTCATTCCGTCCGGCATGATCACATCATCACAATCACAATTCGCCCGCGCGTGGTCACAGGCTCAATACCATAATCCACCCGGTATGGTCACATGCTCACTATCATAATGGAAGCAGATAATACAAGAATACATGGACACGATCAATGAATGTCAAGTTTCATACTCCTGAACCGGCGTAAACGATATGCTACGGTGTGTGCTTGTGCGAGTGTACTACTATAGTCCAATTCAACAAGTAATATCAAGACATCGAGCAACTAATTGGAAACAACACAACAAGTCACGTAAGGTGCATGATATACACAAGAAAAATCACACTATCACACGAATATCATCAACATTATGCCCCCAAAAATCATCCCCGGCATAGCCACCCTTATCTCTCCGTATTGACAACATCATAATAGCCACCCTTATCGCTCCACCTAGACAATAACACAATAGCCACCCGTATCACTCTGCATAATAGCCACCCGTATAGCTCCGTTCAGACAATTACACAATAACCACTCGTACACTGATGCCCAGACATTAACACAATAGCCATCTGTATCACTCCGCCCAAATAATATACCAATAACCACCCGTATCACTCCACACGGTCATCAACAATGAGATGTCACCCTTATGCTCCGCATAATCACAATCAATCCACATAATAAATCACGTGTGCTAACATCACAACAACACGTCATATCAACTCGTACCACAAGTGCCCATAAGCCACAATACTTTCCAGAACAATAATACCAATATCATCACAACACAAAGCCCATGACTCAACCATAATGCATACACGAATCTCAATAGCAACAAAATGAAATAGGGAAAAGTAACTCAACAATGAAAATACTCAATTAAACTGCAACTTCAACTAAAACATGTTAATGGCTTTCAATAACTTCGATTCAATTAATTGCTTATGAATAAACTCAATAATAAAGGTATTTCTATGGAATGGCAAGTTCGAATTCTAATGTATGACATAAGCTAACAATCAAAGAGATTGCATGAACTAACAACTACGTCTAAGTGCATGAGAATAACCCAGCAACGAAAGGATATCATGTAACAACAATTTTCAATTAAGAATAACTCAACAATAAAGGAGGTCACATTATAATAAAAGAGGTAACGACTTCAACTAAAGCATATAAGAGTAAACTTAAGAAGTAAAAGATATAACATGTGCTAGCAACTTCAAATAAAGCATGTGAGAGTAAGCTTGACAAATAGAAGATATAACATGTGCTAACACTTCAAATAAATACATGAAAGAAGCCTAAGAGTCTAAACCGGTCAATTTTCACATATAAGCCGAGTACACACTCGTCACCTCGCATACACATCTTTCAAATAATTCAAATAATACAATTAACCCGAATCCTAAGGGGTAGTTCTCCCACACAAAGTTAGGCAAGATACTTACCTCAAAGAAACTAAATCAATACTCTAAAATGACCTTCTCGTGTAAACAACCTCTCGACGGCTCGAATCTAGCCAAAATAGCTTAATATCATAAATAAAAGCCATAGGAAATAATTCTGGATAATAAAGCCTCGATTTTTAATGAAAACCAAAAAGTCAACCCCGGTCCCACACCTCGGAACCTGACAAAACTCATAAAATCTGAACACTCATTCCAATACGAGTCTAATCATACTAAAATTATCCAATTCCGATATTAAATCGGCCTTCAAATTATCATTTTTGTGTTTTAGAAAGTTTTCACAAAAAAATCCCAATTTCTCTAATTTAAATCACTAATTTAATGATTAAAACAAAGATGGAATCATGAAATATAACCAAATCCGGGTCAAGAACACTTACACCAATCCAAATCGTGAAAATCCTTTCCAATATTGCCTAAATCCGAGCTCTTTATAAAATAACAAAAGCCCTTAAAACAGAGTACTATATTGTCTGCCTAGGGATTCCTCTTTGCGATCGCGGAACATGTTTCACGATTGCAAAGCACAAAATCACAAGCTACCAAAAACGTTCTTTGTGAACGCATAAACTCAGTCGCGAACGCAACTCACAATCCCAAGCAATGATCGCGAACGCATTATCTCCATCGGGAATGCGGAGAGTAACCCCTGATGACCCTTCTAGTTTTTCCTTATACGCGATCGCGATACCTGATGCGCGAACGCAAAGGCACCAGTCTTCCCATCTTCCCGAACACGGTCGCCTCTTCGCGACCGCGAAGAACAAAATGCTTGCTTCCATAATAACTCTACACGAACGCGACTGCTTCAACGCGATCGCGATGAAGAACACCAGATATCAGAACTAGCACAAAACATGAGAAATTGGCCCGTAGCCCATCTGAAATGCACCCGATTCCCTTGGGACCCCGTTCGAACATACCAACAAGTTTCATAACATAACGTGGACGTGTTGGAGGCTTCAAATCACATGAAACAACATCAAGAATACGAATCACACATCAATTCAAGCCTAAAGAACTAATGAACTTTCAACTTCTACAACTCACGTCGAATCATATCAAGTCAACCTGAAATGACCTAAAATTTCGCGTGTAAGTCCCAAATGACACAACAGAGCTATACCAACTCCTGGAATCGAAATCCGAACCCGATATCAATAAAGTCAACTCCCGGTCAAGCTTCTCAACCTTCCAAACCTTCAACTTTTCAACTTTTGCCAAAATGCATCAAATCAACCTACAGATCTCCAAATTCAAATTCAGACATACTCCTATGTCCAAAATCACCATACGAAGCTATTGGAATCATCAAAACACCATTCCGAAGTCATATATATAAAAGTCAAATTTTGGTCAACTCTTACCACTCTAGCTTCTAAAACAAGAACCATTCTTCCAAATCAATCCTAGTCACCAAAAATCGAATTTGACCATACACACAAGTTATAATACACAATACGAAGCTACTCGAGACCTTAAGCTACCGAACGGGACGCTAGTTTCAAAACGACAGGTCGGATCGTTACACTAAATTCTTTTTTTTTCTCTTTGAAAAATGATTTCTTTTTGGCAGCTCTATAAACTTTTAATCAAATCCCATTTTGGCAGCTTAGTAGGGAGTTTAGACCAAAGGGTTTTGTCATTTTGTGTTTTAAGGCCCCTAGCTCGCATTTATATTGAAATCTTGTATGTACTTATAGAGTTTAGAACGAATCTCATTCTGCCTCATACCAACAATTCGCAAAAGGAGGGGAAGAACTACTCTCGGTATTTACATCAAATTATATGAATTTATCATGATTAAATAATAAATTAATTAAAGAGTACATATTAAATGAAGTGATAACAAGATATTTGTCATTGAGACGGAAGAAAGCATGAAGCTTTACCTTTAAGATTAAAAAAGAACTTGATATAGGCAAAATTGATCTTTAACAGATTAATTTCACTTTCATTTTTTCAGAAACATTTTAGAGACTAAAAAAGAAATGGATGGATAGAGTTGGAGCCACTCTTAGTGATGTTCTTTTTCTCCTTTCCCGAGCCACAGGGATTGGGCCGCTTTTGCCAATTTAAAAAGGTCGTCCAATCCTAGAAATAGTACAGAGAGGAACACTCAAATGAGAAAGTAATCTCATTGATTTTCCTTTTGACCAAACAATGCAAAAGGAAAGGAAATGGTGCTATTTGAATACCTAATGTACACAACTAAGATAGATTAGACATTCTAAAATGGGGCAAAAGTGGAAAGAAAGGAAGAGAGTCCTCTTTCTAGAGTGGCATTCCTCCTATCCACTCAGGAAGAGGAAATTCAATTGCCCTCTTCAACCTGTGCAAACTAGATGACATGCATTTCTCATATAATATGCTCTTTTATTAGTAATCATGATTAGTATAGATATATTGTTATTGTTACAAGGTGTATCACCCATATTATCCACTAAAAAATGGGTTGAACAATGAACTTTTTAAAAATGGGTCAAATATGGATAAAAACCATATTATCCATTTAGAAAATGGATCACTAATGAGTAACAAATGGATAACCAATGAGTTTAACTTTTACATTTGTAAAGCCTCAAATTGGGGGTTGCTTAAGTTTGGGAGACTAGAAATTCTCACATAAGTGATCATATTCAAGAAGTTATAGATAATATAATATGGTTACTCATATTATCCGCCGTTAACTCCTTTTTTATCCGTATTAAATATGGGTCGAGCCGGATAATTTATCCCTTTTTTCATTATCCATTTTCGACCTTAACCATATCCGACCCAAACCGCTAGTTTGTCACTCCTAATTGTCACTTTAATTTATCACTCAATTATCATTCAACCTGATCTTGAAAATTTTATTATCTCCGATGACATTATAAACTTTTTACACAATTATATAGTGTGGCCAGTTCCTATATATTGGTTATGTGTAGCCTCTTCTTTCAAGTTACCGATCCATGCTCACTCTAGGTAGTTAATTTTATTTGATTTTAAGTAGCACATCAGCTAGTGTAGACAATTTTTTAGCCTCTTAGCTTAAATAAGGGGCGGTTCGACATAATTGGGATTGTTTTTTTGCATGAGACGTCCTATTTGGTCACCCCCATTTAATATATATCCATTTTTTTAAATTTTTTTAACTTGTACCAACTTTTTAAACAACTTCAGGCCCCTTTCTCCTCCTTCTCCTCCTCCTCCTTCTTCTTCTTCTGCTGCTGTTGTTGGTGCTGCTATGAAACTTCAGTTCATGGGATGATTGCCATAAATATGTTTAACAAATTATTTAAAAATAAATTATAAATAATTACGTAAGTTAGTAGACAATAATTTGTGAATATTTCCACGTGCGTAAGTTAGTAGACAATGATAATTCTGTTCTTTTCACGTTTATTGTTTCCAAAATTTATGATTTAGATACTGTTAGCAATCTGATTATTTATCTAGTATGTTAGAAAGCTTTTTCAAAAATTTCAGCTTATATAGTGCTGAAGTTTTTACAAATGAACTAAATAACTTCAGCATCTTCTGATGAAGTTTTTGAAAAAGCTTTATGACAAAACTAATGAATCTAGGACAAAAAAACTTCAGCTTTTAGTGCTGAAGTTTTTACAAATGAACTAAATAACTTCAGCATCTTCTGCTGAAGTTTTTGAAAAAACTTATCCAAGACAAAAAAAACTTCAGCTTATTTAGTGCTGAAGTTTTTATAAATGAACTAAATAACTTCAGCATCTTCCGCTGAAGTTTTTGAAAAAGCTTAATTACAAAACTAATGAATCCAGGACAAAAAAACTTCAGCTTATTTAGTGCAATTACAAACAAAAACTTCAGCAAATAGAGAACAAAACTTCAGCTACTATGCTTAAGTTCAGCAGTTACAAACAAAAATTTCAACAAATAGAGAACAAAACTTCAACTACTATGCTTAAGTTCAGCAATTACAAACAAAAATTTCAGCATACTTGGTTCAGCACACTTGCTACTTCAGACCCGTCTACTAGAATGCTGAAGTTTTACGTGATTGCCTTTGCTACTTCAGCCCTATATGCTGAAGTTACGCGAAAAAGTGGGTACGCTTGCAATTTTTTTGCAAAGCGGGCACAAGTTAAAACGTGACCCCAAAAGCGGGTTAGATGCAAATGCCCCATTGGGACCTAAAGCGTAATTACTATTAGAGGCCCAAAATTTTTATTGATAATATAACTAACCGATTTAATCAATCTTGAGAACTTATGTATTTTTATTTTGAAAAACTTCTTTCCGTTGAGGCAACTGTTAGGCATTTGAAAAAAATCAAAGTTTTTTATGTAATTACGTATATCGGTTAGAGTATTATCTCCTATTTGTACAATTTCCCTTAATACTTTTAATTCGAAATATAAATCTAAATTATCAATATTAGAGTGACTATTATGCTTTATGTATCATCAAATGTTAATACAATGTTCCTTTTTTTTTTCTTTCAAATTCTCACAATTTAGCAATCTCAATTTTTTAAATAATACTTATATGTTTTAGTGGCCAGAATGTAAAAAATGCAAAATGAAGGTTACAAGAAAATTATAAAGATATGTTTATTTTACCCGAGACGACTTTTTATCCCTCAACAGTCACAACAAATGATGAATTTTTTTAGTAGAAAATGATTTAACTTATTAAAGGAAAAATTAACGCATAACCTATTCTTTTTAAAATTGGAAGCTTAAGGCATATGCCTTACTTGCCCAGCCTTTGAGCCGGCTCTTATAGGTGTTCAAAACCGATCCGAAACCGAAAACCGAACCGAGCTGAAGCTTAATGGCTTACTTGTAACGGGGTTAACGGCTTAACGGACGGGGAACGGATTGAAATTTTTTTATTAACGGCTTATCGATTTGGGGGCGGATTATTCAATTTTCTTAACGGATAATCCGTTAACCCGTTAAGAATATATATATATATATAAATAATCAAAAACCATTCTTCCACTTCCAGTACTCTATCTCTGTTCTCTATTACTAATTTACTATAATCCTTGACTTTAGTTTCCACTTTCCAGTACTCCGTCTGTCTAGTGTCTAGGACTAACGTTACTTGCAGTGACCTAGAGCTAAAGCGAGTTGGTATATTATAAGTCAAGCTCATTGAAGCCAAAGAGTTGACTAATAAAGACATCATTGGGAAGTCTGATCCTTTTGTTGAGTTGTTTATACGTCCACTACGCGATAGGACAAAGACCAACAAAGTTATTGTAAGAGAACTTCCATCTATTATTGTCCTTCTTAATTTATTTATCTCCTGATGAGGAATGTATAACGCCAGATTTTGTTTCCTTTGTTAAGGATAACTGTTTAAATCCGATCTGGAATGAGCACTTTGAGTTCATAGTTGAAGACATATCCACTCAACATTTAACAATTAGAGTTTATGATGATGAAGGGATTCAGGCTGCTGAATTCATTGGTTGTGCTCGAATAGATTTGAAAGACCTTGAGCCCGGTAAAGTGAAGGCTGTGTGGTTGAAACTGGTCTAGGATCTGGATATACAACGGGACAACAAAAATAGAGGATAGGTAAGAATATGTTGATATGCATGTCTGGTGTAATTTCGATTTGTGAATATGTATGATAGGCCGATAAACCGCCCAATAACCGCCCGATAAGAGCTAAACCGATACCAATCCGCCCGATATCTTATCGGGTGGCTAACGGATTAGTGCATTTAAAAGCCGATAACCGTTAAGCCAAACCGTTAAGAGTAATTAACCGCCCAATCCGCCCGATAAGCAGCCCTACCGGCTCTGGCTCAACTCAGTGTAAGCTTTTTTATACATCAATGAATAAACTACTCATTAATTAAATGTCTTGATACAAAGACCAAAGTTATTTCTTAGATTTCGTATCATAAATAGTACGCCTCATGGTTCAGTGGATCAGACCTACTTTAGGGTGTATATTTAACCCCTCTTACATAATTATATCATTTTTTTTACAAGTCATGGATTTATAAACCATAGACTTCATAATTACACTAAAATGTTACTACAGGTACTCAATAGACTTTCCTCCTTGAAACGTGAAATTTTACTTTCCTAAAAGAGGAGAAAAAAAAAAAAAATCTAAGGAATCACAAAGAGTAGTGGATGTGATGGTACTCTGTACCAAATTGCACAACTGATTCAACGTATCGGATTTACTACCTCAAAATAGTATTCATCTCTTAGAAAATTTGTAACATACTTTTTCTTTTAAAAAAGTTGAGATTGATTTGCATAAAAGTATTACTCTTCCAAGATTCTTATCTATATATGTTTCTTTCTATTTTTTAATCAGTTAATGGTCAAAAACTTCAGAGAGAGTTTAACCTAGATGCGGTGATTGCAAAATCCTTATCTAAAATATATCAAATTAAGAACAGATGCACTGAACTTGTAACAGTGATTGGTCACTCTATCACATGGTATTGTAATATAGCTTGATCGTGATTCAATTTTTAAAGAGAAATTCATCCCCTTAAAACTATTCATTTGAGTCAGCCTATCCAATTATTACTATTTTTTATCCATTCAAAAGTAGAAGCAATAGGTTAATAAAAGATTGGCACTGAAATCATTGCAATTAAAAGAGTATCATGTGCTAACTCGTGGAGTGCTTCAGTCTAATCTTGGTTCTTGTAAATATATGCAGAATTAGCTGATTCCACGCCCCATATAGATATAGTATAAATTATCCCATGTCTCTACCCACTCCCTTCCTCCCTTCTCATTTATTTAGTTCCGGGAAATTCATCGTTTAGAGTCAACAAGTTCAAAATGAATGTGTCTATTATCATATGTATATTTATGAATAAGTGGTTTAAATGTTAAGTAATAAGTTCAGTTAAACGCCATCAATTTGTTGAAATGAACCAACTCATTCTTTCTACTGATGGAGTATCAATTGAATAGAAATTTTTACGTACAAGCACCCCAACTTCCACTTCCTTCACGAAGCACCCTCAAATTTAAAGACCCCTTGTACTTTTGCTAACTCTGACATCACCTTTAACTTCCTCTTGTAGATAACTCTGCATGTAAAATGATTCATGACAGGTAAATGCTTACTGAATAGTAAGACAGGGACTAAAATTAACATTTAATTGCAAATGAGGACCAAAGATGCAATTTTATCAATATTTATCATGAAACCATACAGGTTGGACCATGTTCCCGTTAACATATCATTAATTCCTGCATAGGAGTATGGAGCATACTGTAAACAAGAAAAATCCAAATAATATTTCGTACTAACATATATCCTTATAGGTCCCTCCTCATAAATTCTTGGTGATTTGTTTGTACAGGCCCCCAGGCCCCGACTAGATCATCCACAGCGAAGATAATACTCAAATTAAAAGGTACTACGAGTGTAGTCTCCTCTCTAGCAAGAGTTGTTGAAAAAACAGATGAAAGTTATGGAGAGATGTGGTGATGAACATGAGTTTCCTGGTTTCCAAACTTGTATACCCAAAGATGAATATGCAGTAGCGAAAAGGACACTGAGCAGGTTGCAAATGCGCGCTCCTCGCCCGCTGCAGCTCAAGCCTAGTAGCAGGTCTCTTGATTACAAGGGTGCATTGTTAAGGCCAATGGATTCATCTGCATCTTCTTCATCTGTTTCATATCCATCTTGTTGTCACAGTAAAGATCCCATTCCTCTACTTACTCCCCTTGTGTTGCCTTCTTTACTTGAATCTGCATGTATGCAGGAAGAAAATATAGCAAAATCCCATTGATTTGAGATTTGAATAGAAATGTATATTGGATAGATTTTTTGTCGTTGTTTATATATGAACAATTTTCTAACTTTGCTTTAGTTATTTTACTTACAAGACTCCTTATATTGCACTAGTGGATCCATATATATGCCTCTCTCTAAATAACATTATCTTTATAGATTAGTAGCATTGGCACATATCAATGATGAGGGAAGTCCCACTTATAGACAATTCTAATTTGGAAAAAGGGGCAATAGAACTCATTCTTTAGATACTAATTTCAAGAGTGAAACATTTCATAAGTTTCAAAATAGAACTCCAAGAAAAGGTTAAATGGCTCGATTATCCCACAAGTTTCTATATATTTCTTCCAATTTGTAGGTAAAGAGACGATTCTTGTGTTCATTTTTCTTGATTTGAGCTCTCCTCCGATCGAAGTAATTATATAGATCCAGAAAAACAAGATTTTCTTACAATCAATTTAGTAGACTGTTCAACAAGTGGCAGTAGAATAGCAGGGCGGACGTAAAGGATTTCAATTTAATTCACAAAGGAATATACTGTGTAATTCAAAGGTAAATGGACTTGGATGTCATCACAAGTACTCTGTGACGATCTAAACCTTAAGCTAAGCCGAATATAGAGCCGTGTAGTCATATAAACTAAAGCTTGAAGAGAGGGAAATATGTACACTACATTGCTTCTTAAATATGCTCCGTCTTATTTAGGAGATTTAGGATCTACATTTGGTGATAATGGTTGTGTCCGAATCAATTTGTGCGTACCTCGATTATTCCCTCGTGTCCTACTATTTTCCACTAGCACAGTTATCACTGGGCGGAGTCAGGATTTTCTAAAATATAAAGAAGTAAACAAGGATTCAAAATCTACTCCATGTAATTTTCCGATAAAGGGAGTACAGATAAACCCCTTGTGCAATGTGTTGGGACCGAAAAAGCAGGTGTCATGCGGAAACTAGCAAGCAAACCTTGAACGACGATAAATCAGATAACAAAAGAGAAATATACCAAAAGAGACACAAACATTTAATGTGGTTCGGTCAATTGACCTACGTCCACGGCGGAGATGAGCAATCCATTATATATAAAAGAGAGTACAAAATATGGTAAGAAAATTATGGCAAACACCTAACAATTCTCCCCCTTGGCCTGAATTTTCTGACAAAATAAACTTGATCCACCTTCTTCACATAGCCTTCAACAGGTCGCATCTCCAAATCTCCACCACAAAGTTTGTCTCAACGTGTGTAGTACACCGGTCAAATTTCTCAGACAAAAATTACGATTATCGTCAAATATGTTGCGGCTAAAACTGAACCCGCCAAGATGAACCTGTCTTGAACCTCACTCTGATACCACTTCTTGGGACCGAAAAAGCAGGTGTCATGCGGAAACTAGCAAGCAAACCTTGAACGACGATAAATCAGATAATAAAAGAGAAATATATCAAAAGAGACACAAACATTTAATGTGGTTCGGTCAATTGACCTATGTCCACGGTGGAGATGAGCAATCCACTATATATAAAAGAGAGTACAAAATATGGTAAGAAAATTATGGCAAACACATAATTTTCTTACCATATTTGGTTTTTCTATTTGTTGAAGGAAATGACAACATGTTTACCTTAATTGAGTTTTCCTTCTTGTAGAAGAAAATTACAAATCTCCCATATTTGGCTAGTCCTTTTTCTTATAGGAAAATATTTGGACTTCTATAAATTGAGGATCCTTCCTTCTCATGCAGTAGCATCCACAATGTAGCCATATGGGGTTTGAGAGTCTTGTTGGGGGGGGGGGAAACTTTACGGGACAAATGTTAGTGTGTCACTTGTGTTTGCCTCTTTGTGAGGTTGTTCTCTCGATATTTTGTACTCTCTTTTTATATAGTGGATTGCTCATCTCCGCCGTGTATGTAGGTCAGTTGACCGAACCACGTTATATGTTTGCATCTCTTTTGATATATTTCTCTTGTGTTGTTTGATTTATCGTCGTTCAAGATTTGCTTTGCTAGATTCCGCATGACACCTGATTTTTTGGTCCCAACAAGTGGTATTAGAGCGAGGTTCAAGATAGATTCATCTTGGCGGGTTCAGTTCTAGCCTCAACATATTTGACGATAATCGTGATTTTTTTCTGAGAAATTTGACCGGTGTGCTACGCACGTTGAGTCAAACTTTGTGGTGGAGATTTGGAGATGTGACCTGTTGAAGGCTATGTGAAGAAGGTGGATCAAGTTTATTTTGTCAGAAAATTCAGGCCAATGGGGAGAATTGTTAGATGTTTGCCATAATTTTCTTACCATATTTAGTTTTTCTATTTGTTGAAGGAAAGAACAACATATTTACCTTAATTGAGTTTTCCTTCTTGTAGAAAGAATTACAAATCTCCTATATTTGGCTAGTCCTTTTTCTTGTAGGAAAAGATTTGGATTTCTATAAATTGAGGATCCTTCCTTCTCATTTAGTAGCATCCACAATGTAGCCATATGGGGTTTGAGAGTCGTGTTTAGGGGGAACTTTACGAGACAAGTGTTATTGTGCCATTTGTGTTTGCCTCTTCGTGAGGTTGTTCTCTCGATTTTTTGTACTCTCTTTTTATATAGTGGATTGCTCATCTCCGCCGTGGATGTAGGTCAGTTGACCGAACCACGTTATATGTTTGCGTCTCTTTTGATATATTTCTCTTGTGTTATTTGATTTATCGTCGTTCAAGATTTGCTTTGCTAGCTCCCGCATGACATCTGATTTTTCGGTCCCAACACAATTTTTCATGGCAGTTCCCAGGTAACTTTGCTTATGAAGACATAGATAAATAAGAAGAAATCACCTAGAAAATATGCGTTCTTGTTGTGTGTTTTTGCTACCACTATTTGTTAATTGGAGGCTATTTTTTCTGTGTTTAAGATTACGTTTCTCTTGTATTCTTGTTACGAATTCTACTTAGATATTTCATCTTAATAGCACTGAAAATTCTGGATTTTGTGCTGACTACAAAATTTCTCCTAAGCGTGTGGGCAGCTCCCAATATTATCAGTCATCAGTCCTTTTTGGTTTAACAAAGAAGTTCAACATTCATAGTTCCAAAATCTTCGATATGTTATCCAACTGTCTACTCTTTTTTCTTCCGTATACATGCCAAAAAAATATACTCATGTTAACTTGGTAGACCTACTTGATTCTGCAAATCTGGATAAATCTTAGGAATATTTTCTCCTTATAGAAACATAAAGAATTGACTCCAATATCATATGATGGGGCAGAGTAGTTGTTGTGTAAGATTTATTGTACACTTTGTTTCAACTGATTCGAATAGAGCCTAGAAAATGGATAAGACCTATTCCTGCTTTTCTGATATTATAGCTTTCTGATACTTTAGTCTATAGCATTGCTACATCTGCTATAGCTCATATTGCACCTCCAATGATCCATTTCCTAGCTCAGTGATATGTGAATAATGTCATATGATAATGTAGCCACTTGAAAACAAAGAAAAAAAACCTTTTTAATGTGAAGATTTTGTTATGTCGAAGAAGAGGCAAATGTCGATGTTCTTTTTGCTTAAATGCATTATTAGTACTTCAACTCTGCACGCAGCGCATTAATTGCTGAAAATTAACGTGAAATCTTGTCAATATGAACCAAAAAGAAAAGCTAACAAAAGTTATTGCAGTGGCCTAGAGAGAATCGTGGATCAAGCCACTCAACGGCCTATTGGGAACAAAAACTCAGAGAGTTCAAGCTCTGCTGTTGCATCCGAGTTATGTTTGTCAACCCCAATCACTGTAACATCTGCATTGACATTCACATCTTCATTACCTTGTGTATCTATGGCACTCTTTTCCATATCACATGTCCCATGGATTGGTCGGTCACTGCCCTTTTCTACCAAATGCTTTACTGCAATCCCTGTAAATGTCCTCTGTTGTGTGCAGAGGTATTCACTACATAGTCTTCGTAAGCTGGAACCCCGGTTCTGTTGGTCCATTCGCTCACACAAGCACGCTCTACTGCCATTCTGTCATTGATGTACACTTGAAATACATGTGGTGGACGATTGGAACTTGTGATGTCAAGGAAATGAAGCCTAACAAAGGTAACGAAACGAGGATCAAGTGGAAAAAACCAGGTAACATTGATAGGACGACTTTCATGCTGCATAACTCTGGCAGTGGCATATACTTCTCTTGATGATGTATATGCAGGTTCTGATGAAGTACTATACTTTATATCATTCGTAGCATGGACAGTAGTCTCAATTTATCAGAGATCAAGGGAGAATACATAAGAGAATAAGTAACATGCCTACAGGTAAAGCAGTTTTTTAGGCGTTCTTGAAATAATGATACACTATGTTAATTGGAAGCTCAACTTTTTCTGCATTTATGTATATAATTTTATGTCCTCTTAGTACTAGTATGTATAAATAGGAACATAATTGGGTTGAAAAATCTGCAGTCACTCGATTCAGTGAAGACTACAAAATTTCGTGCAAGCGTGTAGACCACTACAAAGGGTATAAATCATTAATCTTTTTCTCTCAATTTTTAACCAAAAAGTTCAACTTTGGCTAGCTTATCTGAATTATTCTTTTGAAAATCATAATACCTGTGAGCTTGATGAATCTGAGCTCAATTTCAGAATCATCCAAGCAATTTGTAATAATGTTTGAGAGTAGAAGGGGTGAGCTTAAGAGAGAAGAGAGGAATTGTAGAGAAAATAAAAATCTGTATTTTGTAATAGATGAGTACAACTTTATATACAATTACACACTAACCCAACTCTGTACTAACTTAACTAATTACTTAACTACTGGGCCCCACAACTATAACTGACTGACTAACTCATTTCTAACTAACAAAACTGACTAATAGCTCACACTCCCCCTCAAGCTGGAGGGTGCAAGATGTTGAGCACTCCAAGCTTCCGTAATAGAAATGCATGCTGAGACTATCCAAGACCTTTAGTGAGAAGATCAGCTAGCTGATCTTTAGTCCCCACAAACTGTGTGCTAAGTACACTTTGTTTGATCTTGTCGTGCACAAAATGACAATCGATCTCAATATGTTTGGTACGCTCATGGAAGATAGGATTGGCTGCAATCTGGAGAGCAACCTTGCTATCACAATAGACTTCCACAGGTCGCTTGCTAGGCACTCCAAGTTCAGCAAACTGTCCTAATAACCAGACTACTTCTGTTGTCACAGCTGCTAGGCTTCTATACTCTACTTCTGCAGAGCTTCTTGACACTGTATGTTGCTTCTTGGACTTCCCTGCACTACTCAGAAATATCCCCATGCATGGTTCATGTTTTAGGTATTTGACTACTCTCATAGCATCATCCCAATGAGATTTTTTGGGCTCTTGCATGAACTGACTGAGAGTTTGGATTGCAAACACAATGTCTAGTCGTGTGATAGTCCAATAGTTCAACCTACCAATCAACCTTTGGTATTCACGCTAGTGGGCATACAAGGCAATCATTCTTCACTATTAAATCTACAGATTTATTATGAAACAGATCCAAGTTCTTTATAGTACTAGCTGAAGCATGGCCTAGCCTTTTGTGCCATAAGACTCCATATTCTTTATTACTCTGTGTAGTTGTAGTTTATGCAAATTTCCTTATCCCTTTGATGAATTTTTCCATATCTCCTTTGAATTTCTTCTCTAATATGTACAAACCACCTTTTTCTATACCAATCCCCCTCACCTTGCCATTGTAGAGATCTTGAAATAAACAGAAGTCGGGAAAGAAATTCACTGAACAACACAACTGCCTAATTAGTTTGGATACTGAAATTAGGTTGAACTTAAACTCAGGTACAAACAAAACATCTTCCATCTTCAACTCATCACATATAACAACATCTCCAATATGTGTTATATTAGACTTCTCTTATATAGGCAAATGTACTTGATCACTGTCACATTTGTTTACTTTATTCTTAGTATTTAACATATCTAGCTTAGCAGCTATGTGATGCGTAACTCCAAAATCAATTACTCATTCTTTACAAGTAAATCTTGCCATTAAGGAGGTTGTAATAAATGCCATGTTAACCTGATGTTCTGGACTGCCCTTGTTCAGCATGCTCAAAATCTGTCTATATTGATCCTCAGTGAAGTATGGTCCTACCTTTAATCCATCACAGCTACTTGTTCCCTCATCCTGATGTGCTGATTTGTCATTCTCTAATCCACCAGTTGTCATGTTAGCTGCATATGGTTTCTTGTTTTTGAAATCACTTGGATAGCCAACTAGCTTGTAGCAATTTTCCTTAAAGTGCCCATGTTTGTTGCAGTAATCACATTTCACAAACGGCTTCTTTCCGTTGTACTGTCCTCTGTTATTCTGCATAGTCATTTGCCCTCTACCTGTTTGCATAGCAACATGATCTCCTATGTTTGGCAAGACTGGATGTGCACTAGAATTCAGACTCTCATCCTTTATAATCAATGCATAAGTTTAGTTCAATGTTGGCTCCATAGCGTTCATTAGGATCTGACATCTTGTTTGATCATATGTCTCACTGAGACCAGTTAAAAACTGCATTATCCTTTGCTGCTGAAGGTGTTCAACATACTCCTTCGAATTAGGAATAGGCACCATTGCATCATACTCAACCCACAATTCCCTTAACTTAGTGAAATATGCAGAGACGGAATCTGTTCCCTACGAAATAGTAACAATTTCCCTATGCAACTGAAATATTCTCACACGATTCACTTTGTCGAACATCTCTCTCAAATTCTCCTATACCAAATGTGCATTAGATGCGTAGACAATACCGCTAAGTAAATTCGGAGACACAGTGTTCATGATCCAGGAAAGCACGATTGCATTACATGTTTCTCAGTCCTCGTGCAATTCAGATTTGAACAAATCCTTTTTGCATGTCCCAAGCACAAACCCAAGCTTCCTCTTAGCTTGCAAAGCAATTCGCATTGAACGACGCAATAGTCTGTAATTTTCCAAACCTATGAGCTTTATAGGAATCAAAATAGAACTAGGAGTATCTGAGGGATAAACGAACAAAAGATGCGTGTGATCGATTTTTTTGGCAGCCATTGATGATCGTCAGTCACAGCTTCACGAGGAAAACGACGATGAAATTTTAGCCAAATTGAACAAAAATTTGCGGAATTACAACTCTTCACTGCTTTGATATCATGTGAGCTTGATGAATCTGAGCTCAATTTCCAGAATCATCCAAGCAATTTGTAATTAGGTTTGACAGTAGAAGGGGTGAGCTTAAGAGAGAAGAGAGGAATTGCAGAGAAAATGAAAATCTATATTTTGTAATAGATGAGTACAACTTTATATACAATTACACACTAACTCAACTTTGTACTAACTTAACTAATTACTTAACTTCTGGGTCCCATAACTATAACAGACTAACTAACTCATCTTCTAACTAACAAAACTGTAGCTCACAATACCTTAATATTTTTTTCACTTTGTTATCAAAATTCTCCGCTTCTCTTTTTCTAAATTCAAACTTCTATGAAATTCGATCTGTTGCCCAACTATTAATACTTCTTTCGACGATAAATTCTTAGTTACTCGTTATACCTGCGTGTAAAATAGCCCAACTAAAAGAATATACATGTTAACTTGGTAGACTTACTTGACTGCAATTCTGAAGTCCTCCAAGTTACAACTTGGGAGACATGCTTGACTTTGCAATTTGGAGTCTATCAAATGAATATAGCTCTTGAATACAGCAGTAATTATGAGTGTGTCTCGCAATGCTTTTGAACATCCATTTTTTGATAGTAGATTTCGTAGAATTTGTAAGCAGTTGCTACACCAATAGTAGTGAAACAACAATAATATACATAGTGAAGTCCCACAAGTGGGGTCTAGACTCTAGAAATAACACATTTGCGACTGAAAATTTCTGCCCAGAAAAATTAGTCAAAATTTTCAAAAATAGTATTTGTTATATTTCGTAAAATTATTTCGACTATATTTCCGACAACATTGGTCACAATGTTTGGCGCAAAAATCTGGGATAAAAATTGCGACGGATTCGACTAGAAAATAAAAGTCAAACTATTTTGTTTGACGATTTGTGATCAATGCGGACGCAAAATTATTTAAATTTTGGTCAACTTATTTTTTTAAATTTGCGACCGAAACGGTCGCTATTTTTTGCGATGGAATCAGTCACAGATTTCTTTTAAAACCCCAACCCCGCCCCCATTTTTTTCTTCTTCTCTTTTCTTTCTTTTTTCTCTGTTCTTCCTCCATTGAGACCCCAGACTCCCCCTCCCCCAGCCGATGCTCGCCGGAAAAAGGTATGTCATTCTCTTCTCTCTTGTTTCCCAACCCTCCTTTTTGTTAAACCCACCCCCTATATCTGCCCCCTTCCCTCACCCCTTCATTTTATCCCCCCTCCCCCCACATATGTCATCCCCATCTTGTTATTGCAGGCTAAGGAATCGAAATTTCTTTCATTTTTATATCTCTGCTCCAGATTTGAAAATCACATTAGGAATCTATCTACATTAGGAATTTTGCCTCTAGGTTTTAGATACTTTTTAGTTCCTTAATTGAGTTAAATTTGAAACTATTTTAGAATTTTTATAGATGTTTATTTAGAATTGTCATAGATTTATTTGTAAAATTTCCATAGATGTATTAATATTTAAGCTTGAAACTAAATTTTTGAAATTGAGGTTAGTACCTATATGTGGTCTTAACAATTCCAAAGTTTATGTATATGTGGAATTGTTAACTTTAGAGAAGAATGATTTGAAATTGTATTAAGTAGTTATAATTGGAGGCTCTCAAGCAATTGCAACCCCATCTACCAGTGCTTCTACAGTTGCTGGTACCATGAGACAATGTACTGGAGGGACTGTACAATACGATCATCTACATCGGCTGGTTATCATTCCCCATGGTGACGCGTGAGTTTTCCTTCAATTTTCTTTTAAAAACTTTCAATAAAATTTTGCATATAATAAATTTAATGGCATTTTATGTGTTAAAATAAATGTAGGTTTTTGCCACACTTTCAGGCCGCACACATGGTGATGGAATCTATAAAGCCATTTTTTCATGAATCGTGAAATTCCTGGAGACAACTACCGTACCAGATCAGAATGAATATGTGGCAACAATTTAAGGTAAGAATAAATTAAATTTTATTAATACTAATCCTCATTCGCCTAATATTATCTATTCAATTTTGCGGGTTAGGTGCGTATGGCAGCCAACACTTGAAAATCTGGTGAATGAGAACTTCGAGAAAAGAACACAGAAGTGGATAACAAATTCACATAATGTTGATAGGAAAGGTGGCACCAGGCCTGATTGGATACGTGAAGATGTCTGTAATCAACTCTTGGCGAAGTGGAACACCCTTGAGTGGGAGAAGAAGAGTGAACAGACAAAGTTAAACAGAACTTCTATTAAGGGTGGATCATTTCATACTGGAGGTTCTATTAGTTTTGCAGCCCATCGTTTCAGAATGATAATTTCATTATAAAATATTCTTAGTTTTATAAGTATGCATATATATATATATAGTTACTTCTTAATTTTAAGGAAAAGGAATGTGGGGGAGATGTGACTTATGCTGAGGTCTTTGCGGAGACCCATAATAATAAGAAGAAGGACAACACAAGAGAAGGGCGGGTCGAACCGCGTGCTTCAAAGACATTTATATGATTCCAACACCAACACTATATTATTTTTACTTCTTGGTTTATTTTATTTATATAAAGTGTGTTATTTTTATTTCAGGACAAATATCATATTGATCTTTATGCATGGCAACAAACCCAGCCTGAAGGAACTTAGTTGGCCTCGGAGGATATGACTGCAATTTGGACACAGGCGGTTGGTGGCGTGAATAAAAGTATAAATATTATATAATTATCTATTTTGGTATTAGTTTGAAAGTTGGTTGTTTATTTTCTTACTTCTTTTACTTTATTTTCTTTATTTCTCGTGAAAATAATAAATAGAGCTCGAGTCTACGAGATTGGAGCACAGCCATACTCCAGTCGTCCACCAACAACATTATTCACTATGGCATCAGTTTCCCAAGAAGATATGAAAGCTATGCGTCAAAAAGTGGATCAAATGTTGCAAGAATTTCAAGCAACTCAGGCTTTGATCCAAAAATTATTAAAAAAAAAAAAGCAAGAAAGGAGATGCATGGAGTCTGAGTCTGTGTCTAAGTTTGAGGAGGAGACTAATTCTGAATAGGCTATTTGAATTCTTTAGAGTTGAAGTTAGAGACATGTTTAATTTATGTTGTTTAATTTGATTAGTTGGTTAAATTATTATAAATATTACTGTTTGTTTTGTAGTAAATATTGGATTTGGATTGTTATATTAGGTTTTTAGTTGATTGTTAGGTTTTTGGTTAGCTATTTTATTTGGCAGGTGGTGTAATAAGAAATACTGCAGAATTTTGCTTTAAAATGCCTAGATTTGCGACTAAATTAGTCGCAATTTCACTAGGAATTACCCAGATGTGCGACTGATTTAGTCGCAAATTGAAAATTTCTAATAAAATTTAATTAAGATTTGCGACTGATTCAGTCGCAGATGGAGAATTTTCAAATTTTTTAATTAATTAATATTCAATATTTACGAATGTTTCAGCCAGAATAATTAATTTTATTTTTTAATTTTTCGACGGAATCAATCAAAACTTTTAATTTATATTTATTTTTAAAATTCTGGCCAGCGACTGAATTAGGCGCTAAATTTGTGACTGATTCGGTCACGAATGGCTTAAATTCAAATATCCCCGTATTTTTTAATTTGTGAATGAATCCATTGCAAATTTTCGGTTGATTCTGCCACAAATATATTGCGATCACATGTTTTTTGATTGATGCTTTTCAGTCGGAAATATACGATTTTCGACAGATTTCCTACTGATTTGACAGTCACAAATTTGCTATTTTTTGTAGTGCGGGAAGGTAGAATGTGCAGACCTTATCCCTACATTAAAGAAAGTAGAGAGACTATTTTCAGTAGACCCTCAGCTCAGGAAAGATAAACGGAAGGGGCAATAACAAGCAAACTAAATTTGACAACCGAAGCGAAAATAGAAAATTAACACTAAGGAATGCACCAATAGTCGTTAAAATTCTACTCTCTCTTTGGATGGACCTATCTCTTCCTGGCCTCAAACAATAACTGGCAAGAAAAATAAAAGAGATTTAGGAATTGCATGCGTTGAGCATTGAATTTTGATTTATAAAATTATATTATAATATCTACTCAGTTAATGATCCAAGAATTCACCCTTTTCTGCTTTTGAGTGTTGATCAAGAAGATGCTTGAAGTATCTCTAAGATTATAACCTTTGGTTCCTATACATCAAAAGGAAGGTCTACAAAGAAAGTTCAGTTTTTGAAGCTAACTCTGTACCTCAAACATTGCCTTATTTTCTAATTTGCACCTCAAGATTGTGGGGTCCATCCCCATAATGAAAAAGAAAAAATAAGGGGTAAAGAAAGTCAAATTCCATGGCCAAAGTTGATTTTGGTAACAATTTACATTCTTGCAAATTGACAAGTTGCAGCAGTAATTTGCAGCATAACAAGTCTTCTGATTGGCTGAATTAGGTGGCCATTCTTCGTATTAATAGAAGCCTTCAGCTTCTCATTTTACACATCAAACTTAGAGGAAAATATATCTGAAAACATAGAGATCAGTGTGAGGTATTCACAAGTGGTGTAGTCTGTGAAAACAAAATAGAGAGTGTAAACGATATTGTAGTGATGTGGGAATCTCAAAAGAGGGTTATTTATTTTGAGTGTATAGTGGTTCCTGGAGAATTTACTTGGGACTACGGATTGTAAAATTTCTCATTATAGTGGATTACTTTGTTCGTCTCGGGCCTATGGTTTCCCCCCCTTATTTATAAGGGTTTTCCACGTTAGAAATCTTGGTGTCGTTGTTGCTCTTTATTATTCTTGTTGATTATCGTATCTTGGTACTACGTTATTATTTCCACTGTTATTATCGTAAATATTATTTTCTGTGGGGGATTTTATTCCCAAAAAATGGTATCAGAGCACAGGTTCTACTCGTTCACTAAAATGCTGTTCACGGTCGGTAGTACTATACTCAGTGAATAAAATGTCCGGAGTAAAGTACGAGGTAGTAAAATTCAATGAAGATAGCGGTTTCTCAATATGGCAAAGAAGGATGAGGGATCTGCTCATCCAATAAGGATTACATAAGGTATTGGACAATGATGTCAAGAAGCCTGATACCATGGGAGCTGAGGATTGGGCTGACTTGGATGGAAAGGCTACTAGTGCAATCAGGTTGCACTTATCAGATGATGTGGTAAATAACATCATTGATGAAGACACTACATGTAAAATTTGGACAAGGTTGGAAAGCATATACATGTCTAAGACGTTGACAAATAAATTATACCTGAAGAAGCAATTATACGCCCTACATATGGGTGGAGGTACAATTTTTTTTGTCACATTTAAATGTGTTTAATGGATTAATCACGCAGCTTGCCAACCTCGAAGTAAAGATCGAGGAAGAAGATAAAGCCATATTGCTCTTGAACTCATTGCCATCATCGTACAATAATATGGCAACGACCATCCTGCACGGCAAAACCACTATTGATTTGAAAGACGTCACATCGACTCTTCTACTCAATAAGAAGATGAGAAAGAAGCCTGAAAATTAAGGACAGACTCTCATTACAGAAGGTAGAGGCAGGAGTTACCAAAGGAGTTCAAGCAATTATGGTAGATCCGTAGGTCGTGGGAAGTCCAAGAACCGATCTAAATCAAAATCCAAAAATTGCTACAATTGCGATCAACCAGGTCCCTTCAAAAGAGATTGCCCAAATCTAAGAAAGGGCAATGATGAAAGCAGTGACTAAAAGAATGACGATAATACAAGTGCCATGATGCAAAACAATAAAAATGTTGTCCTCTTTATAAATGATGAAGAATGCATGCATTTGGCAAGTCCAGAATTGGAATGGGTGGTTGATACAACAACATCTTACCTGTAACGACCCCACCGACCATTTTGAGCATTTGTACTTTGCTCGGTTGTTTGAGGGTACGAGTAGCTCCATATGAAGTATTATAACTTATGCGAATCATCGATTTTGATTTTCAGGTTATTCAGAATTGATTTGGAAGAATGATTCTCAGCTAGAAGTTTTAAATTTGAAAGTTTTGACCAAGTTTTGATTTTCTAGAATTTGACCTCGGATTGGATTTCTGATGATTCCGTTAGCTCTGTTGGGTAATTTTGGACTTAGGAGCGCATCCGAATTGTGATTTGGAGGTCCTTCGTAGAATTTGGCTTGAAATAGCAAAAGTTGGAATTTTGGAAAGTTTGACTGGGAGTGGACTTTTTGATATTTTGGTCGGATTCCAATTTCGGAAGTTGGATCAGGTCCATAATGTCAACTTTGACTTGTGTGCAAAATTTGTGGTCAATCAGACGTGATTTGATAGGTTTCGGGGTCAGTTGTGGAAGTTTGAAGTTTCAACTTCATTGATTTCGAATTGAGGTGTGATTCGTTGTTTCGATGTTGTTATGTATGTTTTGAGGTCTCGAGTAGGTCCTTGTTATGATATGGGACTTGTTGGTATATTCGAACAGGGTCCCCAGGGGCTCGGGTGAGTTTCGGATAGGTTTGAGTTGTGTTGTGCTCGTTTTTTTAATGTTTCGACGTTGTTTTTCAAGCATAACTGGTACTACATTAAGCAAATGAGCTCCGATTTCTTTTTTTATTTATTAAAACATTAGATCCGTATCGTAATTATGGATCCATAACAAAAAGAATCACCGAATTTGGACATCGTATGAGAGTTTTATGGTCATTTTACTAAGAATTGGGTTGCCAGATTTTCACATTAATTACAAAATTGCCACTGAATTCGTATTTAAAAATTTGCACTATTTTTAAATATTGAAACCAACATATCTCCTCCAATATAAGGTCAAATAGAGTGATTCAAGAGCCTAGCTTGACTAAAATTTAACAAGAAATCCATTGGTGGCATCATAAGCAAGTTTCGAGATTGTTTGGCACGAGAATTGAGGCAGAATAGCTGGTAAATTTTTTTATAAAATAAGGGTTTGTTCATTTGGTCATAGTTTGAGCTGGGGAGCTCGGATTTGGGCAATTTTGGAGGTGATTTTTACCATTAGTTATATTTCATGAATCCATCTTCGTATTTGGCATTTGATTGATGATTTTAAAGTGAAATTTGGGAAGCTTTTGCCTAAAGAGAATTTTTAAATTTTGAACATCGATTCGGAGTTGGAATTGGATGAAACTAGCATGGTTGGACTCATAATTGAATGAGTTGTTGGATTTTATAAGTTTTGTTGGGCTCCGAGATGCGGGACTGAGTTGGGCTTTTTGGCCGATTTTGGGCTTTTGATTAAAGATTCGACCTTTTTTGATTAGGATTGGTTCCTTTAGCATTGTTTGATGTATTTGAGTTATTTTTTGTTAGTTTCAAGCCATTCAGAGGTCGAAACGCGCGAGATGATATTTTTGGAGCATCGCTTGGCTTGCTCGGTATTGGAATTGTTTTGTTTGAGGTAAGTAATGATTGTAAATCTAGTCCTGAAGGTATGAAGCCCCGGATTTCACATTGTTTTACTATTTGAGGTGACACACATACTAGGTGACGGGTGTGTGGGCATGCACCGTTGGGGATTATGACTTGGTCCGTTCCGTAGCAACTATAAAGTTGAGTATTTGACTTAAATTATATGATACTTATGTGTTTTAGAAAGAATTTCCTACAAATTGGGCTGAATACCAAATTTGAGCCTTGTGCCAGAGCTGTTTGGACCCTTAGGGTCTTTTCTTATTATCCTCTCACTGTTTTTGATTTAAGATCTATTTTTAGTCATGTTGTGTTTACTAATTTTATAACTCAGTCTTTATTACTCTATTTTGATGCATAAAATGATATTATGGGCTGAGCACCCTGTTTTACTGATAGCCCAAGTGGCTTGAGAGGTTTTTGACTGAATGAGGCCAAGGGCATGTGTTGTGAGGATATTATGGCATCGGGCTACACGCCGCAATATGTTGTTATTGATTCATGATTTTTGTGAGGCCTCGAGCCTGATTGATTTATGCCACGATGTGGCTTGTTATGAGGCCAAGGGCCTGATTGATTTATGATACGAGGTGGCTTGTTATAGCGCTTGAGCTGTAAGAGCCCCTCAAGAGTCTGTATACCCCTAGTGAGCGCGGGTACCCTGAGTGAGTGATATGATGTTTTGCCCGAGAGGCTGTTCTTGGTTCATGTTGTGCTCGAGGGGCTTTTTACAAGCAATAGCGAGGTAATACCCGAGGGGCTGTATCTGAGTGACTGTGAGGTTTGCATGAGGGGCTATTTATGATTGATGTTTGCCCGAGGGGCTGTTCATGAGTGATGTTTGTCGAGGGGTTGTTCTTGATTTATGTTACCCGAAGGGCTGTTTATGTTTTTATCATTTTTACTCACTGTTTCATCACATCGTTGAAAACTGTTGAAAGATGTTTTAAATGGTTTTACTGAAACTGGATTTAAATGAGCTGAGTTGATTCAAAACCCTGATTTTAAAACCCTGTTGTATTTTACTGAGATTTCATGATATGAACTATATATGTTTTATTGCTCGTCACTACTGCTCAGTTTCTATTTACTTTTATTACTTATTGAGTTGGCGTACTTACATTACTCCCTGCACCTTGTGTGCAGATCCAGGTATTTCTGAACCCGGTAGCAGGTGTTGATTACTCAGTGGTAGTTCCATCGGAGTTAGTAAGGTAGCTGTCTTTTCTCCCTCCTTATCCTCCCTTAGTTGTATTCAGTTATTTCCAGGCTATGTTAGTCTTGATGTTATCAGACGGTTGTAGTAGATACTCATGACTAGTGACACCCCGATGTCGGGCTTTCTTTCCGCACTATTGTTTTGTTTTAAACTCCTTATGAATGTTCATTGTTAAATAGCTTTGGTTTTGTCTTAAAAATGAAAATATTGATTGGTTTTGATAGCGTGTCAACTTGCCTAGTACCACATTAGGCACCATCATGATAGAGTTAGTTTTGGGTCGTGACAAGTTGGTATTAGAGCCTAGGTTACATAGGTCTCACTAGTCATGAACGTGTTTAGTAGAGTCTTGCGGATCGGTATGGAGACGTCTGTGCTTATCTTCGAGAGGCTGCAAAACCTTTAGGAAAATTTCACATTCTTGAATCCTTATCGTGCAGTAGTGATTTAGCTTGAAGTGTAACTCCATGAATTCTTTCCACGCATTCATGTGCGCACATGAGTGCTCGGTATCAGCTATGCATCGACTGTTTGTGATTCCTTGGATAAGGTGCGATATGTGATTTTTGTGTGTTGATATTGGGCCAGTCTAGAGGGCTTGAGGCTGTGTTTTGACTGTATCTTGAGCACTGAGATTCCAATTGTGTGAGCACGTGCATTTGGGACTTATATGCCCATTTGTGTCCTTATTAGTGGAATTTGTGATTGGATGACTATGGGTTAAGTATGATTTGATTGCGAGATGTGTTCAGATTGTTCGAATGTGACAAGAAGAGTTTGCTGGAGATGTAGCAAGGACTATTAGGCGCTTGACTTCTGTCTTGAATTGGTGTATGGCCTTGAGCTATGGGTGTGTTGAAGGATCTCTCGTGTAGTTTAGTTATGGAGTGGAGTATATCTTCATGTTGTGTTATGAGTTCAGACTTAGGGGGTTAAGTGATTGTGTAATAGTTATGATTATGGAAGAGTATAGAGAGATACCAATTTGAGGCTAAGTAGGTGGATTATCTTCTGCGGGGTGTTCTGAGGTTTGTGTGATCCTTATGTAGTTGGTTGGGAGTCCTCTTTTACCAGTGAAATATATGTGTTGCAATTTGAGTTTGGATCGCTTATGAGAGTGGGCTTGTCTGTTACGAGGGTGAACGCGAGATTTGCAGATGATTGAAATACTAGATGGATGTGTTATATTAGCTTATGAAGGGATTTAGTTGACTCTCAATATGGTATTATGGCAGTGGTAGAGTATGGGCATTGTGACTTATTGTGTGTTTTGATCTATAGCTTTGAGCCAAGTGGGGGAGTCTGCTATTGATCAGTTGATTGCATAGCTATGTGTTGTGTTGGTTCAAATTTGAGGTATACTAGTGAATCAGTTATGGCTTACAGAGGTAGAGATTGTGGATGACTTGAGTAAAGGAAATTTCGGGTGAGGGTTGTGTTATGCTTTATGGGTATATGAGAAACATTGGATGATTTGGTTTTTGTTTGTAAGGAATGTAACGTGATGGAGTCGGAAAAATTGCTTCGCGACTTAGAAAAATGGGTTACTTCCTTGGGTGTTGGAATGCTAATGGGGCATAGGTCGTTCGGTCCGTTTGGTCAGTCTAATTGAGATTTGAGCAGAGTGGATGACTCTCGAGAATGGTTCCAATGAATTCAAGATTTATAAGTGGCAATTAGGAATCTTCAGGATGTGTGTTTGGCTAGAAACTGAGATTTATATGAGAGGATGTCAGGACTTGTGGAATTTTTATATCATTATGGATTCTACATATTAGTATCAGGAAGGCGAAGGTAATGACTTTAGATTCGTAGAAGGTGTCTTTAGAGCGGGTATCTCGGTTGTGGTACTTTTGGGAGTGCTTTAGAAGAATACAACGGTTTATGAGCCTTAACGCAGTGTGGTTTTATGCTAAAGTTCGTGGGGCAAGTTTTAGTTAAGGATAGTGGTGTAATAGCAAGGAAACGTATAAATTTAAAGGTAATTCGGAAGGAACTCAGAGAATTATGATAGCTTGGTAGTAGGTTGGATCGGCATGGTAATGGATATGATCGGTTCTTGGGTGCTTATGATGTGGTGGGTTTCTACAGGTGTTTCATGGCAATGCTCTTAGGTTTTGATGGCTTGCATAGCTTGGTTGAGTTAGAAGGAGTCAATCCTGACTGTTTGGTTTTGTGCAAAGGGGATTCAGAGAGTTTTTGATGATTTCTACCACGGTTGGAGGTGTATATTTTGTACTAGCGTGAGGAGCATAGGATGTATAGTGGTTTTCTCCCAGATGGGATCAAATGGAAGAGTTCTTGGCTGGTTAAGTACGTAGTTGCTTGTAGCTCAGAGTGGATTATGAAGTTCTTATATTTATCATAGGATAGCATGGTATATGCGGTATGTTGTGTAGGGTTGAGATTTGCATATGTAAGGTCATGATTCAGTTTTGAAAGGAAGGTCATAAATTCTTAGGCAGCATGGACAGTTTCAGATGATTAGGTGAATGATATTACTATTTGGTGTGGATTGATGAGAGTATACAATTCAGAAGGGGGCAATGTGTTTTGATTTATGGATACTCCATCGTTATTGTGGTACTCGTCTAATAGATCGACTGCTGATACTCAAATTTTATGATGTGGCACAGAAGAATCAGAGAAGCATTTCTCGTGGGATGATCATGTATTAGAGATGCGTCAGATATTTAGTCAATGGAGTTGAGATCAGAGATGGTGATTTGTATGTTCTATGGATTTGGAGACTTGGAGTTCTAGTGAGTAGATTGTTTCGTGGTTGTGGACCGTAAAAAGTATCCAAGGTTAGTATGTGTTGTGATTCAGTCATTGTAGACTTTCGGAGGGTTATTTATCTATCGTGAGGGACCAAAGTTGATTGGGGTTCATTGGTAGGCCCGACATAGAGGTGTGTTCTACACCAGGTCGGATTTGTTGACTCCGAACTGCTATTGTTGAGGGATGTGCCATTCGATTATTGTTGAGCTTATTCATGTTCTGGAATGATCTATGAGCTACTCTTCTGTGTTACGAGGGGTTATGATTTGTTGGTTATATGCACATATTGTGCGGTTCTATTGGGGTCTTATAGCAGAATTTGAGCGGGAAAAGTATTGGGTATTGCTTGGTGGATGACATCTTGGTTATGCTCTTTCGGATTTTTTGTGGCGTTGTGTCATTTGCTTTTCCATGGTTATGGTAATACACTTTGAGTACTTGATGTCGAATTGCGCGTGGTTATTGATTTTGAGAAAGGTGGCTTGAGGTATATGCCATGGATTAGTGTTTGGACGGGGCACACATTGCAGCGAAATTATGTTGAGGTATGAACCTTTGTGTTAGATTCATATGATGGTCCTACGGGGTGTGATGGATTTTCAGTATTTCGTTGTGTCATTACTTGTTAAGCTTGTGGGATAGTCCTCTCGTTTGAGTCATCTTTTTTCATGATTTGAGTACATTTGGGATGTTGCTATTGAGTCCACGAATTGCATAGGTTATGGCTTTGGATTGTATTGATGTGTCATGTTATCAGAGTGGTCGTGTTGGATGAGATGAGGTTATTGGACCTAGAATGAATACTGTCAAAATTGGTTACAGTATGGTTGGAAGGATAATATCGGAAGCCAACTTAGAAATCTGCTATAGTTCCTGTCGGAGAAGAGGGATCTCCATGACTTGTTGATTTGATGAATAGTAATGAGTTTTTGCATGTTTCTTTCATCATTGGTAGTATATGAAAGTGTTAGAACGAGGCTTTATTTGTTAAGAGGTGTATTACCGGTATTGGGTTGTTTTGAGCAGCTACTGTGATTAGGAGTTATCGCCATGAGTGTTTGAGTTATGTGGTATATCATGTGATTTCATCTTGGGTTATGGCTATGACTAGAGACAACTTGTTCAGACTTATACAGTGTATAGATGCGAGGTTCTAATCTTATAGAAAATTTCGAATGTTGGAAATTGGGCCCTAAGACTTATGGACTAGGTTGGATTAAGAAATTTCAGTCATGTTGTGTTATCAGACCTATATGGGAGAGGGTGACGTGGGATCACCCCTGGGTATGTTCATAGTGAGGTTACACAACAATTTTATGGCTTTTGGAACAACTCCTAGCACGTTCGAAGACGAACGTATATTTAAGTTGTCACGACCCAAATTTTCCGCCCTCGGGAGTCGTGATGATGCCTACTAGTGAAAGCTAGGCAAGCCATATATTCCGATTAACTTACCCTTTTTATCTTTAACCTCTTAACAATTTTAAGTCAACAAGTCATAAACAGCAGAAAATAATAATGCGGAAGAAAGAAATTTAACAATTTAAGCTAATACCAATATGAATCCATAAACATAACCACCTATAACTGGTGTCACAATCTCACGGACTATCTAGGAATACTACAAATAGGGTCCGAACAAAATACATACATGTATGTCTCTGAAATAGTAAAGAACAGAAGAAAACTAGATAGGGAGGGGACGCCAAGGCTTGCGAATGCCTGTAGGACTACCTCGGGTCTCCTGATGGACTGAAGACAGCAACCCCTAGCTAAGGTCCGTATGCTCCAGTACCAGGATCTGCACAAAAGAGTGCAGAGTGTAGTATCAACACAACTGACCCCATGTGCTGTTAAGTGTCGAGCCTAACCTCGGCGAAGTAGTGACGAGGCTAGGACACAACAAACCAATAACCTGCAATTAAATAGTATCTAACAGAATAACAGTAATAAAAGTAATTCAAAGTAACAGGGGAGGGGTAACATGCTGTGGGGAAATACCAACATAAAGAATCACAGTAATAGAGGAATAAAACAATTAAGATATTTGAACCGAAAACAGCAAGAATTCATAATAGACAGGCAATAAGTGCACGACATCACCCTTCGTACTTTTACTCTCGATCCTCACCAATACAATCAAATAATGAAAATGTGAACCATATCACCCTTCATTCTTTATCTCTCTTCCTCACCATGTAACTATTAGAAATGTGCACAGCATCACCCTTCGTGCTTTATCACTCTTCCTTACCATATGCATCAATATCACTAAAAATGTACACGGTATCACCCTTCGTGCTTTATCACTCTTTCCTCACCAAATGTATAAATATGAATGTGTACGACATTACCTTTCGTGTTTTATCTCTCTTTCCTCACCCAAACAATAGCAACAACAACATCCCAACAAGGGAATCATCAATAAGAATAGACACATCCCGGCAAGGGAACCAACAGTAAGAAACAGATACGTTTTGGCAAGGAAATCGGCTATAACCAAACTTGTACCAACAATTAACTTCACAAATGAAACCTCAACTGGAGCCAATGCTCAACAATAAACAAATACCACGAAAATAATCATAAGTCTTGCCCAACACGGAGAATAAAAAATTTAGGCATTTGTAGTACTTAGTAAGAAACACCACAATTACAATTTAAGACTCACGAGCATGCTTGACAACGACGTATAGATACTTGTCACCACACCTATACGTTGTACACTACACTAGCACATAGCAAATAAAGCATGATACCTATTCTCTCAAGCTAAGGTTAGGCCAAACACTTACCTCGAACTTCCACTGCCAACTCAATCCTCAAACACCGCTTTTCCTTTAGAATTCACCTCCAATTTACTTGTATCTAGCCCAAATTAATTTAACAACATCAATAAATGCTAAAGAATTCATACCCAATGCTTAATTATAGGTTTTCTATCATTTTCCCCAAAAATTCAAAAACCGAACCCGGGCCTGCTTGGTCAAAACTTGAGGTTCGGACCAAAACCCGATCACCCATTCACCCATGAGCCCGAATATGCAATTAGTTTCGAAATCCGACCCCAAAACAAGGTCTAAACTCCAATTATTCAAAAATCCCTAACTCTAACCAAATCCCTATTTTCTACCATGGAAGAAAAATATTTAAGCCTAGAAATCTAATGGGTGTTGATGGAAAAGGAAGAAGATGAGTTTAGGAATACATACCTATGATTTGGGATTGAATTTGTTCTTCAAAAATCGCCTAAGGTCTGATTTTACGGAAGGAGATATGAAAATATGGCTTATTCCCATTTTTGGTTCTATTTTTAATTCACTGGACAGGTCTTCCTTGCGTCCGCAAGAAGCCTGTCGCGTTCGCATAGTGTAAAATCCCTTCCCCTTGTTCCCAGCCAAATGGCCTTCACGTTCGTGAAGGGTAACACCCCCAATGCTTCGCATTTGGGTCCTGAGCCTCGCGTTCGCACAGAGGAAAACTTCCCTCAGACTGACTAAATCTTCGTGTTTGCGAGAGTCCCTTCGCGAACGCGAAGAACAATACACCAGCACACCAGAAGCAGCAAAAGAGCAAAAAATCCTAAGTCCAAAACACCCCGAAACCTATCCGAAACTCATCCGAGCCCTCGGGGCTCCAAACCAAACATGCATACTAACTCAAAAACATCACATGGACTTACTCGTGCGATCGAATCGCCAAATTAACATCTGGAACTACGCGTTTAGCATCAAAATCAAAGAATAATCTCCATAACTCTTAAGCTCAAATTTTAACAACTGAGGGTCCAATTCACGTCATATCAAGTGTGTTTCTTACCAAATTTTACAGGCTCAACCTAAATACCATATAAGACATGTACCGAGCTCCGAAACCAAAATACGGGCCCGATACCATCAATTTCAAATACATTTAAATTTCCAAAAACTCTTAAAATTTTAGTTAAAAAATTTTCTTCAAAAATTCATTTCTCGAGCTTGGGACCTCAGAATTCAATTCCGAGCATACGCCTAAGTCCCATATTTTCCTATGGACACTCCGGGACCGTCAAATCACAGGCCCGGGTCCGTTTACCCAAAATGTTGACCGAAGTCAACTTAAATTCAATTTTTAAGGCAAAATTAGCATTTTTATCAAATTTCCACATAAAAGCGTTTCGGATATACGTCCGGACGGCACATGCAAATCAAGGTGAGATAAAAGGAGGTACTTGAGTCGGGGAATAGATAGGGATATCGGCTCCGCATATCGGACTCGGAGTCCCAGGTAGCTTCCTCGGCAGGCTGACCTCTCCACTGAACGCGAAGTGAATGGAAATTCTTCGATCTCAACTAACGAACCTGCTGGTCTAGAATAGCTACCGGCTCCTCCTCATATGTCAAGTCCTTGTCCAACTGGATAGTGCTGAAGTCTAACACGTCGGATGGATCGCCGTGATACTTACAAAGCATAGATACATAAAACACTGGGTGCACAACTGATAAACTTGGTGGCAACGCAAGTCTGTAAGCCACCTCTCCCACTCGATCAAGAATTTCAAAAGGACCAATGAACCTAGGGCTTAGCTTGCCCTTCTTACCAATTCTCATCACGCCCTTCATGGGCGACACCCGGAGCAACACTCGCTCTCCGACCATGAATGCTACATCATGAACCTTGCGGTCGGCATAACTCTTCTGCCTGGACTAAGAGGTACGAAGCCTATCCGGAATGATCTTCACTTTGTCCAAGGCATCCTGTACTAGATCCGTACCCAACAACCGAGCCTCTCCCGGCTCAAACCATCCAACCGGTGACCGACACCGCCTACCATATAAATCCTCATAGGGAGCCATCTGGATGCTCGACTGGTAACTGTTATTGTAGGCGAATTCCGTTAAAGTCAAGAACTGATCCCATGAACCTCCAAAGTCAATGACACATGCTTGGAGCATATCCTCCAAAATTTGAATGGTATACTCGGACTGCCCATCCGTCTGAGGATGAAATGCTGTGCTCAACTTGACCCACGTACCCAACTCACACTATACTGCCCTCCAGAAATGCAAGGTAAACTGCATACCTCGATCAGAAATGATAGACACGGGCACACCATAATGACGAACAATCTCCCAGATATAGATCTCAGCTAACCTCTCGAAAGAATATGAGACTGCCACATGAATGAAATGCGCTGACTTGGTCAGCCTATCAACAATAACTCATATGACATCGAACTTCCTCTGAGTCCGTGGGAGTCTTACAACGAAGTCCATAGTGATCCGCTCCCACTTCCACTCAGGATCTCAATCTTCTGAAACAACCCACCAGGTCTCTGATGCTCGTACTTTACCTGCTGACAATTCAAACACTAAGCTACATAGGAAACAATGTCCTTCTTCATCTTCCTCCACCAATAATGCTGCCGTAAATCCTGATACATCTTATCAGTGCCCAGATGAATAGAATAACGGGAACTATGGGCCTCCTCTAGAATCAACTCACGAAGCCCATCCACATTAGGCATACAAATATGACCCTACATCCTCAAAACTTCATCATCTCTAACTGTAACCTGCTTGGCACCTCCATGCTGCACTGTGTCACTAAGGACAAGCAAATGAGGGACATCATACTGCCGATCTCGGATACGTTCAAATAATGAAGAACGAGCGACTGTGCAAGCTAGAACACGGCTAGGCTCAGAAACATCCAACCTCACGAACTGATTGGCTAAAGCCTGAACATCCAAAGCAAGCGACCTCTCACCGACCGGAATATATGCAAGGCTACCCATACTAGCTAACTTACTACTTAAAGCATCGGCCACTACATTGGCCTTCCTCGGATGATACAAAATGGTGATATCATAGTCTTTCAACAGCTCCAACCACCTCATCTACCTCAAATTTAGCTCCTTCTGCTTGAACAAGTATTGCAAACTCTTGTGATCCGTGAACACCCCACATGACACGCCATATAAGTAATGCCTCCAAATCTTCAGCGCGTGAACAATGGCTGCTAACTCCAAATCATGAACTGGATAATTCTTCTCGTGGATCTTCA
The DNA here is from genome assembly GCF_000715075.1 of Nicotiana tabacum. Lineage (NCBI taxonomy): Eukaryota > Viridiplantae > Streptophyta > Magnoliopsida > Solanales > Solanaceae > Nicotiana > Nicotiana tabacum. The sequence goes on along the minus strand of NC_134097.1, from coordinate 99,247,369 downwards.
ACTGTCGCGAATCATATGCAATAACCTTGCCATTCTGCATCAACACCGCACCAAGTCTAATATGTGATGCATCACAATACACTGTGTATAGCCCTGAACCTGTGGGCAAAACCAACACTGGCACTGTAGTCAAAGCTATCTTGAGCTTCTGAAAGCTCGCCTCACACTCGTCCAACCACCTGAACTAGGCACCCTTCTGGGTCAACCTGGTCATCGGGGTTGCAATAGATGAAAACCCCTCCACAAACTTACGGTAATAACCCGCCAAGCCTAAGAAACTCTGGATATCTTTAGCTGATGTGGGTCTAGGCCAGTCCTTGACTGCCGCAATCTTCTTAGGATCCACCTGAATACCCTCTGCTGATACAACATGACCCAAGAATTCAACTGAACTCAACCAAAATTCACACTTTGAGAACTTAGCATGCAACTGACTATCCCTTAGAGTCTGAAAAATGACTCGAAGATGCTGCTCGTGCTCCTCCCGACTGCGGGAATAAATCAAAATACCTTCAATGAAGACAATCATTAAGGAATCCAAATAAGTCTTGAACACTCGGTTCATCAAATCCATGAAAGCTGTTGGGGCATTTGTCAACCCGAATGACATCACTAAGAACTCATAGTGCCCGTACCGAGTGTGAAAAGCTGTCTTAGGGACATCAGATGCCCTAATACTCAACTGATGGTAGCCAGATCTCAGATCAATCTTCGAAAATACCTTGGCACCCTGAAGCTGATCAAACAAATCATCAATCCTCGGCAATGGATACTTGTTCTTAATGGTGACTTTGTTCAGCTATCGATAATCTATACACATCCTCATCGACCCATCTTTAATAAGGGGTAAAATAAGATGATACATAAGAATATGTGGACCCTCGACCATATAGAACTAAGGCATCTCTACTGCACAGTAAAACCGTACCTATGATAACTACATTAGAGGCCTCGGCCTCAGGTCTGCCTGGTATAACATAACATCGGGGCTGGGCCCCACCATTCTGAACTACATCCCTAGGACAACCTCTTATTGGCTGGCTGGCCTCCACCTCTACCTGCTTGTCCTCCACCTCTAGCAGCCTGTCCTCCACCTCTAACACCTCTACCCCTACCTCTAGCTGGTTGAGCGGGCGGTGGAATACCCGGTCCTGGAACCATAACACGAGAACCCTGGTTCTGAGAACTGCTCGAGGCTCGAGGGCAAGACCTAGCAATGTGCCTCGTATCACCACAAGTATAGCAAGACTTGCTGCTGAGACTGCTGACCTTGAAATTGACCCTGACGGTCTGGATAACCACCCTGAAAACTCTGGAGCGGAGGTGCACTGATAGGAGTTGGTGGTGCACTGCAGTGCGACTGATTATAATACTACATATGAGAACGACATCCACTTGGGCACCATGAGAAACCTGAAGTGCTGACTTAAAGAGCCTAGGAGGATAGCCTCTACCAAAAGAATCCCTGCCTCTAGACGAGGCACCACTGAATCTGCCAGAATGAAGAGGCCTATTATCAGACCCTTGACCTCTCCCTTAAGCTAAAACCATCTCAACCCGCCTGGCCATGTTGGCTGCATCCTGAAAAGAAATCTCGCTACCTGTCTCCTCAGCCATCTGCAGTCTAATAGGCTGAGCAAGTCCCTCAATAAACCTTCTCACCCTCTCGCTCTTGGTGGGGAGTATCAGAAGAGCATGATGAGACAAATCAATAAACCTCGTCTCCTACTGGATGACAATCATAGAACCCTACTGGATACGCTCGAACCACTTGCGGTACTCCTCTCTCTAAGTGACGGGAAGAAACTTCTCAAGAAATAGCTACGAGAACTGGTCCTAAGTGAGAGCTGGTGATCCAACTGGTCTGGCCAAAAAATAATCTCTCCACCATTTCTTGGCAGAACCTGACAGACGAAAAGCAACAAAGTCGACCCCATTGGTCTCCACTATCCCCATGTCCCGAAGAACCTCATGACAACTGTCTATGTAATCCTGGGGATCCTCTGAAGATGTACCACCATGAGTAGTAGGGAACAGCCTAGTGAACCTGTCCAACCTCCATAAAGCATCAAAAGACATAGCTGCTCCATCACCGGTCTGAGCCACTACACCCGACTGAACTGCTCCAACTGGATGAGCTGCTGAAGTCTGAAAATGGGGAGCCATCTACTCTGGAGTGCAGGTAGCAGGAGTCTGTGCTCCTCCCCCAGCTTGAGAGACGGCTGGTGCTACAGGAAGTAAGCCTACCTAAGTAACACTCTCCATAAGGCCCATTAGACGGACCAGAGCATCCTAGAGTACTGGGGTAGCAATGAACCCCTCTGGGACCTGAGCTGGGCCCACCGAAACTGTCTGGGAAAAACCTCATTATCAAACTCAACCTGAGGCTCCACCGCCGGTGCTTTTGCTCTAGGCTAAGCTCTGCCCCTGCCTCGGCCTCTAGAACGGCCTCGGCCTCGCCCTCTAGAACGGCCTCGGCCTCGCCCTCTGCCTCTTGTAGATACTGTTGTTGGGGGTTCGGGCTGCTGATCAGCGGATGGAGAAACACGTGTTCTTGCCATTTGCGAAAGAATAGAGTAGAAGTTCAATTAGCATTGAGAAACGCTAATCGCACGACAGAGAAGAATAGAAGTGAAACTATTCCTAACTATGTAGCCTCTAGAGGATAAGCACAGACGTCTCCGTACCGATCCCTCATACTCTACCATGCTTGTCCGTGAATTGTGAGACCTAAGCAACCTAGAGCTCTGATACCAACTTGTCACGAACCGAATTTCCCACCCTCGGGAGTCGTGATGGCACCTATTAGTGAAAGATAGGCAAGCCAACTATTCCGATTAACTTACCCTTTTTATCTTTAAGCTCTTAACAATTTTAAGTCAACAAGTCATAAACAGCGGAAAATAATAATACGGAAGAAAGAAATATAATAATTTAAGCTAATACCAATGTGAATTCATAAACATAACCACCCAGAACTGCTGTCACAATCTCACGGACTATCTAGGAATAGTACAAATAGGGTCCAAACAAAATAAATACATGTCTATCTCTGAAATAGTAAAGAACAGAAGAAAACTAGATAAGGAGGGGACACCAAGGCCTGCGGACGCCTGCAGGACTACCTCGGGTCTCCTGATGGACTGAAGGCAGCAACCCCTAGCTAAGGTCTGTTTGCTCTAGTACTGGGATCTGCACAAAAGAGTGCATAGTGTAGTATCAGTACAACTGACCCCATGTGCTAATAAGTGTCGAGCCTAACCTCGGTGAAGTAGTGACGAGGCTAGGACAGAATAAACCAATAACGTGCAGCTAAACAGTATCTAATAAAATAACAGTAATAAAACTAATTCAAAGTAATGAGGGAGGGGTAGCATGCTATGGGGAAATACCAACATAAAGAATCACAGTAATAGAGGAATAAAATAATTAAGATATTTGAACCGAAAACAGCAAGAAGTCATAACAGAAAGGCAATAAGTGCACGGCATCACCCTTCGTACTTTTATTCTCAATATTTACCAATGCAATCAAATAATGAAAATGTGCACGACATCACCGTTCGTTCTTTATCTCTCTTCCTCACCATGTGATTATTAGAAATGTGCACGTCATCACCCTTCGTGCTTTATCACTATTTCCTCACAAAATGCATAAATATAAATGTGCACGGCATCACCCTTCGTGCTTTATCTCTCTTTCCTCACCCAAACAATAGCAACAACAACATCCCGGCAAGGGAATCATCAACAAGAATAGACACATCCTGGCAAGGGAACCAACAATAAGAAATAAATACGTTCCGGCAAGAGAATCAGCTATAACCAAACTTGTACCAACAATTAACTTTACAGATGAAACCTCAACTGGAGCCAATACTCAACAATAAACAAATACCACAAAAATAATCATAAGTCTTGCCCAACACGGAAAGTCAACAATTTATGCATTTGTAGTACTTAGTAAGAAACACCACAATTACAATTTAAGACTCAGGAGCATGCTTCACAATGACATATAGATACTCGTCACCACACCTATACGTCGTACACTACACTAGCACATAGCAAATAAAGCATGATACCTAATCCCTCAAGCTAAGGTTAGGCCAAACACTTACCTCGAACTTCCACTACCAACTCAAGCCTCAAACACTGCTTTTCCTTTAGAATTCGCCTCCAATTTACTTGTATCTAGTCCAAATTAGTTTAACAACATCAATAAATGCTAAAGAATTCATACCCAATGCTTAATTATAGGTTTTCTATCATTTTCCCAAAAAGTAAAAAATTGAACCCTGGCCTGCTTGGTCAAAACTTGAGGTTCGGACCAAAATCCATCACCCATTCACCCACGAGCCCGAATATGCAATTAGTTTCGAAATCCAACCCCAAAACGAATTATAAATTCCAATTATTCAAAAAGCCCTAACTCTACCCAAATCCGTAATTTCTACCATGGAAGAATAATATTTAAGCCTAGAAATCTAATGGGTGTTGATGGAAAAGGAAGGAGATGAGATTAGGAACACATACCTATGATTTGGGATTGAATTTGTTCTTCAAAAATTGCCTAAGGTCTGATTTTAGGGAAGGAGATATGAAAATATGGCTTATTTCCATTTTTGGTTCTGTTTTTAATTCACTGGACAGGTCTTTTTCGCGTTCGCGAGAAGCCTGTCGCGTTCGTGAAGGGTTAACCCCCCAACCTTCGCGTTCGCGAGACCTACGTCGCATTCGCGTAGGGCAAAATCCCTTCCCCCAGTTCCCGGCCAAATGGCCTTCGCGTTCACGAAGGGTAACACCCCCAATGCTTCGCGTAGAGGAAAAATTCCCTCAGACTAACTTACTCTTTGCGTTCGCAATAGTTCCTTCGCGAACGCGAAGAACAATACACCAACACACCAGAAGCAGCAAAACAACAAAAAATCCTAAGTCCAAAACACCCCGAAACCTATCCGAAACTCACCCGAGCCCTCGGGGCTCCAAACCAAACATACATACTAACTCAAAAATATCATATGGACTTACTCGTGTGATAAAATTGCAAAATTAACATCTCAAACTACGAGTTTAACATCAAAATCAAAGAAAACCATAACTTTTAAGTTCAAATTTTAACAACCGAGGGTCCGATTCACGTCATATCAAGTCCATTTCTTACCAAATTTTATAGGCTCAACCTAAATACCATATAAGACCTGTACCAGGCTCTGGAACCAAAATACGGGCCCGATACCATCAATTTCAAACACATTTAAATTTTCAAAAACTCTTAAAATTTTATTTAAATAATTTTCTTCAAAAATTCATTTCTCGCACTTGGGACCTCAGAATTTGATTCCGGGGATACTCCCAAGTCCCATATTTTTATATGGACCCTCTAGGACCGTAAAATCATGGGTGCAGGTCCGTTTACCCAAAATTTTGACCGAAGTCAACTTAAATTCAATTTTAAGGCAAAATTGGCATTTTAATCAAATTTCCACATAAAAGCGTTCCAGATATACGTCCGAACCGTGCACACAAATCAAGGTGAAATAAAAGGAGGTTTTTAAGGCCTTGAAACACAGAATTGACCCGAAAATCAAGTGATGACCTTTAGGATCATCACATCATCACTAAAGTGGGGAGGATGTAACGACCCGACCGGCCGTTTTGAGCATTTGCATTTCGTTCGGTTATTTGAGGATATGAGTAGCTCCGTATGAAGTCTTATGACTTATGTGAATCGTCGATTTTGATTTTCAGGTTATTCAGAATTGATTTGGAAGAGTGATTCTCAGCTAGAAGCTTTAAATTTGAAATGTTTGACCAAGTTTTGACTTTCTAGAATTTGATCTCGGATTGAATTTCTGATGGTTCCGTTAGCTTCATTGAGTGATTTTGGACTTAGGAGCGCATTCAGATTGTGACTTGGAGGTATGTAGTAGAATTTGTCTTGAAATAGCGAAAGTTGAAATTTTGGAAAGTTTGACCGGGAGTGGACATTTTGATATCGGGGCCGGATTCCGATTCCGGAAGTTGGATCTAGTCCATAATGTCAAATGTGACTTGTGTGCAAAATTTGAGGTCAATCGGTCGTGATTTGATAGGTTTCGGCATCGGTTGTGAAAGTTTGAAGTTTCAAGTTCATTGATTTCAAATTGAGGTGTGGTTCATCGTTTCAATGTTGTTATGTGTGTTTTGAGGCCTCTAGTAGGTCCTTGTTATGATATGGAACTTGTTGGTATGTTCGAACAGTGTTTCGAGGGCCTCAGGTGAGTTTCAAATAGGTTTGGGTTGTGTTGCACTCGTTTTTTAATGTTTCGACGTCGTTTTTCAAGCATAAATGGTACTACATTAAGCAAATGAGCATTGATTTCTTTTTTCATTAAAGCATTAGATCTGTATCGTAATTATGGATCCATAGCATAAAGAATCGTCGAATTTGGATAACTTATGATAATATTATGGTCATTTTACTAAGAATTGAGTTGCCAGATTTTTCAGATTAATTACGAAATTGCCACTGAATTCGTATTTAAAAATTTGCACTATTTTCAAATATTGAAACCAACATATCTCCTTCAATATAAGGTCAAATGGAGTGATTCAAGAGCCTAACTTGACTAAAATGTCATAAGGATTCCATTGCATACATCAAAAGTGAGTTTCGAGATTGTTTAGCACGAGAATAGAGGCCGAATAACTTGCATAAAAATATATAAAATAAGGGTTTGTTCATTTGGTTATATTTTGAGTTGGGGAGCTTGGATTTGGGACAATTTTTGGAGGTCATTTTCACCATATGGATTGGGGTAAGTGTTCTATACACGATTTTGGTTATATTTTATGAATCCATCTTCGTTTTTGGCATTTGATTGATAATTTCAAAGTGAAATTTGGGAGTTTTTGCCTAAAGTTTCATAAAGTAATTTTTTAAGTTTTGAATATCGCTTCGGAGTTGGAATTGGATGAAACTAGTATGGTTGGACTCATAATTGAATGTGTTGTCGGATTTTTTATGTTTTGTCGGGTTCCGAGATGCAGGTCTGGTTTGGGCTTTTTGGCTGATTTTGGGATTTTGATTAAAGATTCGACCTTTTTCAATTGAAATTGGTTCCTTTAGCATTATTTGATGTATTTGAGTTGTTTTTGGTTAGTTTCAAGCCGTTCGAAGGTCAAAACGCGTGAGATGACATTTTCGAAGCATCGCTTGGCTTGCTCGATATTGCAGTTGGCTTGTTTGAGGTAAGTAATGATTGTAAATTTAGTCCTGAAGGTATGAAACCCCAGATTTTACATTGTTTTACTATTTTGAGGTGATGTACATGCTAGGTGACGGGCGTGTGGGCGTTCACTGTTGGGGATTGTGACTTGGTCCGTCCCGTAACAAATATAAAATTGCGTATTTGGCTTAAATTATATGATACTTATGTGTTTTAGAAAGAATTTCCTATAAATTGGGCTGAATGCCATATTTGGGCATTGTGCCAGAGCTGTTTGGACCCTTATGGTTTTTTTTGATTATCCTCTAACTGTTTTTAATTTAAGATCTATATTCAGTCATGCTGTGTTTACTGATTTCATTACTTAGTCTTTATTACTCCGTTTTGATGCATAAAATGATATTTTGGGCTGAGCACCCTATTTTACTGATAGCCCAAATGGCTTGAGAGGTTTCTGACTAAGTGAGGCCGAGGGCTTGTGTTGTGAGGATATTATGGGATTGGGTTGCACGCCGCAATATATTGTTATTGATTCATGATTTTTGTGAGGCTGCGTGCCTGATTGATTTATGCCACGAGTCAGCTTGTTATGAGGCTGAAGGCCTGATTGATTTATACCACGAGGTGGCTTGTTATAGCGCTTGAGCTATAGGAGCCCCTCCGGAGTCTGTACACCCCCAATGAGCGCGGGTACCCTGAGTGAGTGATATGATATTTTGCCCGAGGGGCTGTTCTTGATTCAAGTTATGTCCGATGGGCTATTTATGAGCAATTGTAAGGTAATGCCTGTGGGGCTGTACATGAGTGACTGTGAGGTTTGCATGAGGGGTTGTTTATGATTCATGTTTGCCCGAGGGTCTGTTCATGAGTGATGTTCACCGAGGGGATGTTCTTGATTTATGTTACCCGAGGGGCTATTTATGTTTTCATCATTTTTACTCATTGTTTTATCATTTCGTTGAAAATTGTTGAAAGATGTTTTAAATGGTTTTACTGAAACTGGATTTAAATGAGCTCAGTTGATTCAAAATCCTGATTTTAAAAGCCTGTTGTATTTTACTGAGATTTCATGATATGAACTATATATGTTTTATTGCTCGTCACAACTGCTCAGTCTCTATTTACTTTTATTACTTACTGAGTTGGCGCACTCATATTACTCCATGCACCTTGTATGGAGATCCAGGTATTTCTGAACCCGGTAGCAAGTGTTGATTACTCAGTGGTAGGTCCATCGGAGTTAGTAAGGTAGATGTCTGGCGATCGTAGCCCTACTTTTATCCCTCTTTATCCTCCCTTAGTTGTATTTAGTTATTTCTAGGCTATGTTAGTCCTGATGTTGTCAGACGGCTGTAGTAGATGCTCATGACTAGTGACACCCCGATGTCGGGCTTTGTTTCCGCTCTGTTGTTTTGACTTAAACTCCTTATGCAAATTTATTGTTAAATAGCTTGGTTTTGTCTTAAAAATAAAAATATTGATTGGTTTTGGTAGTGTGTCGGCTTGCCTAGTACCACGTTAGGTTCCATCACGATAGGGTTAGTTTTGAGTTGTGACATTACCAAGCCGCACCGATAAGAGAACTTTTTTGTAGATATGTAGCAGGTGATTTTGGCACAATGAGAATGGGTAACACGAGTTAATCAAAGATTGCAGGGATCGGTGACATTTGTATCAAGACAAATGTCGGATTCACATTGGTTCTAAAGGACGTGCGACATGTACCTAATTTGTGGATAAACTTGATCTCGGGAATTGCTTTAGACCGAGATGGATACAAGAACTATTTTGAAAATCAAAAGTGGAGACTCACCAAGGGATCATTGGTGATTGCAAAATGAGTTTCTCATGGTACGTTGTACAGGACAAATGCAGAAATATGCCGAGGTGAATTGAATGCGGCACAAAATAAGATTTCTACAGATTTGTGGCACAAAAGAATGGGTCATATAAGCGAGAAGGGATTGCGAATTCTTTCTAGGAAATCTGTGATGACCCAAAAGGTCATCACTTGCTTTTAAATTGAATTCTATATTCCGAGCCCTTGAAAACCTTATTGAGCGTTACCTCAATTTGCGTGCATAGTCCGGGCGCGTAGCTGGAAAGCCTAAATGTGAAAATCTGTGAAAAATGATAAGTTTTGACTATAAAATGAATTAATTTGACTTCGTCAACATTTTGGGTAAACAGACCCAGACCCATGATTTGACGGTCTTGGAGGGTCCGTAGGAAAATATGGGACTTGGACGTATGCCCGGAATCGAATTCTGAAGTCCCAAGCCAGGGAAATGAATTTTCAAAGAAAATTATTTTCTGAAATTGTTTAAAGGATTTTGAAATGAATTTTGATTAGAACATGTTAGTATCGGGCCCGTATTTTTGTTCCAGCACCCGATACAGGCCTTATTTGTGATTTAAGATAACTCTGTGAAGTTTGGTAAGAAACGGAATCCGTTTGACGTGATTCGGACCATAAATGCAAAGTTTGATGCTTTAAGAAGTTTTGAAATATTTCATTTATTTTTGAGGTTTAATTCGTTGTTATTGAGGTTATTTTGGTGATTGGATCGCACGGATAAGTTCATATGATATTATTGAGTTAGTACGTATGTTTGGTTTTGATCCCCGAGGCCTCGGGTGTGTTTCGGATGGGTTTCAGAAGGTTTTTGGAACTCAAAAGTTGCAGGTTTTCCAGTTTCTGGTGTGCTGATACTTTCTTCTTCGCATTCGCGGGAGGACCCTCACGAACGCGACGTGTTATGGTGCTGAAGGAAAATTCCTTCTATGTGAACGCGTAACCCAGGTCGTGAACCCGAAGCATTAGGGGGGGGGGTCTTCCCTTTGCGAACACAAGACTGGTATCGCGAACGCGAAAGCTTATAGCTTGGGCAGGGAGGGGGTACTATACCCTACGCGAACGCGACCATCTGGACGCGAAGGCTCGAGAAGTTACTTCTCCTCGAACGCGAGCCCACATACGCGAATGCGAAGGTCTCTCAGGCCTAACTCATCGCGAACGCGATGAGCCTACCGTGAACGCGAAGACCATTTTCGCCCAGTTATTTTAAGTTTAAAAAACAGAACACATTACGGGATTTCAACAATTTTTCATAAACTTCATCTTCTCCACACCTCTTGGGCGATTTTTGAAGAACTTCTTCACCATAACCTCTTGGGTAAGTAATCTTTGACTTGTTTTCTTCCATTTTTATTAACACCCACTAGATTTCTAGGCCTAAAACATGTGATTAAGGGTATTAAATTAGGGATTTGAGTAGAGTTAGGGCTTTTTGATTATTTGGGAATTTGACCTCGTTTTGGGGTTGGATTTGAAAAAAAATTATATATTCGGGCCCGCGAGTGAATTTGTGATCGGGTTTTGGTCCGAACCTCGTGTTTTGACCAAGCGGGCCCGAGGTCAATTTTTGACTTTTTGGGAAGAATGATTAGAAAGCTATTAGTAAGCACTGGAATTGGATCATTTAGCGTTTATTGATGTTATGAAGTCGATTATGTATAGATACAATCGTTTTGGAGCCGAATTCGAAAGGAAAGGCGGTGTTTGAGGTTTTAGTTGGCCGTGAAAGTTCGAGGTAAGTGTTCGGTCTAACCTTAGCTTGAGGGAGTAGGAGTTGTGTCCTATTTGCTATTTTCTTCTTGTCGAGTACGACATATAGGCATGGTGACGAGTATCTATACGTTGGTGTCGAGCATGACCGTGAGTCTTAAATTGGAGTTTGTTGTGTTCTTAAATGATATTATGGATGCTTTAATTGATAATTCTCGATATTGAGCAAGGATTTAGTTTGATTTCGTGGGAATTACTTATGATTGAGTATTGGTGTTAGCTGAGATGATTAGAAGTTGGGTTGAGATTGGTTATAACTGTTTCCCCCTTGCCGGGACGTATTTATTTTTACTATTGAATCCCTTGCAGGGATAGTGTAGTTTGTTATTGATCCCTTACCGGGACTCTTGGTGTGGTTGTTGCTAAAACAATATTAAATATATGGATCGGGTTGCACGGCACAACAATATTAAATATATGGATCGGGTTGCACGCCGCAACAATGTTATATTGGATCAGGTTGTACGCCGCAACTGTGATATAAATGGATCGGGTTGCACGCCGCAACAGTGTTACATGGTAGGGATCGGGTTGCGCGCCGCAACAATGTTATTATTGTTTTGTTTTAGATTTTGAGCTGTTCTCTCATATTTCTCTTTAGTTTCTGCTGGACTTGATATTTTCCCCGTAGCATGTACCCCCTCCCATTTTAATTGTTTATTTTCGTTTATTTTTCCGCTATATATATAACTGCACAGGTTTATCTGGAGTCTGGTCCTAGCCTCGTCACTACCTTGCTGGGGTTAGGCCAGGCACTTACCAGCACATGGGGTTGGTTGTACTGATGCTACACTCTGCACTCTGTGCAGATATCAGAGTAGCATTGGGACAGTAGCACTTGGGGAGCCAACCTTCAGTCCATCCAGAGATCCTGAGATAGTCCTGCAAGTGTCCGTAGGCCCGGCATTCTCTTCTATCCATTTATATGTTCTGTTTTCACTTGTTTCCGAGACAGACTGTATTTCCTTTTTCATACATTTGTATGTAGTACTCATAGATAGTCCGTGAATATTGTGACACCAGATTTCGGGTAGAGGAGTATATTGGCACTGTAGTACTGATTTTGATCATTTTTAGATGTTTAAGTCTTCCACTTATTCTGTTATCGTTAGTCTTTAAATTGTTGATTACCTGTTGATTCAAGTTGTTAAAAGGATTAAAATGAAAGAGTTAGAATTTCTATATTTCGTGGCTTGCCTAGCTTCTACGAGTAGGCGCCATCACGACCCCCGAGGGTGGGAAATCCGGGTCGTGACAAGTTGGTATTAGAGCTCTAAGTTACATAGGTCTCACAATTCACGAACAAGCTTAGTAGAGTCTGAGGGATCGGTACAGAGACGTCTGTATTTATCCTCCAAAGGCTACGGAGTTAGGAAAACTTCACATTTGTTCTTTCTATTGTACGGTTGGTTTCTCAATGCTAATTGAATTTCTACTATGTTCTTTCGCAGATGGCGAGAACACGTGCTTCCTCATCCACCGCTCAGCAGCCCGAGCCCCCAGCAGCAGCTCCCACGAGGGGCAGAGGGCGAGGGCGAGGCCGAGGCCATGCTAGAGGCCGAGGTAGGGGCAGAGCTCAGCCCCGAGCAACAACACTAGTGGCGGAGCCTCAGGTTGACTTTGATGATGAGGTTCCAGCCCCAGCAGTTTCGGTGGGCCCAACTCAGGTCCTAGAGGGGTTTATTGCCACCCCAGTTCTCCAAGATTCTCTAATCTGTCTAGTGGGCCTTATGGAGAGTGTCACCCGAGCAGGCTTGCTTCTTGTAACACAAACCGTCTCTTAGGCTGGAGGAGGAGCCCAGACTCCTGCTACTCGCACTCCAGAACAGGTAGCTCCCTAGATTCAGACTCCAGCTGTTTTGCCAATTGGAGCAGTTCAGCCGGGTGTGGTAGCTCAGACCAGTGATGAAGCAGCTTTGTTTATCGATGCTTTGTGGAGGCTGGATAAGTTCACCAAGCTCTTCACTACTACTTTCAGCGGTGTATCTACTAAGGATCCCCAAGATTATTTAGACAGCTGTCACGAGGTTCTTAGGAACATGGGGATAGTTGAGACCAATGGGGTCAATTTTGCCACTTTTTGCTTGTCTGGATCCGCCAAGCTTTGGTGGAGAGATTATTGCTTGGCTAGACCAGTCAGGTCGCCAACCTTGACTTGGGAGCAGTTTGCATAGCTATTTCTGGAGAAGTTTCTCCCCATCACTCAGAGAGAGGCCTATTAGAGGCAGTTTGAGCGTCTCTAGCAGGGTTCCATGACTGTTACCCAGTATGAGACCAGATTCATCGACTTGGCTCGTCATGATCTTGTCATACTTCCTACCGAGAGAGAGAGGGTGAGGAGGTTTTTGATGGTATTATTCAGCTGATTCGTCTTCAGATTGCTAGGGAGGCTGGGAGTGAGATCACTTTCCAGGAGGCGGCCAATGTGGCCAGGAGAGTAGAGATGGTTCTGTCGCAGGGAGGTGGTCATGGGTCGAATAAGAGGCCCCGTCATTTAGGCAGATTCAATGGCGCAATAGAGGCAAGGATTCGTATGGTAGAGGCCATCCTCCTAGTCCCTTTCAGTCAGCACTTCAGGTTTCTCACGGTGCTTCAGGTGGCTGTGGTTCTCACATGCAGTATTCTGATCAGCAGCCCTACAGTGCACCACCAGCTCCTATCAGTGCACCGCCGCTCTAGAGTTTTCGGGGTGGTCATTCAGGTTGCCAGGGTTAGTCTCAGTTTCCTCAGCCACAACACTCAGGTGGATGCTATGAGTGTGCCTGAGTGTGGTGAGTATGGTCATATCAGGAGGGCTTGTCCGAGATTGGTGGGTACTTAGTCGCAGCAGCAGGGTTCCTATGCTATAGTTCAGGCACCAGGTGTTCCACAGACCTCCCATCTAGCTAGAGGTAGGGGTAGAGGTGCTAGAGGTGGAGGTAGAGGTGCTAGAGGTGGAGCTCAAACCGCTAGAGGTGGAGGCCAGCCAGCAGCAGGCCATCCCAAAAATGTAGTCCAAAGTGGTGGGGCCCAGCCCCAATGTTATGCTCTCCTAGCCAGGCCTGAGGCTGAGGCTTCAGATGTGGTTATCACAGGTACTATTCTGGTTTGTGATAGAGATGCTTCAGTGTTATTTGATCTAGGGTCTACATACTCGTATGTGTCATCGTATTTTGCACCGTATCTGGTCATGCCTAGTAATTCTTTGAGTGCTCCTATTTATGTGTCTACACCGGTGGGTGATTCTATTCTGGTAAATCGAGTTCATCACTCTTGTATAGTTGTGATTGGGGGTCTTGAGACTCGAGTAGATTTGTTGCTTCTGGACATGGTCGACTTCGATGTTATATTAGGGATGGACTGGTTATCACCTTACCACGCTATCTTGGACTGTCATGCCAAGACTGTGACCTTAGCTTTACCGGGTTTGCCTCGTTTAGAGTGGAGAGGTACTCCTGGTCATATATCCGTAGTGTTATCTCTTATGCAAAGGCTCGACGTATGGTCGAGAAGGGGTGTTTGGCCTATTTGGCGTATGTTCATGATTCTAGTGCTGAGATCCCTTCCATTGATTCTGTGCCTGTTGTTCGTGAGTTTCCTGAGGTATTCCCTTCAGACCAGCCGGGTATGCCACCCGACATGGATATTGACTTTTGCATTGATTTGGCTCCGGGCACTCAACCTATTTCTATCCTGCCGTATCGTATCGCCCCGCCTGAGTTGAAGGAGCAGTTGCAAGACTTGCTTGAAAAGGGTTTCATTAGACCCAGTGTTTCGCCTTGTGGTGCACCGATGTTGTTTGTTAAGAAGAAGGATGGGTCGATGAGAATGTGTATTGATTACCGATAGTTGAACAAGGTTACAATTAAGAATAAGTATCCATTGCCGAGGAATGATGATTTGTTTGATCAGCTTCAGGGTGCCAAAGTATTTTCGAAGATTGACTTGAGATCTGGCTACCATCAGTTGAGGATTAGGGCATCCGATGTCCCTAAGATAGCTTTCTGCATGCGGTACGAGTATTATGAGTTCTTGGTTATGTCATTCAAATTGACAAATGCCCCAACAACTTTTATGGATTTGATGAACCGAGTGTTCAGGCCTTATTTGGACTCGTTCGTGATAGTCTTCATTGATGATATTTTGATTTATTCCCGCAGCCGAGAGGAGCATGAGCAACATCTCAGAGTGGTTCTTCAGACTCTGAGGGATAGTCAGTTATATGCTAAGTTCTCGAAGTGTGAGTTCTGGTTGAGTTCAGTTGTATTCTTGGGTCATGTTGTATCAGCAGAGGGTATTCAGGTTGATCCAAAGAAGATTGAGGCAGTCAAGAACTGGCCTAGACCAGCATCAGCTATAGAGATTTGGAGTTTCTTTGGATTGGCAAGCTACTATCGCTGGTTCGTGGAGGGGTTTTTGTTTATTGCAGCCCCTATGACCAGGTTGACCCAGAAGGGTGCCCAGTTTAGATGGTCGGATGAGTGTGAGGCGAGCTTTTAGAAGCTCAAGACAGCCCTGACTACGACACCAGTGTTGGTTCTGCCCAATGGTTCAGGGCCTTATACAGTTTATTGCGATGCATCTCGTATTGGGCTTGGTGCAGTGTTGATGTAGGATAGCAAGGTCATTGCCTATGCTTCGCGGCAGTTGAAGATTCATGAGAAGAACTATCCGGTTCATGACTTAGAGTTGGTAGCCATTATTCACGCATTGAAGATTTTGAAGCATTATCTGTATGGCGTGGCATGCGAGGTATTCACGGATCACAAAAGTCTTTAGTATTTGTTCAAGCAAAAGTAGTTGAATTTGGGGCAGAGGAGGTGGTTGGAGTTGTTGAAAGACTATAATATCACTATCTTATATTATTCGGGAAAGTCCAATGTGGTGGCCGATGCTTTGAGTAGGAAGTCAGCCAGTATGGGTAGTCTTGCTTATATTCCGGTCAGTGAGAGACCGCTTGCTGTAGATATTCAGACTTTGGCCAATCAGTTCATGAGGTAGAATGTTTCTGAGCCCAGCCGTGTGTTTGCTTGCACAGTCGCTCGTTCTTCGTTATTGGAGCGTATCCGTGAACGACAGTATGATGATCCCCATTTGTGTGTCCATAGAGACACGGTGTAGCGCGGAGGTGCCAAGCAGGTTACCTTAGATGATGATGGAGTTTTGAGATTGCAGGGTCGAGTTTGTGTGCCAAATGTGGATAGGCTTCAAGAGTTGATTTTAGAGGAGGCCATAGCTCCCGGTACTCTATTCATCCGGGCGCCGCAAAGATGTATTAAGATTTGCGGCAGCATTATTGGTGGCAGAGAATGAAGAAAGATATTGTTGCATTTGTGGCTCTGTGTTTGAATTGTCAACAGGTTAAGTACGAGAATCAGAGGCCCGGTGGTTCATTTCAAAAGATTGAGATTCCTGAGTGGAAGTGGGAGCGTATCACTATAGACTTTGTTGTTGGTCTCCCACGGAATCAGAGGAAGTTTGACGTAGTGTGGGTCATTGTTGATAGGCTGACCAAGTCAGCACATTTCATTCCTGTGGCAGTCTTTTATTCTTCCGAGAGGTTAGTTGAGATCTATATCCGGGAGATTGTTCGCCTTCATGGTGTGCCCGAGTCTATCATTTCGGACTGAGGCACACAGTTTACCTCATGCTTCTGGAGAGCATTTCAGCGAGAGTTGGGCACTCAGGTTGAGTTGAGCACAACATTTCATCCTCAGACGGACGGCCAGTCCGAGCGGACTATTCAGATTTTGGAGGATATGCTCCGAGCTTGTGTTATTGATTTTGGAGGCTCGTGGGATCTGTTTTTGCCTTTAGCAGAGTTTGCCTACAACAACAACTACCAGTCAAGTATCCAGATGGCTCCTTATAAGGCTTTATATGGTAGGCGGTGTCGGTCCCCGGTTAGATGGTTTGAGCCGGGAGAGGCTGAGTTGTTGGGTACGGATCTGGTTCAGGAGGCCTTAGACAAGGTCAAGATTATTCACGATAGGCTTCGTACAACTCAGTCCAGGAAAAGCGTTATGCCGCCCGCAAGGTTCGAGATTTGGCTTTTATGGTCGGTGAGTGGGTATTGCTTCGAGTGTCGCCGTGCAAGGCGTGATGAGATTTGGAAAGAAAGGCAAGCTTAGCCCTAGGTTCATTGGCCCATTTGAGATTCTTGATTGAGTGGGAGAGGTGGCTTATAGACTTGCATTGCCGCCGAGCTTATCAGCCGTGCATCCAGTGTTTCATGTTTCCATGCTACGGAATTATCACGACGATCCATCCCACGTGTTAGATTTCAGCACTGTCCAGTTGGACAAGGACTTGTCTTATGAGGAGGAGTCGGTAGCTATTCTAGACATGCAGGTTCGTCAGTTGAGATCTAAGAGTTTTCCTTCTGTTCGTGTTCAGTGGAGAGGTCAGCCTCCTGAGGCATTGACCTGGGAGTCCGAGTACGATATGTGGAGCCGTTATCCCCATCTTTTCCCTGACTCAGGTACTTCCTTCTTCTGTCCGTTCGAGGACGAACGACTGTTTTAGAGGTGGAGAATGTGATGACCCAAAAGGTCATCACTTGCTTTTAAATTGAATTTTGTATTCCGAGGCCTTGAAAACCTCATTTAGCATCACCTCGATTTGCGTGCGCATTTCGGGTGTATAGCCGGAAAGCCTAAATATGAAAATCTGTGAAAAATGATAAGTTTTGACTATAAAATAAATTAATTTGACTTCGATCAACGTTTTTGGTAAACGGACCCAGACCTGTGATTTGACGGTCTCGGAGGGTCCATAGGAAAATATGTGACTTGGACGTATGCCCGTAATCGAATTCCGAAATCCCAAGACCGAAAAATGAATTTTTAAAGAAAATTGTTTTCTGAAATTGTTTAAAGGATTTTGACATAAATTTTGATTAGAACATGTTGGTATCGGGCCCGTATTTTGGTTCCAGTGCGCGGTACATGACTTATATGTGGTTTAAGATAACCCTGTGAAGTTTGGTAAGAAACGGAATCCGTTTGACGTGATTCGGACCGTAAATGCAAAGTTTGATGCTTTAAGAAGTTTTGAAATATTTCATTGATTTTTGAGGTTTAATTCGTTGTTATTGAGGTTATTTTGGCGATTTGATCGCACGGATAAGTTCGTATGATGTTATTGAGTTAGTACGTATGTTTGGTTTTGAGCCCTGAGGGGTCGGGTGTGTTTCAGAAGGTTTTTGGAACTCAAAAGTTGCAGGTTTTTCCAGTTTTTGGTGTGCTGATACTTTCTTCTTTGCGTTCGCGGGAGGACCTTCGCGAACGCGACGTGTTATTGGTGCTGAAGGAAAATTCCTTCTACGGGTACGCGTAACCCAGGTCGCAAACACGAAGCATTGAGGGGTCTTCCCTTTGCGAACGTGAGCCTGGTATCGCGAACGTGAGGCTTATAGCTTGGGCAGGGGGAGGGGTACTATACCCTACGCGAACGCGACCACCTGGACGCGAACACGAAGGCTCGAGGAGTTACTTCTTCGTGAACTCGATCCCACTTACGCGAACCCGCAGGTCTCTCAGGCCTGACTCATCGCGAACACGATGAGCCTGCCGTGAACGCGAAGACCGTTTTCGCCCAGTTATTTTAAGTTTCAAAAACAGAACACATTACGAGATTTCCACAATTTTTTTATAAACTTTATATTCTCCACACCTCTTGGGCGATTTTTGAAGAACTTCTTCACCATAACCTCTTGGGTAAGTGTTGATACCCAATTTTTTTCTGTATTTTTATGTACAAAATACCTTTCACAATAACATATATATGCATATATAGGTATGTCCCAAGGTCCAATTATTTTTCCCTAATTTTTCAAGGATTTTAAAATCAATATACTACTCTATTTTATCAAGAAAAACCCAATAATTATCCCCAAAATTATCATTTTGGTGATTCATTTATTGGAGTCTCATGTTTACACTGAAATATGTCTAAGATATTTTTTATATATATTTTTACAAATTTAGTTGGTATTTTAAGGATAAAATTGCATAATTTCAATATTAGCCATTTTAGGTTTAAATTCGTCTCGTGTTTATAAAATAGGGAATTATATTTTTAAATTGTTAATTTTATATTATAAACCATTTTAGCCCTTTCAATTTCTTTTCAGAAATTCATTTACTATTTTTATAAATTAAATGGAAAAAGGGGCTATTTAACTTATAACCAGATTTGGCTTTATAATCTAGCCTAAATTACACCAGACCCCAACCCAAATTAAACCAGCCCAAAGACCCAATCCCAATCTACCCGACCCAAATCGGATTAAATCTTGGCCGTTGATCAAAATTGATAAATGGCCCAGATTCATTTTTACCAAATTAAACCCAAACGACCCCCCAAACCCCTCTCATTCCTCACTCAACCGACTCTCTTCTCTCTCTCTCTATATATCTCTAGTTCTCTCTAGAACATTCCCCCTTCCCCTCCGCTCCGACGAACCCCACTCGCCTTCTCTAGCCATCTCCTGGCCTGAATCCATGGTGGTCTAACCACCTACCAGCCTGCTATGGTTCCTACACGCTTGGTTACTAAAGACTCATGACTTGACCACGAAGAAGCTGGGTCCAGACCTTGTTTGATTCGAGCTCCATGGCTATCTCCGGCAAGCCATGTCTGTTCGAGCCTGGCCTTGACTCCTCCTGTTTAGATCAACGACGATCCAAGTCTTTCTCACTATTTGGGTTCCTCTGAAACCCTAGCTTTTGAGGTTCTTCTGATTTCCTTAGATCTGTTCTAGATCCATGTTTTCCCTAAAATTCTAAAACGATTTCTTTTAAAACTATGCTTTCAAAACTTTTATTTCTTCCGATCTAGGGTTTTTGAGTTATGTTTCTCTGATTTTCTTTTTTCTCTTGTATGTTTCTCTGATTTTCTTTTTCTTTGTGTGTTTCTTCCACTATGTTGCTTCTACTGTGTTCTTTGTGTGTTTCGTGTACCTTGTTTTCTCCTACTGTGTTCTTGTTAAGTTTTTTTTCACCATGTTCTTATTTGTTTCTTCTACTAGTTCTTTTATTGGTTTCGCATGTTGTTCTTTTACTATGCCTATCATGAGTTCCTACAACTAAAAGAGCATGTTAAAGGTCTCAATTCCTTTCTGAGACCTTTGAACCTGTTTCAATTAGTATCTTTTCCCTTAATCACTTGCCCTTTCGTCTCTGCACTCGGTTAATGGCAAGAACCCTAAATATGGGGGTTCATCCGAATTTTGAGACCCTTGGCTATGTGATTTGCTTGCTCTTCATCTTTGAACTTGTTTGATTTCAGAAAACCTAACTCATTTGGACCTATTTCGAGTTTTCTGAATTTGTTAACTGAGTCTTGAAATCTCTGTTTCTTTAAGCGATTTTGATTTTTCTACTAAAACTCTTCTAAGGTCCTTATACTGGACCCTTTGTATGCTATTTGATACTATCTCTTCTAACCTATGTGACTACCTACTGATTTTGCAATGGCATGACGTTTTCTTTGCTCTAAATTCAGCCTAGCATATTTCTGTGCTCTTTATATGTGCGGAGCTTCCCTCTAAAAATGGCTTTCAATTTTGATTGATTTCAGACTTCCCTTGTATAAGTTGATTGATTTCTTTCCTTATTTGTTGATTTCCTTGTTAGTTGATTTGAGTCGAAAACTTTCCTTAGCCCATTCATGAGCCAGTAATTTCAAACCTCTGACCCCTTGATTTACTGTATACTGATTGATCCTTACCTTATTTGTTTTAGCCGTGTATTTTAAAATTCTTCCCTTAATTAAAACTCCTATGTATTTACTCCTAATTGCCTACTTTGCACAAGATGTTCATTTGATTTCTTTCCTTAAATAGTTTTACCATTTGAATCTGAATTCCTTAAATAAAGAAAGTCTTGTATTGATTGATTTTTAATTGATAACCAGTTCCTTAATTGTTTTCTTACCTTATTTCTGTCTGTTTTTCAGACTATAAAATTCGACTCTTTCATTGACACAAAGACATCAATCCATCACTCGTAGTCTTTCTGAACTTATACTTACACTCAAAGTATTCTCTCTTGTTGCTTGAACTATGGCCTGTTTACAAGACCTACTGCGTGCTTTTCTCTATTTACTTCTTTGAAACTGGTATGTCCTGATTTAAGATCTCAACTTTACAACAATGTGTTTATTTATTACTTTTTGTATCCCTGTCTGCTTACTGCTTCTGTATAGTTCAACACTTGCTCTAGCATATTGATATCTTTCTGCCTACTCTATTAAGAATCCCAAACCCCTGGCCCCTATGTGTTTAAGCTATGGTTTGAGGCATGGCAATACTGCAAGTTATTTTCCATGAATCAAACTCGATCCCTTGGGATCCTAGCCTCTAAATAGTGTGTTCTGGTAGGTTTGTGAGTATGCTAGCATCCTCCATTGCTGAGCATGCTTGAAGCCTGCCTTTGCCTAAGAAATAGGCTCTTTACAATCTCCCTATTCCCCTATGTGTACTTATTTGTAGCTATTTCCCTCTCATTTTCCCTTTCAGAATTCTGTTTCTGCACTTGCACCCTCTCTTAGTCTTTAAGTTCTGCCCCCTCTTGTGAGCCTTGCCTTGGGACCCTTTAAGCTCCATCTGAACTTGGACACTTGAGGGCTGGCCCTTCCACGCTGCACTTGTCATAATCTGATAATAAATTTGGGTGTGAGCATTGCCCGGAGTCCCATTGAGGCTCTTAGGGAACTTTGACACATTCAAATGGGAGAAAGGCTTTGGATCATGATCTCTTGGAGTTGTTTTACCTCATATTTCAGACATGAAGTCTGAATTAGGCTCTCTTTTGGTTGTACTTTTATATTTTCTGATGTATTTTTTTTATTTTATTCCGGGCTGTAATAATGTATAATAAACTCTTGGGGATGGCTAGTGAAAAGGGACGGTAACTATGTATGCAAAGGGTAGATACCATGCCTATAGGTCATTCATTCTGCATTCTCACATAGATACTATGCCTACAGGTCATTCTAAATTCTATATTCTCACATAGATACCATGTCTATAGGTGTTTTGAATTCTGCACATTCAAATGCATATAGAAAGCATGCCTATAGGGGATTCTGAATGTCCATTTTCACATAGATATCATGATCATAGGATTACTACATTCGTATAGATATTATGCTCATAGTTTTAAACAAATGCTGCATCTAGATATCATGCTCATAGGTTTTTCTGCCAGCTAAATACCATATTTATAGGTTAAAACCAGTCTTATGCATTTAGATATCATGTCTATAAGGCTTATACATTTTTACCATGTCTACAAAAGGCTTAAAATCAACTACACATACAAAGCATGTCTATAGGAATTCCTAATCGAATCTGAATCGTTTCATTCACGTATAGAGCTAAAACCAGTAATAATAAGTACCATTAGTTGCAGAACTTATAACCTTCGTTAAAACTTGCCTTTTATTTTTGACTACCGTATTTAGTCTATTTTTTAGACCTTGTTATTTCATTGCTTTCTGAATTCAGTAGATGCCATGCCCATAGGATCCTTGTCCAACACTTAGGCAAGCCTTAGGGTAAAGTTATACACTGAATCTGTTCTATTAACTACAACCAGTAGACAGGACTGATTCGGGCTTCTTATATGAATTATGTAATAAATCAGTCTGCCTCAACCTTTAAGCCCTCTCATGTTAGTATTTAATCAGACCCTAAACTGTATGTGTAAGTCATGCTAATTACGTGCTTCTTTGTTTAAAGGAGGTGTATCTGAGCCCTTTTTGCTTGTTATGTGTTTTTCTCCAATTTGCTACACATGTTTTGTGTGTCGCCTTAGAATTTTGCCTTTGAAACTACAAATAAGCCTAATATCCCTCCCCTTTAGGATTAGTAGTCCTAAATACCTCCAGGATTGATAGGATTGGGACGGGTAATAGCATACAATAAGTAAAACGAGACCATTCCACGCTTTAATACCTTAACGGGGTGGGAGGGGTAGATATGGATATGATGACCATGCGATAATGTCACGTGTAGCCCCTCATTGAGGAGTGATTATCGGGCATTGTGTGGGGTGATCCATATTATTAATAAATCTAGGACCCCCTTTCCCTTTGTTTCTTCTAAAGATTTCAAACTATGTCTTTAAGGAAAATCAACTTTCTTTTAGTTTTTTCCAACTTTGTTTATTTGTCAACCATTATGTGAAAATCCCCTCTTATTTGAAGTTTCATTTGCTTACATGTTATTTGCACCTAAAGTCACAACAATAGTCTGGCCGGGAACCACACTAGTGGATCTTGAGGGGTGCCTAACACCTTCCCCTTAGGATAATTTCAAGCCCTCCCAATCTCTAGCTACTCAAATCAAACCCTCTTGGTGTCCTAATGCACCTTAATCATTAGGTGGTGACTCTTCAATTCAAACCCAAATTCCCAAAAGGGAATGAGTTGTCCTCCCAAATGTCATAAACCCGATTTCGTGAGAAAAAAGGGGCGCGACAGCGTGGCGACTCTACTGGGGATCTTTTACGCTTTTACTATTTCAGACTATTAGTGTGGCTTGACATTTTCTTTATATGTCTTTATTTGTTTAATACCTTTATGCATTCAATTCTCCCTTTCAACTACAAAACTAACTTGTCTTTTGTTTCTTTCCTTTATTTCTTTTACTGCTTTCCTTTACTTCTTTTCTTTATTACTGCTTTAAATTATGAAGAACTGTTGTATTTACTGGTTTCTCAACATGCAAATACATGACAACCTGCATTAGTTATTGCATAAACATGGTTTCGCCATCACATTCCACTCATGCCAAACAAAATACCATAGCAACGCTTATAATGAGTGGTTGCGCTATTCCGATGTTATCATCCCCTAAATTCGGTAAAGGCATATTTGCGGTAAAACCAGTCGATCAACGGTGTAGTCGATGATTCCGCGCCTTTCCCTCTTGAGTTGTCCGCTCATGGTCAAACCTAGCCGAGACAGTTATGTTGTCCTCATAATGGCTCTTTAAGATAGCCTTGTCCAAAGTCCACTAGGTTTCCCTAAAACCCAAACGAACACTATGTTGATACCCAATTTTTTCCTACGTATTTTTATATACAAAATGCTTTTAAAAATAGTATATACATACATATATAAGCATGCCCAAGAGTTTTGGTATTTCTTCCTAATTTTTAAGATTTTAAAATCAATTTATTGTCTATTATTAGCAGTACAAAATCCAATAATTACTTCCAAAATCATCAATTTTGATGAATAATTTATTTTATTCCCATATTTATACTAAAATATAGTTAATGTGATTTTTGTATATTTTTACAAATTTATTTGGTTTAAAAGAATAAATTGCATATAATTGCAATTATAGCCTATTTTAAGATTAATAGCATTTTATAATTGTAAAATTGGGTCCAATATTTTTAAATAAATATTTATATACTATTAATTGTTTTAGTACTTTTAATTAGCTTTTTAAAATCATATTAACTTTTTTTATAAAATAAAAAGGGAAATTGGTTATTTAATATTTAGCCCCATTTTTATTTCAATAACAACTCCATTACATTTCAATTGTAGCCCTTAATTTGACTCAATTAAACCAGCCCAATTTATTTTGGACCCAACCCATGACCCAATTCCAAATGACCCACCCGATTCCTACTATTGATCCAGGCCGTTGATCATTTTGATCAACGGCCATAAATCACCCTTACCTTTTTTAACCCCAAACGACTACCCTAATCCCTCATTTCCCATCTCTCAGCCACCTTTGAAACCTCTCGTATCTCAAACTCTCTCAAACTCTCCGAAACCTTAGCCTCCTTCTACCCCTCTTCAACCACCACTCCACCGGAATCCATGGTTTCTCAGGCCATGGATGGTTGGTACTCACTCCCCTCCATCAGTAAACCATGGTTGTTCGAAGCTTCGAGACCTGACATCGATGGTTCTCCTTCAGATCCTTCTCGGATCTGTAGATCTATAGCTTCTCCGGCTATTACTCCGGCATATTCAAGCACTATGAGCCTTTTCGACTCAGGATCTGACTTTCCTCAAGATCTTTCTCATTTCTAGAGTTTTCTCTGAAACCCTAAGCTGTCCGAGGTTCTTTACTTGCTTATTTTCTTAGGTCTGGAAAATGTCTGTGACTTATTGAACTTTGTAAAGGTTTTCCCCAAATTCTCTTTTCAAAAATTTTTAATTTCGATTTAGGGTTTCTGAAAGGTTTTTCAAAAGCATCTTTCTGATTCGTTTTGTTCTTTCTTTATGTGTGTTTGTCTGTGTTATGCTCGTATGACTTCTTTTACTACGCATGTACTATTCTTTTACTTCCTTTTTCTACTATACACGTTACTCCTGTACTCATATGTTAATCCGTGTTATGTTTTCCTTACTCTTCTACTATATGTGTTTACTGTGAGTTCTTTAATTTTGTTCACTTTATTTAGATCTGTTTGTGTTCTTGCTAAGCATATTTCACCTGCTTTTGTTTAAGCTCGTATCATCTCTTTCTTCTGAATTTGCTTAGACTCCGAGTTTTCTCAAACATGTTCTCATGACCTTGAATCAGTTCTTTCTATCATGTATGTTTGTTTCTCATAAAGTCTTTGGAAGAGACTTCTGAACCTCTTTCAATGACCTGCTCTCTCACCTCTATGTCTGACTCAATTCGATACCCTAGGATTTGGGGGTTTCTTTGGCAAGTGATATTAATTGGCTTTCAGACTCACTATGAGTCTGTAACTGAACTCGATTTCCTTTTGTTTGTAACTCTAAGGCTTTCAATGTTAGACACTTCCTCTGAGTAACCTGACGATTCCTTTCGTTTCATTGGTATGCTTTATATATGTGAAATTTCTCTTTCAAAAGGTTTTTACCAACTGATTGATTGATTCTGAAATCCTTTTAATAAGGCTGATGAATTGTCACTAATTTTTCTTCGATTGAACCTCCTTTACCTTTTTTGACTTGGTTCATTCGAATTGAACTTGTAATTTTGGTTTCATGGCTGTTTGATTGTTTCCCTTGCCATATTTGGCACAAACAGTGTACCATTGATGGTTTTCCTTAAATAACTTCTATGTATTTACCCTTTTTGTGCTACTTTGAAAGGTTTTAACTAAAATTTATTTCCTTAACTGGCTTTTACCCGTTGGAATCAGAATCCTTATCCAAAGGGAGATCGATTTCAATGATATTTCCTTGCCTTTCTTACTTGTTTCTCTGCACTATAAAAAGAACTACCCTTCTGCACTTTTAAAAGCACTTCGAGTTCAATACCTCGAACTTTTAGATCAATACTTTCAACTTACTTACACACTTTATTGCATTGAGTTCAATACTCTTACAACATTCTGCTCTTTTCTGGGATCTCTTGGAACTTTTGCTTGCAACTTGGCTTTTTCAAGACTACTTTTACTTGTTTGTTTTCCCTGAAACTAGTATGTTCTAATTTAGCTTTCCTGCCTCACCCCTATGTGTTTATTTACAATTTTCTGCAATCCTGTTTACTTTGTTGTTCATGATTAATGTTAACTATGTGTGTTTTTTCCTTGCATCTATTTTCTGCTATGAATCCCTACCCCGATACCCTTCTATGTGTTTGAGTTAAGGTTCCTAGCCTGGCAGTATCCAAATTACTACCCAGGTCCAAACCTAATCCTCAATGGATCCTAACTCCCAATTTTGGTTGACAGGCTGGTCAGGGGTGTGCCAGCACTCTTAAATTGCTGGGGCATGACCACCAGCCTGCCATGGCCTTCCCTAATCCCCCTCTATGCACACACACTTACTCTTAGATTCTAAGTTCTGTCCCCCTCTTATGAGCCATGCTTTGGGACCCTGAGTTCCCCCTGAACTTGGACATTTGAGGGATGACACTTCCACATTGCACTATAATCTAATTCTGCAATGTTTTTGGGGTGTAGGCACTGCTTTGAGTCCCTTTGAGACTCTCGGAAACTTTGACACATCCCAAATAAGAGAAAGGCTTTTTGGAAAATGGATCCTGGAAGTTGGTTTATCTCATATTGTTAGACCTTGAGTCTGAATTAGGTTGTTTGGTTGTAGCTGGAAGTTCTGATGTACTTTTTTTTTGATTCATTCGGGTCTGTAATAATTTGTAATAACTATGGGGTTGTAGTGAAAATGGGGAGGGTCATTTATGCATGCATATGGGTAGACAACATGCTCATAGGGATTACTATTTACAAATTCTGCATTTATGCAGTACTCTGGCCTATAAGTCGTCTCATTATTACATTAGAAACCATACTTATAAGTTTCTGCATATAGAAATCATGTATAAGTTTCTGCACTTAGGCATTTAGAAATCCTGCCTATAAGTTATGCATTACACGTAGAAACCATGCCTATAAGTTTCTGCATATAGAAATCATGACTATAGTTTTGTTTCTGCATTTCTGCATATTCATCTGTCGTTAGGAAAACAATCATAGGTTTAATAATAATCAACTTCATTCTAGATACCATGCCTATAGGGCTTCTGCACTTACATAATCGTTTTAAAATCAATAACGCTTAGAAATCATGCCTGTAGGAGCAGCCGTCTGAATCTGATTCGTCTATTTTATCTATAAGTCTAAAATCAGTAGTAATGTTTGTTTAATATCTGCAAAATTTAATTGGTTCTAAAATCAGTAACCTTTCTTTAAAATCAGTATACTTCCACCTAGGTAAGCAGTATGTAATTGTTTAACTGTGTCAGTTTTAATAAATTGCAACAAAACAAGGCCTAATTCGAACTCCTCATCTGAGAAATATGTGATGAAGCAGCATGTCCTAACGCTTTAAATTTAATTCAGACTACAACTAGTATTTGAAGTCATGCTAAATAATTTGCTTCTTTAAGTGAGGAGGCCTGTTTGAGCCCTTAAATTGCTATTTGTTTCCCCCTACCTGCTTATGTGTTTTGTTTGTCGCATTAGAATTTTGTCCTTTTAAAACTCTGAAAAGCCCCAACCTCCCTCCCTTTAGGACTAGTAGTCCCAAATGCCTCCAGGACTGATAGGATCAGGACGGGTAATAGCATGCAATAAGTAATGACACTATTTCGTGTTTAATACCTTAACGGGGTGGGAAAGAGTAGATATGGACATGATGATCGGTGCGCTAATACCACATGCGACCCCTCTTCTGAGGAGTGATTGCCGGGTATTGCATTGATGTGATCCATATTATTTGTAAACCTAGGAACCCTTCCTCTTTACTTGTTATCCCTTTTTTAACTGTCCAGACTATTTGCTTAAGATTTCTATATTCTTTATCTTTCTTCAAACTTTCAATTCACTTGCAACATTATGTGTAAATACCCTTCTATTTGAGACCTTTATTTGCTTACTTGTTAGTTAAAGTCACAATTATAACATGGTCGGGAACCACACTAGTGGATCTTGGGGGGTGCCTAACACCTTCCCCTCGAGATAATTTCTAGCCCTTACCCGAACTCTGATTTTCCAACTCGAACTCTTATTTAGTTTCCTAATGCACTTTAATCATTAGGTGGCAACTCTTCAACCCAAAAAACCCAATTCCTAAGAGGGAACGAGTTGTCCTCTCAAATGTCATGAACCTGATTTCGCTTTTAGAAAAAGGGGGCGCGACAACATGGTGACTCTACTGGAGAGTTCTTTAGGCTTTTACCATTTCATGTTACTTGTGACTTCACTACTTCTTTATTACCTTTATTTAATGTCTTTACATCTTTTCTGCTATGAAACTGACTTGGCTCTTTGTTTCTTTTCCTTAATGCTTTCTTTTACCGCTTTCCTTCAATGCCGTTGTAATTATGAGCAATTATTGTAATCATTACTTTATGAACGTGCAAATACGTGACAACTTGTTTCATTCTTGTAATTGCATATTCAACATAATATTCCACTTGTGCCAAACAAAATACCATAGCAACGCTTATAATGAGTGGTTGCACCCTTCCAATATTATCACCCCCTAAATTTGGCAAAGGCGTATTTGTGGTAAAACCAGTCGATCAGCGGTGCAGTCGACGGTTCCGTGCCTTTCCCTCTTGAGTTGTCCGCTCAAGGGTACCAGTCTAATACCTATAGAAACCTTACTCTGTTCAATTGCATGCATCAATGTCAAACCTACCTGAGTCAGCTATGCTGTCCGCATAATGACTCTTTAAGATAGCCTTGTCCAAAGTCCACTGGGTTTCCTTGGAACCCAAACGAACATTACCATGTCTGTGCATTTATTTGGAGAACTAAATGCTGCTTATGCCAATTATTGATATTTAAATAGTCGAGTCTGGCGGGGGTAAGAGTCTAACACTTTATTTTGCAGAAAATGAGGCACGAAGTCCCCAGATATTTGCTAAGTTGGTGGGAAGACCTTCACTCCAGTGATCAGACCCTCGTCCGCAAATATTTGGGAAATTTGCCTTCTCTTTTGGAGATCCAACCCGACAACAAAATCATAGAGGCTGCAACTCTATTATGGGATGGCGATAGATTGGTGTTTCGCTTTGGGGACCTTGAGATGACACCTCTACTCGAGGAAATAGGAGGATTAGCTAGTATTCCATGGGAGACTCCGGGTTTACTTATGCCGGAAAATCGCAAGGGTAGGGGCTTTCTCAAAATGATGGGACTAAAGAAGAACACAGACTTGACCTGTTTGAAGGATTCCTACATTCCTTTCGCTATCTGTACGAAAGGTACGACTATAGCAAGTCCTACCGCACTTACCCAGATGAATTCGCCCTCACATCATTAGGGCATATCCACAGAAGAGTCTTCGTCTTTATTTTCTGCTTTTTGGGGATGATAGTATTTCCTATGAAGAAGTCTAGGATCCATAACAGACTGGCCATGGTCACCAAGACTTTGATGGAAGGAATTGGCGGGCAACCTTTTAGCATAGTACCTATGATCGTTGCGGAGATATACCGAGCCCTGAAAAACTGTCAACGAGGGGCCAAACACTTTGAGGGTTGTACCTTACAGCTCCAACTCTGGTTCATGGAGCACCTCCAAAAGGGTGAATATCGGCAAGAGATTTTGCGCAGAGACTGGGATGATCATATCGCCTTCCATTAGCCAAGGCGAATGAACTATATGCCTAACATGTTTGCCCAACCAAAAGATGCTAAAGGGTGGGTAGAGTTGTTCAGAAATCTGAAAGAGGACCAAGTGCAATAAATGTTCGAATGGTTCCCTACTGAAAAGTTCATTGTCCGATCTCGGGATGCACCGTTTCATATACTCATTGGTCTAAGAGGAACTTATCCTTATGTCCCTTTCCGAGTCATGGGGCAGGCAGGAAGGAAACAGGTTATACCAAGGGTCGACAAAATAAGTCACTTTAGGGACGACTTTCAAGATGACGATAGTCCATACAAGTGTCAAGCTCAGCATATGTGGCACTGCAAAATCATCCTGGGAAAGGATTCCATAAAACCAGATAGGTACCATGCTGGTTATACTCCATACTATCCAAGTTGGATGGAAGATGATCATAGTGGGTTAGGACAACCCAGGCTTGTTCAAGGTCACAGAATCATCGACGAAAAGGCTGAAGTACAGGTTAAGTACAACCAATTGCGCAAGAGGTGAAAGTGAGCACCGGGGAATTCAGGAAGCCCATCAAAAGCTGATTGAAGAATGGAAAGACATGGCTGTCAGCGCCAACAAGCGGCTGGGATATTTGGAGCGGGGTTTAGTGGAGCTAGAAAGGAATTTCATCCAGAGGATCGAAAACTGCCAGAATGCTGAGGGAAACGAAGGAAGACACCTGGCTAGAGCCTACTTGCTGCTAGGACTGCATGAGCTGGTGAAGCTGTTCAATAGAGCTAAAGATTCCGAGTATGGGGAAGGTCCTTCTGGGACCAAGTAGTTAGGATCTTTTCATTTTAATGTAATAAGGCCAATGACCATCAGTGACATTTTATTTTTTGCTATTTTTAGTGTTGTTTTGGGATTCGTCTTATTTTATCAATAAAATGAGGCATTTAGCATTATAAATTCTCCAAATCAACTTGTCGCTAGGCCTACCTCGGGCATAACGAGGCTCCCAAATTAGGAAACGAATTATATTCTCACACTATGTGTTTAAATATCACAACTTCTTTTTCTTACAACCCGCACTAACTTGCTACCTTTGTTTTTATTTTTTTGTTTGTTTTATTCCCCTCCCTAAAGGTTAGTTCGTGCACTCTGGCATCACCATCATACTCCACAAGATCTAAGGGCCCTCTGCCTCCTCTTCCTCCGAGTCCTATCAGAAACAAGAACAAGGGAAAAATGGAAGATTTGAGCAATATCAGAAAGGAGAACTCAGTTGAAAGGGTAGAGGTTCCTCAAGGTATTCAGGTTTCCAAGGAAAGTGCCTCCCAGCTCAAGCAAAAGTTGTTGAAATTTCAGGAAGAACTGGACCAAGTTCGGAACTTGGCAAGTTTGTTGTTTTCCCTCACCACCCTAGATGTCAACTTTCCCAACACTCAAAACCTCACACCTCCCTAAAACATCCCGAAACCACGAAACCAACCCGCTCCCCATCACCACTGCAACACATGCCACACTTAAAACAACACCCCACTGCTCATCCCTGAACCACTAAACTCAACAAATGATCATCTCCACAACACACCCATCTATGTGGAAACCATACCACACTATACTCAACCTATTTCAAGCACACCTGAGTTGATGACAAAGACTCTCTTATCAGGAATCTGGCCGTAGAACTTAAGAAGCTGACTAGCCGAGTTTAGGCCTTTCGGGTGTTGAAGGAAACAAGTGGATCGAAGGATTGAATTACGAAGACCTTTGCATTCAGCCAGATGTCGAACTGCCCGAGGGGTACAAACCTCCCATGTTTGAGATGTTTGATGGCACAGGGGATCCTAGAGTCCATTTGAGGACCTACTGCGACAAGCTGGTCGGAGTAGGGAAGGATGAAAAGATTCACATGAAGCTCTTTATGAGAAGCCTGAAAGGGGATGCTTTATCTTGGTACTTTAGCCAAGACCCGAAGAAGTGGTCGAATTGGGTAAGTATGGCGTCCGATTTAATGGACAGATTCAGATTCAACACGGAGAATGCACCAGATGTGTTCTACATCCAGAACTTAAAGAAGAAACCTACGGAGACATCCGCAAGTATGCTACTCATTGGAGATCAGAAGCTGCTAAGGTCAGGCCGGCTTTAGAAGAAGAACAAATGAATAGGTTTTTCGTCCGGGCTCAATACCCACAATATTATGAGAGGTTGATGTTGATTGAAGGCCAGAAATTTTCCGACATCATTAAGTTAGGGGAAAGGATCGAGGAAGGTATTAAAAGTGGTATGGTCACAAACTTTGAAGTATTACAGGCCACTAACAAGGCTTTACAGTCTGGTGGCACGTCCAAGAAAAGGGATGTGAGTGCCGTGATGGTTGCACAGAGAACAAAGTCCCCAATCAAATACCAAACCTACCCATTACCTCCACTCACATATCAGCCTACCCCAAATTACCAAGCACCCTTGCCCTCTTACCAAGCTCCACCGCCTACTTACCAATCATCTCCACCTCCCACATATCAGCCCACTTCGCCCAGATACTCTCAACCCACACCTGTCTACCAAGCCTACAACACACAACAAGCCCACTATCAATCACCTCCCCCTTGCCAAAATTTCCCTAGACCCCGACCAAACTTCGACCACAGACCACCCAAACAGTGTACCGCCATTGCTGAACCTATCGACCAGCTGTATGAAAGGCTCAAAGCTGCTGGTTACGTCACCCCTATCCCTGCCATAAACCCCGAAAACCCCTCCCAATGGGTCAACCCAAACAAAACCTGTGCATACCATTCCGACATGAAGGGGCATACCATTGATGAGTGCCGCTCTCTGAAGGATAAGATCCAAGCTTTAATTGACAACAAGATCATTGTGGCAAAGGAGCCTACTTCGAATGTCCGTAACAACCCTCTACTAGACCACAAGGGTGAAGGTGTTCACATAATTGATATAGAAGACGATTGGGACCCCAAAGGGTCGATTGGATTGATCGCTGAAGGTGACGAGCCAAAGAAACCAACAGTCACCCTTAACCTGATTGTGGTC
Source organism: Nicotiana tabacum (assembly GCF_000715075.1). Taxonomy (NCBI): domain Eukaryota; kingdom Viridiplantae; phylum Streptophyta; class Magnoliopsida; order Solanales; family Solanaceae; genus Nicotiana; species Nicotiana tabacum. The sequence continues at coordinate 99,214,467 of NC_134097.1, read as the reverse complement.
CAGATGCAACTTTCTGGAGACGCCAAAGTGAACATGTCCATACCACTTGGGTTCGAAGCACCTTCTTCTGCAAAGATGCTAGGGCCTATTGAGGTCGAGTTTGGGTCCCCAAAGGCACCTGTACCATTTGAGGTTGCTGTATTACCTCCCAAAGCAAGGGTGCCCATTCCGCTGGCCATGATAGTCGTAACACCATTCTACCCAAAGGCCATACCGTGGGATTACACCACCGAGGCGAGAAGGAAAGGGAAAACCAAATCTAAAGAAGCAATTGTAGCATAGGGTATGACAAGAAGCGGTAGGGTTTATACTTCAGAACATCTAGCTGAGTCTAGTAAGCTGGCCTCTGGATGACCAACCGTCATTGAAGCTGGGCCTGATGATCTCTGGAGGAAGATACAAGCCAAAGAGTATTCGGTCGTTGATCAGTTGAACAAAATGCCAGCCCAGATCTCTAACTTGACTCTGCTACAAAGCTCTGACGCACATAAGAATGCCTTATTGAAGGTGCTGAGCGAGGCATATGTGCCCAGCAACATAACTGGAGGAGAAATGACAAACATGGTAGGGCAAGTATTGGAGAGTCACAAAATCACTTTCCATGAAGATGAGCTGCCACCTGAAGGGCTAAGCCACAATAAGGCATTGCACATCACTAAGCAGTGAAAAGATTATTTCATCACCAAAATCCTGATTGACGGAGGGTCCAGCCTCAATATTTGTCCATTGGTGACTCTCAGAACATTGGGAAAGAGCCTGAATGAGATCAAGGATGGAGCCATCAATATCAAAGCTTTCGATGGATCCCAAAGGTCCACTATTTGGGAAATCAGTTTGTGTTTGCAAATGGGACTGACTTGGTTCGACGTTGATTTTCAAGTGATAGACGTCCTAGCATCTTACAACTTGCTATTGGGACGACACTGGATCCATGCCGTTGGGGCCATATCATCAACCCTACATCAAGTAGTGAAATTCGAGTGGAATCACCAAGAGGTAATTATTCCCGGTGACGGTAGCAATCCCATATACAGTCGCCAGACCATCCTAGCAATCAGAGGAAGAAGGAATATAGGCGAAGAAACCTACCATCACATTGAGCGAGTCAACGCCGTGGACAAGGATAAATGGTGGGATAACAAAATTGAAAGTATACTGAATTGGTGTGGATATGAACCTGGCAAGGGACTTGGCAAGAATCTCCAAGGAATCGCTAAGCCTATGAAGTTGAAAAAACATGGTACCACTTTCGGTTTGGGATATAAATACACTTGGGAGGAGTTCAACCACTGGTCGCCACCATGGCGCAGTCTCTACTACCCGCTGGAGCATCCAATACCTCGCTTAGAGAAGACTTCTAGCCAGCCGGTGTCATGTATGGGTCGGAAGAAGAGGAAGCACTGGTGGAGATAAGGAATTTGTTTTTGGAAGATGATAATATGGACTGTTGTGTCATTTTCGAGGAGGAGGGGGAGGAAGCCCCTTCTATACAAGCTGTGAGCCGAGGAGCACGCCTCAACAATTGGACCATCAGAACCACCAGGGCCCGGAAAGCTTCGGGGTAGCAAGGCTGAACAAAGTACCATGCATTATCTTTATTTTTTGCTAGTTGACTTTCTTTCCGCATTTTTAATATTGAAATAAGAGCTCCAATGTTCAAAACAATTATGAAATTTATCAAAGCATTTCAGTTTCTTATAAATCTTGCTCTTATTACTTTTTATCATTTACTTTATTTACACATCATTACTATTACTTATCTTGATAAACTGACGATTGTGACATGCAACTAGGCAACACAACAAACGGATATAGACTCAGAAGAAGATGATATACCTGAAGAGGTTGTTAAAGAGGTTGAGGATTTTGAGAACAGACCTAAGTCTAACCTAGACGAAACTGAGATTGTAAACCTGGGAGATGCAGAAAAAGTCAAAGAAACGCGCATCAATGTTCATCTGTCACCATCAGAAAAGAAAGAGTACACGGAATTTCTAAGGGAATATGATGACATATTCGCCTGGTGTTATGATGACATGACTGGTCTCAGTACATCTATTGTAGCTCACAAATTGCCAACCAATCTGATATGTCCACCAGTAAAATAGAAGCTCAGGAAGTTCAAACCCGACATGAGTTTGAAAATCAAGGAAGAAGTCACCAAGCAAGTCAAAGCCAAGGTTCTCAGGGTAGTAGAGTATCCAACATGGTTAGCCAATATTGTGCTAGTGCCGAAGAAGGACGGGAAGGTTAGAGTCTGTGTCAACTACCGGGATCTCAACCGGGCTAGTCCGAAAGACGACTTCCCCTTGCCGAACATATACATTCTAATTGACAACTGCGCCAAGCATGAACTGTAGTCGTTCGTTGATTGTTTTGCTGGGTATCATCAAATATGGATGGATGAGGAAGACATAGAGAAAATGGCTTTCATTACGCCGTGGGGGATGTATTGTTACAAGATGATGCCGTTTGAGTTAAAGAATGCTGGGGCCACCTACAAGAGGGCCATGACTACTATTTCCATGACATGATACACATAGAGATCGAGGTGTATGTAGACGACGTAATCATCAAATCCAAGAGAGACACTACCCACATGGAAGATCTGAGGAAGTTCTTCAACAGACTAAGAAGGTACAACTTGAAGCTTAATCCCGCCAAGTGTGCATTTGGGGTTCCTGCCAGAAAACTACTTGGGTTCATTGTGAGTCACCGAGGAATAGAACTGGATCCGTCAAAGGTCAAAGCCATCCAAGAATTGCCACCGCCGATTAACAAGAAAGAGGTTATGAGTTTCTTGGGAAGACTTAACTATATTAGCCGGTTCATAGTTCAATCTACTATCATTTGTGAGCCAATCTTTAAGATGTTGAAGAAGGACGCCGCTACCAAATGGACTGATAATTGTCAAGCCTTTGACAGAATCAAGGAATACCTGTCAACACCGCTAGTTTTGGTCCCAACCGAGCCAGGTAGGCCTCTATTACTCTACCTTGCAGTACTGGATGGGGCTTTCGGTTGTGTCCTGGGGCAGCATGATGAAACGGGAAGAAAGGAGCAGGCCATCTATTATCTCAGCAAGAAGTTCACCCCGCACGAGGCCCGGTATTCTCTATAGGAACTCACCTGTTGTGATCTGACTTGGGTAGGTCAGAAGTTGAGGCACTATTTCTGTGCCTGTCACACCTCCTTTTTACCTACACCCCCGGAAGGGTATAAGTAAAGGAGTTTTTCCAATTAAAGGACAATCGAAATGGGATTATATTTATTAAAGGATTCAGAGTCGCCACTTGGGAGATTTATGGTGTCCCAAGTCACCAGTTTAATCCCGAATCGAGGAAAAGTTTGACTCTGTTTAACAGTCCGCGAACCAGAAATCCGATTAAGGAATTCTGTGAACCCGGGAGAAGGTGTTAGGCATTCCTGAGTTCCGTGGTTCTAGCACGGTCGCTCAACAATTATATCCGGCTTAATTATCTGATTCTAAATAATTATGAACCTATGTGCAAACTTAACTTTTTAACCGCTTTTATTTAATTAATTAAAGAGGATTGCAACGTTATTAAAACACGCCTCAAACCATGTCACATAAATGCACCCGTGGTTTTGACATATTTTAACATCGTTGAGATTTGGATTTGGGTCACATAAATGCGCACCCGAGTTTAGGAAGGTAAGTTATTAAAATAACGCACCTAAAGAAACTACGCGTTTGCAACTTTGCGAGGGCCATGAAAAATTCGCTAAACGGCGCGCCTCGATTTATAAGGATTGTCTTAAACTGAATCAAGCTAAAGAAGTTCATATTTAAAACTAATTTGATGTTTCAATAAGGCTATTAATTACACACATGCTTAAGGTGATACACTAGGCGTTATCCAACTCTATATAGATAATGAAAATTTCTGAAACTATAATAACTTAAAATGAGGTAAAGCTATAAGACCAAAACAGATAATAACTCCATCTTAGTACATCTCTTTTAGTCAGCCAGAGATGGCCTAGAGACTCACGATTTCCCAGTTGCTTCAGGGGTCAGTTTTGACCAAAATTTCGTTTTCTCCACAAGACAGGATTGAGCAACTTTCGACTTCCTTCTTTGGAGTACTAATCGTGGCAGTGTTTCTTAAATGAGATGACAAACAAACAATTTCGATTACATTCCCATTATTCATAATGTTTCCCAAGTAAGACCACAATTCCATGGAATCAAAATGACAGATGTACGCCTACTCCAATTAAAAGAAATGAACTGGCATGCTGGAAAATTCAACAATAGGTTACTGTTAATAGTATATAAAGATAACATCACAAACAAAAGAGCTTCTAATGAAAAATTAACCCGAGCATGATGATGAGAAAGGTCACTGATCAGCAAAGTTCACTTAAGTCAAATTATCTGCTGACCAGCGAATCTGTTGGGGTGAGGAACATACAGGAGTGTGAGGATAAACAGCTCAAAGCTGTTCAGCAAATGGCTGAAGAAAAACATATCTTGCACAACTAGCAATCAAAGTTAAAACCTCAATTAGATACTAAACTATCCAACAACCAAACCAATGAGAGCCAAGAGTGCAGAATTTACACCCAAAAGACTGCGCATCTGCTGCTCAAACAACGCAAAACAGGGCAGATTTTCAGCAGGGATAACAGTTTGGACTAATGTCCAAAATGCTGCACGTTATCAGCTTGAATTACCTGATTAATCGACCTCTTCAGCAGCTTGAAAGAGCAGAATTCTTATAGCAGGAACAAAGCAGATAAATTTTCAATTTTCGAGCAAGAGCAAAATAAACAGAGCAAAACTGAACATATACAATTCGGAAAACAATTTATCTTCAACACCACTTTAGACCATGATCCAATAAGAATGAATCGTCGAGCAGCACACCAAATTCACAAGTTCTTGTAAGCAACAGAGAATCCTACTGCTCGTACCATTTAACATGAAGAAACCAAGAAAAACCAACACGGGTCTAACTCAATACAACACGAACCAATGCAGCTTTGCGCCGAGTTTTAAGACTCGATGAATTAAGACTAAAGTAGAAACGAGAAGCTATTTTCCAATTCCCAGAACTTCAAGGTTGAGCTCAACTCACACAACTGGACCTCAGCCTCTAGTTTTAAGTCCAAACAATGTCAAACAAACAGACACGAACCAAGTTCTCAACCACAACACATCGAAGAAAATCGACATAGCTCAACAGACTTTACACACCCACACAAAAAAAAATCTCAGCTAGTCACAAATCAATAAGACACTAAACTCGAATTCACTGATTCGATCCCACAAAAACTTAAATGACAACAACAAAGAGATGCAAACTCAGAAATTCCATAGCTCAAGAACAGTTAAAACCATATATGTGAGAAAGAAAACCAAACCTGAAGTTACAAACTTCTTTTAACAATTACATCCTTAATAATACACCTCTTGCCTTCGAATACTAGCGAAGTTCAGCAGCAAATCAACAGAACAACTATAGAAATCCAAGCCCGAACTTCAACTTTTATCTCCTTGAAACTCAAATCCGGATTCAGAAAAATAGAAAAATTTGTACCTATACTTCTTTTAAACCTTGAAAGGACTCCTCAAAGAAGAATATCAACCCTGAAAACCATCAGTTCAATAACCTTTTTAACCTTTTTTTCAGAAAATTCTTTTTTGAGTCCCCTTTCACAAAATCGGATAAGGCTTCTTTTGAAGACCAATCCTTGATGAATGTGGGGCTCGGATTGAGTGAAATCAATCCAGCGCCTCACACTCATCCAGCATCTCGTCTCTAGAGCCTTCCAATAGTGCGATAAAACTCGAATTCGAGCGAGTGAGAGTACAGGGGAATCTTTGGTGTCAGAAACCGTTAAAAATGGTGATGAAGAGAGAGGGGGAATGCGTGAGGCGATATTTGGGATTCACTCTCCCGAATCTGGACTGAATTTGGGGCTTGGTTCGAGTGATTTTGGAGAAGAAGAACAGTAGGCATCGGTTTGGGACTTAGGGCTTGTCCGCTTGTTTCATTTGGGTATAACCCATTATTTGGGGAGCGGGTCGGGTTGCAGAAGGGTTGGCCGAGAGGGTTTGGCGTAGTTGGGCTGGGGTGAAGGAATTTAATTTGGGCTTGGACAAGAAAATTGGAGATGGGTCCAATTGGTATTGCTCTTCCTTTTATTTTCACATATTTTCAATTTTTCCAAAAGTTCTCTTTGTTTTTTCTTTCAAGATTAAATAAAAATCTAAATTAATTCGTAGAACTTAATTCACCTAACAAACACTAATTAAACCTAAATGATAATTGTCACAATTAAAAAAAACAAATTAAAAGGAAAGCTACTTAAAATCAAAGTTAAATTTAAAATGCAAATTAAACTATTTTTGTGTAATTTTCCTTTTATAAACAACCTAATTGCTTAATTAGCCCTAAAATATTAAATTAAATCCTAAATGCAAACATACATATATTTTTGTATTTTTCATTAATTAAAATTCACAGACAAAAAAATGCAAACAATTAACAGAAATGCTACAAAAATCTACGAAATTTGCAAATAATGAAAGAAATTATTTTGTTTTGAATTTGTGGGAGTAATTCATATAGGGAAAAAATCACGTGCTCACAGCTGCCCCTCTTTGCCCGGAAACACGAAGAGTTTTCGTGCAAAGATAAAGTGAGCGGATACGAGCGATTTTTGCCCGTCTGAACACTCTGTGGGAAGCATTTTTGAAAGAGTTGACCGCACCCTGCTTCTGAGGTTGCCTACATATCCTCGGCTAAAAGGAATCAGGTCGGTGTAGTTCAGGAATGTCTGGTAGCTGGGACTACCATGAAGCTGGGATTTCACTGTTGCTGCTACTGCTTGCTGAACCTCCTTATTACACCATGTCAAAATAAAACAAGAAGCTAGACTAGACTATGATCTATGGATTACAAAAATCCTATCTATATCTTCAAACTTGATCTTGTGCTTCTTGTTGCCTTGTTGTTCTCCATTCTTTCGGAGACATCCGTTTGTTGCCACCTTGAATTGTAAACTGAGATGTTTTCCCCTTCTTCAGGTGGGTGCCTGACTACTGAACTTGATATGTATTCCCTGCTCTCCAGGCGGGCTCCTGACTTCAAAATATGAATGTATCCCCATGCTATCCAGGCGGGCTCCTGACTGGTGACTTGAAATGTATTCCCTGCTCTTCAGGCGGGCTCCTGACTTCAACATAAACAAAGCAAAGAATCTGAAAGCTAAACTTAAATGGTACTCCCTTGTTCTCTAGGCGGGCTCCTGACTACTGCATTTGAAGTATTCCCTGCTCTTCAGGCGGGCTCCTGACTTCAGTTTGAAATGTATTCCCTGCTCTCCAGGCGGGCTCCTGACTTCAAAATAAACAAAGCAAGGAATTTCAAGGCTCAAACTTAAATTGTACTCCCTTGTTCTCCAGGAGGGCTCCTGACTGCTGTATTTGAAGTATTCCCTGCTCTTCAGGCGAGCTCCTGACTTCAACTTGAAATGTATTCCATGCTCTCCAGGAGGGCTCCTAACTTCTGACTGGAAATGTATTTTCTTGTTCTCCAGGTGGGCTCCTGACTTCAAAATGAACAAAGCAAAGAATTTGAGAACTAAAACTTCAATTGTACTCCCTTGTTCTCCAGGTGAGATCCTGATTGCTGACTTGAAAATATTCCCTGCTCTCCAGGCGGGCTCCTGACTTCAACAAAACAAACAAAACAAAGAAAATTTTTTGCCCCAGTTTGGCGGCTGGGGACAACTGTGATTGTAAAACTAAGTCATGTTACCAAGTGTTACTAAGGATTTGAGAGCTAGGTCCCATTATTCAGGAGAGGGGGGGGGTCCTGACAACTCTTAACTAAACGTTGGATTAAAATCTAAGTTATATCTTCTACGGGTGTGACTTCTGCTAAATCTTGCTATCTAAGAGGATCTTTAAACTACTCCCCATTATCCAGGAGGGTCCTGAAACTCAAAGGTCAAATTTTATCTTAAAGGTGACAACTTTCATATCTAAATTATACTACCTTACAGTAGAGTTTACGCTAAATGTTGGTATCTAATCGAAATCTTAGGCTAAGTCCCATTATTCAGGAGGGTCCTGGAAACTCCTAATTGAATCCTATCTCGAACATGCAAACTTCTAAGCCCACTTATATTCCTTTGGGATACATTTATGCTAGATTATGCTATTTCTGAACTTTAAACTAGGTCCCATTTTCCAAGAGGGTCCTGAAAATTAAAAAAATCAAACCTGTTTGGTGACTGCCTTTCTCCACGGAGAATTCCTCTGAAACAAACGAACTTTTCTGCCCCTGTTTCAATCAAAGAAAATTTGTCAGTTTCAAATGGTGGCTAGCTTATGGCATTCTTGCTGAAGATCTTTCCGCTGCATTGTTTTGTTCTGATCGACTTCCCTGAACTGGCCTTGAACTGCTTTGACTTTCTAACTGACTTTCACACCCCATGATCTTTGACGAATTGAGTGTTCTATACCCATGATGTTGTTTTACCTCTGACCCCTTTATCCGAACCTTTGCATTCCCCCTGACATTACCAATCCATTACACCGATGGAACTTCCAGTGATTCCTTGTACCCCCCTCTTACATCATGTTATCCTTAGTACGCTCTGACCACGCTGTGCTTTGCAATTTTGGAAGTTGGTAGTGAGCTTTGACTTGCTTTGAACAAAACTGATACCGAAACATCTTAGACAAATAAACCCCCCCCCCCCCAAAAAAAATGAAATACAATGATTTTGCGGGTTAAAGATAAGAAGAATCCAAAACCAAATGACTGCTACAGAGGGGAAAAGAAAAAGAAACTTATCTGAGTGGAACATCTTATACCAATGGGCGTGACATGCATTTCGGATTAATCGGCCCAATCTGTTCAACCAATCAACTTTCATTCGCCGTACTATGTTGCCTCAGAATTTCCATGACTTGATTACTTCACCCAAACCTTGACCTTGTTCATCCTGCGGTGCCTTGAAACAATTTTCCACCAACAGACCTTTCTCATTTCACTTCTCAACTCATTTTTGCCTCAAGGTGCCCGTGAAGGTTTTCACCAATAAGACTCTCTCATTTTAATTTCTCTCAACTCCCATCGCCTTACGATGCCTATGAAGGTTTTCACCAATAAGACTCTCTCATTTTTATTTCTCTCAACTTTCATCTCCTTACGGTGTCTGTGAAGGTTTTCACCAATAAGACTCTCTCATTTTTATTTTTTCTGCTTGAACCAAAGTGTTGCCCCTGACATGAATTACCTTTACCTTCTCGACTTGGCATTTATCAAAGAATAATCAGAAGGTCTTTCTTTGGACCGTAATGTGGGCTTTTGGATATGGTTAAAAAGAAAGGGTATAAAAGGCTCAAAACAATTCAAATGGGTTAAAATTACAACTTTCGGAATCAGATTTCTCACAACAACCACAACTTCTGCCCCAGTTTCTTGCTTTGGGATTGTTGGATTTTATTTTGATGGGACTGAACCGTGAGGCTGCCTACGTATCCTTAAAAGGAATTAGGTCGAATGTAGTTCATGTCATAGAAATTACTTCGTTGTTGTGATTTTTCTTTTTTCTCTTTCTTTTCTTTCTCTCTTTTTCTTTTGTTAGCCTTCTTTTCTTCTTCTTTTTTTCTTTTCTCTCTTTTTTTCTTTTTGCTTTTCTCTTTTCTTTTCTTTTCTTTCTCTTTCTTCTCTCTTTTCATTTTTCTTCTCCTTTTCCTTTCTTGTTCACCCTTCTTTTTCCTTTCACATACTTATCCTGTGCACTTGCGTTTCTGAATTGTGCCGTTAATCCCGAAAGAGGGGTATGAAAGAAAATAAATAAGGCTTAAAAAGGGGTGACAAGGGATAAAGTGTTTAGATAGCATAACAAAATGCTTTCGTCATTTCAATATTCAAAATATGCCAAATACAAACAAGTACAATCAAACAAGGGAATCATACATAGTATCTTTTGACTGGATCGGAAGTGATAGCCATTTCTACACATTTGCCTTCTATATCTGTCAAATATAATGCGCCATTGGACAATACTTTAGATACAACAAATGACCCCTGCCAATTTGGGGCGAACTTTCCTTTTGCTTCAGCCTGATGAGGCTAGATACGTCTTAACACTAGTTGACCCACTTCGAACTTTCTTGGACGTACCTTCTTGTTATATGCTCTCGCCATTCTCTATTGGTACAATTGGCCATGACATACTGCCGCCAATCTCTTTTCATCAATCAGACTTAATTGCTCCAAGCGGGTTTTGACCCATTCAACGTCATCAATTTCTGCCTCAGCAACAATCTGAAGGGATGAGATTTCAATTTCTGCGGGTATTACTACCTCCGTGCCATACACCAACAAATAGGGAGTAGCCCCTACTGAAGTGAGAACAGTAGTGCGATAACCCAGCAACGCAAACGGCAGCTTTTCATGACATTGCCTAGAACCTTCCACCATTTTTCGAAGTATCTTCTTTATATTCTTGTTAGCTGCCTCGACTGCTCCATTCGCCTTAGGGCGATATGGGGTGGAATTGCGATGTATAATCTTAAACTGCTGACATGTTTCCGTTATCAGATGACTGTTGAGATTAACGCCATTGTCTGTGATGATCACCTTCGGAATCCCAAACCGACAGATGATAATTGAATGCACAAAATCGACCACTGCTTTCTTGGTCACAGATTTAAAAGTTTTTGCTGCAACCCACTTGGTGAAATAACAATGGCTACCAGAATAAACCTGTGTCCGTTTGATGCTGCTGGTTCGATTGGACCAATGACATCCATTCCCCAAGCAACAAAAGGCCATGGTGCAGACATTGTATGTAATTCATATGGTGGAGAATGAATCAAATCTCTGTGCACTTGGCACTGATGACATTTACGCACAAAACTGATGCAATCTCGCTCTATAGTGAGCCGGTAATAACCTGCTCGGAGAATCTTCTTTGCCAGAACGTACCCACTCATATGCGGTCCACAAACTCCGGAATATACCTCGGTTATGATAGCTGTGGCCTGTCTTGCATCTATGCATCTTAGCAATCCCAAATCTGGAGTTCTTTTATACAATACCCCTCCACTGAAGAAAAATCCACTTGCCAACCATCGAATTGTTCTTTTCTGATCACCTGTGGCCTGTACAGGGTACACCCCCATCCTGATGTATTCTTTGATATCATGGAACCATCTCTCCCCATCAAGTTCTTCTTCCACCACATTACAGTAAGCGTGTTGGTCATGGACCTGAATCTGCAAAGGGTCCACATGAGCCTTATCTGGATGATGTAGCATCGACGCCAAAGTAGCCAAAGCATCTGCAACTTCATTATGGATCCTCGGGATATGCTTGAATTCTATCGACTGAAACCGTTGGCAAAGATCATGCAAACATTGTCTGTACGATATGAGTTTCAAATCCCGTGTTTCCCATTAAGGTCTGAGTCGCTCAAGACCAAGACTTCCTGGACACCCATATCCTCAGCTAACCTCAAACCTAGAATGCACGCCTCGTACTCAGCCATGTTGTTGGTACAGTAAAAACAAAGTTGAGCCGTAACAGGGTAGTGTTGCCCTATTTCTGAAATAAGTACCGCTCCTATTCCCACACCTTTCATGTTTGCAGCCCCATCAAAGAAAAGTTTCCATCCCGGCTTCTCAACTTGTTCCAACTCATCAACATGAATCACCTCTTCGTCAGGGAAATAAGTTTTCAAAGGTTCATAATCTTCATCAACCGGATTCTCGGCCAAATGGTCTGCCAAGGCCTGTGCTTTCATTGCAGTCCGAGTCACGTTGACAATGTCAAACTATGTGAGCAGGACCTTCCACTTTGCAAGCCTCCCTGTGGGCATAGGTTTCTGAAAGATATACTTCAATGGATCCAAGCGAGATATGAGGTAAGTAGTATAAGATGACAAATAGTGTTTCAACTTCTGTGCCACCCAAGTTAGGGCGCAACATGTCCTCTCAAGATGAGTGTACTTAACCTCGTAGGATGTGAACTTCTTGCTGAGGTAATAGACGGCCTGCTCCTTCCTGCCAGTGATATCATGTTGACCCAATACAGAGCCGAATGAATTGTCCAATACCGTCAAATATAGAATCAAAGGTCGCCCTGGTTCTAGAGGGACCAACACGGGTGGACTTGACAAATACTGAGTGATGAACCTGCTAACATAATTCAATCTCCCCAACAAACTCATCACCTCGGTCTTGTTCTTAGGAGGTGGCAATTACTAGATGGCCTTGATTTTTGATGGGTCCAATTCAATACCCCGACGGTTGACTACGAACCCAACAACTTACCAGACGGTACCCCAAAAGCACACTTTGCAGGATTAAGCTTGAGATTGTACCTGCGAAGCCTTCGGAAGAACTTCTTCAGATCCCTGCCATGGTCAGACTGCTTTCTAGACTTCACGATCACATCATCCATGTATACCTTGATTTCCTGGTGTATCATATTATGGAATATTGTTGTCATTGCCCTCATGTAGGTTGCCCCAGCATTTTTCAAACCAAATGGCATGACCCGATAACAATACATTCCCCACGGTGTGATGAATGCCGTCTTTTCTGCATCTTCCTTGTCCATTAGAATCTGATGATAACCCGCGTAACAATCCACAAAAGAACTAATCTCATGTTTGGCACAATTGTCAATCAATATATGGATGTTTGGAAGGGGAAAATTATTCTTCGGACTTGCTTTGTTGAGATCCCGATAATCAACGCACACCCTGGTCTTGCCATCCTTCTTTGGCACAGGCATAACATTGGCTAACCAGGTGGGATACCGCGTGACCCGAATAACTTTCGCATCGAACTGCTTGGTGACCTCTTCTTTGATCTTTACACTCATATCCGTTTCGAACTTTCTCAGCTTCTGTTTGACAGGAGGGAATGCCGGGTTAGTGGGCAACTTGTGAACCACTAAATTAGTGCTCAAACCCGGCATGTCTTCATAGGACCATGCAAAAACGTTTTTGTATTCGAACAATGCTTTAATTATCTCTTCCCTGAGTTGAGGTTCCAGATGGACACTTATTTTAGTTTCACGGACATTTTCTTGGTCCCCTAGATTAACTGTTTCTGTGTCATTCAAATTAGGTTTGGGTTTTTCCTCAAAATGACTTAGTTCCTTACTAATTTCTTCATAGGCCTCATCATCCTCAAATTCCAACTCGTCATCACACTCAATTTCTTGTATTATTATTTCAGAGTTAGATTGGCTTTTAAAACTGGGCCGAAGATTCCTCACGCATGTCATGTCGTTGATATCAACATAGAAAGGACTGTACAAAAGAAGAAAACCAAAACAAAAATAAAATGAGAAGAAATGAAGGAAAAGGAACAATTGCATTTCATTGAATATAAAGATAACAGGGTTTTAACACATCCAACTGGACGAAACATAATATCTGAATTACAGACCCTGGAATAATCCAGATAACTAAAAGAAAATCAAAACCCACTACCAAGACTCCCTCCGAATAGGAAGAGGAGTAGCTTCCCAATTGTTTACTTTTGCACGTGGTCCCACAAATTGGACATCTACCTTACTGGACCCTTCCCTAGCCTGAACCATATTAACCTCAACAAATAACCTTTCGAACCCCTTCTCCAAGTTTCCATCGGCTCCAATCAGTGGTCCAGGGACCTTTGACAACAGTTGCTTTCTGGTACCCGGCCTGACGAATGACCTAGACAGACGCGGGATTGGCTTTGGCAGTGCCCATGCTTTCTTTTTCATTTTTCTAGCTCTTCTCACGTATGCAACGGTAGGCTTGAACCCAACACCAAAAGTATCCAGATTCTTTAGAAGAGAAGCTGGCTGCACAATACCTTGCAGAGATGCACCTAAATCCTTGCCCGGTACGAAATAATTTTTCAACATTTCAACAGCTACCATACCTGATGCCGCAACCATCTTTGGAGTTGGAACGCACTTTCCTTCCAGAATTGTCTCTACCGATACTGTTTTGGAAACCTGATAAACCCACGGCCCCTTGTCGTCGTCGACCTCTATGAATGGAACAATGGCATCATTGGGCACACACAAATTATACTCACCGTGTACAACAATTTCCTATCGATCCATTCAAGCTTGACAACTTGATGTAGCATAGACGGGACTGCCTTGGCAGCATGAATCCATGGTCGTCCCAGCAACAGATTGTAACAAACAGCCACATCGAGCACCTGGAATTCCATAGTAAATTCAACTGGCCCTATGGTGAGCTCAAGCACTATGTCTCCGACTGAATCCTTCTTTCTACCGTCGAACCCCCGAACACAGATACTATTCTTGTGAATTCTTTCATCATCCACCTTCAACTTGTTCAGGGTGGAGAGAGGACAAATGTTTTCACTAGACCCATTATCAACCAGTACCCGAGTAACCACGGAATCTTCGCATTTCACTGTTAGGTAGAGGGCTCTATTGTGCTCAGTACCCTCCACGGGCAACTCATCATCAGAAAAAGTGACTCTGTTTACCTCAAATATCTTGTTAGCTATCTTTTCCAAGTAGTTTACTGAGATCTTGTCAGGAACGTGAGCCTCATTTAAGATCTTCATCAAAGCCCGGTGGTGCTCATTGGAATGGATCAACGATGATAATAATAAAATCTGAGCCGGTGTTTTCCTCAACTGCTCCATAATGGAATAGTCTTGCACTTTCATCTTTTTCAAAAATTCCTCTGCTTCTTCCTCGGACACAGCTTTCTTTACCAACACTGGGTTGTCTTTGGAAGTTTTAGCTTTTCTCAACTCTTCGGGGGCAAAGCATCTCCCCGATCGAGTCAAACCATGGGTCTCACACACTTCTTCTTTAACCTCTTTCCCCTGGTAAGTTACTGTCACTCACTCATAATTCCATGGGACCGCCTTACCGCTGATCACTGGAAGCTGAGTTACTGGTTTTATAATAACAGGCTCTGTGCGAGCACCCTTCACGACCACGACATGTTTACTTGTAACCCCTGGTACTACCACTTTAGCTTTCTCTGGTTTCACTGCAACAGTACTTGACGACCCTTTCTCGGCTACCACAACTGGCTTGTTGTCTACCTCTTTCCACTGGACCACTGATTTCCCACTGGTTACCCTTTCTTTTGAACTGGTTTCACTGGAGCGGATCATCATCACCGTCTGCGAGGGTTTCTTAGCCTCCCCTCCCTTGTGTATCAACTCAATCATATGGGTCTCATGGTGAGCTGGTAGCGGATTCTGGTTGATGTTTGGTGTTTCTGGGGCTTGAACCTCGATCCGATGAGTATTAATGAGCTATTGTACAACTGTTTTTAGTTACCAGCATTTCTCTGTGTCATGGCCTAGGGCCCCTGAACAATACTCACTATTCACCGAGCGATCAAGATTTCTGGGGAGGGGATTCGACATTTTGGCCTCAATCGAATTCAACATACCCAACTGTCTTAATTTGTGGAATAGGCTGGTATATGATTCTCCCAATGGAGTGAAAGTCTTCTTCTTCTGCAACCTCTCATTCTTAAAGGCTTGATTAGGTCGAAAACCTATCCCAGGAGGGTTTTTGTAGTCCTTTAGGGGTGGATGGGTATTTTGTGGAGCTTGGTAGGGACTCTGTGGAGCTGGCGCACGCCATTATGCGTGAGCAGGAGGTTGGGTATAGGTTTGTGCGTGATAGATAGAAAAATGGGGATCTGGCGGTGGGTAGTAGTGTTGTGGTGGGCTACATGGAGTGTGGGGGTATGTTTGGGGATAGGGTCGAGGCTGGTTGTAGAATGGTGGAAGGTTCCTGGATCCACCCCAAGCTGCCGACTCGATCGTTGCAACATCCTCTTTCTTCTTCTTTCCGAGCACACCCCCAGTACCATTTTGAATGGCCTGAGTGGTTGCTTTGATTGCTGAATAACTCATGATCTTATTAGACTTGAGTCCCTCCTCAACCATGCCTCCCATTTTCACAACTTCATTAAAGGACTTGCCCACTGTTGACACCAAATGACCAAAATAAGTGGGCTCCAAAGCCTGCAAGAAATAATCAACCATCTCGCTCTCTTTCATCGAGGGGTCAACCCTGGCTGCTTGCTCTCTCCAACGGAACCCATATTCTCGGAAACTCTCACCGGGATTCTTCTCAATCTTCGTCAGTGATAGACGGTCTGGGATGATTTCAAGATTATACTGCAAATGACAGGCAAAGGCTTGGGCCAAATCATCCCATGTGTACTACCTGCTATGATCTTGTCTGGTGTTCCATTCTAGCGCCGACCCACTCAAACTTTGGCTGAAATATGTCATCAGCAATTCATCTCTTCCACATGCTCCTCTCATCTTGCTATAGAATCCTCTTAAGTGTGCTACCGGGTCGCCATGCCCATCGTACAGATCAAACTTGGGCATTTTGAACCCTGCTGGCAATTGTACATCTGGGAACAAACACAAATCCTTATAGCCATGCTCACTTCGCCTCCTAACCCCTTCATATCTCGGAACGATTGCTCTAAGATTTTGACCTTTCTGATCATCTCTTCATGCTCGGGATTTTTGGGTGGTTTCACGGTCTCTACCGGGATATCAAGATGAGGAGTGTAAGAATATGGTTCTGGAACTTTGAAGGTGGGTTCAGGGGATAGTACTGGTTGTCGTGAGTTTGGAACAGGGTTCACTGGAAGATCGGTGTAATGTAGCAGATGGAGGTGCCATAAGAACATGTGTAATTGGTGGAGGAGGGTATGAGACTTGTTTGGGTGGTGAAGCTTGAGAAGTATGGGAAGTGGCGCCATGAAATTGTTGGTAGAGGGGAAAAGCTGGAGATGAGTTCACAGTGGGAGGCTCCGGAGGTTGGGCTGATGGTGGGATATAAGCAAGATTGGCGGGATAAACCGGTGGTGGATGCCCTTTTGCCCAAGCTTGGTACATTTCAGCCATCTGTTGTTTCAGCTTATACATTTCTTCCCTCATTGCATTAACGTTCATTTCTTCCACCTCTTTCGATGGGTCGACAATACTTGTTTCCGGTTTCTGGTCGACCATATTCAGCCTGTCTTTCGATCGGGTGTTGTATGAGTGAGTTTCCAGAATGGCAGTCAACTAACCACCTGCCTGAACTCAATTCATCAACAACAAAATTGTTAGTGGTTAGGTTTTCAACAAGTTGGTAATCGCACATTTGAGGGATGAACGCACCTAAGCAGTTAACCGTTTCTATCAGCGTTTGTTCGATCGCTTGCGTCATCCCGGCTTGGTCATTTTGCAACTTTCTTTCTTTTCCTTTTTCTTTGCTTTTCTTTGTTTCTCTTTTCTTTCTCTATACTCTCTTCACCATCGTTTCTTTCCTCTTATTTCTCTTATTTTCTTGCTTTCTCTTCCTCTATCTTGCTTTTCCCCTCTTTTCTTTTCCCCCTTTTTTCTCATTCTTTTTCTTTCTTTTGGTTATGGTCGAATCCTATGGAGATTGCCTACGTATCATGACCCCACATAAATCAGACCGAGCGTAGTTCTGGGAGATAAGTGTGAAAGTAAATAAAATCTTTTTGGGATTTTCAGTTTTTATAAAAACAGATTCTTCGATTACAGAGACTCAATACTAACAAATTCAAAAAGGCTAACAGACTCTGATGCAAAGACAAAATATAGACTCCGTAAATAAGCTATCATACGCCAAAGAAATAAAGACTCAAACAGAAAGAAAATACAAGCCCAGCATGACTTACAGACTCTGACAGAAAAGGAAATACAGACTCAAATGAAAAATCACGAGTACATCAATGCTCCTGGTGCCCGCGGGACATCATTCGGTCTCGCCGCGGGCTTACGTGAAAGATCCTTTTGAAGTCTGTCCAAATCATTCATTATTTGTTTAACAAAGGTCATCACTGCTGCAAAGAATGTAGTGCGAGTCATATCCTCACAGATATGGCACTTCATAACGATGTAGTCGGCGATGTTTCTAATTCTCTCTCTTATGACGCCCTTTGTTGTGATAAACGCCCAATCTGCTGGGCCCTGGCCTCCAAAGTTTGCTCAGCAGCATAATTTTGCTCCTGAAGCTATTGCAAATCTATTTCTAACTACGCCAGTGCCGTATAACAATGTTCCCTTTCAACTTTGAAGTCTTTTGCCTGCTTGATCATTTTGTTTTCCGTGGCGATGACTCTTTTCTTCAACCCTACAACCTCATCGTCGTACCTTTCTCTCAACTGCTTAACCAGGCGTATCCATTCATTTGCGTTTTTAGCCAATTGTTTTTGAGCCTTGGCTAGTTCACTTTCTGCTTTGTTCAAATCGAAACTATAGTCACTCACTTTCTGCCATAGGTTAGCTATGAGTTTTTCATCCCTGTCGTTTCGGGCTGTATTTTCTGCCGCTACTTTTATCTTCTGAAT
Source organism: Nicotiana tabacum (assembly GCF_000715075.1). Taxonomy (NCBI): domain Eukaryota; kingdom Viridiplantae; phylum Streptophyta; class Magnoliopsida; order Solanales; family Solanaceae; genus Nicotiana; species Nicotiana tabacum. Next base: position 99,196,074 of record NC_134097.1, on the reverse strand, counting down.
TTGAGCTCGAAGGGCTTCATTTTCTTTGGCTAGCCTTTTCTTTTCCCCTTCATCCGCCGCAATCTGCAAGCTACTCTCGAATTGAAGCTCCCTGATTTGCTTTTCCAATTTTCCTATTGTGGCCCTGTACTCACTCTCCTTAGACACCCAATCCCATTGTTCTTGTGACACTTCAACGAATTTCTGAACATGAGGCTTTTTGGCTGGTCTTTCTGGTTCAGCCCTTGCAGTGTTCTTCTTTCTATACCAAGCAAGATAGGTGGGTGAGACTTCGCCTCTAGATAAATTACGCACTTGAGTGTTTACTGTTAGGTACTGGCATTCATTCCAAATAGAACGAATTGTCTCTTCATGAAATTGACCGTCAGAATTAACATCGACCGCATGCGTACTAAGATCTTCATCTGGATGCATCACCTGACACCTTCCCAACTGTCTCATCGCCCGGTAAGGAGCGTAAGGCTGAATACCTCGCAGGCCCATCAGGAGGAAATAAGGACCAGTGGCGGGCATATACACAATTTCTTCAACAGGAAGCCAACCCAATGTCCACTCTATTTTCCCTGCAGTAATGGAGCGAAGGCAGGATACCCATTCCTCAAACCCCTCTGGCAACTTAAACCCTGTAATTCTTATGCCAAACTCTTCAATACAACTTTTCTCTATGGATTCATAACTCATATACTGAGGGCGATGGCACAGGTGCTCGATCATCCACATCTGTAATAACAAATTGCACCCCTCGAAGAAATCTGCCCCAGCTTTACAGGCTGTGAGAGCTCGGTATATCTCAGACACTATCATAGGGGCAAGAATGCTCTTGGCATTGGTAATCAGGATCTTGATGACTCCGTCCACCCGCAAATCGATATTCCCATATTTTCGGGGAAATACCACAAGGCCTAAAAAAGCTACCATGAAGGCGAAACGCCTATGCTCATCCCATTTTGTTCGGTTTCCTTTGCTACAAACCCCGCTTGCCGGATCATTGAACCCTCCTACATGCCCGTACCTCTGGTATATAAAACGTAGAGTAGTAAAACCATCCTCCAACTCGGAGTACGGTACTCCCTTGCTTATCTTTAGCAAATCCATGAACTTGTGAGAGTTAATGGCTCTTGGAGCGATCAGATACTTATGCCTCAGCCCTTCAGTACTTTCCATATAACCTGCTATCTCTTCCAAGGTTGGGGTGAGTTCAAAATCCGAAAAGTGAAACACGTTATGGGCTGGGTCCCAAAACATAACCAAAGCCTTTATGACATCTCCTCTGGGCATGATTTTTAACAACCCGGTGAGACCTCCCAAATGTATATTGACCTTATCTTGCTCTGACTTTCCTAGATCCTCCCACAACATATGTAACTCCAAAGGGATCTTGTTCATGACTACTATCGGCAAACTTGGACTCGTGCTCATTCTGCACATTTATTAGGGTGATTAAGCAAAAATCAAGACTCATTTGACTCAAATACAAAATTGACACACTTTTTTTTTCCCTTTTTTAAAAAAAAAATAAAATCCGATTTTGCAAATACGGTCTTTCAGCACCTCGAAGACGAAGATTTTAAGGCTGTGTTGGCTAACCGGTGAAAATCTTGAAAAATGATCAAAGGCAGCTATTCTTGCAAAAACAGCCTTCCGACGCCCTTTTAGGGACATTCGGCTATTTCTGACAATAATGACATCACCCTAACTATTTTCAAATAAAAGTAAAATTTTTGTTCTTTTTTGGATTATTTTTGCAAAAAGGAAGTTGGACCCGATGGGGGTTGCCTACGTATCTCACACCCCGTGAGAATCAAACTGGCGTAGTTCGGGAAAATAAAGCAAACTATTATTTTTATTTTGAAAACAAAACTCTTTTTTTTCATTCCATTGGAAAATAAACAAACTAATTTCTCAAAAATTCGGCAGAGTTTCGACACTATTTGGACATTGTTTTTTTTTTTCAAAACAGGCGATTAACTGTCTTTAGCCCTCGTACTGCCATTTATTTCCAAATGCTCTCTTTTTAAAAAAAAATCGGCCAGCATACAAATCTGAAGCAAATAACTGCACAAGTAGCAAGCAAGATACATCAGGATGGTCTTTTGTTTCGGGTGCACCTGTCTTAGATAGACCCAACCCCTGTGTTGAGTCTCCAAAGTAAAATATGCACATGATGCAAACAAACGTTCTTACTAGGGATCCAACATGAGGTGTTGTTATACTAGGTTTAAAACCCTGGGTTTATTTGTTCTAGACCTGGATTACCCGAGCGGACAACTCGAGCCAAGGAGGGGGCTGCATATCGGTAACTAAAGGATCATCCGGCTTTGCAACTTGTCCGAGCCTCGTTCTATTTGGAATTTGACACTAACAGAAAGAAGTCACGACCAGCGTGCACTCCTCAGGAGAGAAGAGAGGGGTTTCATAGCAGTTTATATATACAGTTCAGATAATATCAAAGCGATAAAAAGCAACATTTAGCACATTAGGCCCAAACATGTGAATAAAATCAGATAATAAATAAAGCCAAATACAACAATTCATCTAAGCTCGAATTCTTGAACCCTGAACCAGAGATTCTGGGTTCGGTCCCCAGCAGAGTTGCCAGAGCTGTCATACCTACTTTTTTACCTACACCCCAGAAGGGTATAAATAAAGGAGTTTTTCCAATTAAAGGACAATCGAAACAGGATTATATTTATTAAAAGATTCAGAGTCGCCACTTGGGAGATTTATGGTGTCCCAAGTCACCAGTTTAATCCCGAATCGAGGAAAAGTTTGACTCTGTTTAATAGTCCGCGAATCAGAAATCCGAGTAAGGAATTCTGTTAACCCGGGAGAAGGTGTTAGGCATTCCCGAGTTCCGTGGTTCTAGCACGGTCGCTCAACTGTTATATCCAGCTTAATTATCTGATTCTAAATAATTATAAACCTATGTGCAAACTTAACTTTTTAACCTCCTTTATTTAATTAATTAAAGAGGATTGCAACGTTATTAAAACACGCCTCGAACCACGTCACATAAATGCACCCGTGGTTTTTACATATTTTAACATCGTTGAGATTTGGATTTGGGTCACATAAATGCGCACCCGAGTTTAGGAAGGTAAGTTATTAAAATAACGTGCCTAAAGAAACTACGCATTTGCAACTTTGCAAGGGCCATGAAAAATTCGCTAAACGGCGCACCTCGATTTCTAAGGATTGTCCTCAACTGAATCAAGCTAATGTCTCAATAAGGCTATTAATTATACACATGCTTAAGGTGATACACTAGGTGTTATTCAACTCTATCTAGATAATGAAAATTTCTGAAACTATAATAACTTAAAATGAGGTAAATCTATAAGACCAAAACAGATAATAACTCCATCTTAGTACATCTCTTTTAGTCAGCCAGAGATGGCCTAGAGACTCACGATTTCCCAGTTGCTTCAGGGGTCAGTTTTGACCAAAATTTCGTTTTCTCCATAAGACAGGATTGAGCAACTTTCGACTTCCTTCTTTGGAGTACTAATCGTGGTAGTGTTGCTCAAATGAGATGACAAACAAACAATTTCAATTACATTCCCATTTTTCACAATGTTTCCCAAGTAAGACCACAATTCCATGGAATCAAAATGACAGATGTACACCTACTCCAATTAAAAGAAGTGAACTGGCATGCTGGAAAATTCAACAATAGGTTACTGTTAAAAGTATATAAAGATAACATCACAAACAAAAGAGCTTCTAATGAAAAATTAACCCAAGCATGATGATGAGAAAGGACACTGATCAACAAAGTTCACTTAAGTCAAATTATCTGCTGACCAGCAAATCTGTTGGGGTGAGGAACATACATGAGTGTGAGGATAAACAACTCAAAGCTGTTCAACAAATGGCTGAAGAAAAATTTACCTTGCACAACTAGCAATCAAAGTTAAAACCTCAATTAGATACTAAACTATCCAACAACCAAACCAACGAGAGCCAAGCGTGCAGAATTTTCACCTAAAAGACTGCGCATCTGCTGCTCAAACAACGCAAAACAAGGCAGATTTTCAGCAGGGATAACAGTTTGGACAAATGTCCAAAATGATGCACGTTATCAGCTTGAATTACCTGATTAATCGACCTCTTCAGCAGCTTGAAAGAGCCGAATTTTTATAGCAGGAACAAAGCAGATAAATTTTCGAGCAAGAGCAAAATAAACAGAGCAAAACTGAACATATACAATTCGGAAAATAATTTATCTTCAACACCACTTTAGACCATGATCCAATAAGAATGAATCGTCGAGCAGCACACCAAATTCACAAGTTCTTGTAGGCAACAGAATCCTACTGCTCGTACCATTTAACATGAAGAAACCAAGAAAACCCAACACGGGTCTAACTCAATACAACACGAACCAATGCAACTTTGCGCCGAGTTTTAAGACTCGATGAATTAAGACTAAAGTAGAAACGAGAAACTATTTTCCAATTCCCAGAACTTCAAGGTTGAGCTCAACTCACACAACTGGACCACAACCTCTAGTTTTAAGTCCAAACAATGTCAAACAAACAGATGCGAACCAAGTTCTTAGCCACAGTACATCGAAGAAAATCGACATAGATCAACAGACTTTACACACAAAAAAAAATTCTCAGCTAGTCACAAATCAATAAGAAACTAAACTCGAATTCCCTGATTCGATCCCACAAAAACTTAAATGACAACAACAAAGAGATGCAAACTCAGAAATTCCATAGCTCAAGAACAACTAAAACAAGAGTTATATGTGAGAAAGAAAACCGAACCTGAAGTTACGAACTTCTTTTAACAATTATAGCCTTAATAATACACCTCTTGCCTTCGAATACTAGTGAAGTTCAGCAGCAAATCAACAGAACAACCATAGAAATCCAAGCCTGAACTTCAACTTTTATCTCCTTGAAACTCAAATACGGATTCAGAAAAATAGAAAAATTTGTACCTATACTTCTCTTAAACCTTGAAAGGACTCCTCAAAGAAGAATATCAACCCCGAAAACCATCAGTTCAATAAGCTTTTTAACCCCTTTTTTTTTCAGAAAATTCTTTTTTGAGTCCCCTTTCACAAAATCGGATAAAGCTTCTTTTGAAGACCAATCCTTGATGAATGTGGGGCTTGGATTGAGTGAAATTACTCCAACGTCTCACACTCATCCAGCATCTCGTCTCCAGAGCCTTCCAATCATGCGATAAAACTCGATTCGAGCGAGTGAGAGGAGAGGGGAATCTTTGGTGTCAGAGAACGTTAGAAATGGTGATGAGGAGAGAGGGGGAATGCGTGAGGCGAAATTTGGGATTCACTCGCCCGAATCTGGACTGAATTTGGGGCTTGGTTCGAGTGATTTTGGAGACGAAGAACAGTAGACATCGGTTTGGGACTTAGGGCTCGTCCGCTTGTTTCATTTGGGTTTAACCCATTATTTGGGGAGCGGTTCGGGTTGCAGACGGGTTGGCCGGGTGGGTTTGGCATAGTTGGGATAGGGTGAAGGATTTCAATTTGGGCTTGGACAAGAAAATTGGAGATGAGTCCAATTGGTATTGCTCTTCCTTTTATTTTCACCTATTTTCAATTTTTCCAAAAGTTCTCTTTGTTTTTGTTTTTTTTTCAAGATTAAATAAAAATCTAAATTAATTCCTAGAACTTAATTCACCTAACAAACACTAATTATACCTAAATGATAATTGTCACAATTAAAAAAAACAAATTAAAGGGAAAACTACTTAAAATCAAAGTTAAAATTAAAAATGCAAATTAAACTATTTTTGTGTAATTTTCCTTTTATAAACAACATAATTTCTTAATTAGCCCTAAAATATTAAATTAAATCCTAAATGCAAACGCACATATATTTTTGTATTTTTCATTAATTAAAATGCACAGACAAAAAAATGCAAACAATTAACAGAAATGCTACAAAAATCTACGAAATTTGCAAATAATGAAAGAAATTATTTGTTTTGAATTTGTGGGAGTAATTCATATAGGGCAAAAATCACGTGCTCATAGTGCCTATACTATTTATCTCATATCAAAAATGGATCCTTTGAAGTACATCTTTCAGAAGCCCATGCCCACTGGCAAGCTAGCCAAGTGCAAATCCTGCTGAGTGAATTCGACATTGTTTACGTGACTCAGAAGGCAATCAAAGGACAAACACTGGCAGATCATCTTGCTGAAAATCCCGTGGATGGAGAATACGAGCCTCTAAAGACATATTTTCCTGATGAAGATGTATCTTTCATAGGGGAAGATATTGCAAAATCCTACGATGGTTGGAGAATGTTTTTTCGATGGAGCAGCAAACTTCAAAGGAGTTGGCATAGGAGCGGTCCTAGTATCAGAAACTGGCCAGCATTATCCGGTGTCTGCCAAGCTCAGGTTCCCGTGCACCAACAACATGGTCGAGTACGAAGCCTACATCTTAGGGCTCAAGATGGCCATTGACATGAACATTCAGGAATTACTAGTGATCAGAGATTCAGACCTGCTTATATATTAGGTCCGAGAAGAATGGAAAACTAAGAACTCCAAGATACTTCCTTATCTACATCATGTACAGGAGTTGAGAAAGAGGTTCACAAAGACATAGTTCCAATATGTTCCCAGAGTTCAGAATGAGTTTGCCGATGCATTGGCTACCCTATCATCCATGACACAACACCTAGACAAGAACTTCATTGATCCTATTTCGGTAAAGATCTATAATCAGCCAGCTTACTGTGCTCATGTAGAAGAAGCAGACGGAAAACCTTAGATTCATGATATCAAGGAATATTTGACGAAGGGAGAATATCCAGAACTCGCAAATCCTGCTTATAAGCGCACACTTCGGAGATTATCTAACAACTTCTTTCATAGCGGAGGAATCCTGTATAGGAGGACTCCTGATTTGGTATTACTAAGGTATGTCAATGCAAAGGAAGCATCCAGATTATTGGAGGAAATTCATGCGGGGACCTGCGGACCACATATAAACGGCTTTGTCTTAGCTAAGAAAATACTCTGAACTGGTTATTTTTGGATGACTATGGAAATGGACTGCATCCAGTATGTCCGAAAATACCATCGATGTCAGATACATGCAGACATGATAAAGGTGCCTCTAAACGAGCTTACTGCAACAAGCTCGCCATGACCGCTCGCCGCTTGGGGAATGGATGTTATCGGACCTATCGAGCCTGCCGCATCAAACAGGCACAGGTTCATTCTAGTAGCAATTGATTATTTCACCAAATGGGTTGAAGCAGCATCGTACAAAGCAGTGACTAAGAAAGTGGTAGCAGATTTTGTCCACGACCGTATTGTTTGTCGGTTCGGAATTCCGGAGTTAATCATCACTGATAATGGTTCCAATCTCAACAGCGACATGATGAAAGCCATGTGTGAAATTTTCAAGATCAAACACAAGAATTCTACAGCTTATAGGCCTCATATGAATGGAGCTGTAGAAGCCGCCAATAAAAATATCAAGAAGATACTAAGGAAGATGATACAGAAACATAAGCAGTGGCCTGAGACGTTATCATTTGCTTTATTGGTATACTGCACCACAGTTCGCACATCAACCGGGGCAACTCCCTATATGTTGGTTTATGGTACAGAAGCAGTCATTCCCGTCGAGGTAGAAATTCCCTCCTTGAGAATTATACAGGAAGCAGAACTTGACGATGCAGAATGGGTAAGGAGTCACAACGAGCAGTTAGCTCTTATAGATGGGAAAAGAATGAATGCAGTTTGCCATGGTCAACTTTATTAGAATAGAATGTCCAGAGCCTTCAACAAAAGAGTCAAGCCGAGATAGTTTACACCGGGGCAGCTGGTGTTAAAGAAGATTTCCCGCATCAAGATGAAGCCAAATGGAAGTTCTCTCCCAACTGGAAGGGTCCATACATGGTTCACCGGGTTCTAATCGGAGGAGCCCTCATACTTGCAGAAATGGACGGTGAAGTTTGGCCGAAGCCGATCAATTCAGATGTAGTGAAGCGATACTATGTATAATGTATTTGAGATGCAGTGAAGCTATACTATGTATAATGTATAATGTGTAACTCTTACGATTTCCTGTATAATGTATTTGAATTACGCCTGACCTGATTACTATTTAAGAGGGGATACGTAGGCAACCTTATGGGTTCAGTCACAATTCAATAAAAATTTTATTTCCCCCCGTTATTGGAAACTGGGGCAGAATTTTGAGGAGGGCCCTCAAAATTCCGAAGTTTATTTTAGCCATTTATCGCACACAACCATCAGAAGCACTAGCCCAGTAAACTGGGGCAGAATTTTAAGGAGGACCCTCAAAATTCCGGAGCGAGAGAGGTTGCAATGTCTTGAACAGGGTCGCATTATTGTAAATTATGTATTTATGTTACATTTTTTCTAAATCATGCATGTCTGGTATCAAAATTGTTTTGTTTAGCAACGCTACCTCAATGATACACAACGCCAAGCAGGACAAGCGAAGCTCATGGGGAAACGAACTAACCTTCCCCCCCCCTTACAAAACTCACGATTTTTCTTTGGATGCAGGCACTCAAGTCATAAAATCATCATACTTTTTGGGAATACAACTATCGGAATCATCACCTATTTACAGTTGCTATCCGTACACGACATCCACAACAGCTATAATATAGCAATCAACTATCAGCTATCATCTATTAGCTAGAGATTTCATTACTATTTGCCTTTTATTCTCTGCATTGCATAAGGCTACCTTTATGCCTTAACCTCTATCTATCAGCTAAGAGATTTCATTACTATTCGCCTTTTATTCTCTGCATTGCATAAGGCTACCTTTATGCCTTCTGAGGTTAAGCTCTACCTCTATCTGCATTTCTCTGCATTGCATAAGGCTACCTTTCTGCCTAACGAGGATAAGCTCTACCTCCATCTGCATTTCTCTGCATTGCATAAGGCAACCTTTCAACCTTCTGAGGGTAAGCTCTGCCTCCATCTGCATTTCTCTGCATTGCATAAGGCTACCTTTCTGCCTTCTGAGGTTAAGCTCTGCCTCCATCTGCATTTCTCTGCATTGCATAAGGCTACCTTTTTGCCTTCTGAGGTTAAGCTCTGCCTCCATCTGCATTTCTCTGCATTGCATAAGGCTACCTTTTTGCCTTCTGAGACTAAGATTTGTCTCCATCTGCATCTTCTACATTGTATAAGGCTACCTTTCTGCCTTCCGAGGTTAAGCTCTACCTCCATCTGCACCTTCTGTATTGCATAAGGCTATCTTTTTGCCTTCCAAGACTAAGCTCTGTCTCCATCTGCATTTTCTGCATTGTATAAGGCTACCTTTCTGCCTTCCGAGACTAAGCTCTGTCTCCACCTGCATTTTCTGCATTGCATAAGGCTACCTTTCTGCCTTCCGAGGTTAAGCTCTACCTCCATCTGCATCTTCTGCATTGCATAAGGCTACCTTTCTACCTTTTGAAACTAAGCTCTGTCTCCATTTGCATTTTCTGCATTGCATAAGGCTACCTTTCTGCCTTCCAAGGTTAAGCTTTACCTCCATCTACATCTCCTGCATTACATAAGGCTACCTTTCTGCCTTCCGAGGTTAAGCTCTACCTCCATCTGCATGGCTGAAATACTGCCACCTTATTTCTCTTGCATGACTGAAATATAGCCACTCTTATTTCTCTTGCCTGGCTGAAATACCGCACCCTTTATTTACGTCTTGCATCGGCTGAAAGATCACCACTTTCTGCATTTTCATGGGCTGAAAGATTGCCAAATTGTCCAAAGGCATCATTGTTTGGAGGCACCATTTTCATAGTCCGAGAACGCCATGCCATGGCGTGAGGACCCCATTTTATCTTTTGCATATCATTATTCAAAGGCATCATGGTTCGAAGGCATCATCCTCATAGCCCGAGAACATCATTTCATAGCCTGTGAATCCTTTATCATACGCTTCATGGCCTAGGACATCATGGTCCGAGGACGTCATCCTAACCGTCCAAAGACAATATTCACAGTCCAACGGGAACTTGCATCACGTTTAAATTTATGCACAATATATATATGCTGGTATTGTTCATTCATAGGTACACCGGCTAGCAATGACCGTCTCAGCAGGAGCAATCCCGCTCCAGTTCCCGCAGCCTATCAGACTCTAACCATCCTTTCTCAACCTGAACATCACGTCTGCTTTTCGAAAATCTCCATCGGCATACTCCGCCGATGGATCCCGAACTACATATGGCCTGATTCCTGTAATACCAGGGATATGTAGGTAGCTCAGGAACCCGAGCTCAGTCAAAACTCTTCAAAATCGTTTCATTCGGTCAAAATTGGCCATCATATCTTTACTCGACAACTCTTTCATCCTTCCGGGGTAAACAGGGGCAGCTGTTGATACCCAATTTTTTTCCTATGTATTTTTATATACAAAATACTTTCAAAATAGCATATACATACATATATAAGCATGCCCAAGAGTTTTGGTATTTTTTTCCTGATATTTAAGATTTTAAAATCAATTTATTGTCTATTTTTAGCAGTACAAAATCCAATAATTACTTCCAAAATCATCAATTTTGGTGAATAATTTATTTTATTCCTATATTTATACTAAAATATAGTTAAGGTGATTTTTGTATATTTTTACAAATTTATTTGGTATTTAAAAGACTAAATTGCATATAATTGCAATTATAGCCTACTTTAAAATTAATAGCATTTTATAATTGTAAAATTGGGTCCAATATTTTTATTGTTTCAGTACTTTTAATTTGCTTTTTAAAATCATCTTCACTTTTTTTTATAAAATAAAAAGGAAATTGGCTATTTAATATTTAGCCTCATTTTTATTTCAATAACAGCCCCATTACATTTTAATTGTAGCCCTTAATTTGACTCAATTAAGCCAGCCCAATTCCATTTGGACCCAACCCATGACCCAATTCCAAATGACCCGCTCGGTTCCTACTATTGTTCCAGGTCGTTGATCATTTTGATCAACGACCATAAATCACCCTTACTTTTTTTAACCCCAAACGACTACCCTAATCCCTCATTTCCCATCTCTCAGCCGCCTTTGAAACCTCTCATCTCTCAAACGCTCTCAAACTCTCCGAAACCCTAGCCTCCTTCTACCCCTCTTCAACCACCACTCCACCGGAATCCATGGCTTCTCAGGCCATGGATGGTTGGTACTCACTCCGCTCCATCAATAAACCATGGTTGTTCGAAGCTTCGAGACCTGACCTCGATGGTTCTCCTTCAGATCCTTCTCGGATCTGTAGATCTATGGCTTCTTCGGCCATTACTCCGGCATATTCAAGCACTATAAGCCTTTTCGACTTAGGATCTGACTTTCCTCAAGGCCTTTCTCATTTCTAGGGGTTTCTCTGAAACCCTAAGCTGTCCTAGGTTCTTTACTTGCTTATTTTCTAAGGTTTGGAAAATGTCTGTGTTCTATTGAACTTTTTAAAGGTTTTCCCCAAATTCTCTTTTCAAAATTGTTTAATTTCGATTTAGGGTTTCTGAAAGGTTTTTCAAAAGCATCTTTCTGATTCTTTTTGTTCTTTCTTTATGTGTGTTTGTCTGTGTTATGCTCGTATGACTTTTTTTACTACACATGTACTATTCTTCTACTTGTTTTTTCTACTATACACGTTACTCCTGTACTCACATGTTAATCTGTGTTATATTTTCCTTACTCTTCTACTATATGTGTTTACCGCGAGTTCTTTGATATTGTTCACTTTATTTAGCTCCATTTGTGTTCTTGCTAAGCATATTTCACCTGCTTTTGTTTAAGCTCGTATCATCTCTTTCTTCTGAACTTGCTTAAACTCCGAGTTTTCTCAAACATGTTCTCATGACCTTGAATCAATTCTTTCTATCATGTATGTTTGTTTCTCATAAAGTCTTTGGAAGAGACTTCTGAGCCTCTTTCAGTGACCTGCTCTCTCACCTCTATGTCTGACTCAATTCGAAACCCTAGGATTTGGGGGTTTCTTTGGCAAGTGATATTAGGGTTCCACTTTGGGACCCTAGGCTTTCAGACTCACTATGTGTCTGTAACTGAACTCGATTCCCTTTTGTTTGTGACTCTAAGTCTTTCAATGTTAGACTCTTCTTCTAAGTAACCTGACGATTCCTTTTGTTTGATTGATATGCTTTATATATGTGAAATTTTTCTTTCAAAAGGTTTTTACCAACAGATTGATTGATTCTGAAATCCTTTTAATAAAGGTGACGAACTGTCACTGATTTTTCTTCAATTAAAACTCATTTACCTTTCTTGACTTGGTTCATTCGAATTGAACCTGTAATTTTGGTTTCATGGATGTTTGATTGATTCCCTTGCCATATTTGGCACAAACCGTGTACCATTGATGGTTTTCCTTAAATAACTTCTATGTATTTACCCTTTTGTGCTACTTTGAAAGGTTTTTATTAAAATTTATTTCCTTAACTGGCTTTTACCCGTTGAAATCAGAATCCCTTAACCAAAGGGAGATCGATTTCAATGATATTTCCTTGCCTTTCTTACTTGTTTCTCTGCACAATAAAAGGGACTACCCTTCTGCACTTTTAAGAGCACTTCGAGTTCAATACCTCAAACTTTTAGATCAATACTTTCAGCTTACTTACACACTTTATTGCTTTGAGTTCAATACTCTTACAACATTCTGCTCTTTTTCTGGGATCTCTTGGAACTTTTGCTTGCAACTTGGAATTTTCAAGACTACTTTTACTTGTTTATTTTTCCTAAAACTGGTATGTTCTAATTTAGCTTTCCTGCCTCACCCCTATGTGTTTATTTACAGTTTTCTGCAATCTTGTTTACTTTGTTGTTCATGATTAATGTTAACTATGTGTGTTCTTTCCTTACATCTATTTTATGTTATGAATCCATACCCTATTCTCTTCTATGTGTTTGAGTTAAGGTTCCTGGCCTGGCAGTATCCAAATTACTGCCCAGGTCCAAAATTAATCCTCAATGGATCCTAACTCCCAATTTTGGCTAACAGGCTGGCCAGGGGTGTGCCAGCACTCTTAAATTGCTGGGGCATGACCACCAGCCTGCCATGGCCTTCCCTAATCCCCCTCTATGAACATACACTTACTCTTAGATTCTATGTTATGTCCCCCTCTTATGAGCCATGCTTTGGGACCCTGAGTTCCCCCTGAACTTGGACATTTGAGGGATGACTCTTCCACACTGCACTATAATCTAATTCTGAAATGTGTTTGGGGTGTAAGCACTGCCCTGAGTCCCTTTGAGACTCTCGGGAACTGTGACACATCCCAAATAAAAGAAAGGCTTTTTGGAAAATGGATCTTGGAAGTCGGTTTATCTTATATTGTTAGACCTTGAGTCTGAATTAGGCTGTTTGGTTGAAGCTGGAAGTTCTGATGTACTTTTTTTTGATTCATTCGGGTTTGTTATAATTTGTAATAACTATGGGGTTCTAGTGAAAAAGGGGAGGGTCATTTATGTATGCATATGGGTAGACAGCATGCTCATAAGGGATTACTATTTACAAATTCTGCATTTATGCAGTACTCTGGCCTATAAGTCGTCTCATTATTACATTAGAAACCATGCCTATAAGTTTTTGCATATAGAAATCATGTATAAGTTTCTGCACTTTGGCATTTAGAAATCTTGCCTATAAGTTATGCATTACACGTAGAAATCATGCTTATAAGTTGTTTCATTACTGCATTAGAAACCATGCCTATAAGTTTCTGCATATAGAAATCATGACTATAGTTTTGTTTCTGCATTTCTGCATATTCATTTGTCGTTAGGCAAACAATCATAGGTTTAATAATAATCAACTTCATTCTAGATACCATGCCTATAGGGCTCATGCACTTACATAATCGTTTTAAAATCAATAACGCTTAGAAATCATGCCTATAGGAGCAACCGTCTGAATCTGATTCGTCTATTTTATCTATAAGTCTAAAATCAGTAGTAATGTTTGTTTAATATCTGCAGAATTTAATTGGTTCTAAAATCAGTAACCCTTTCTTTAAAATCAGTATACTTCCACCTAGGTAAGCAGTAGGTACTTGTTTAACTGTGTCAGTTTTAATAAATTGTAACCAGACAAGGCCTAATTCAGACTCCTTATATGAGAAATATGTGATGAAGCAGCATGTCCTAACGCTTTAAATTTAATTCAGACTACAACCAATATTTAAAGTCATGCTAAATAATTTGCTTTTTTAAGTGAGGAGGCCTGTTTGAGCCCTTAAATTGCTATTTGTTTCCCCCTACCTACTTATGTATTTTGTTTGTCGCATTAGAATTTTGTCCTTTTAAAACTCTAAAAAGCCCCAACCTCCCTCTCTTTAGGACTAGTAGTCCCAAATGCCTCCGGGACTGATAGGATCGGTACGGGTAATAGCATGCAATTAGTAATGATACTATTCCGCGTTTAATACCTTAATGGGGTGGGAAAGGGTAGATATGGACATGATGATCGGTGCGCTAATACCACGTGCGAACCCTCTTCCAAGGAGTGATTGTCGGGTTTTGCATTGATGTGATCCATATTGTTTGTAAACCTAAGATCCCTTCCCCTTTACTTGTTATCCCTTTTTTAACTGTCCAGACTATTTGCTTAAGATTTCTGTATTCTTTATCTTTCTTCAAACTTTCAAGTCACTTGCAACATTATGTGTAAATCCCCTTCTATTTGAGAACTTTATTTGCTTACTTGTTAGTTAAAGTCACAATTGTAACATGGCCGGGAACCACACTAGTGGATCTTGGGGGGTACCTAACACCTTCCCCTCGAGATAACTTCTAGCCCTTACCCGAACTCTGGTTTTCCAACTTGAACTCTTCTTTAGTGTCCTAATGCACTTTAATCATTAGGTGGCGACTCTTCAACCTAAAAAGCCCAATTCCCAAGAGGGAACGGGTTGTGCTCCCAAATGTCATGAGTCCGATTTTGCTTTTAGAAAAAGGGGGCGCGACACACTACCACGGTTTGTGCATTTATTTGGGGAGCTAAATATTTTATGCCAATTATTGATATTTAATAGTCGAGTCTGGTGGGGGTAAGGGCCTAACCCTTTTGTCTTGCTGAAATATGAGGGACAAAGTCCCCAGATTCGACATGGTTACCAACATCCACCCAAAATTGCTAAGCTGGTGGGAGGATCTTCATTCTAGTGATCAGACTCTTGTCCGGAAATACCTAGGAAATCTACCTTCTCTCTTGGAAATCCAACCTAACAACAATATAATAGAAGCTGCTACTCTATTCTGGGATTGTGATAGATATGTGTTCCACTTCAGAGATATTGAGATGACACCCCTGCTGGAGGAAATATGAGGATTAGCCAGTATACCATGGGAAACTCCAAGTTTGTTAATGCCGGAAAACCGCAAGGGTAGAGGTTTTCTCAAAATGGTGGGTCTGAAGAAGAACCCAGAACTAACATGTCTAAAGGAATCTTATATCCCCTTCGATTACTTGTATGAGAGGTACGGTCACAGCAAGTCCTACCATACCTATCCAGACGAATTTGCCCTGAAATCATTAGGGCATATTCACCGAATGGTCTTTGTATTATGTTTTGTTTCTTGGGGTTGATAATGTTCCCAATGAAGAAAGCAAGGATCCATACCAGGTTGGCTGTGGCAACTAAAACTCTGATGGAGGGAATTGGTGGGCAACCATTTAGCATAGTACCCATGATCATTGCAGAGATATACCAAGCCTGGGAGAAGTGTCAACAAGGAGCCGAACACTCCGAGGGCTGCAATTTGCTACTCCAGCTTTGGCTCATTGAACACCTCCAAAGGGGTGAATACCGGCAAGAGATTCAGCGAAGGGACTAGGATGATCATATAGATTTCCATCATCCAAGGCATATGCATTACATGCCCAACATGTTTTCCTAGCCAGAAGACTCTAAAGGATGGTTAGGGCTATTCGAAAACCTAACTGAGGATCAAATACAATGGATGTTCGAATGATTCCCTACCGAGGAGTTTATCGCCCGATACAAGGACACGCCGTTTGTGATATTAATCGGTTTGAGAGGAACCTACCCTTATGTCCATCTTCGAGTTATGAGACAGGTTGGTAGGAAGCAGGTTATACCAAGGATCGACAAGATGAGTCACTTTTGGGCCGACTTCCAAGCTGATGACAGTCCTTATAAGTGCCAAGCTCAACATATGTGGCATTGCAAGATCATCATGGGAAGAGATACTGTCGAACCAGACAGATACCATGCTGGTTGTGCTCCCTACTATTCAGGCTAGTTAGAATCTAATCACGATGGTCTAGGTCAGCCAAGACTTGCTAGGGGCCACAGGATCATAGACGAGAGGGCCGAGGCACAAGTCAAATACAATCAACTGCGCAAGAGGATCCGGGAATGTAAAAGCGAGCACCGTGAGATACAAGAAGCCCACCAAAGGCTGATTGAAGAGTGCAAAGACATGGTTGTCAGTGCCAACAAGCGACTGAGATACTTGGAGTGGGGTTTAGTAGATCTGGAAAGGAAATTTCTCAAAAGAATCGAGGATTGCCAGAATGATGAAAGAAACGAGGGAGGACACCTAGGCAGAGCTTACCTGTTGCTGGGACTTCGGGAGTTGGTGAAGCTGTTCGATGGAGCCAAAGATGCCGAGATTGGGGAAAGTCCTTCTGGGACCAAGTAGATAGGAGTTTTTCGTTTTTCACTTTATAAAATGTAATAAGGCCAATGGCCATTAGTGATTTTTCATATCCTGTTTATTTAGTGTCAATTTGGGATTCGTCTACTTTTTATCAATAAAATGAGGCATTTAGCATCCTAAGTTCTCCAAATCAATTTGTCACTAGGCCTACCTCGGGCACAAAGAGGTCCCCAAATTAGGACATGATTTAAATTCCCGCACTATATGTTTAAATACTGCAATTCTTTATATGATCCTCACTAACTTTATTACCTTTTGTTTTATTCTTTGTTTTTGTTTTTATTATTCCCATCCCCAAAGGTTAGTTCGTGCACTCTGGATCATCATCCTATTCAACGAGATCCAGGGGCCCTCCACTCACTCCCCCTCTTAGTCCTATCAGAAACAAGAACAAAGGGAAGATGGAAGATTCGAACAACACCAGAAAGAAAAACTCAACTGAACGGGTAGAGATCACTCATGGTACTCAGGTTTCCAAATAAAGTGCGTCCCAACTCGAGCAGAAACTGTTGAACTTCCAGGAAGAACTTGATCATGTTCGGAATATGGCGAATTTATCATTTTCCCACACAACTCCAGATGTCAACTTCCCAAATGCTCAAGACCCCACACCTCCATAAAATATCCCAAACCGCTAAACCATTCCGCTCTTCACCACCACTACAACACCTGCCATACTTCCAACAATACTCCACTACCCATCCTGGATCCCCAAAACTCCACAAATGACCACTTTCACACCCATCATAACACCGCCATCTACGTGGAAACCATGCCACACTCCACCCAACCCATCTCAAGCGCACCCGAGTCTGATAATAAAGACTTGCTCATCAGGAATCTGGCTGAAGAACTCAAGAAATTGACTAGCTGAATTCAGGGCGTCGAAGGAAGTAAGGGGATTGAAGGGTTGAACCACAAAGATCTTTGCATACAACCTGATGTCGAACTACCCGAGGGGTACAAACCTCCTAAGTTTGAGATGTTTGATGGTACAGAGGATCCAAAAGTTCATTTGAGAACATACTGTGACAAGCTGGTCGGGGTAGGAAAGGACGAGAGGATCCGCATGAAACTTTTCATGAGGAGTCTAAAAAGAGATGCTCTGTCTTGGTACATTAGCCAAGACCTGAAGAAATGGTTGAACTGGGTGAGTATGGCATCCGACTTTATGGACAGATTCAGGTTCAACACAGAAAATGCACCAGATGTGTTCTACATCCAGAACCTAAAGAAGAAGCCCACAGAAACATTTCGCGAGTATGCTACTCGTTGGAGATCAAAAGCTGCTAAGGTCAGGCCCGCTTTACAGGAGGAAAAAATGAATAAGTTTTTTGTCCAGGCTCAAGAACCGCAGTATTATGAAAGGCTAATGTTGATTGAGAACCATAAATTTTCTAACATCATCAAGCTGGGAGAAAGGATCGAAAAAGGCATAAAAAGTGGTATGGTTATAAACTTTGAAGCCTTACAAGCCACCAATAAGGCTTTACAATCTGGTGGTACGTCCAAGAAAAGGGACGTAGGTGCCGTAATGGTGTCACAGAGAACCAAATCCCCTATCAAATACCAAACCTATCCAATGCCTCTATTCACATATCAGCCTACTCCGAACTACCAGGCACCCTCACCCTCTTACCAAACTCCACCACCCACTTATCAATCACCTCCACCTCCCACATATAAACTTACCTCACCAAGATATTCCCAACCTGCACATCTCTACCAAGCCTACAATGCTCAACCATCCTACTATCAATCGCCTCCCACATGTCAAAACTTTCCTAGACTTCGACCAAATTTTGACCGAAGACCTACCAAACAGTATACCGCCATTGCTGAACCCATTGACCAGCTGTACGAAAGGCTCAAAGCTGCTGGTTATGTCACCCCTATCCCTGCCATAACCCCTGAGAACCCTCCTCAATAGGTCAACCCAAACAAATCATGTGCATACCATTCCGGCATGAAAGGACATACCATCGACGAATGTCGCTCCCTGAAAGACAAGATCTAGGCCCTAATTAACAAGATTATTGTGGCAAAGGAGCCTGCTCCGAATGTATGCAATAACCCTCTGCCAGACCACAAGGGTGGAGGTGTTCACACGATTGAAATAGAGGATGATTGGGACCCCAAGGGATCGATCGGTTTGATCACAGAAGGCAACGATCCAAAGAAGCCAATAGTCACCCTTAATCCGATTGTAGTCTAGATTCAGCCTTCTGGGGATGCCGAGGTAAATATGTCCATTCCACTCGAGTTTGAAGCACCATCCTCTATGAAGAAGACAACGCCGATTAAGGTCGAATTTATCTCACCAGCAAATGCATCTACACCTTTCGAAATTGTAGTTTTACCGCCTAAGGTGCATGCTCCGTTCGGAGTAAAGATAGCCACACCAATTTCGGTGGCAATGTCTGCCATAACACCATTCCATACAAATGACATACCTTGGGACTACACAGCTGAGGAAAGAAGAAAAGGGAAGGTCAAGTTCGGGGAAGCCATTGCGGCACAGGGTATGACGAGCACCGGTAGGATTTATACCCCGGAACATTTGGCTGAGTCAAGAAAGTAGGCCTCTGGTCGGCCAACCATCACTGAAACCGGGCCCGATGATATTTGGAGAAAGATACAAGCCAAGGAATACTCAGTCATTGATCAGCTTAACAAAACGTCGGCACAAATTTCTATCCTAGCTTTGCTACAAAATTCCGATGCACACAAGAATGCCTTGTTAAAAGTGCTGAGTGAGGCATATGTACAAAGCAACATCACCAGAGGAGAGATGGCAAACATGGTGGGGCAGGTATTGGAAAGTCACAAGATCACTTTCCATGAAGATGAGTTGCCACCCGAAGGGTTGAGTCACAACAAGGCGTTGCACATCACCGTGCAATGCGAAGATTATTTTATCACCAGAATCCTGATTGATGGAGGATCCAGCCTCAACATTTGTCCGTTGGTAACACTCAGGACATTAGGAAAGGGTCTGCATGAGATCAAGGACGGGGCCATCAACGTCAAAGCTTTCGACGGTTCCTAAAGGTCCACCATTGGGGAAATCAGCCTGTGTTTGCAAATGGGGCCTACTTGGTTCGATGTTGATTTTCAAGTGATAGATGTACCGGCATCTTACAATTTGTTACTGGAATGACCATGGATTCAAGCCGCTGGGGCCATAGCATCAACACTACATCAGGCAGTGAAGTTTGAGTGGAACCACCTAGAGGTGATCATTCAAGGCGACGGTAGCAATCCCATATACAGTCGCCAGACCATCCCAACAATTGGAGGCTGAAGAAAGATAGGCGGGGAGACCTTTCACCACATCAAGCAAGTCAACGCCGTTGACAAGGACAAATGGTGGGACAACAAAATTGAAAGCATATTGAACTGGAGCGGATACGAACCTGGCAAGGGACTTGGCAAGAACCTCCAAGGAATCGCTAAGCCTATCAAATTAAAGAAACATGGCACCACCTTCAGTCTGGGATATGAGTACACTTGGGAGGAATTCAACAATTGGTCGCCACCATGGCATGGTTCTTACTATCCGCTGGAGCAACCAATACCATATTTGGAGCTGACTTTCCAGCCAGCCGATGTTATTTATGGGTCAGAAGAAGAGGAAACACTGGCAGCAGTGAGGAATTTGTTCATAGAAGACGACGATATGGATTGTTGTGTTGTTTTCGAGGAGGAGGGGGAGGAAGGACCTCCCATACATGCAGTAAGAAGAGGAGCATGCCTCAATAACTGGACCATCAGAACCACCAGAGCCCGAAAAGCCTCGGGGTAGCAAGGCTGAACAAGCATCATGCACTATCTTTTATTTTTACTAGTTGAATTTCCTTTCGCATTTTAAAATTTCGCAATAAGATCTTCAATGTTCAAAACAGTTATGGAATTTCGCAAAGCATTTTGAATTTCCCTATAAATCTTACTCTTGTGATTTTTTCTCATTACTTTACTTATACAGTATTACTATTACTTATCTTGATGAACCAATGACTATGACGTGCAACGAGACAACGCAACAAACAGATACCGATTCAGAGGAATATGACATACTGGAAGAGATTGTTAAAGGAGTCGAGAATTTTGAGAACAGACCTAAGTCCAACCTAGACGAGACTGAAATTGTTAACCTGGGAAATGTAGAGAACGTCAAAGAAACACGAATCATCGTTCATTTGTCACCGTAAAAAAAAGAAGAGTACACAAAATTTTTAAGGGAATATGAGGACATATTCGCCTGGTCGTATGATGACATGACTGGTCTGAGTACATCCATTGTGGCTCACAAACTGCTAACCGATCCAGCATGGTCGCCGGTAAAGCAAAAGCTCAGAAAGTTTAAGCCTAACATGAGTTTGAAAATCAAGGAGAAAGTCGCTAAGAAAGTCAAAGCCAAGGTTCTCATGGTAGTAGAATACCCAGCATGGTTAGCCAACATTGTGCCAGTACCAAAGAAGGACGGAAAGGTCAGAGTCTGTGTCGACTACTGGGATCTCAACCGGGCAAGTCCGAAAGACAACTTCCCCTTGCCAAACATACACATCCTGATCGACAATTGTGCCAAGCATGAGTTGCAGTCATTTGTAGATTGTTTTGTGGGGTATCATCAGATCAGGATGGATGAAGAAGATGTTGAGAAAATGGATTTCATTATGCCATGGGGGATGTTCTGTTACAAAATGATGCTGTTGGGATTAAAGAATGCTGGGGCCACCTACATGAGGGCCATGACCACCATTTTTCACAATATGATACACAAGGAGATCGAAGTATATGTAGATGATGTTATCATCAAGTCCAAGAAAGCCACTGATCACATGGAAGATTTGAGGAAGTTCTTCAACAGGCTGCGAAGGTACAACCTAAAACTGAATCCTGTAAAGTGTGCATTTGGGGTTCCTGCCGGAAAACTACTTGGGTTTATTGTGAGTCGCCGATGAATAGAACTTGTTCCATCAAAAGTTAAAGCTATTCAAGAATTTCCATCGCCAAAGAACAAGAATGACGTTATGAGTTTCTTGAGGAGACTCAAGTACATCAGCCAGTTCATAGTACAATCTATCGTCATCTGTAAGCCAATTTTCAAGATGTTGAAGAAGGACGCCGCTACCAAATGGACTGATGACTGCCAAAAGGCCTTCGATAGAATCAAGGAGTACCTATCAACACCACCAGTTCTGGTCCTCTATTACTCTACCTTGCAGTACTGGACGGAGCTTTCGGTTGCGTCCTAGGGCAACATGATAAGACGGGAAGGAAGGAGCAGGCCATCTATTACCTTAGCAAGAAGTTCACCCTGTACGAGGCCCGGTATTCTCTGTTAGATTGCACTTGTTGCGCTCAAACTTGGGTAGCTCAGAAGTTGAGGCATTACTTCTGTGCCTATACTACATATCTCATATCAAGGATGGATCCTTTGAAGTACATCTTCCAGAAGCCCATGCCCACTGGAAAGCTAGCCAAGTGGAAAATCCTGTTGAGTGAATTTGACATTGTCTACGTAACTTAGAAAGCAATCAAAGGATAGGCACTAGCAAATCACCTTGCAGAAAATCCCGTGGACGGAGAGTACGAACCCCTAAAAATGTACTTTTCTGACGAAGAGGTATCATTCATAGGAGAAGATATTGCAGAATCCTATGACGGTTGGAGAATGTTTTTCAATGGAGAAGCAAATTTCAAAGGAGTCGGCATAAGAGCAGACCTAGTATCAAAAACCGGTTAGCATTATCCGGTGTCTGCCAAACTCAGGTTTCCTTGCACCAACAACATGGCCGAGTACGAAGCCTGCATCTTAGGGATTAAGACGGCTATTGACATGAACATTCAAGAATTGCTAGTAATTGGGGATTCAGACTTGCTTATACATCAGGTCCGAGAAGAATGGGCGACCAAGAACTCCAAAATACTCCCTTATTTGCATCATGTACAGGAGTTGAGAAAGAGGTTCACAAAGACAGAATTCCAGCATGTCTCCAGAGACCAGAATGAATTCGCCGATGCACTGGCTACCCTATCATCCATGATACAACACCTAGACAAGAAATTTATTGATCCCATTCCGGTAAAGATCC
Source organism: Nicotiana tabacum (assembly GCF_000715075.1). Classification (NCBI taxonomy): domain Eukaryota; kingdom Viridiplantae; phylum Streptophyta; class Magnoliopsida; order Solanales; family Solanaceae; genus Nicotiana; species Nicotiana tabacum. Next base: position 99,173,294 of record NC_134097.1, on the reverse strand, counting down.
ATGATCAACCAGATTATTGTGCTCATGTTGAGGAAGAAGCAGACGGAAAGCCTTGGTTTTATGATATCAAGGAATATTTGACGAAAGGAGAATACCCAGACTTGCAAAACCTACTCAGAAATGCACACTTCGGAGGTTGTCCAATAATTTCTTTCACAGCGGAGGTATCCTGGATAGGAGGAGTCCTTATTTAGGATTACTAAGGTGTGTCAACGCGAAAGAAGCATCTAAACTGCTAGAAGAAATCCATGCTGGGACCTGCGGTCCACATATGAACGATTTTGTCTTAGCCAAGAAGATACTCCGGGATGGTTACTTCTGGATGACTATGGAAACAGACTGCATCCAGTATGTCCGAAAATGCCACCGCTGCCAGATACATGCAGACATGATCAAGGTACCCCCAAATGAGCTTACTACAACAAGCTCACCATGGCCGTTCATCGCCTGGGGAATGGACGTTATTGGACCAATCGAACCTGCCACGTCCAACGGGCACAGATTCATCCTAGTAAAAATCGACTATTTCACCAAATGGGTCGAAGTATCGTCTTACAGAGCAATAACTAAGAAAGCCATGACAGACTTTGTCCGTGACCGCATTGTTTGCTGATTCGGGATTCCGAAGTCAATCATCACTGATAATGGCTCCAATCTCAACAGTGACTTGATGAAAGCTATGTGCAAAACTTTCAAGATCAGACACAAGAATTCTACAGCCTACAGGCCTCAGATGAATGGAGCCGTAGAAGCCGCCAATAACACCATCAAGAAGATACTAAGGAAGATGATAGAGAAGCATAAGCAGTGGCACGAGAAGCTATCATTTGCTTTACTAGGGTACCCCACCACAGTCCGCACATCAATAGGGGCAACCCCCTACATGCCGGTATATGGCACAGAAGCAGTCATTCCCGCTGAAGTAGAAATCCCTTTCTTGAGGATCATACAGGAAGCAGAGCTCGATGATGTAGAATAGGTAAAAAGTCGATATGAGTTGTTAGCCCTCATAGACGGAAAGAGGATGAACGCAGTTTGTCATGGTCAACTTTATCAAAACAGGATGTCCAGAGCCTTCAACAAAAGAGTCAAGCCGAGACAGTTCACACCGGGGTAGCTGGTGTTAAAGAAAATTTTCCCGCATCAAGATGAAGCCAAAGGGAAGTTCTCTGCCAACTGGCATGGTCCGTACATGGTTCATCGGGTTCTGACAGGAAGATCCCTCAAACTTGTAGAAATGGACGGAGAAGTCTGGCCAAAGCCAATTAATTCAGATGCAGTCAAGCGTTACTATGTGTAATCTTTATGCCTTCCAATACGATGTAATTTGAACTACGCCCGACCTGATTCCCAATTAAGAGGGGATACAAAGACAGCCCTATGGGTTCGGTCACAATTCAATAAAATTTCCATTTTCCCCCGCTATTAAAAACTAGGGTAGAATTTTGAGGAGGACCCTCAAAATTCCGAAGTTAATTTTAGCCAATCATTGCAAACAATAGTCAGAAACATCGACCCATTAAATTGGGGTAGGATTTTGAGGAGGACCCTCAAAATTCCGTAGCAAGAGAGGTTGCAATGTCCTGAACCACGTCACAGTTGTCGATTCATCTAAAAGTTGTTTCTTAATCATATACTTATATCGTATTTTTACAAAATCATGCATGTTTATTACTGAAATTACCTTGTTTAGCAACGCTACCCCAATTATACATACAGTCTCACCAGATCAAAGTCAAACGGGTCAAGCAGAGCCAGCGGGGATACGAACTAACCTCCCCCCTCTACAAAACTCATGATTTTTCTTTGGATGTAGGTACTTGAGTTGCAAAATCATTAAATAAGTCATACACTCATGAGACTCACACTATTCAGAAATACAGCTCTCAGAACTGTTGCACTTATTCGCAGTTGCTATCCGCACACAACAGTGTCCCCAGTAGGCACAATGTCCCCATCAGCCATAATATCGCAATCAGCTATCAGCTAAGAAAACTCTATGTCTTTCATTTCTTGCATAAGGCTACTATTCTGCCTTCGAGGTTAATCTCTACCTCCATCTGCATTCTTGCATTGCATAAGGCTACCATTCTGCCTTCCGAGACTATGCACTGTCTCCATCTACATTTCCTGCATTGCATAAGGCTACCATTCTGCCTTCCGAGACTAAGCATTGTCTCAATATGCATTTCCTTCATTGCATAAGGCTACCATTCTGCCTTCTGAGACTAAGCACTGTCTCCATCTGCATTTCCTTCATTGCATAAGGCTACCATTCTGCCTTCCAAGACTAAGCACTATCTCCATCTGCATTTCCTGCATTGTATAAGGCTACCATTCTGCCTTCCGAGGTTAAGCTCTACCTCCACTTGCATGGCTGAAAGATCTCCACCTTATTTATACTCGCATGGCTGAAAGATCGCCGCTTTATTTACACTTGCATGGCTGAAAGATCGCCACCTTTACACATACATGGGTGAAAGATCGCCGCGTTATTTTACACTTGCATGGCTGAAAGATCGCCGCTTACTGCATTTGCATGACTGAAAGATCGCCACTTTATCTACATTTGCATGTCTGAAAGATCGCCACCTACTTCATTGCATGGCTGAAAGATAGCCACCTACAACATTGCATAGGCTGAAAGATGACTAAACACTGTATTTCATGGGCTGAAAGATCGCCAAATTGTCCAAAGGTGTCATTATTCGGAGGCACCATTTTCATAGCCCGAGAACACCATGCCATGGCCTGAGGACTCCTTTAATATTTTGCATGTCATTATTCAAAGGCATCATAGTTTGAAGGCATCATTCTCATAGCCCGAGAGAATCATTTCATGGCCTGCGAATCCTTTATCATATGCTTCATGGCCCAGGATGTCATCCTAACCGTCCAAAGACAACATTCATGGTCCAACGGGAACTTGCATCATGTTTAAATTTCTGCACAATATACGCTTGTGTTGCTCATTCGTAGGTAAACCGGCAAGCAACAGACATCTCAGCAGGAGCAATCCCACTCCAGTTCCCGCAGCCCTATAAGACCTTAACCATTTAACCCAACCCGAATATTGCGTCCGTTCTTGAAAGATCTCCATCGGCATACTCCGCCAACGGATCCTGAACTACATATGGCCTGATTCTTGTAGGACCAGGGATATGTAGGCAACTCAGAAGCTAGGGCACGACCAAACCTCTTCAAACCATTTCGTTTGGTCAAAATTGGTCATCATATCTTTACCCGATAACTCTTTCATCCTTCCCGGGTAAAGAGGGGCAACTGTTGATACCCAATTTTTTTCTATATTTTTATGTACAAAATACCTTTCAAAGTAGCATGTATATGCGTATATAGGTAAGTACCAAGGTCCAATTATTTTTCCCTAATTTTTCAAGGATTTTTAAATCAATTTACTGCCCTATTTTATCAAGAAAAAGCCAATAATTATCCCCAAAATTATCATTTTGGTGATTCATTTATTGGAGTCTCGTGTTTACACTGAAATATGGCTGAGATATTGTTTATATATTTTTTTACAAATTTGTTTGGTATTTTAAGGATAAAATTTCATAATTGCAATATTAGCCATTTTTAGGTTTAAATTCGTCTCGTATTTATAAAATAGGGTCTTATATTTTTAAATTGTTAATTTTATATTATTAACCATTTTAGCACTTTCAATTTGTTTTCATAAATTCATTTACTATTTTTATAAATTAAATGGGAAAAAAGGGGCTATTTAACTTATAACCAGATTTGGCTATATAATCTAGCCTAAATTACACCAGACCCCAACCCAAATTAAATCAGACCAAAGACCCAAGCTCAATCTACCCGACCCAAACTGGATTAAATCTTGGTCGTTGATCAAAATTGATCAACTGCCCAGATTCATTCTTACCAAATTAAACCCAAACGACCCCCCCAAACTTCGCTCATTCCTCACTCAACCGACTCTCTTCTCTCTATCTATATATTTCAGGTTCTCTCTACAACTTTCCCCCTTCCCCTCAGCTCCGATGAACCCCACTCGCCTTCTCCGGCCACCTCCTGGCCTGAATCCATGGTGGTCTAACCACCTACCAGCCTACTATGGTTCATACACGGTTGGTTACTAAAGACTCATGACTTGACCACGAAGAAGCTGGGTTCAGACCTTGTTTGATTCAAGTTCCATGGCTATCTCCGGCAAGCCATGTTTGTTCGAGCCTGACCTCGACTCCTCTTGTTTAGATCAATGACGATCCAAGTCTTTCTCACTGTTTGGGATCCTCTGAAACGCTAACTTTTGAGGTTCTTCTGATTTTCTTAGATTTGTTCTAGATTCATGTTTTCCCTAAAAATTTAAAATGATTTTTTGATATTTCTTTTAAAACTATGGATTCAAAACCTTTATTTCTTCCGATCTAGGGATTTTGAGTTATGTTTCTCTGATTTTTTTTTCTCTTGTATGTTTCTCTGATTTTCTTTTTCTTTGTGTGTTTCTTCCACTATGTTGCTTCTACTGTGTTCTTTGTGTGTTTCGTCTACCTTGTTTTCTCCTACTGTGTTCTTGTTAAGTTTTTTTTCACCATGTTCTTATTTGTTTCTTCTACTAGTTCTTCTATTGGTTTCGCATGTTGTTCTTTTAATATGCCTATCATGAGTTCCTACAACTAAAAGAGCATGTTAAAGGTCTCAGTTCCTTTCTGAGACCTCTGAACCTGTTTCAATTAGTATATTTTCCCTTAATCACTTGCCCTTTCGTCTCTACACTCGGTTAATGGCAAGAACCCTAAATTTGGGGGTTCATCCGAGTTTTGAGACCCTTGGCTATGTGATTGGCTTGCTCTTCATCTTTGAACTTGTTTGATTTCAGAAAACCTAACTCTTTTGGACCTATTTCGAGTTTTCTGAATTTGTTAATTGAGTCTTGAAATCTCTGTTTCTTTAAGCGATTCTGATTTTTCTACTAAAACTCTTCTAAGGTCCTTATACTGGACCCTTTGTATGATATTTGATACTATCTCTTCTAACCTAAGTGACTACCTACTGATTTTGGAATGGCATGACGTTTTCTTTGCTCTAAATTCATCCTAGCATATTTGTGTGCTCTTTATATGTGATGAGCTTCCCTCTAAAAATGGCTTTCAATTTTGATTGATTTCAGACTTCTCTTGTATACGTTTGATTGATTTCTTTCCTTATTTGTTGATTTCCCTGTTACTTGATTTGAGTCGAAAACTTTCCTTAGCCCACTCTTGAGCCAGTAATTTCAAACCTCTGACCCCTTGATTTACTGTATTCTGATTGATCCTTACCTTATATTTTTGAGCCGTGTATTTCAAAATTCTTCCCTTAATTAAAACTCCTATGTATTTACCCCTAATTGCCTTCTTTGCACAAGATGTTCATTTTATTTTTTTCCTTAAATAGTTTTACCGTTTGAATCTGAATTCCTTAATTAAAGGAAGTCTTGTATTGATTGATTTTTAATTGATAACCAGTTCCTTAATTGTTTTCTTACCTTATTTCTGCCTGTTTTTCAACCTATAAATATCGACTCTTTCATTGACACAAAGACATCAATCCATCACTCGTAGTCTTTCTGAACTTATACTTACACTCAAAGTATTCTCTCTTGTTGCTTGAACTGTGGCTTGTTTACAAGACCTACTGCCTGCTTTTCTCTATTTACTTCTTTGAAACTGGTATGTCCTGATTTAAGATCTCAACTTCACAACAATGTGTTTATTTATTACTTTTTGTATCCCTATCTGCTTACTGCTTCTGTATAGTTCAACACTTGCTCTAGCATATTGATTTCTTTCTGCCTGCTCTATTATGAATCCCAAACCTCTGCCCCCCTATGTATTTAAGCTATGGTTTGAGGCATGGCAATACTACAAGTTATTGTCCATGAATTAAACTCGATCCCTTGGGATCCTAGCCTCTAAATAGTGTGTTCTGGCAGGTTTGAGAGTATGCTAGCATCCTCCATTGCTGAGCATGCTTGAAGCCTGCCCTTGCCTAAGTAATAGGCTCTTTACAATCTCCTCATTCCCTATTTCCTTATGTGTACTTATTTGTAGTTGTTTCCCTCTCCTTTTCCCTTTTAGAATTCTGTTTCTATAATTGCACCCTCTCTTAGTCTTTAAGTTCTGCCCCCTCTTGTGAGCCTTGCCTTGGGACCCTTTGAGCTCCCTCTAAACTTGGACACTTGAGAGCTGGTCCTTCCACACTGCACTTGTCCTAATCTGATAATAAATTTGGGTGTGAGCATTGCCCGGAGTCCCATTGAGGCTCTTAGGGAACTTTGACATATTCAAATGGGAGAAAGGCTTTGGATCATGATCTCTTGGAGTTGTTTTACCTCATATTTTAGACATGAAGTCTGGATCAGGCTCTCCATTGGTTGTACTTTTATATTTTCTGATGTATTTGTTTTACTTCATTAATAATTTATAATAAACTCTTAGGGATGGCTCGTGAAAAGGGAGGGTATCTATGTATGCAAAGGGTAGATACCATGCCTATATGTCATTTTGAATTCTGCATTCTCACGTAGATACTATGCCTACAGGTCATTCTAAATTCTATATTCTCACATAGATACCATGTCTATAGGTGTTTTGAATTCTGCACATTCAAATGCATATAGAAAGCATGCCTATAGGGGATTCTGAATGTCCATTTTCACATAGAAATCATGATCATAGGATTACTACATTCATATAGATATTATGCTCATAGGTTTTAAACAAATGTTGCATCTAGATATCATGCTCATAGATTTTTCTGCCAGTTAGATACCATGTTTATAGGTTAAAACTAGTCTTATGCATTTAGATATCATGTCTATAAGGCTTCTGCATTTTTACCATGTCTACAAAAGGCTTAAAATCAACTACGCGTAGAAAGTATGTCTATAGGAATTTCTAATCGAATCTGAATCGCTTCATTCACGTATAGAGCTAAAACCAGTAGTAATAAGTACCATTAGTTGCAGAACTTATAACCTTTTAAAACTTGTCTTTTCTTTTTGACTACCATAGTCAGTCTATTTTTTAGACCTTGTTATTTCATTGCTTTCTGAATTCAGTAGATGTCATGCCCATAGGATCCTTGTCCAACTCTTAGGCAAGCCTTAGGGTAAAGTTATAAACTGAATATGTTCTATTAACTACAACCAGCAGGCAGACTTGATTCGGGCTTCTTAGCTGAATTATGTAGTAAATTAGTCTGCCTCAACCTTTAAGTCCTCTCATGTTAGTATTTAATCAGACCCTAAACAGTATGTGTAAGTCATGCTAATTACGTGCTTCTTTGTTTAAAGGAGGTGTATCTGAGCCCTTTTTGCTTGTTATGTGCTTTCCCCCAATTTGCTATACATGTTTTCTGTGTCGCCTTAGAATTTTGCCTTTAAAACTACAAATAAGCCTAATACCCCTCCAATTTAGGATTAGTAGTCCTAAATACCTCCGGGACTGATAGAATTGGGACGGGTAATAGCATGCAATAAGTAAAACGAGACCATTCTGCACTTTAATACTTTAACGGGGTGGGAAGGGTAGATATGGATATGATGACCACGCGATAATGTCACGTGTATCCCCTCATTGATGAGTGATTATCGGGCATTGTGTGGGGTGATCCATATTATTAATAAACCTAGGACCCCCTTTCCCTTTGTTTCTTCTAAAGATTTCAACTATGTCTTTAAAAAGAATCAGCTTTCTTTTAATTCTTTCCAACTTTGTTTATTTGTCAACCATTATGTGAAAATCCCCTCTTATTTGAAGTTCATTTGCTTACATGTTATTTGCACCTAAAGTCACAACAATAGTCTGGTCGGGAACCACACTAGTGGATCCTGAGGGGTGCCTAACACCTTCCCCTTGGAATAATTTCAAGCCCTTACCCAATTTCTGGTTACTCAAATCAAAACCCTCTTAGTGTCCTAATGCACCTTAATCATTAGGTGGCGACTTTTCAATTCACACCCTAATTCCCAAAAGGGAATGAGTTTCCCTCCCAAATGTCATAAACCCGATTTCGTGAGAAAAAGGGGGCGCGGCAGTAAGTAATCTTTGACTTGTTTTCTTCCATTTTTATCAATACCCACTAGATTTCTAGGTTAAAACATGTGATTAAGGGTAGAAAATTAGGGATTTGAGTAGAGTTAGGCCTTTTTGATTATTTGGGAATTTGACCTCGTTTTGGGGTTGGATTTGATAACAAATTATATATTCAGGCTCGTGGGTGAATGGGTGATCGGGTTTTGGTTCGAACCTTGTGTTTTGACGAAGCGGGCTCAGGGTCAATTTTTGATTTTTTGGGAAGAATGATTAGAAAGCTATAATTAAGCATTGGAATTGGTTTGTTTAGCATTTATTGATGTTATGAAGTCGATTATGTATAGATACACTTGATTTGGAGCCGAATTCGAAAGGAAAGGCGGTGTTTGAGGCTTGAGTTGGCCGTGGAAGTTTGAGCTAAGTGTTCGGTCTAACCTTAGCTTGAGGGATTAGAAGTTGTGTCCCATTTTCTATTTGCTTCTTGTCGAGTACTATGTGTAGGCATGGTGATGAGTATCTATACGTTGGTGTCGAGCATGACCGTGAGTCTTAATTTGGAGTTTGTTGTGTACTTAAATGATATTATGGATGCTTTAATTGATAATTCTCGATATTGAGCAAGGATTTAGTTTGATTTCATGGGAATTTACTTATGATTGAGTATTGGTGTTAGCTGAGATGATTAGAAGTTGGGCTGAGATTGGTTATAGTTGTTTCTCCCTTGCCGGGATGTATTTATTTTTACTATTGAATCCCTTGCTGGGATAGTGTAGTTTGTTGTTGATCCCTTGCTGGGACTCTTGGTGTGGTTGTTGCTAAAACAATATTAAATATATGGATCGGGTTGCATGCCGCAACAATGTTATATTGGATCAGGTTGCACGCCACAATAATGTTATATTGGATCGAGTTACACGCCACAACAATATTATATTGGTTGGGTTACATGCCGCAACAGTGATATAAATGGATCGGGTTGCACGCCGCAACAGTGCTACATGGTAGGGATCGGGTTGCGCGCCGCAATAGTGTTATTATTATTTTGTTTTAGATTTTGAGCTGTTCTCTCATATTTCTCTTTAGTTTCTGCTGGACTTGATATTTTCCCCATAGCGTGTACTCCCTCCCATTTTAATTGTTTATTTCCGTTTATTTTTTGTGCAGTTATATATATATATAACTGCACATGTTTATCTATAGTCTGGTCCTAGCCTCGTCACTACCTCACCGGGGTTAGGCCAGGCACTTACCAGCACATGGGGTCGGTTGTGCTAATGCTACACTCTACACTCTGTGCAGATATTGGAGCAGCATTGGGACAGTAGCACTTGGGGATCCAGTCTTCAGTCCATCCAGAGATCCCGAGGTAGTCCTGCAGGTGTCCGCAGGCCCGACGTTCTCTTCTATCCATTTATAACTTCTGTTTTCACTTATTTCCGAGACAGACTATATTTCCTTTTTTAGACATTTGTATGTAGTACTCATAGACAGTCCGTGAATAGTGTGACACCAGATTCTGGGTAGAGGATTATATTGGCATTGTAGTACTGATTTTGATCATTTTTAGCTGTTTAAGTCTTCTGCTTATTCTCTTATCGCTAATCTTTAAATTTTTGATTACCTATTGATTCAAGTTGTTAAAAGGATTAAAATGAAAGAGTTAGAATTTCTATATTTCATGGCTTGCCTAGTTTCTACAAGTAGGTGCCATCACGACACCCGAGGGTGGGAAATCCGGGTCATGACAAAATCACTTATTTCTTATACCAAAGTTACAACTGTAAAATGTTGTGACTAGTGTTTATTTGGTAAGCAGCATAGAGTCTTATTTCAAACATCGTTTGAAAGAAAATTGAATACACCTGATTTGGTATATTTTGATGTTTGTGGTCCAATGAAAATTGAATCAATGGGCGGTAACAATTTTTTTGTTACTTTTATTGATGATGCTTCACGAAAATTGTGGGTTTATATTTTAAAAACCAAAGATCAGGTATTTCATGTTTTCTAGAAGTTTCATGCTCTGGTGGAAAGGGAGACCGGTGAAAAGCTAAAGGGTCTCCGAAGTGACAATGGAGGTGAGAACACTTTTAGGGAATTTGAAGAGTACTGTTCGAGCTATGGTATCAGACATGAACAGTTCTTGGAACCCAACCCCACAACATAATGTTGTAGCTGACAGAATGAACTGCATCATTGTTGAGAAGGTGAGAATCCTGCACAGAATGGCTAAACTGTCTATGTCATTTTGGGATGAAGCAGTTCAGATAGCATGTTACCTGATCAATAGGAGTCGATCAGTTCCATTGGAGTTTAACATCACAGAGAGAGTTTCGAGCAACAAGGAGGTATCCTACTCACATCTGAAGATGTTCGGTTGTAAAGCTTTTGCAGATGTATCAAAGGAGCAGAGAACAAAACTGGATGATAAATCTATTCCCTGCATATTCATTGGATATGTAGATGAATAGTTCGGGTACAAATTGTGATATCCTGTAAAGAAGAAGGTCATCAGAAGAAGAGATGTAGTCTTACGAGAAAGTGAAGTTGGAACTGCAGATGACCAGTCAGAGAAGGCAAAGAATGGTATAATCCCTAACCTTGTTACCATTCCTTCTACTTATAACAATTCCACATGTGCAGAAAGTACGATCGACGAAGTTGCCGAGCAGGGGGAGCAACCTGGTGAGGTTATTGAGAAGGGGGAGAAACTTGATGATAATGTCGAGAAAGTAGAGTACCCCACTCAGGAAGAAGAACAACCTCAACCTCTAAGGAGATAGAAAGGCTAAGGGTAGAGTCATGTAGGTACCCTTCTATAGTATGTCCTCATCAGTGATGAGGGGAAGCCAGAAAGTCTTAAGGAGGTGATGTCCCATCCAGAAAAGAACCAGTGGATGAAAGTCATGCAAGAAGAGATGGAATCTCTACAGAAAAATGGCACGTACAAGATGGTTGAACTTCCAAAAGGTAAAAGACCACTCAAATGCTAATGGGTCTTTAATCTCAAGAAAGATGAAAATGGCAAGATGGTCAGGTACAAAGCTCGATTGGTGGTAAAAGGCTTTGAACAGAAGAAATGTATTAATTTTGACGAAATTTTCTCACATGTTGTCAAAATGACTTGTATTCGAACACTTTTGAGCTTAGCAGCTAGCCTAGATCTTGAAGTGGAGTAGTTGGACGTGAAAGCTGCATTTCTTCATGGAGATTTGGAAGAGGGGATCTATATGGAGCAGCCAGAAGGATTTGAATTAGCTAAAAGGATACACATGGTGTGCAAACTGAATAAGAGTTTTTATGGGTTGACGCAGGCACCAAGGTAGTGGTAAAAGAAGCTTGACTCATTCATGAAAAGTCAAACTTACATAAAGACATATTCTGATCCATGTGTATACTTCAAAAAAATTCTAGCAGCAACTTTATTATTTTTTGTTATATGTAGATGATATGTTAATTGTAAGAAAAGACAAGTAGTTGATCGTAAAGTTGAAGGGAGATTTGTCTAAGCCATTTGATATGAAGGACTTGGGCCCAGCACAACAAATTCTGGGGATGAAGATAGTTTGAGATCTAACCAGCAGAAAGTTGTGGCTGTCTCAGGAGAAATACATTAAATGTGTACTAGAACGCTTCATCATGAAGAATGCTAAGTCAGTCAGCACACCTCTTGCTAGCCATCTGAAGTTAAGCAAGAAGATGTGTCCTACAGCAATGGAGAAAAAGGAGAGCATGACAAAAGTTCCTTATTCCTCTGTCGTCGGAAGTTTGATGTATGCAATGGTATTCACTAGACCTGATATTGCTCACACAGTTGGTGTTGTCAGCAAGTTTCTTAAAAATCCTGAAAAAGAACACTGGGAAGCAGTCAAGTGGATACTCAGGTGCCTGAGAGGTACCGCTAGAGATTGTTTGTGCTTTGGAGGATCTGATCCAATATTGAAGAGCTATACAAATGTTGATATGGCAGGTGACATTTATAACAGAAAATCCACTATTGGATATTTGTTTACACTTTTAGGGTGAGCTATATCATGGCAGTCGAGGTTGCAGAAGTGTGCCTCTCTACAACTAAAGCGGAATATATTGCAGCTATTGAAGCTGGCAAGGAGATGATGTGGCTGAAATGGTTCCTTCAAGAGCTTGGCTTGCAGCAGAAAGAGTATGTTGTCTATTGTTACAGTCAAAGTGCAATAGACTAGCGCAAGAACTCCATGTACCATGCAAAGACCAAACATATCGATGTGAGATATCTCTAGATCCGAGAAAAGGTAAAGAATGAATCTCTACAAGTCCTGAAGATTTTCACAAGTGAGAATCCTGCAGATATGCTGACCAAGGTAGTACCAAGGGACAAGTTCGAGTTTTGTAAAGAACTTGTCGGCATGCACTCAAGTTAGAAGTCCGGTATTACCTCCTTCAGGAGAATGAGTCTGGAGGGGGAGATTGTGGGGTCCATCCCCATAATGAAAAAGAAAAAAAAAAGGGATAAAGGAAGTCAAATTCCATGGCGAAAGTTGGATTTGGTAACAATTTGCATTCTTGTAAATTGACAAGTTGCAGCACCAATTTGCAACGTAACAAGCATTCTGTTTGGCTGAATTGGGTAACCATTCTTTCTATAAATAGAAGCCTTCAACTTCTCATTTTACACACCAAACTTAGAGAGAAATATACCTGAGAGCATAGAGAGCAGTGTGAGGTATTCACAAGCGGTATAGTCAGTGAGAAAAAATAGAGAGTGTAAGCACTATTGTAGTAAGGTGAGAATCTCAAAAGAGAATTATTTCTTTTGAATGTATAGTGGATAATATTTATCCAGGACTATGGATTGTAAAATTTCTCATTATAGTGGATTACTTTGCTCCTCTCATGCCCCTGATTTTTCTCTCTTATTTATAAGAGTTTTCCACATTAAAAATCTTGTTGTCATTGTTGCTATTTATTATTCTTGTTGATTACGATTTTTCAATACTATGTTATTATTTCCATTGTTAATACCGTGAATATTATTTTCTGTGGGGGATGTTTATTCCCAACAAAGATGACCTGACAATACGGTGGAAGATGTTTATCAAATATCAAATATTGATGAAGGCGTGGACTAAGCCACACAAAATAAATAAATTTAGTGACATTCTTGTCATTTGGTTATGGATCCCAAACTTGTTTAGGATAGAATTTCGTGATGATTTAATCAAACATTGCTCATCCAATGATGCTGCAGTGTTATATGTCCAAAAGTACACTAACTTATGTTCACTCTCCAGTTCAGCTATTTATGTTTAGTCCACAGCATGCAACTTCAAATCATTCTTCAGAAAATCTGAGGTTGCACTACAATGTAAATACCGAAAAAGGTATACCTATTAGCAAAAGAATCGAAATCCAATTGCTTATAGGGCTGATATGATTTTTCCTTTAATTTAGCAGGGGTTAGGATGAGAATATGATGAAGACTTTTGATGAAGCTACAATGCGAATTAACACTGACAGGTCGTTCAATTTGACTTTTAGAGCCTACTTGGAAAGCCACATAGAAATTGAATTTGGGTGTAATTGAATATAATTATACAGTTTGGCATGTTTGTCTGGCCAAGTAATTTCTTGATCAGCATGGAATTGAGTATAATTGAAAAGGTGTAATTACACTCTCCAATTCTCCAATTCAAAGGGAGGTGAGAATTGGTGGTAATTACGTTGTGTAATTACAAGGTTACTTTTAAATTTATTTTCTTTTTATTTTTACTTTGATTTATTTCTTTATAACTTTTGTTTACATTATGTTCATTTTTTTAATCTTATTTTTACTTTTTTATTTCTTTTTTAATTTTAAAATATATTTTCTTTGTACATTATTTATCTTTTATTTCTCTACCTTTACTTCTTGCGAATTTATATAATTGCTCGTATATTTTATTTTTTACTTGTTTTATTTTCTTCATTTGGCGTAACTGCATTATTATTCTAGTTTTTGAAGCTATACCTCCTAATATTAGAAATAATGAGTCATTAACAAACTTGGCATATAATGGTTGATGTTATTAAGTAGAATTTCGTTGTTGAATGAGGTTATAAACTTATTATGTTTGCTAATCTTCAATTATATTGGAACTTATTTTTATTATGTTGGAATTTGAAATACAACAAACTATTATTATTATTATTATTTTAGATTTTGAAATTATATTTTATTTATGGTTCCAATTTACTTGTTTTAGTAGTATTGGCTTGTTATTTCACATTGCATATTGTTCATTTTTTAGTTACAATTGATAAATTAGTTTTGTCAAATATTTGCATAATGTTATGACACTATATTTATAAATATTAATTTATTTTATCAAACATGCATTCCATGTTCTTACAAAACATATGTATTAATTTTTATAATTAAGTAAACTAAATATTATTAACTTGGAAAATATATATCAGTCAGTTCTATAATATTAGTAATAAATATATGATTATTAATTAGTGTATATTCAAGAAAAAAAATGTGCATCTTATATACCAAATCTAATACTATCATTTATACTTATAAAAAATTATTTATAGGCATATATTTATTATATTAATTTTTAAGTTTTGATAATTATTTCATTTAAAATTTAATCTAACTGTGTAATTATGCTTGTGCAACCAAACAGTACACTTGTAATTGCACTGTAATTACGTTATGACAAACAAATAAGTCGTTGTAATTACTAGGCTGTATAAGTACTACCCTAATAATTACACAAATTTCAATTACTGGGTGGTTTTCGAAACAGACCCTTAAAGAAAAAAAAAAGTAGTCTTTATACAAAGCTCCGCATTATTAAATATTAGCGTTTTGGTTACCATTATTGTTTATCTTATGGGCAATATTTGCATAAATTATGTGGTCATATATATATTATTTTATACGGAATAGGAGGTTGATTAAGAAAATTCAAACGCTTCGAAAAACTTTCTATATGTGTTTGTCGCTAGAAAACCAATTTCCTCATCTTTCACTTCACACCCTTAATGAATGTCACGTTCCAATTCTGTAATAGGTCGTGATGACGCCTAACGTCGCCATTAGACAAGCCAACTGTGAACTAGTCATGTGATTTTTTCTTTTTAACAAATCTTTCCAAGTAATTTAACCTTCCTTAAATCACAAGATTTGAAAATTTATGGATTTAAAATAAATAACATGATAGCAACTGAGTGCAATTATAATCATAAAATAAAAATAAAAATAAAACCACAAGTCTACTAGTGTGTGCCAAGACCTGGTGTCAGAAGCGTATGAGCATTCTAGTAGAATATATAAAAGAACACTAGTCTACTGTCTGAAAAATATAACAAAATAAAGACTCCATCTGCTGCAGAACGGCTCGGAAGGCATCTCACCGTGAAGTCTCGATGTTTAAGTCAAGCGTGCGCGCCAGACTGATATCCAGATGCACTTGCCTCAGATCCTGCACATTTAAGTGCAGAAGTGTAGCGTGAGTACATAAACAACATGTACCCAGTAAGCATCTAGTCTAACCTCGAAGAAGTAGTGATGAGGGGTCGACTCCAACACTTACTAAGGGCAAACAATATAATAATATGAAATTCTAATTAAAACATGATAGATAGAAATGACAATAAAACTCAAAGTAACAAATAAATGAACAATCATTTCACCATTATTAAGAACCATATCATTTCCTTCATTTAAAATAAGTAATTTCTCAAACCAATGAATAAATAACAAATATAAAGGGACTTCCAGTTTTATTATGCCGAGGACGTACAGCCCGATCCAAATATACATATACATAACTGTGTGCATTGCCGAGGATCGAACAACACGAACCATAGATGCATCTATTAACCTACCAAGGCGAACGACCCGCTCCTATGAGAATAGTGAAAAAGTTACGCCGCTCGCGGAAAGTACTTGCGACGCGGTTAAATATAAATTTCTCAAGTTACAATAATATCCCACAATTCTTTCCAAAAAAAAAAAAGAAGAAGAAAATTCAACTTGAAACTTTTGAAATCATCAAATCCTCAACATATCCCCACTCAATACAATTAGCAAATATAATCAAATAACGGATTCCACAAAGCATGGTATAAACCTAAAACTACCCGGACATAAGCATAAATAGTAGCTACGTACGGACTCTCGTCACCTCGTGCGTATGTAGCCCCCACAAATAGTAGCACATATTAATTTAGTTCACCTATAGGGTAAATTCCTTCTTACAAGGTTAGAAAAGAGACTTACCTCGTCTCAAGGCCTACTTTTCGGTCCCAAGTTGTGCTCAAACCCTCAATTAGGTAAACAACCCAAATCTAATAAAATGGTATATAAATTAATCAATATATGTTCAAAAGTTCATATTCCAACTATTGTAGTGATTTCCCAACCCTAAGTATAAGATTCTTAAAATTCACCCCCGGGTCCACAGGCTCGGATTCCAGAAATTTTTAAAGAAAGTTGTTACCCATAACCTCATGAACTCAAATATATAATTTTCACTAAATTCCATAATCAATTTTGTGGTTAAATCTCATTTTTATCAAAAACTAAGAATCACACCCTGAAACCAAACTGAATTAAAATATGAACTTCAAGTTTCCAAATTGCTCCGAATGCGCTGAATCATACTTAGACTACTGGGAATGACGCTAAATTTTTCGTGCAAGTCTTAAATGATATTACAAAACTATTCCCGATAATACGAAATTAGTATTTCTAATTCCTTCTTACAAGGTTAGAAAAGAGAATTGCCTCGTCTCAAGGCCTACTTTTCGGTCCCAAGTTGTTCTCAAACCCTCAATTAGGTAAACAATCCAAATCTAATAAAATGGTATATAAATTAATCAATATATGTTCAAAAGTTCATATTACAACTATTGTAGTGATTACCCAACCCTAAGTATAAGATTCTTAAAATTCACCCCGGGGTCCACATGCTCGGATTCCGGAAATTTTTAAAGAAAGTTGTTACACATAACCTCATGAACTCAAATATATAATTTTCACTAAATTCCATAACCAATTTTGTGGTTAAATTTCATTTTTATCAAAAACCTAGGTTTTCCATCTTACCCATAATTTCCACAAATTTACATGTAAAAATCTACCCATAATCTACATATTAAACTCACATTAGGTAAAAATTACTTACCCTCAAAAGCTAGGTTAAAATCTCACTTTTTGAAGCTCCAAAATCGCCCAAGTGTGCAATAAATGAACCCAAAATGGCTAAATCCCGATTTTAAAACTCTCTCCCAGCTGCCTCCTTCTCCGCGAACGCAGAAAAGGCCTCACGTTCGCGAAGACAACGACCCAGCCCAAGAAATTTTACCCATTGCAAACCCGACAGGAGTCTCGCAACGCGGAGGCTCGCTTGGCCTACCTACGCAAAGGCAAGGGCTTCTTCGCGAACGTGAAGAATGATCAGCGACCACCCAGCTCAGCCTCCTCTACGCAAATGCGGGCCAGCTCACGCGAACGCGAACGCTAGAGCACCCAGACCTCCACGAACGCGGACCATCTCACGCGAACGCAAAGGTAAAAAGCCCCAGACCATAGTACCTCAAATCCTTCATTACGAACGGATAGGTTTTTACCGCGTTCGCGAAGAAGGAAACTGGAAGCACCAAATCTGGTGAGTCTTAACTCAATCCGCGCATCGTCTGAATGGCATCCGGGGCCCCCGAGGCCCCATCCAAGCATGCCAACAAGTCTATAAGCATAATTCGGACTATCTCGAACTCTCGAAACACGTAAAACAACAACAAAACCAAGAATCACACCCCAAAACCAAATTGAATCAAAATATGAACTTCAAGTTTCCAAATTGCTCCGAACGCGCCGAATCATACTTAGACTACTCGAAATAACACTAAATTTTTCATGCAAGTCTTAAATGATATTATGAACTATTCTCGATCTTAGTATTCCATTCGGACCTCGATATTACCAAAACCTACTCCAAACTAAATTTAAAGAACTTAGAAACCTTCAAAGAATCAATTTTCACTATTAGGCGCCAAAACGCCCTCCGGTCATCCAAAACCCGATTTGAACATACGTCCAATTTCGAAATCATCATACAAACCTACTGGAACAAATCCTGATTCCGGGGTCGTTTGCTCAAAATGTTGACCGAAGTCATACTTGGACTTTTTAGCCAACCTTAAGGAACCAAGTGTTCCGATTTCAACCTGAACCCTTCCAAATCCAGAACTATCCATCCCCGCAAGTTATAAAACAGTAAAAGAACGTACGAGAAGTCTTATTTAGGGGAATAGGATTCTAGAAAACAAAACAACCGGTCGGGTCGTTACATTCTCCATCTCTTAAGCAAATGTTCGTCCTCGAACGGGTTTAGAATCATACCTGGAGTGCTTAATAAGTGTGGATATTTGCTCCACATGTCCTCCTCGGACTCCTAGGTTGTCTCCTCAATTGGTTGGCCCCTCTACTAAACCTTTACTACAGAAATCCTCTTGGATCTCAACTGGAAAACCTGTCTATCAACAATGACAACTGGCTCCTTCTCATCTAATTGAATAGTGCTAAAGTCTAACACATGTGACAAGTCGGTGTGATACCTACGGAGCATAGACATATGATAAACCGGATGGACTCCCGATAGGTTGGGAGGTAAGGCAAGCTCATAAGCAACCTCCCCAACTCGTCTCAACACCTCAAATGAGCCTATAAACATTGGGCTCAACTTGCCCTTTTTCCCGAATCTCATGATCCCCTTCATCGATGAGACTTTCAACAGAACCTTCTCACCTACCATAAATGATAAATCACGCACCTTCTGATCCATGTAACTTTTTTGTCTAGACTGTGTTGTGCGAAGCCGCTCCTGAATCAACTTCACCTTTTCCAAGGCATCCTTCACCAAATCAGTACCATATAACTTAGCCTCGCCGGGCTCAAACCACTCGATGGGAGAATGACATCACCGACTGTCGCACCCCCTTTTTCCTTGGAGAGTCCGGTTTCGACATTCATTGGGAACAACTCATTTCCTTTCGGGAATTGGGTATTTGAATTTGAAGAATCGCCACCTAACGGATTAAGGTGCGTTTGGGCACCTAAAGCAAGTAACTCATAAACCAGTTTGTATTACCAGAGATTGGGTAAGGGCTTGAAATAACCTTGAGAGGAAGGTGTTAGGCACCCCTCGCGGTCAACAAAGGTGGGTCCCGGCCGAACTCAAATTATGTGAATTAGTCTTATAAATAGATAAAGCAATTTAGACAAATTGGTATTACATTTGAAATAAAGGGGTAAAAGGGGTCCTATGTTTTTAGCATATAGGATCACATCTGCACAATACTCGGTAAACCTTCCTCAACTAGAGGGGTTACACGTGGCATTAGCGCACAGGTCGTCATGTCCCTTTACTCCCCAATTATTCTCCTCTTAGCGGTTATATAAGCGATTTTAATTAGATGAACTCTATGCTTCATTACCCGTCCCTTCCTTGTGGTTTTGGATGTGTTTAGGACCTCTAATTTTAGGCAGTTCTAGACTCTCGAAAGGTGTTTAAAAGGGAAAATCTAAGTGACAACAAAGAACAAACAGGACTGTCAAGTAAGAAATAATTAAGGGGGCTCATGTTTACCTCCACAAATAAACACACAATTAACACGTCTCAAACAGCAGATTTCAGATATTTCAGAAAGGTTTTAGAATAGGATATCTAGGTAAGCATGACAAGTAGAGAATATGCAGCATTGTGTCAAGGCGAAGCGATAGAGACCTAATCAGTTTGCCTAATGATTTTAGAACCTGTTGAATCTGGGCAGTCACGAATAAGCAAAGCATAGTTTCCCAATTTTTATTAGACCTTGATTAACTATAGGCTTGCCTAGGTGTGGATCAGTAATACCCTATAAACATGTTGTCTGAATGAAATCAGAATTCTGGGAATCAGTTTAAAACAGTTTGAACTTATTAAGTCCTATAGGCATGCTGGTCTAGGTGTTAAATATTACATTACAGAACTGGTTTATACACACTTATCTCTATGACATATAAGTGTTGGAATTGTTTTTAAGCATTTTTTATAGACTATATAGTTATTGATTTAGGCGATGTAGACATGGTTTAAAAGCAAATACAGTCCTAAAGCAGGATCTCTAATGCACAAAAAGAATGGATGTTTTTATTAGGTAGAATTATAGCAGTAACTTAATAACAGAATTTCTAGATGATCATGATTATGCAGAAATAGAATTTCGTAACAAATGAGGTAGTGTGCCTATAATGTGTTGTCCAGTATGCAAAGTGATCCTAAAAGCATGGTTTCTAATGTAGGTAAACATAGTATAAACCTAAAACATGATTACTAATGCAAGTAAACATAATATAGACCTAAAGGCATGATTTCTACCCGAGTCCCCACAAAAATCATATAAAAATCCCCCTTTTTTTACTAATTTTCCCAATATCTGTTTACACAGATTATCATTAAAGACCATAAGTGAATAAATTACATTATAAGCTATGCTATAGGGAACCTAAAATAGGCCCAAAGGGAACCTGGAAGTACCAGGCCTTCAAAACAGTCCAAGATGTCATAGTCCATAGTATCCAATGAGATATCCTAGTGTGTCAAAGTTTCCAAGGGCCTCAAGGACCCCGGGCAATGTTCACACCAAGATCCTTATAAATAGAGAAGTAATTATGTGCGATGTGGAAGGGCCAGCCCCAGTGTGGCAGAGTTCGGAGGAATCTCATGTATTCCTAGGTAGTACACACACTGGAGGGGCAAACCTTAAATAATCTAAGAGTAGAAGCGAGAGTGCTCGGCATAGTTGGAAGAACTTGGTATAAACAGTATAGAGGTAAAAATTTTAGGAGTGAAAAGATATTTCAGGAATGGAAACAGTTTTAAAAAATGTTGAGAGTGAAAACAGTTTTGGAAGCAATTCTGAGAAGAACAAAGATTCAACAAACAACCACACAATCACAAAACTTAGAGTGCCCAGATTCAAAGCCATTTATTACTTGATTCTAAATGAAGATAAACAAGTTTACAAACAGGGATCAGGGGGGTTGGGAACATAGGGAGCTTAAATCAGAAACACATGAATATGGATAAGAGGGAAAGCATATTGATGAACAAGTACACAGAACAAGCAGGGATTGATTAACAACTAGTGACCAAATTCATAGCATTGGAACACTAACTACTAATTCAGAGTATTAACAAGGAAATCATACTTAAAGCTAAAGTGATAATAGACATTAGAGCATAGAGACAAAATGCAGGAATATCCATATTGAGGACAAGGGTCTTGTCACAACCCTAAATCCGGACCAGATCATGATGGCGCCTATCGTGAAATAAGGCCAGCCGACACAAACCCCAATATCAATTTAATAATTATTTAAATCATAATTAATCCATTAATAAGTGATAAATACCAAAATAAAGTGAAATAGAACAAATGCGGAAACTAACACAACCGACATCGGGGTGTCACCAGTCATAAGCATCTAAACATCTATCTAAGAGTATGAAAGAGACTACGCAGTCTATTACAGAACTAATACAAAGGAAAGTAAGATAAGAGGGAGAGGCACTGGGCTGCGAACGCCGAGCAGCTACCTAGTGAACTCCGAACAGCCTGCTGGAAGCAATCAGCCCTCACTAGAGGGACCCGAGGCTTCTGAATTTGCACACATGGTGCAGGGAGTAATGTGAGTACGCCAAGTCAGTGAGTAATAAAATTAAAGGTAGCTGAGCGATAAGAAAACACATAAAACACAGCAAAAGGCTACAAAGAGGCAGTATAAAAACAATACAATGCAATAAAATAGTGAAAACTTGTAGAACGTCTTAGTTCAGCAAAAACCTCTTTAAAACATCTTCTAATAGTTCAAACGAGTGAATAAAAATAGGGAGAAAAGATAGATACACAAGTCAGTCCCTCGGGCAAAATATCAATAGAATCAGCCCCTCGGACTATCTCACACTCACTCGTATCAGCCCCTCGGGCTATATCATATATCACACCGGGTACCTGCGCTCACTAGGGGTGTACAAACTCCGGGAGTGGCCCCTTACGGCCCAAGCGCAATAACAAGTCATCTCGTGGCATAATCAAACAGGCTATCGACCTCATATCAAACCACCTCGTAGCGTATAACTCAGGCCCTCGGTTTAAAATCATGAATCAGCAAAATACCTCTATGGCGCGCAGCCCGATCCTATATTAACCTCACAACTCAAGCCCTCTGCCCTAATTAGTTAGAAATCTCTAAAAGCCACTCGGGCACAGTAAAATATGATGCTCAGCCCAAAATATCATTTAAGATGCCAAAATAGAGTAAACATGGCTGAGTTATGAAAACAGTAGAATATAGCATGACTGAGTACAAATATAAAGTCAAAACAATGAGGAATTGTAGTAAAAATCCCCTAAGGATTCAAAACAGTTGGCACGAGGCCCAAATATGGCATTTAGCCCTAAACATGATGATAGCAAACAATTTTCAATCAAATACGCAGCAAAACAGTCATTCGAGATGGACTAAGTCACAATTCCCAACAGTGCACGACCGCACGCTCGTCATCTAGCGTGTGCGTCACCTTGAAATAGCACAACGATGTGAAATCTGGGATTTCATACCCTCAGGACAACATTTACAATCATTACCCACCTTTATCCGGTCCAAACTCTAGCCCACGATGCCTTTGCCTCTCGAATCGGCCTCCGAATTCTCCAAATCTAGCCAAAATCAGAACATAACCATCAAAATATGCTAAGGGAACAATGCCCACTCGAAGGAAATTAAATTACACCACCAAAAGCGAAATTAACCAAAACTCGACCCCCGGTCTTACGTCTCAGAATCTGATAAAAATTACATCAATAAACTATTTATCTTACCATGAGTTCATCCATATCAAAAGTACCAAAATCCAACTACAAATGACCCCTCAAACCCTTACTCAAAGGTCTCCAATCTCAAGCCCTAGTTTCTTCAATATTTACCCACAAATTTCCATAAATTTCAAGCCTAATCAATGAAATAACACCACAGGAACGAGTTTTATGATAAAAAATCTTACCTCAATGAAGTTCCCTCTGATTCCCTCTTAAAAATCCCCCACAAAGCTCCAAAGTCGATTTAAAATGGTGAAGAAAGGCTAAAAATCGTGAAAGATGAAATATATACCTTCTGACCCAGGGATTCCGCACCTGCGGTCCTTCTTTCGCTTCTACGGTCCCGCTTCTGCGGTCTTGCCCACCGCACCTGCGGTTTTCACTTAAAGTCCCAATGTCGCATCTGCGTTCAAATACTCGCACCTGCGCCATCGCAGTGTGCTCCACACTCCGCATCTGCGGCTCCTGCCCTTCGCGTCCTTGACCGCATCTGTGGTCCTTTCTACGCATCTGCAACATCGCACCTGCGGTCCCCAATCCGCAGGTGCGGAAACAACATGAGCAAAAAATTCTGCAACTTCTCCAAAACTCCAAACTCTCCGTCAACCATTCAAATCTATCCTGAGGCCCTCGGGACTTCAACCAAACATGCCAACATATCCCATAACCTCATTCAAACTTGTTCCAACCTTCGAAACGTTCAAAACAACATCAAAACACAAAAATTGCATCGGATTCAAGCCTAAGAATTCCAAATTCCGCTTTCGATCAAAAAGTCTATCAAACCAAGTCTGTATGACCTGAAATTTTGCACACACATCCCAAATGACACGATGCACCTATTGCAACTCTCGAAATTTCATTCCGAACCCTATATCAAAATCTCACCTATCAACCGAAAAACGTACAAATTCCAACTACGCCAATTCAAGCCTAAATCTACTCCGGACCTCCAAAACACATTCCTATCACGCTCCTAAGTCCTAAATCGTCTCCCGAAGCTACCCGAACCAACGGAATTCACATATGAGCCCTTTTTCACATAAGTCAACATCCGGTTGATTTTTCCAACTTAAGCTTACTCAAAAGAGACTAAGTGTCTCAAACCTTACCAAAACCTTTCCGAACTCGAGCAAACCAACCCGATCACACATAATACCGATAAACGAAGAAATAAGAAGCAGAAATGGGGGAAACGGAGCGGTAACTCATGAAATGATCGGTCGGGTCATTACACATATATTTTCTCAACTTCTAATTTCCTAATCTCATATAAAGAGTACAAATTTTCGTACACTTAATTCTTAAATTGGTAAAAAGATAACCTCCTTTTTCTCGTGAAAAAAATAAATTCTATCTTTAGAACACAACTTTCGAACCTGACTCCCTAAAATAGCTACTGGCTCTACACCATAAGTCAAATCATCATCTAACTGAACCGTGCTGAAATCCAAAACATGAGCCGGATCGCCATTATACTTCCGGAGCATAGAAATATAAAATACCGGATGCACACTCGATAAGCTGGGTGGCAAAGCAAGCTCATAAGCCACCTCCCCAATCCTCCGAAGCACCTCAAAAGGCCTAATGAACCGAGGACTCAATTTACCCTTCTTCCCAAATCTCATAACACCCTTCATGGATGAAACCTTTAATAGGACCTTCTCACCAACCATGTAGGACACATCTCGAACCTTCCTGTCATCATAACTCTTTTGTCTCGACTGCGCTGTACGAAGCCTCTCCTGAATCACCTTCACCTTGTCTAAAGCATCTTGCACTAAGTATGTACCCAATAGTCTAGCCTCACCCAGCTCAAACCATCCAAGTGCAGATCTACACTGCCTCATATACAAAGCCTCAAATGGAGCCATCTGAATACTCGACTAGTAACTGTTGTTATAAGCAAACTCTGCAAGTGGTCGAAACTAATCCCATGACCCTCCAAAATCAATGACACAAGCACGCAACATGTCCTCCTATATCTGAATAGTGCGTTCGGACTGCCCGTCCGTTTGAGGGTGAAAAGCTGTGCTCAACTCAACCTGAACACCCAACTCTCGCTGCACAGACCTCCAAAACTGTGAAGTAAACTGAGTGCCCCTATTTGAAATGATGGAAACTGGGACACCATGCAAACAAACAATCTCCTGGATATAGATCTCTGCCAACCTCTCTGAAGAATAGGTAGTACACATAGGAATAAAGTGCGCAGACTTGGTCAGCCGATCAACAATCACCCAAATAGCATCGAACTTCTTCAAAGTCTATGGGAGCCCAACTACAAAGTCCATGTTGATCCGCTCCCACTTCCACTCTAGAATATCCATCTGCTGAAGCAAGCCACCCGATCTCTGATGCTCATATTTCACCTGCTAACAATTGAGACACCAAGCTACAAATTCCATAATGTCCTTCTTCATTCTCCTTCACCAATAATGTTGTCTCATATCCTGATACATCTTCGTGGCACCTGGATGAATAGAGTACCGCGAGCTATGGGCCTCCTCCAGAAATAACTCCCAAAGTCCATCTATATTAGGCATACATATCTGACCCTGCATCCTCAACAACCCCATCATCACTAATAGTCACATCTCAGGCATCATCGTGCTGAGCTCTGTCCTTAAGGACAAGAAAATGAGGATCATCATATCGGTGCTCTCTGATGCGATCAAATAAGGAAGACCGAGAAATCACACAAGCCAATACCAACCTGGGCTCCGAAATATCCAACCTTACGAACCAATTGGCCAAGTCCTGAACATCAAATGCAAGAGGTCTCTACCCAACTGGAATATATGCCAAACTCCCTATACTCATCGCCTTCCTACTCAAAGCATCGACCACCACATTAACCTTCCCCGGAAGGTACAAAATAGTGATATCACAATCCTTTAGCAACTCCAACCATCTTCACTATCTCAAGTTGAGATCCTTCGGCTTGAACAAGTGCTGGAGGCTACGATGAGCAGTAAACACCTCACAAGACACACCATACAAATAATGCCTCCAAATCTTCAACGCGTGAACAATGGCAGCCAACTCCAAATTATGAACAGGGTAGTTCTTCTCATGAGGCTTCAACTGACGAGAAGCATAAGCAATAACTCTATCCTCCTGCATCAATACACACCCAATACCAACTCTCAAAGCATCATAATACACGGTATATGAACCTGAAGCTGATGGCAAAAATAACACTAGAGCTGTGGTCAAGGCAGTCTTGAGCTTCTGAAAGCTCTCCTCACACTCATCCGACTATATGAATAAAGCACCCTATGAGTCAACTTGATCAAGGGTAATGCGATAGATAAAAATCCCGGAACAAACCGACTGTAATAACTCGCCAAACCAAGGAAGCTACGAATCTCTGTGGCTGAGGACGGTCTGGGCCAACTCTGAACCGCCTCTATCTTCTTCGGATCAACCTGAATACCCTCACTGGACACCACATGTCTCAGGAAAGCCACTGAACTAAGCCAAAACTCACACTTGGAGAACTTTTCATAAAGCTTATCCTCCCTCAATCTCTGCAACACAACTCTCAAATGCTCCATGTGCTCCTTCAGACTACGTGAGTACACCGGAATATCATCAATGAAAACAATGACAAATGAGTCGAGATAAGTCCAAAACATGTTGTTCATCAAATGCATGAACGCTAATGGGGCATTGGTCAACCCAAAAAACATCACCAAGAACTCATAATGACCATATCGGGTCCTGAAAGCTGTCTTAAGAATATCTGAGTCCCTGATCTTCAACTGGTGATAACCTGAACGGAGATCAATCTTGGAGAACACTCTCGCTCCCTGAAGCTGGTCAAACAAATCATCAATACGGGGAAAAGGATACTTGTTCTTTATTGTTACTTTGTTCAACTACCTATAATCAATGCACATCCTTATCGAGCCAACCTTCTTCTTCACAAATAGAATAGGCGCACCCCAAGGCGACACACTAGGCCGAATAAACCCCTTATCAAGGAGTTCCTGAAGCTGCTCCTTTAATTCCCTCAACTCCGTTGGTGCCATATGATACGGTGGAATAGAAATGGGTTGAGTGCCCGGCATCATATCAATACCAAAATCAATATCCTTGTCTGGTGGCATGCCCGATAGGTCTGTAGGAAACATATCGGGAAAATCCCTCACAATAGGAACAAAATCAATATTAGGAGTCTCTACATCAACATCCCTTACAAAGGCTAAGTAAGAAAGACAACCCTTCCCAACCACACGTTGGGCCTTCAAGAATGAAATTACCCTACTGGGAACGAAATTAGTCGAACCTCGCCACTCAATTCATGTTACTCCCGGCATAGCCAAAGTCATTATCTTAGCATGACAGTCCAAAATAGCGCGACACGGAGATAGCCAATCCATGCCCAATATAACATTGAAGTCTACCATATATAACAACAAAAGATTCACTCGGGTCTCCAGACCCCTAATAGTCACCACACATGACCGGTACACTCAGTTTACAATAATAGTATTGCCCGCCGGAGTAGATACACGAACAGATGAAACAAGAGACTCACGGGGTCCAAATAACAAGCAAAGTATGATGACACATAAAAATAAGTGGAACCGGGATCAAATAATGCAAAGGCATCTCTATGGCAGACTAAGACAATACCTGTAATCACAGTGTTTGAAGAAATAGTATCGAGTCTAGCTAGGAGTGCATAGAAACGGGCCTGACCGCCACCTGATCGACCTCCCCCTCTAGGGCGACCCCTAGCTAACTAACCTCTACCTCTAGCTGGGTGGGTGGGTGGTGGTGAAGTAACTAGTGCTGAAGCTGATGGCTGACTCCTTTGCTGAGATAAAACCCCAAGACGACGAGGACACTACCTCCACATATGACCCAACTCTCCATACTCATAGCAACTCTTTGGTGTTGGAGACGGGGACTTAAGGGAACCCCTAGCACCGGAATGACTAGCAGATGCACTTGGCATAGAAAAGCCCTAAACTGATGGAGCACGAGACGAACTCTAGGCTAGAAGGGCACTGAGGGATGACTAGCCCTGATGAAAATTGTGAGAACCATGACCCGATGACGCCCCATGATAACCTGGGCGAGCTGGCTGAGCATGCCTGAATGGACGGGCTTTGTCGTGCTAAAACTCATGACCTCTTGAAGGAGCACCACCATAGATACCAGATCCCCGAGGCCTCTTGGCCTCTCTCTCATCTCGCTCCAGGCGACGAACTGACTCAATCTCGCGAGCAATGTCAACAACCTCCTCAAAAGTAGCACCAGACACCCTCTCCCTAGTCATAAGAATCCGAAGCTGATACGGGAGGCCATCAATGAATTTCCTAATCCTCTCTCTATCTCTGTAGGAACCAACCAAACAGGATGACGAGCTAACTCCGAGAACCTCATCTCATACTATATCACATTCATCTCTCCCTAACGCAACCACTCGAACTGCCTACGCAACTCCTCTCTACGAGACTGTGGCACATGCTTCTCCAAAAAGAGAACGTAGAACTGCTGCCAGGTAAGGGGTGTTGCACTAACAGGCCTACGCCTCTCATAAGCCTCCCACCAAGTGAAGGCAGCTCTGGAAAACTGAAAAGTAGTAAAAGCGACCCCCTGGTCTCCAGAATACACGCTATATGAAGAATCATCTGACACTTATCAATGAAACTTTGGGCATCCTTGCCCTCTGCACCACTGAAAGTCGGAGGCTGAAGTCTACCAAACCTCTCCAACCTGCGCTGCTCGTCCTCTGGCATAGCAGGATCTATATACTCCTGAACAGCTGCAACCGGCTGGGCTAGAGGTGCCCCTGGTATTTGAAGTCCTTGCATGACCTGCTCAGGTGTGAGAGCGGCGGGAGTTTGAGTGCCTCTCCCAGCCTGAGAAGTAGCTGCAGCTATAGTAACTAAGACCAGCTGAGCTAGGCTAGTGCATACTGATAGAATCTGAGCCAGGGCCTCCTAAATACCCGGAATCACAATGGGCATAGCTGGTACCTAAGCTGGTGCTGCTGGAGTATCCACAACTGGGACCTTATCATTAACTGGGGCGGCTGGTGGAACTGCAGGTGCTTCCCTAGCTACGGTGCGGGCTACACCTCTGCCCATACCACGGCCTCGACCGCGTCCTTTGACCTTGATGGACACAACTGGTGGTACTTGTAGTCGTCTGTCCTAACCGATCGCTTGTGTTCTCATCATCTGTGAGAGAATAGAATTATAAAAGTTTAGTACTCGGATCATTAGATTTGCACGACAAGAATTTCAAGGATATGAAGTTTTCCTAAAGGTTCTGCACCCTCCCAAGGATAAATACAGAAGTCTTCGTACCAATCCGCGAGACTCTACTAAACCTGCTCATGACTCGTGAGACATATGTAATCTAGGCTCTGATACCAACTTGTCATGACCCTAAATCCGGACCCGCTCGTGATGGCGCCTATCGTGAAATAAGGACAGTTGACACAAACCCCAATATCAATTTAACAATTATTTAAATCATAATTAAGCCATTAATAAGTGATAAATACCAAGATAAAGTGAAATAGAACAAATGGGGAAACTTACACAGCCCGACATCGGGGTATCACCAGTCATGAGCATCTAAACATCTGTCTAAGAGTATGAAAGAGACTACGTAGTCTCTTACAGAACTACTACAAAGGAAAGTAAGACAATAGGGAGAGGCACTGGGCTGCGAATGCCGAGCAGCTACATAGTGAACTCCGAACAGCCTGCTGGAAGCAATCAGCCCTCGCTAGCGGGACTCGAGGCTCCTGAATCTGCACACGGGGTGCAGGGAGTAATATGAGTACGCCAACTCAATGAGTAATAAAAGTAAAGGCAGCTGAGCGATAAGAAAACACATAAAACACAGCAAAATGCTACAAAGAGGCAGTATAAAACAAATACAATGCAATAAAATAGTGAAAACTTGTAAAAACAAATTACTTCAGCAAAACCTTTTTAAAACATCTTCTAATAGTTCAAACGAGTGAATTAAAATTGGGAGAAAAGATATATACAGAAGTCAGTCCCTCGGGCAAAATATCAATAGAATCAGCCCTTCGGGCTATCTCACACTCACTCGTATCAGCCCCTTGGGCAATAACATGAAACAACATCAGCCCCTCGGGCTATATCACACATCACACTGAGTACCCGCGCTCACTGGGAGTGTATAGACACCGGGAGGGACCCCTTATGGCCCAAGCGCAATAACAAGCCATCTCATGGCATAATCATACAGGCTCTCGACCTCATATCAAGCCACCTCGTGGCGTACAACTCAGGCCCTCGACCTAAAATCATGAATCAGCACAATATCGCTACGGCACGCATCCTGATCCCACATTAACCTCACAACTCAGGCCCTCGGCCCTACTCAGTCAGAAATCTCTAAAAGCCACTCGGGCACAGTAAAATATGATGGTCAGCCCAAAATATCTTTTAAGATGCCTAAACAAAGTAAACATGGCTGAGTTATGAAAATAGTAGAATATAGCATGACTGAGTACAGATATAAAGTCAAAACAGTGAGGAATGGTAGTAAAAATCCCCTAAGGGTCCAAAATAGTTGGCACGAGGCCCAAATATGACATTCAGCCCAAAACATGATGATAGCAAATAGTTTTCAATCAAATACGCAGTAAAACAGTCATTCGGGACGGACTAAGTCACAATCCCCAACAGTGCACGACCCCACGCTCATCATCTAGTGTGTATGTCACCTCGAAATAGCACAACGATGTGAAATCCGGGGTTTCATACCCTCAGAACAACATTTACAATCATTACTCACCTCTATCCGGTCCAAACTCTAGCCCATGATGCCTTTGCCTCTCGAATCGTCCTCTGAATGCTCCAAATTTAGACTAAATCAGAACATAACCATCAAAATATGCTAAGGAAACAAAGAGCACTCGAAGAAAATCAAATTACAACACCAATCCCCAAATTAACAAAAACCCGACCCCCGGTCCCACGTCTCGGAATCCGATAAAAATTACATCAATAAACTCCTTATCTTCCCGCGAGTTCATCCATATCAAAAGTACCAAAATCCGACTACAAATGAACCCTCCCCCCCCAAACCCTTACTCAACGGTCTCCAATCTCAAACCCTAGTTTGTTCAATATTTACCCACAAATTTCCATAAATTTCAAGCCTAATCAATGAAATAACACCTTAGGAATGAATTTTAGGATCAAAAATCTTACCTCAATGAAGTTTCCTTTGATCCCTTCTTCAAAATCCCCCACAAAGCTCCAAAGTCGATTTAAAATGGTGAAGAAATGCTGAAAATTGCGAAGGATGAAATATATACCTTCTGACGCAGGGATTCTGCACCTGCGGTCCTTCTTCCGCTTCTGCGGTCTTGCCACCGCACCTAAAGTTTTCTCTTAAAGGCCCAATGTCGCATTTGCGATCAAATACTCGCACCTACGCCATTGTAGGTGCGCTCAGCACTCCGCATCTGGGGCTCCTGCCCTTCACATCCTTGATCATATTTGCGGTCCTTTCTACGCATCTGCGGTGTTGCACCTGCGGTCCCCAATCTGCAGGTGCTGAAACAATAGGAGCAGAAAATTCTGCAACTTCTCCAAAACTCCAAACTCTCCGTCAACCATTCGAATCCATCCTGAGGCCCTCGAGACCTCAACCAAACATGCCAACATATCCCATAACCTCATTCAAACTTGTTCCAACCTTCAGAACGCTCAAAACAACATCAAAACACCAAAATTGCATCGGATTCAATCATAAGAATTCAAAAAACTTCCAAATTCTGGTTTTGATCAAAAAGTCTATCAAACCACGTTAGAATGACCTGAAATTTTGCACACACATCTCAAATGACACGATGGACCTACTGCAACTACCGGAATTCCATTCTGACCTTTATATCAAAATCTCACCTATCAACCGGAAAATACCAAAATTTTAACTTCGCCAATTCAAGCCTAAATCTACTCCGGACCTCTAAAATACATTTCGATCACGCTCCTAAGTCCCAAATCATCTGCTAAAGCTACACGAACCATCGAAATTCACATCCGAGCCCTTTTTTACATAAGTCAACATCCGGTTGACTTTTCTAACTTAAGCTTATTCAAAAGAGACTAAGTGCCTCAAACCTTACCAAAACCTTTTCGAACCCAAGCTAACCAACCCGATAACACTTAATACCGCTGAACAAGACAATAAGAAGCAGAAATGAGGAAAATGGAGCGGTGACACATGAAACAACCGGCCGGGTCATTACAGGTCTACCATACAGAATTAGTCATACCAATTGTGGTTAATCAGATAAATTAGGAGCCTGAACTACTTAAAATAAGCATGCTAGTTGAAGGAAATACACAAGAGCTCAAGTAAACATGCTGGCTAAAATAGCAAACAGGAAGATTGAAACCTAGACATGTTGATTAAAACACTAAACAAGAGGGGGTAAACCTTAAGCATACTGATCAAAGCAGTAAACAGGAAGAACAGCTAAGTACATAATCAGTTAAACTAGTGCGAAAATAGGCATGGATTTAACAACTATGGAGCACATAGATTTGAATTTCAGAATGATATTGAAATAAGAATGTACCAGTTAAGGAAGCAAAATGCAGAAAGTAAAGCAGGTAGAGTTCCACAGTCTAGCCTTGGCTTTCAGCCGGCTAGACGAGCAATGAGCACAAGCAGCAGAAAGAGAGATGAGAGAAAGTTTGAATGTGTGTGTGTAGTTTTGAACTACTGTCCGTGTTCTTGAGAGGTAGAATCAAGAGTGTATATATAACACTTAGGGAGTAGAGAAAATAAGGTAAAGAGAATCAGAAGTCAGTCAATTAGGGGGCAATCAAATAATCACAGAATCAATTCATGTAAGGGAGTCTGGAATAGAACCCTTAATTATGGGTAATCACTTAACAGTCACAGCAAAAGGGGGTTAATTAGGGTAAGGAATCCAAATCATACCAAATAAGGAATCAGTAAGAATCCCAAAACCATATGGATAACATATTAAGGCAAGTGTGATCAGTTAAAGTCACAAATAAGGGAACAAATAAGATCTGTGCACACAGATTTTAACACGGCAAAATAATAGAAAATAATCAGTAAAACCTTCAAAAGAATAATGATTTTTGGGAAAGAATTACTCAGATTCCATAAATAGAAATTAAATAAGTACAGCTTCACAAAAATAAAGAATTCAGCAAGAAAAACAGGTTCGAACCATAAATAGAGATTAATTAGGGTAAAATTCCAAAGAAATACTGGATTTTAACAAGGAAAACATTTAAGCCTAAAACGGAGTAAACTAATATGACTGGTATCACAGAAATAACAAAGTATCGAAACAAAATTGAAGAAACTAGTATATCGCACAAAATCAACTAGGGTTTGAATATTCATGCGAAAATCAGTTAAGATGATGAAGAAAGCGATTAACTAAACACTGAGAACTTAGAAAAATCAATAAAAAAAGTTTGAGATGAACCCTAGTTTAGAAAGGTGATTAAAAATCGAAATAATCAATTAAAATAAGAGATTGTTTTGAAGGAAAACACTTAATAACATTCGAATCATCTCAGATCTATAAAGATCTGAGAAGAACCAACAGTATTCAACTAGGGTTTTCAGAAAAATAGCAAAGGTGAAGAGAATAGGTCAAGAACCTATAGATTCGTAATAAAACAAGGAGAGATCCTTACCTACGAACGAAAAATAGCCTAAGACAGGCCGGTAAACAAAGTTTCAAACCAGAATCAGTTAGAGTTCCTTGATTTCTTCTCAAGGACTAATGAAGTCAAAGAGCCACGGAGCGTAGGAGGCCAGGGGTGGTTGGAGAAGACATAGAAGCACCATAGGAGGGAGGTTTACGCCGGTGACGGCAACTAGGGTTAGAGTTAGGTTGAGAGAGTTGGGAGATGAGGAGAGACGATGACGGCGGGTTTTGAGAGAATGAAGGGGATTAGGGGGTTGTTTGGGATTAATATGGTAAGAAAGAATATGGTTCATTGATCTCAGAGATCAACAGCCAGGACTAGAAGGGGGTCTAGGTCGGGTTAAGTTTAATTGGGTTGGATCTGATTTGAATTGGGCTTGGGTTAAATAAATTGAATTGGGGGTCTGATTTTGGGTGTTAATTAGGGGCTATGATGAGTTGGTTGGCGTGTGTATAAATTAAACTCGTACTCTGTGAATTTATAATATAGAAATATGTCGAACCCACAGAGATTGGTTTATCTATTCTACAAACGTTTCTTGTTTTAATTACTATTTGAGAAAATTAGAAAAAGTTGAGTTGTGAATTAACTAACTAAAAACACATGAATAGAGCAATAGAAAATACATTTTTTTCACAAATATAATAAAAGGGTGTTGGGATCCTGATTTCACTTAATATTTTTATTATACAGAAGATATATTTATTCTTCAATTTCTATTTCTCATAAATGTATAAATGTCTCTCACGATTACATTTATATATTATTACTATTGTTGAACAATTAATTGCACTCCTCTCGGTTATACGAATTAATCGTTAAAATGGTAATATTAAATAACCAGAAATATATACTTGAACTAAAACATGCTCTTTTTAGTAGGTCCCTTTCAGTTACCCTACTTGTTATAATTGATTACTGCAATATTCGCCTCTTTCGATTACAAATAAGTGTAGAGTCAATTTTAACATATAAGAGCTAGATGTCATTACATAAAAGTTAATATCTACCAATACCAAAATTAACTATAATACTTCTTCCGCCTCTTTCGATTACAAAATTAGTAAGTTAAAATATAGTACGAAATAGATAGATGTTAATAAATTAAATAACACCTATCTATAAAGCAGATAAAATTTAAATGAAAAGATTCCACTCAAGTATGTGAATTGAGGAATATTATCTACTATTATATAGAAATATTAAGATCTGTCATTCTTCCAACACAAGAAAAGTTACTTCATAATGGAGTTAGTACTGACAACGGAAATATTTTTACCCATTAAATAAAAAAATAGAAAGAAATATTCAAGGAGAATAATTTTTACTATTTAATTAAAAACGAGAACTAGAGTAATTTCCTACACTAAATAATTGAAGACGAAGAAAAAAGAAAATGACTTAAGATAGAGAAATTATATTTGCTACCCTCCTCCTGAGCAGCTCCTAATGATGCTATTTATAGATTCCACGGCTATGTCTAAACTTGGCAAATCTCAAGTTACAAGTTGGTAAGTTGCAATTTGCTTTGGTTTCAAGTTTGGTGCTCACGCCAATTATTTTTTCAAGTTGGCAAGTGGTTTCTGCCCACTTGTTTGCAGAATTGTGGAAAATGCACATGTGCCTTCTTTGTGCTTGGAATTTTTATTTTCTTTCTTTCTTTTTCTCTTTTTATTTAATTATGGCCAAGACCAAATTTGATTGTTACGGAAGTTCTGTCTCTATTGCTCCAAGATTTTCCAAGTGATAGAGTTGTTGATATTTTTGTACTTTTTGTATTCCCTGCAAAGAAAGTGTACAATTAGTACTATTTTCTAAATATAATTTATTAAATTTATATATGATATTTTTTTACTATCAAATTCTCCCACACTTGATTATTTGCTTGCCCTCGAGCAAAGAAAACAAATGATCATAGTAACTAAACACTTCAAGAAAAATCATGAAAACTTTCGACAGAGAAGAATTAACTAAGACTTATACACGAATTCAAACAACTTTTAACTGTACTCACATTCATCTATTGAGAACTGAAATCATAATACTTCCTAATCCCCAGTGTGTCTCACCAAATGAAGATAGATGCCCATAAATCACACAATATATGTCACGACCCGGATTTCCCAACCTCGGGAGTTGTGATGGCGCCTACTAGTGAAAGCTAGGCAAGCCATCTATTCCGTTTTAATTACCCTTTTCAAGTCTTTAAGTCCTTATAATTTCAAAAAAAAACATACTAAAACAGCGGAATAATAATATCAATAACAAAGCGGAAGACGGAATCTGATAACTTAACTTAATACAAACTGCAGAAGCCTAAATACAACTCTACCAAGAATTTGGTGTTACAATTTCACAGACTATCTAAGATTACTGCAAATAAAGTCTGAATAGAAATACAGGAATCTGTCTCTGAATAAGTGAAAATAGAAAAGAAATGATAGAAGGAAACACCAAGGCCTGCGGACGCCTGCAGGACTACCTCGGATCACCTGTTGGACTGAAGGCAACAACCACACTGCGGTCCAAATGCTCCGGTACCAATATGTGCACATAGTGTAGAGTGTAGTATCAGCACAACCGACCTCATGTGCTGGTAAATGCCTAACCTAACATGTGAGGCTAGGACCAGACTACCAAATAAACCTGTGCAGTTAAGTCATATACAACAGAAAATAAAAGTAGATATCTACAGTAAAGATGGGAGGGGGAAAGAACATGCTGCAGAGAGTATCAGATAATAACAGAATATCAAAGAGGAGTGTAAAGAAACCAAAATTCAACTACTAACAGGAATAAGAAAACAAACACATTATTCCCTTTCATCTCTTTCTTGTTGCAGGCGTGCAACCCGATCCCATTTCAAATATTACCGTGGCGGCGTGCCACCCGATCCCATTTCATATATCTTGTTGCAGGCGTGCAACCCGATTCCATTTCAAATATCACTCTGGCGGCATGTCACCCGCTCCCATTTCATATATCTTATTACAGGCATACAAACTGATCCCATTTCAAATATTACCGTGGCGGCGTGCCACCCGCTCCCATTTACAAATCAACATCAACCACAAAGAATCCCGGCAAGGGCACAAGAATACAACAACAATATCTCGGCAAGGGAGACAATATAGTAAGAAATAACATCCCGGCAAGGGAGACAATGTCATAACAATAACATCCCGGCAAGGGAACCAACAATGATAATCAACATATTAAGCATGAACAATCTCACAACGGAGTCACAAAAATTACAATACGAGACTCATGGGAATACCTGACATCGACGTATAGATTCTCGTCACCATACCTATACATCGTACTCCATAATTAACACATAGAAAATAAGACACAACTCTTAATCCCTCAAGTTAAGGTTAGGCTAAACACTTACCTCAAACTTCCACGGCCAACTCAAGCCTCAAACACCGCTTTTTCTTTAGAATTCGCCTCCAAATTACTTGTATCTAGTCCAAATTAATATAACAACATCATTAAATTCTAAAGAATTCATACCCAGTGCTTAATTATAGGTTTTCTATCATTTTTTCCAAAAAGTCAAAAATCGACCCCGGTCCCGCTTAGTCGAAACTCGAGGTTCGGACCAAAACCCAATCACCCATTCACCCACGAACCCAAATATGCAATTAGTTTCGAAATCTGACCCCAAAATGAGGTCTAAATTCCAATTATTCAAAAAGCCCTAACTCTACCCAAAATCCCAAATTCTACCATGGAAGAACAATCTTTAGGCCTAGAAATCTAATGGGTGTTGATGGAAAATGAAGGAGATGGGTTTAGTAACACATACCTATGATTTGGTGTTGATTTTACTCTTCAAAAATCGCCTAGGTTCTGATTTTTAGGGAAGGAGATGTGAGAAAATGGTTTATTCCCGTTTCTGTTACTGTTTAAAAGAGATGGGCGACAGTATTCATCACGTTCGCGAGAACACTGTCGCGATCGCGAAGAGCTGCCAGAAGTGGACTTATGCGATCGCGAGTCCTCCTACGCGTTCGGGAAGGGTTGGCCCCCCTGACCTTCGCGTTCGCGGACCAGTGTATGCGTTTTGCGTAGAAGAACGACAACATCCCAGACCAGCCCCCATTTTACACTACTCAGTTGCGGGACAAGGGTCGCGTTCGCGTAGAGCAGCCCCCCCAGTGCTCCGCGTTCGCATCCCTTACTTCGCGTTCGCATAAAACAAGTTTACCCCAGCCCCAATTTCCCTTTTACGATCGCGTGAAAGGCTTCGCGATCACGAAGCACAGTATGTCCGTGCATCAGAAGCAACATTTCTGCAACTTTTCCTACGTATAAAAACCTTCTGAAACCTATCCGAAACTCACCCGAGCCCTCGGGGCTCCAAACCAAACATGCATACTAAATCAAAAATATCATATGGACTTACTCATGTGATCAAATTGCCAAATTAATAGCTTTAACAATGAATTTAGCAACCAAATAAAAGAAAAGTCTCAAGAACACTTAAGTTTCAAATTTCACAACCGAGGGTCCGATTCACGTCATTTCAAGTCCGTTTCTTATCAAATTTTACAGGCTCAACTTAAATCACATATAAGACCTTTATCGGGCTCCGGAACCAAAGTACGGGACCGATACCATCACATTCAAACAAATTTAAATTTCTGAAAACTCTTATAATTTCAGTTAAATAATTTTCTTCAAAAATTCATCTCTCGGGCTTGGGACCTCGGAATTCGGTTCCGGGCATACGCCCAAGTCCCATATTTTCCTACATACCCTCCGGGACTGTAAAATTACGGGTCCAGGTCCGTATACCCAAAATATTGACCAAAGTCAACTTAAATTTATTTTAAGAGCAAAATTTATCATTTTTCACAGATTTTCACATAATGACTTTCCGGATACATGCCCGGACTGCACACTCAAATCGAGGTGAGACAAAAGGGAGGTTTTAAGGCCTCGAAACACATAAATTATTTCTAAAATAAATGATGACCCAAAAGGTCATCACATTCTCCACCTCTAAAATAATTGTTCGTCCTTGAAAGGACATAAGAAAAAAGTACCTGAGTCGGGGAAAAGATGGGGATAACGGT
Source organism: Nicotiana tabacum (assembly GCF_000715075.1). Lineage (NCBI taxonomy): Eukaryota > Viridiplantae > Streptophyta > Magnoliopsida > Solanales > Solanaceae > Nicotiana > Nicotiana tabacum. The sequence goes on along the minus strand of NC_134097.1, from coordinate 99,134,537 downwards.
TCTGCATATCGGACTCGTACTCCTAGATCGATGCCTCAACAGGCTGACCTCTCCACTGAACACGAACAGAAGGGAAACTCTTCGATCTCAACTGACGAACCTGCCGGTCTAAAATAGCTATCGGCTCCTCCTTATAGGACAAGTCCTTGTTCAACTGGATAGTGCTGAAGTCTAACACGTAGGATGGATCGCCCTGATACTTCCGAAGCATAGATACATGAAACACTGGATGTACGGCGATAAACTCGGCGGCAACGCAAGTCTGTAAGCCACCTCTCCCACTCGATCAAAATCTCAAACGAGCCAATGAACCTAGGGCTAAGCTTGCCCTTCTTTTCAAATATCATCACGCCCTTCATAGGCGACACCCGAAGCAACAACCGCTCACCGACCATGAATGGCATATCATGAACCTTGCGGTCGACATAACTCTTTTTCCTTGACTGAGCTGTACGAAGCTTATACTGAATGATCCTGACCTTGTCGAAGGCATCTTGTACTAGATCTGTACCCAACAATCGAGCCTCTCTCCACTCAAACCACCCAACCGGTGACCAACACCACCTACCATATAAAGCCTCATAAGGAGCCATCTGGATGCTCGATTGGTAATTGTTGTTGTAGGCAAACTCCACTAAAGACAAAAGTTGATCCCACGAGCCTCCAAAGTCAATAACATAAGCTCATGGCATATCCTCCAAAATCTAAATAGTGCGCTCAGACTGCCCGTCCGTCTGAGGATGAAGTGTTGTGCTCAACTCACCCCGTGTGTCCAACTCACGCTGAACTACTCTCTAGAAATGTTAGGTAAACTGTGTACCTCGGTCCGAAATGATAGACACGGGCACACCATGAAGACGAACAATCTCTTGGATATAGATCTCAGCTAACCTCTCGGAAGAGTAGAAGACTGCCACATGAATGAAATGTGTTGACTTGGTCAGCCTATCAATAATAACCCTCAGTGCATCGAACTTCCTCTGAGTCCATGGGAGTCCAAAAACAAAGTCCATAGTGTTACGCTCCCACTTCCACTCGGGAAGCTCAATCCTCTGAAACAACCCACCTGGTCTCTGATGCTCCTACTTCACCTGCTAACAGTTCAAACACCGAGCCACATATGCAACAATATCCTTTTTCATCCTCCTCCACCAATAATGTTGCCGCAAGTCTTGATACATCTTAGCGGCGCCTGGATGAATAGAGTACCGGGAACTATGAGTCTCCTTTAAAATCAACTCTTGGAGCCCATCCACATTAGGCACACAAACTCGACCCTGCAACCTCAAAAATCCATCATCTCCTAATGTAAACTGTTTGGCACCACTGTGCAACACCGTGTCCCTAAGGACATACAAATGAGGATCATCATACTGTCGATCTTAGATACGCTCCAATAAAGAAGAACGAGCAATTGTGCAAGCTAATACACGGCTAGTCTCAGAAACATCCAGCCTCACAAACCGATTGGACAAAGCCTAAACATCCAAAGTAAGCAGTCTCTTATCGATCGGACTATACGCAAAATTGCCCATACTGCTGACTTCCTACTCAAAGCATCAGCCACTACATTGGCCTTTCCCTGATGGTATAAGATGATGATATCATTGTCTTTCAATAGCTCCAACCACTTTCTCTGCCTCAAATTTAGCTCCTTCTTCTTGAACAAATACTAAAGTCTCTTGTGATCCGTGAACATATCACATGCTACGCCATATAGATAATGCCTCCAAATCTTCAACGCGTGAACAATGGCAGCTTACTCCAAATCATGAACCGAATAGTTCTTCTCATGAATATTCAACTGACGCGAAGCATAAGCAATGACCTTGCCATCCTACATCAACATCGCACCAAGTCCAATACGAGATGCATCATAATAAACTTTATATGGCCCTGAACCTGTGGGCAAAACCAACACTGGCGACGTAGTCAAAGATGTCTTGAGCTTCTGAAAGCTTACCTCACACTCGTCTGACCACCTAAACTTGGCCCCCTTCTAGGTCAACCTGGTCATCGAGGCTACAACTGATGAAAACCCCTCCACAAACTGACGATGATAGCCTGCCAAACCCAAGAAACTCCGAATCTCTATAGCTGATGCGGGTCTAGGCTAGTTCTTGACTGCCTCTATCTTCTTCGGATCTACCTGAATACCCTCTGCTGATATAACGTAACCCAAGAATGCAACCGAACTCAACCAGAACTAACACTTCAAAAACTTAGCATACAACTGACTATCTCTCAAAGTCTAAAGAACAACTCTCAGATGCTGCTCATGTTCCTCCCGGCTGCGGGAATAAATCAAAATATCATCAATGAAGACTATCACGAACAAATCCAAGTAAGGCTTGAACACTCGGTTCATCAAATCCATAAAAGCTGTTGGAGTATTTGTCAACCCAAATGACATCACCAAGAACTCATAATGCCCGTACCGCGTGCGGAAAGCTGTCTTAGGGACATCGGATGCCCTAATCCTCAACTGTTGGTAGCCAGATCTCAAGTCAATCTTCGAAGTACCTTGGCACCTTGAAGCTGATCAAACAAATCATCAATCCTCGGCAATGGATACTTATTCTTTATTGTAACCTTGTCCAACTACCGATAATCTATACACATCCTTATCGATCCATCCTTCTTCTTAACAAACAACACCAGTGCACCCCAAGGTGAGACACTAGGTCTAATGAAGCCTTTATCAAGCAAGTCTTGCAATTGCTTCTTCAATTCTTTCAACTCAAGCGGGGCTATACGATACGGCCGAATAGAAATGGGCTGAGTGCCCGAAACCAAGTCAATGCAGAAGTCAATATCCCTGTCGGGTGGCATACCCAACAGGTCTGAAGGAAATACCTTAGGAAACTCACGAACAACAGGCACATAATCCATAGAAGGAATCTCAGCACTAGAATCACGAACATATGCCAATAGGCCAAACACCCCTTCTCAACCATACACTGAGCCTTCATATATGAGATAACACTATGGGTACAATGACCAGGAGTCCCTCTCCACTCTAAACGAGGAAACCCCTGCAAGGCTAATGTCACAGTCTTGGCATGACAGTCCAAGATAGCGTGGTAAGGTGATAACCAGTCCATCCCTAATATGACATCAAAATCAACCATATCCAAAAGTAATAAGTCTACTCGGGTCTCAAGACCCCCAATCACAACTATACAAGAACGATTAACATGATCTACCATAATAGAATCACCCACCGATGTAGACACATATATAGGAGCACTCAAGGAAACACTAGGCTTGATCAAATATGGTGCAAAATAAGATGACACATAAGAGTATGTAGACCCTGGATCAAATTGCATTGAAGCATCCCTACTACAAACCAGAATAGTACATGTGATGACTGCATCGGAAGCCTTAGCCTCAGGCCTAGCTGGAAGAGCATAACATCGGGGCTAGGCCCCCTAATCTGAACTACATCTCTGGGACAGCCTCCTGCTGGCTGGCGTTCACCTCTAGCTGGCTGAGCGGGCGATGGAACACTCGGTCCCTGAACCATGGCAGGGGAACCCTGGTGCTGAGAACTGCTCGGTGCTCGAGGGAAAAATCTAGCAATATGCCTCATGTCACCACAAGTAAAACAAGCCTTCAGCTGCTGGGGCTGATGACCCTGAAAACTCTGAAGCGGAGGTGCACTGATAGGAGCTAGCGATGCACTATAAGACTGCTAATCAGAATACTGCATGTGAGAACCACGACCACCTGAAGCACCATGAGAAGCCTGAAGTGCTGACCAAAACGGCATGAGAGGATGGCCCGTCCAGATGAGGCATCACTGAACCTACCAGAGTGACGAGGTCTCTTGTCTGACCCCTGACCACCCCCTGTGATAGAACCATCTCAACTCTCCTGGCCACATTGGCCGCCTCCTAAAAAGAAATCTCACTCCCCATCTCCTTAGCCATCTGCAATCAAATAGGCTAAATGAGTCCCTCAATGAACCTCCTCACTCTCTCTCTCTCTCAATGGGAAGTATAAGAAGAGCATGATGGGCCAAGTCAGTAAATCTGGTCTCGTACTGAGTAACAGTCATAGAACCCTGCTGGAGACGCTTAAACTGCCTTCGATAGATCTCTAAAAATAACTGAGAAAACTAATCCCAAGTCAAAACTAGTGACCCAACTGGTCTAGCCAAACAATAATCTCTCCACCAAGTCTTGGCGGATTCAGATAGGCGAAAAGTAGCAAAGTCGGCCCTATTGGTCTCCACTATCCCCATGTTCCTGAGAACCTCATAACATCTGTCTAAATAATCCTGGGGATCCTCAGAAGATGCACCGCTGAAAGTGGTAGTAAAGAGATTGGTGAACCTGTCCAATCTCCACAAGGCATTAGTAGACATAGCTGCTCAATCACCAGTCTGAGCTACCATACCCGGCTGAATTGCTCCAACTGGCTGAGCTGCTGGAGTCTGAAACTGGGGAGCCATCTGCTCTGGAGTGCGAGTAGCAGGAGTCTGGGCTCCTCCTCCAGCCTGAGAGACGGTTGGTGCTACAGGAAGCAATACTGCCTGGGCGACACTCTCCATATGGTCCACTAGTCGGACCAGAGCATCCTGAAGTACTGGGTGGCAATGAACCCCTTTGGGACCTGAGCTGGTCCTGCTAGAACTGACTGGGCTGGAACCTCATCGTCAAACTCAATCTGAGGCTTCGCCGCTGGTGCTACTGCTCTTGGCTGAGCTCTGCCCCTACCTCGGCCTCTAGCACGACCTCGCCCTCTGCCCCTCATGGGAGCTGTGAGCACGTGATTTTTGCCCTATATGAATTATTCCCATAAATTCAAACAAAATAAATTTTTCACATTGTTTGCAATTTCATGGATTTTTGTAGCATTTTTTTGATTAATTGCTTGCATTTGTCTGTGCACGTTTATTTTATTTAATTCATGAAAATATAAAAAAATACATTGCATTTGAATTTAGGATTTAATTTTGCATTTTCAATTTATTAGTAGTTTAGTTGTGTTACAAAATACAAAAATCACAAAGATAACTCATTTTGTATTTTTAACTTTTAATTTTGAAATTTTTAGTTTTTTGGTAATTTAGGATTTAGTTAATTATTGAAAATATTGTGTTGAGTAATTAGCTTAATTTGATAATTTAATTTAGCTCAAGAGTTGATTTAGGATTTAAATTATAAAAAAAACGAAGGAAAATTGAATTTGGAAAAGGAAAAGAAAAGAAGTAAGGGCTGTTTTGGGCCGAATTGCAGCGGCCCAAGTAAACTCCCCCTCCCAAAACCCGCTCGAGTCCAGCCCAAACCCACCATTGATACCCGGTCCATCCCCCCCAAAAAACGACGCCATTTTGGATTGTGGAATCTGAGCCGTTGATCTCCCCTTTATCAAACAGCTTAGAACTGAAGCTTCATGTGTATTTAAGTGTCCGAATAACCCCACCCCCCTCAGAACCCTCTGCTGTTCATCACCCCTGCCTCTCATCTCCTTGACAAACCCTAACGCCGCCCTTCATCCCTTCGCCATTTCCAACCGGCATTGGAGCTCGAACACCACCCAAATTTCATCCATGCAACCATCGCCCTTCCCTCAACCCCAATCCACTACCATTTCTTCCCAAGTCCTCACCGAATCAGTCCTGTTTTGAATCGGAAAACAAAGAAGAAAAGAATCTATCAAGCCTTCAAATTCCTTTGAACGATAGGGTTTGAAATGGGTATTGACCATTTGTTTTCTTTGAGAACATACGGTTAATGTTTGTTTCGAATTAAATCGAAGTCGTAGAGTTCATCAAGCTTTGTCCGGACGACCTTAAAGGTATTCTTTCCGTCTCTTCTCCGTCGTCTTCCTCGTCAGTTTCATTATTTAACTATGTTTCTGGTGTTTCTCCTTCATCTTCATTTCACCTTTTTCTTTTCATATTTCCTTTTGTTTTTGTTTGAATTCATAGCCATGAGTTAACTTTAATTAATTTGGTTAAAGGTATAGAACTAATTCGGTTTGTTAGTATTGATTGGATTCTTTTGGGGCCATCGTTTAAATGATAATGTTTGGGGTTAGAGTTTTGGGTCTCAGATGATTCAGGGGCTGGGTGAATTTCTTGGGCCCTCGATTTATTGTGACACGTCCCGACAACAGCCTTAGAGTTTTGGTTGTTCGGTTGGGCCTGACCCATAGTTGGATTAGGCTGGGAGGGTAAAAAGCAGGGCTCGAGGGGTAGTTTAAGAAATTGAGGAAGGGAATATTTGTGTAACTGAATGGGAAGGTTCTAGGAAACTGGGGAAGGGAACTTATTTGAAGTCCTGAATTTTCAACCAGGGATATCTAAGCTAAAATGGAAATTTGAGAAAGGCCTAAGGGCAGAATTTATTTCCTTAAGGCTGCCCTACTAGCCTTGCCTATAAAGGCAGCTTTTCTTGCTTTTCAAGGCAGAGTCTAAGAGATAAAAAAATCCAGGAAAATACCAAACGGCTGAACTTTACTGTTTCATTGATTTCCTTCTCTGATTTTTTGTAAAAAAATTTCCAACCGGCTAAAGCAATCTTTGATTCATTGAGTGTTTGAGATGGATTGAATTTGGTTTTAAGCTTGGTTTGAATTCTGTTGAGTTACCACTCGATTGAAACTGTTTTCTGGACTGCTGCACTTCCTTCTTGGTTTTGAGCTTGGTTTTGTCGGAGTCCTGGTTGTTGGGTTCTGCTACTGCTGTTGCTGAGCTACTGACACTCATTTCTTCTTTGTTTCTTCTCTTTTCCCAGGTACATTTCAATCTTTATGGGTGTCATTTGATGTGTAACTTGAAGTACGAGTAGAGAATGAGAGGGATATGATGTTGTTGATGGACTTTACCTCGTCTTCTTTCAGTTTTATAATCACCATGTAGCTTTAAATGTTCTGATTAGTGTATTTGTCAAAGAATGGGTTGTAATTGAGAATTAGACCATGCTAGTTTTCCTTTTTAGTATTTCCGTAATTGGTGTTGGATTTCCCTCAGTGGTTCATCTGTTTCTTCTTTGAGTCTCGTTTGTATTAGTGTAGTAAGTTAAACTGAGTTTGCCAAATGACTTTTAGTTGAGTTCTGTATGCAGAATGTGGGCATGAACATGATATTCTCTAGTTTCTTTATAAGTTAGTTTCCAATTTAGGATCATTTGGAATAAAGGTTCAAAGTATGATGAATGAGTTGAAAAGAAACGCTTGCTAATGCGTGTCTGTTGAGTTTTGGTCGAACCAGCTTAGTCTGTGAGTGCGTAACCATGTGATGATTTCTGAAATTATTCAACCAAATGATTGCCTTAATGTATCGTATTGAATACTCCCAGTAGTTTATGATTTGCAAATGTGAAATACCCCTTTTTCTCCTTTGTTTGCACTCTCGTTTCTATGCCCATCTCAGTTTTGTTTGCTTCCTCCTCGTTGTATTCAATTAACTAGCAATCTTATCTTGCGGACCATTCTGAATCTGTCGGTTTTGCTGTTACATGGGTTCGATTCGCGACCTTTGTGACACTTGACTTGAGCGTGCTTCAATGGGAGCTTCTTGTTTAGGCTCGCTGGGTTACTGGGCCTCACATTGGGAAATGAAGTAATTTTCACTTAGTCTTAGCCCCTTTAGATTTACAATTTAAATTCAGCTGTGTTTTAACAAGTAGCTATAATTCCCTTAGATCTTATTTAGTTAATTTAATTAGTGGAAACGTGCCATTCGAAATCAAATAGTTTATGGTCCTCTAAGTATAGTTGAAATTCCCTTTTAAAATTGGAAGTCGAGGTGTGCGAACAAATGACAATTTCATGGCCCTTGTTTTGACCCCTAGAACTCGAGGTGCGCCATTTAGCAAATTTCCATGGCCCTCGCAAAGTTGCAAATTCATAATTACTTAGGCGTGTTAGTTTAGTAATATTACATTCCTAAATTCAGGTGCGCATTTATGTGACCCAAATCCAAATCTCAACGATGTTAAAATATGTCAAAATCACAGGTGCATTTATGTGACGTGATTCGAGACGTGTTCTAATATCGTTGCAATTTTCATTAAAAATATTTAAATAAAAGTGTTAATGTTAAAATTGAAGCATAGGCTAAGACATGTATTAAAATCAGATAATAGGCCAATTATAACAGTTGAGCGACCGTGCTAGAACCACGGAATTCGGGAATGCCTAACACCTTCTCCCGGGTTAACAAAATTCCTTACTCGGATTTTTTGTTCGCTGGCTGTAATACAATGTCAACCTTTTCCTCGATTCGGGATTTGAACCGGTGACTTGGGACACCATAAATTATCCCAAGTGGCGACTCTAAATTTAATAAATAAATAAATCCCGTTTCGATTGTCCTTTAATTGGAAAAACTCCCTCATACATCCTCTTCCGGGGGTGTGGTAAAAAAGGAGGTGTGACAGCTCTGGCGACTCTGCTGGGGATCGAACCTAGAATTTCTGGTTCAGGGTTCAGAATTCGAGCTTAGATAAATTGTTATAATTGGCTTGTTTTATCTGATTTTTTTACATGTTAGGCCTAAATGTGCAAAATGTTGCTTTTACCGCTTTGATATTATCTGAACTGTATATAAACTGTTACGAAACCCTTCTCTTCTCATCTTTAGGGATGTGCTCGCTGGTCGAGACTCCATATTCTGTTAGTGTCATACCTTGAAATAAGAAAGAGGCTATGACAAGTTACTAAGCCGGATGGTCTTTTGGTTCCCGGTACGTAGCCCCCTCCTCGGCTCAAGTTGTCCGCTCGGATACACAGTCTAGAACATATACCCAGGTTTTGAACCTAAAATAATTCAGCCTCATGCCGGATCCCTAGTAGGAACTTTTATTTGCATCATGTGCATTTTTACTTTGAAGACTCAACACAGGGGTTGGGTCTGTCTAGGACAGGTGTACCCGAAATGTAAAGACCATTATGATGCATTTTGTTTGCTACTTGTGCATTCATTTGCTTCGGATTTGCATGTTGATCGGCTTATAAGGAAAAATTAGAAGGGTTAATGAGATGGTTGAGAGGGATAAGTGTCTGTTTTGAAAAACCAATGTCTCAAACATACCGAAATTCTGCCAAAATTTTGAAAAAAAAAAGAGAGAATTTTGTAGTTTTCAAAGAAAAGAAAAAAAAGGGAAAATCTTTGTGTTTTAGAAAGGAAAAATAGTTGGTTTTATTTTGACAAATTTTCCCGAACTACGCCAGTTTGATTCCCACCGGATGTGGGATACGTAGGCAACCCCCATCGGGTCCAACTTCCTTTTTGCAAAAATAGCCCAAAAGAACAAATATTTTACTTTTGTTTGAAAATAATTAAGGTGACGCCATTCTTGTCAGAAATAGCCGAATGTCCCTAAAAGGGAGCCGGAAGGTTGTTTTTGCAAGAACAACCACATGTGGTCATTTTTTTCAAGGTTTTCACCGGTTAGCCAACACAGCCTTAAAATCTTCGACTCCGAGGTGCTGAAAGGCCGTATTTGCAAAACCGAATTTTATTTAAATGAAAAAGTGTCAATTTGTTTTTGAGTCAATTGAATCGTGATTTTTGCTTAACCACCCTAATAAATGTGCAGAATGAGCACAAGTTAGAATTTGCCAATAACAGTCGTGAACAAGATCCCTTTGGAGTTGCATATGTGGTGGGATGATTTGGGTAAATCGATACAAGACACGGTCAATCAATACTTGGGAGGCCTCAATGGGTTGTTGAAGATTAATCCTAGGGGGACATCATAAAGGCGTTGGTTACATTTTGGGACCCGGCCCACAACGTATTTCATTTCTCAGATTTTGAACTTACCCCAACATTGGAAGAAATAGCCGGATATATTGGGAATCCCAAAGTTCCCCTGAGACACCAGTACCTGATTGCTCCAAGGGCCGTAGCCGTCCACAGGTTCTTAGACTTTTTGAAAATAAGCAGGGGGTCCACAACCCAGACTTGGCAGCTGGTTTTTGTACTTTGCAGTTTATATACAACAGATATGGTCATGTACGAGGGTTCAACAAGTCGGAAAATAAAATCTGCAGCAAAGGAAACCGCCTAAAATGGGAAGAACATTTATGGTGGTCTTCTTGGGACTTTTGGTGTTTCCTAGAAAAGATGGGAATATTGACATACGAATAGCCGGAGTTGTTAGCACTTTGCTTACTCTGTCCAATAGCACCCTCGCACCCATGATAGTAGCTGAAATCTTCCGCGCTCTCACAACCTGCAAAGCTGGAGGAGACTTTTTTGAGGGGTGCAACGTGTTGTTGCAGATGTGGAAGATCGAACCCTTATGCCATCGTCCTCAATTTATGAGCTATGGGTCGATAGAGAAGACATGCGTAGAAGAATTTTACACAAGGGTTAACGGTATCAGCCTGCCAGAAAGGGTCACAGAGTGGGAAGAGCACCTCCGTTCCATCACTGCAAGTCATATAGAGTGGACATTCGGATGACTGTCTGTGGATGAGGTCATATACATGCCAGCCACCGGGCCTCATTTCCTCTTGATGGGACTCAGGAGTATACAGCCTTATGCTCCATATCGGGTTTTGAGGCAGCTGGGGAGATGCCAGATAGTTCCAAGAGATGAAGATCTTAGTGCCCAAGTAGTCGAGATCGGACCTAATGGTCAATTTTATGAAGCATCAATCCACCAAATCTGGAGCGAATGCAATACTTAACAGCCAATAAAGACCCCATCTTCAGGAATTCGTCGAGGCATCACAGGAACAATGGGACCGGTTGGTCAAAGAAAGCGAGTATAGGGCTACCATAAGCAAATTGGAAAAACAAGTCAGGGACCTTCAGTTTGAAAATAGCTTGCAAGCTGCAGCGGATGAAGGAGAAAAGAAAAAGTTAGCCATAGAAAATAAGGCCCTTCGAGCCTAGATTCAGAAAATGAAAATAGCGGCAGAAAACCCAGCCCGAAGTGCCAAAGATGAGAAACTCATAGCTAACTTTAGGCAGAAAGTGAGTGATTATAGTTTTGATTTGAACAAAGTAGAAAGTGAACTAGCCAAGGCTCGAAAACAATTGGCTAAAAACGCAGATGAACGAGAACGCCTGGTTAAGCAGTTGAAAGAAAAGTACAATGATGAGGTCGCGGGATTAAAGAAAAGGGTTATCATCACGGAGAACCAAATGATCAAACAGGCAAAGTCGAAAGAGAGCATTGTTATGCAGCATTGGCACAATTAGAAATTTGCAACAACTTCAGGAGCAGAATCAAGCGATCGAGCAAACTTTGAAGGCCAGGGCCCAGCAGATGGGGTGTTTGTTACAAGAAAAAGGTGTCATAAGAGAGAGAATTAGAAACATCACTGATTACATCGTTATGAAGTGCCAAATCTATGAGGATATGACTCACACTACCTTCTTCGCGGCAGTGATGACATTCGTTAAGCAGATAATGAGTGATGTGGACCGACTTCAAAGGGATCTTGCATATAGGCCCGCGACGAGACCGAGTGACGTCCCGCGGGCACCAGGAGCATTGATGTATTCATGATTTTTCATTTGAGTCTGTATTTCTTTTTTCGATGGAGTCTTTCAGTTGTGTTGAGTCTGTATTTTCCTTCTGCTGGAGTCTGTCGTTTGTTGTCGAGTCTGCATTTTCTTCTGTCAGAATGTGATAGTTTATTTTTGGATTCTGTATTTCATCTTTTCATCAGCGTCTGTTAGTTTCTTTGTAATCAAAGTGTTTGCTTTTTATGAAATTGAAAATCCCAATTTTTTTTTTTATTATTTGCTTTCACACTTATCTCCCAGAACTACGCTCGAACTGATTCATGCGGGGTCATGATACGTAGGCAATCTCCATATGATTCTACCATAAACAAAAGATAAAAAGAAAGAAAAAAAAAGAAAAAAAAACAAGAGAGAGAAAAAAGAGAAGAAAAAGAAGAAGAAAAGAAAAGAGAGAAAAATAATAGGAAGAAGCAATGGCAAAACAAGAGAGAAATGAGAGGATAAAAACAAAAGAAAAGGCCAGAATGGAAAAAGAGAAGAAAAAAGTCGCAAATGGAAAAGCCAGGATGACGCAAGCAGCCGATCAAATGCATAATAAAAACAGTTAACTGCTTAGGTGCATTCATTCCCCAAATGTGCGGTTATTAATTTGTTAAAGTCCTAACCACTAACAAGGTTGTTGTTGATACATTGAGTTCAGGCAGGTGGTTAGTTGATTGGCATTCTGGCAACTCACTCATAAAACACCCGATCAAAAGGCAGGCTGAATATGGCCAACCAAGAACTAGAGACAAGTATTGTTGACCCGTCAAAAGAGGTGGAAGAACTAGATGCTAATGCATTGAAGGAAGAAATGTATTAGTTAAAGCAGTAGATGGATGAAATGTACCAAGCCTGGGCCAAGGGGCATCCACCACCAGTTTATCCCGCCAACCCTGCCTATATCCCACCATCGGCCCAACCTCAGGAGCCTCCCACTGTGAACTCATCTCCAGCCTTTCCACTCTACCAACAATGATATAGCGCCACTTCCCATACTTCTCAAGCTCCACCACCCAAACAAGTCCCACACCCTCCCCCACCAATTACACCCATTTTTGCGGCACCTCCACCTGCTACATTACACCGATATTCCAATGAACCTCTGTTACAAACTCACGACAACCAGTACTATCCCCCTAAACCCACCTTCAATGTTCCAGAACCATATTCTTACACCCCTCATTTTGATCTCCCGGCAGAGACCGAGAAGCCACCCAAAAATCCCGAGCATGAAGAGATGATCAGAAAGGTCAAAAGCTTAGAACAATCATTCAGAGATATGAGGGGGTTGGGAGATCAAGTAAGTGTGGCCTATAAAGATTATGTCTGTTCCCAGATGTTCAGTTACCAGCAGGGTTCAAAATGTCCAAGTTTGATCTGTACGACGGGCATGGTTACCCAGTAGCACACTTAAGAGGATTTTGTAGCAAGATGAGAGGAGCGGGCGGAAGAAATGAATTGTTGATGGCATGTTTCAACCAAAGTTTGAGTGGATCGGTATTGGAATGGTATACCAGACAAGATCACAGCAGGTGGTACATATGGGACGATTTAGCCCAAGCTTTTGCCTGCCATTTTCAGTACAATCTCGAAATTATCCCAGATCATCTGTCATGTAGCAAGATGAGAGGAGCGGGCGGAAGAAATGAATTGTTGATGGCATGTTTCAACCAAAGTTTGAGTGGATCGGTATTGGAATGGTATACCAGACAAGATCACAGCAGGTGGTACATATGGGACGATTTAGCCCAAGCTTTTGCCTGCCATTTTCAGTACAATCTCGAAATTTAGCCCGGTGAGAGTTTCAAGAAATATGGATTCCGTTGGAGAGACCAAGCAGCGAGAGTTGTCCCTCCGATGAAAGAAAGTGAGATGGTTGATTATTTCTTGAAGGCTTTGGAACCCACTTATTTTGGTCACTTGCTGTCAGCAGTGGGCAAGTCCTTTAATGAAGTTGTAAAAATGGGAGGCATGGTTGAGGAGGGACTCAAGTCCAAAAAGATCATGAGTTATTCAGCAATCAAAGCGACCACCCAGGCCATTCAAAATGATACTGGAGGTATATTCGGGAAGAAGAAGAAAGAGGATGTTGCTACAATTGAGTCGGGAGCTTGGGTTGGATCCAGGAACCTTCCACGTTACTATAACCCGCCTCGACCCTACCACCAAAATTACCCCCACACTCCATATAGTCCACCACAACACTACTACCCACCACCCGATCCCTATTTTTCCAGCCATCACATACAAACCTATACCCAACCTCCCGCTCACGCACAATGGCGTGCGCCGGCTCCACAAAGTCCATACTTAGCTCCACAAAATGCCCATCCACCCCTGAAAGCCTATAGAAATCCCCCTGGAATAGGTTTTCGTCCAAATCAAGCCTTTAATAATGAGAGATTGTAGAAACGGAAGACCTTTACTCCTTTGGGAGAATCATATGCTAGCCTATTCCACCAATTGAGACAGTTAGGTATGTTGAATCCGATCGAGGCTAAACTGCCAAATCCCCCTCCAAGAAATCTTGACCGCTCGATGAGTTGTGAGTATTGTTCAGGGACCCCGGGTCATGACACAGAGAAATGCTGGAAGTTGAAAACAGCTATTCAAGAGCTCATTAATACTAATCGAATTGAGGTCCAAGCCCCGAAGGCACCCAACATCAACCAGAACCCGTTGTCGGCCCATCATGAGACTAATATGATTGAGATAGTGCATAAGGGAGGGGAGTCTAAGAATCCTTCGCAAACCGTCAGGATGATTTGGGCTAGTAAAGCCAAGCCGTTTGAAAAGTCAACAAATGAGAAGTCTGTGATCAAGTTAAACGGGGAAAATAATGAACCATCTATGGAAGTCAAGAAGGGGTCCTCAAGCGACGTTGCAGGAAAACATGAAAGAGCAAAAGTGGTTGTGCCAGGAGTGACAAACAAGCCTGTGGTAATTGTGAAGGGCGCCTGCACAGATCCTGTCGTTATCAAATCGGTAACTCAATTACCGATAGTCAACAGCAAGGCAGTCCCATGGAATTATGAACGAGTGACAGTGACTTAAAAGGGGAAAGAGGTTAAAGAAGAAGTGTGTGAGACCCATAGTTTGACTCGATCGGGGAGATGCTTTACCCCCGAGGAGTTGAGAAAAGCTAAGACCTTGAAAGATAACCCAGTGTTGGTGAAGAAAGCGGTGACCGAGGAAGAAGCAGAAGAATTTCTGAGAAAGATGAAAGTACACGACTATTCCATTGTAGAGCAGTTAAAGAAGACACCGGCTAAGATATCGCTCTTATCATTATTGATCCATTCAGACGAGCACCGTCGGGCTTTGATGAAGATCTTGAACGAAGCCCACGTTCCTAACAAAATCTCAGTAAACCACTTGGAAAAGATAGCTAACAAGATATTTGAGGTAAACAGAGTCACCTTTTCTGATGATGAGTTACCCGTTGAGGGTACCGAGCACAATAGAGCCCTCTATCTAATGGTGAAATATGAAGATTCCGTGGTTACTCGGGTACTGGTTGACAACGGTTCCAGTGCAAATATTTGCCCGCTTTCTACTCTGAACAAGTTGAAGGTGGATGATGAAAGAATTCACAAGAATAGTATTTGCGTTCGGGGATTCGACGATAGAGGAAAAGATTCAGTCGGGGACATAGTGCTCGAGCTTACAATAGGGCTAGTTGAATTTACTATGGAATTCCAGGTGCTAGATATGGCTGTTTCTTACAATCTGCTGTTAGGATGACCCTGTATTCATGTTGCCAAAGCGGTCCCGTCTACTATGCATCAAATGGTTAAGTTTGAATGGGATAGACATGAAATTGTTGTGCATGGCGAAGATAATTTGTGTGTTCCCAGTGATGCCATTGTTCTATTCATAGAGTTTGAAGACGACAAGGGGCCATGGGTTTATCAGGTTTTTGACACGGTATCGGTAGAGAAAATTCCTGAAGGGAAGTGCGTGCCAAATCCAAGGGTAGCTGCTGCATCAGTCATGGTAGCCGTTGAAATGTTGAAAAATGATTTTGTGCCGGGCAAGGGTTTGGGTGCATCTCTACAGGGTATCGTACAGCGGTTTCTCTTCCTAAGAACTTGGATACATTTGGTTTAGGGTTCAAGCCCACAGTCACAGACGTGAGAAGAGCCAGAAAAATGAAATAGAGGTCATGGGCCCTTCCAAAGCCAGTCCCGCGTCTTTCCCGATCATTTGTCAAGCCTGGTACCCGAAAACGCTCATTGATGATGGTCCCCAGTTCAGTGGTTGATGTGGATGGAGATTTTATGGAAAGGTTCGAGAGGATATTCGCTGATGTGAACGTGTTGGAAGCTGGAGAGGGTTCTAGCAAGGTGGATGTGCAATTTGTTGGGCGTAGTGCAAAGATTAACAATTGGGAATCTACTCCTCTCCCCACCAGGAGGGAGTTTTGGTAGTTTGCTTTGATTTTCTTTCAATTTATCTGGATTATTCCAGAGTTGTAAATCAGATTCTATGTTCCGTCCGTTTGGATGTATAAACCCTGTTATCTTTAATTTCAATGAAATACAATTTCTCTTTTCCTCTCTTCCTAATAGTTTTATTTTTGTTTTACTTTCTTCCTTGTACAATTCTTTTTATGCTAGCTTCAATGATATGACATGCATACGGAATCTCCGGCCCAGTCTTAAAAGCCAATCTAATTCTGAAATAGTAATTCAAGAAATAAAGTGTGATGTTGAATCGGAATATGACGAGGATGAAGCCATTGAAGAGATTAGTAAAGAATTAAGCCATTTTGAAGAAAAACTCAAGCCTAACCTGAGTGATAAAGAAGCAATCAATTTAGGGGACCAAGATAATGTCCGGGAAACTAATTAAGTGTCCATCTTGAACCACAACTCAGAGAGGAGATAATTAAAACACTATTCGAGTATAAAGATGTTTTTGCATGGTCCTATGATGACATGCCAGGTCTAAGCACTGGCTTGGTGGTTCACAAATTGCCCACTAATCCGGCATTCCCCCCTGTCAAGTAGAAGCTGAGGAAATTTAAAACTGATATGAGTGTGAAGATTAAGGAAGAAGTCACCAAACAGTTTGAGGCCAAGGTCATTCGGGTCACTCGGTATCCCACATGGTTAGCCAATGTAGTGCATGTGCCGAAGAAGGATGGCAAAACCAGGGTGTGTGTTGATTATCGAGACCTCAACAAGGCGAGTCCCAAGGACAACTTCCCACTGCCGAACATCCATATATTGATCGATAATTGTGCCAAACATGAGATTGGTTCTTTGTGGATTGTTATGCGGGCTACCACCAGATCTTAATGGATAAAGGAGACGCAGAAAAGACAGCATTCATCACACCATGGGGAACGTACTGCTATCGGGTCATACCATTTGGTTTGAAAAATGCTGGGGCAACCTATATGAGGGCAATGACGACCATACTCCACGACATGATACACAGGGAGATCGAGGTTTATGTGGATGATGTGATTGTGAAGTCTAGAAAGCAGTCTCACCATGTCAGAGATCTGAGAAAGTTCTTCCAAAGGCTCCGCAGGTACAATCACAAGCTTAATCCTGCAAAATGCGCATTCGGTGTTCCGTCTGGAAAGTTGTTGGAATTCATAGTCAACCGACGAGGTATTGAATTAGACCCATCAAAAATCAAAGCCATCGAGGAATTGCCACCTCCAAAGAACAAGAATGAGGTGATGAGTCTGTTGGGAAGATTGAATTACATCAGCCAGTTTATTTCTCACCTCACGACAACTTGTGAGCCTATCTTCAAATTGTTAAAGAAAGATGTTGCAGTCAAGTGGACAGATGAATGTCAGGAAGCATTTGATAAGATAAAGGGGTACTTGTCAAACCCACCTGTGTTGGTCCCGCTAGAACTAGGGAGACCTTTGATTCTGTATTTGATAGTCTTGGACAATTCATTTGGATGTGTGTTGGGATAGCATGACATCACTGGCAGGAAGGAGCAGGCCATATATTATCTCAACAAGAAGTCCACATCTTACGAGGTTAGGTACATTTAGCTTGAGAGGATGTGTTGTGCCCTAACTTGGGTAGCGCAGAAGATGAAACATTATTTGTCATCTTATACTACTTACCTCATCTCTTGCTTGGATCCGTTGAAGTATATCTTCCAGAAGCCTATGCCCACGGGTAGGCTCGCAAAGTGCCAGATCTTGCTCACAGAATTTGACATTATCTATGTGACTAGGACCGCAATGAAAGCACAAGCATTGGCCAACCATTTGGCTGAGAATCCTGTGGATGAAGAATACGAACCCTTGAAGACTTACTTCCCTGATGAAGAGGTAATGTAAATTGATGAGTTGGAACATATTGAAAGGCCAGGATGTAAGCTTTTCTTTGATGGTACTGCTAACATGAAAGGCGTTAGAATAGGAGCGGTACTTGTTTTTGAAACAGGGCATCATTACCCTGTTACAGCACAGCTTCAGTTCTACTATACTAATAACATGGCGGAATACGAGGCATGAATTTTGGGTTTGAGGATGGCAGTGGACATGGGTGTCTAGGAAGTCTTGGTCTTGGGTGACTCGGACCTTCTGGTACACCAGATTCAGGGAGAATGGGAAACACAAGATTTAAAACTCAAACCGTACCGGCAATGCTTGCATGATCTTTGTCAATGGTTTCAATCAATAGAGTTCAGGCATATTTCGAGGATCCACAATGAGGTCGCTGATGCTTTGGCTACTCTGGCGTCAATGTTACATCATCCAGATAAGGCTTATGTAGACCCGTTGCATATTCAGGTCCGTGATCAGCATTCTTATTGTAACATGGTGGAGGTAGAGCTCGATGGGGAGCCTTGGTTTCACGACATCAAGGAATACATCTAAAGGGGAGTATATCCGGTACAAGCCATAGGTGATCAAAAGAGAACAATTCGTCGCTTGGCAAGTGGATGTTTCTTCAGTGGAGGAGTTTTGTACAAAAGCACTCCAGATCTTCGGTTATTAAGATGCATAGATGCTAGGCAGACCACAACTATTATGACTGAAGTACATTCTGGAGTCTGTGGACCACACATGAGTGGGTATGTGCTGGCAAAGAAGATTCTCCTGGTAGGTTATTATTGGCTCACTATGGAGCGAGATTGTATCAGATTCGTGCGTAAAAATCATCAGTGTCAAGTGCATGGAGATTTGATTCATTCTCCACCATCTGAATTACATACAATGTCCACACCATGACCTTTCGTTGCTTGGGGAATGGATATCATTGGACCAATCAAGCCAACAGCGTCCAACGGGCACAGGTTTATTTTGGTGGTCATCGATTATTTCACCAAGTGGGTAGAGGCTAAAATATTCAAGTCTGTAGCCAAGAAGGCAGTAGTCGATTTTGTGCATTCAAATATCATTTGCCGGTTCGGGATACCGAAGGTAATCATTATAGACAATGGGGCTAATCTCAATAGTCATCTGATAAAAGAGGTATGTCAGCGGTTCAAGATTACTCATCGCAATTCTACCCTATACCGCCCTAAGGCAAATGGAGCAGTTGAGGCAGCCAGCAAGAACATAAAGAAAATACTTCGGAAAATGGTGGAAGGTTCTAGGCAGTGGCATGAAAAGCTGTTGTTTGCATTGCTGGGTTATCGTACTACTGTCCGTACTTCAGTGGGGGCGACTCCTTATTTGTTGGTGTATGGAACTGAAGCAGTGATACCCGCAAAAGTGGAAATTCCATCCCTTCGAATTGTCGCAGAGGCTGAGATCGATGATGAGAAGTGGGTCAAAACCTGCTTGGAACAATTGAGTTTGATCGATGAGAAGAGACTGGCAGCAGTGTGTCATGGCCAGTTGTATCAATAGAGAATGGCAAGAGCATACAACTAGAAGGTGCATCCATGAAAGTTTGAAGTGGGGCAGTTAGTATTGAAACACATTCTTCCTCATCAGGTTGAAGCAAAAGGAAAATTCGCCCCAAATTGGCCGGGGTTGTTCGTTGTGACCAGAGTGTTGTCCAATGGTGCATTGTATTTGACAGATGTAGAAGGCAAATGTGTAGAAATGGCTATCAATTCTGACGCGGTCAAGAGATATTATGTATGATTTCTTTCTTTGATTGTACTTGTTTGTATTTGGCATGTCTCGAATATTAAAATGACGAAGGTATTTTGTTCTGCTATCTAAACACTTTATCCCTCCTTTATTTTCTTTCATACCCCTCCTTCGGAATTAATAGCAAATATCGGAAACGCAAGCGTAAAGATAAGTAAAAGAAGGAGAGAAAAAGAGAAAGGAAAAAGAAAAGAGAAAGAAAGAATGAAAAGAGAAAGAAAAGAATGGAAAGAGAAAGAAAAGAATGAAAGGAAAAAGAAAAGAAAAAGAAAAAGAGGAAAAAAACAACAAAAGAAAAAACAAAAGAAGAAAAGAAGAGAAAGAAAAAGAGAAGAAAAATCACAACAAACAAAGTAATTCCTATGTCATGAACTACGTTCGACCTGATTCCTTTTAAGGATACGTAGGCAGCCTCACAGTTCGGTCCCATCAAAATAAAAATCGAAAAGTCCCCAAGCAAGAAACTGGGGCAGAAGTGGTGGTTGTTGTAAGAAATCTGGTTCCAAAAGTTGTAATTTTGAACCCATGATAAGTTGTTTTGAGCCTTTTATGCCCTTTCTTTCTAATCCCATCCAAAAGCCCACATTACGGTCAAAAGAAAGACCTTCTGATCAGTCTTCAAGAAATGCCAAGGCAAGCAGGTAGCGGTGATTCACATCAGGGGCAACACTCTGGTCCAAGCAGGAGAAATAGAAATGAGAGAGTCTTATTGGTGAAAACCCTCACGGGCACCGTAAGGCGATGAGAGTTGAGAGAAATCAAAAATAATTGAGGGCAGCGTAAGGCGACGAGAGTTGAGAGAAATCAAAAATAAGAGAGTCTTATTGGTGAAAACCCTCGCGGGCACTGTAAGGAGAATGTGAGTTGAGAGATGAACTGACGAGAGAGGTCTGCTGGTGGAAACCTTCCAAGACACCGCAGGATGAACAAGGTCAGGATTTGGTTGAAGAAATCAGGTTATGGAAATTTCGGGGCAAAAAAGTGTGGTAATTGGAAGTTGATTGGTTAGACAGATTGGGCCGAGTAATCCAAAATGCGTGTCATGATCATTGGGGTCGGCTGCTCCACTCAGATAAGTCCTTTTTCTTTTTCCTCTTCAAATAGTCTTCCAGTTTTGGATTTCCTTATCCTTAATTCTGAAAGCCATTGCATTTCATTTCTTTTGGGTTTATTCCTCTAAGATGTTCCCAATGTTAGTTCTGTTTAAGCAAATAAGAAGGAATTTCAAAGCTCACTACTAGCTTCAAGACTGCAAAGCACAGCGCGGCCAGAGCATCCCAAATATAGCATGATGTAAAATGGGGCAAAGTGCCAGCAAGAGTTCCATCGGAAAAATGATTTGGTAATTTCATGGGAGATGTAGAGGTTCCGTCAAAGGGGTCAGAGGTGTGAAATAATGGTACAAGTATAGAACACTTGGGTCATTCAGGGCCAGTTCGGGGAAGCCAGTCAAAACAAAACAATGCAGCGGAGAGACCTTCAGCAAAGAATGCCATCAGCTAACCACCACATTTTAAACTGATAGAATTTTTCTTTGATGAAAATAGGTGCAGGAAATTTCGGTTGTTTCGGGGAAACCCTCCGCGGAGAAAGGCAGTCACCAAACAGGTTTGGATTTTTGATTTTCAGGACCCAATGGGACCTAGTTTTAAGTTCAGAAATAGCATAATCTAGCATAAATGTATCCCAAAGGAATATAAGTTGGCTTAGAAGTTTGCATATTCAAGATAGGATTCAGTTAGGAGTTTCCAGGACCCTCCTGAATAATGGGACTTAGCTTTAAGATTTCGATTAGATAACAACATGTAGCATAAACTCTGATGTAGGACAGTATAATTTAGCCTTGAAAGTTGTCACCCTTAAGATAAGATTTGACCTTTGATTTTCAGGACCCTCATGGATAATGGGGAATAGTTTAAATGTCCTCTTAGATAGCAAGATTTAGCAAAAGTCACACCTTTAAAGGATATAGCATAGATTTAAAATTGTCGTTTAGTAAGAATTGTCAGGATCCCCTGGATAATGGGACCTAGCTTTCAAATTCTTAGTAATACTTGGTAATATGATTTAGTTTTACACTCACATCTGTGCCCAGCCACCAAACTGGGGCAAAAAAAATTCTTTGTTTTTGCCTGTTTTGTTGAAATCAGGAGCCCGCCTGGAGAGCAGGGAATACATATTAATTCAGCAATCAGGAGCTCACCTGGAAAGCAGGGAATACATTTCAAGTCAGCAGTCAGGAGCCCGCCTGAAAAGCAGGAAATACATTTCAAGTCAACAATCAGGAGCCCACCTGGAGAACAAGGGAGCACAATTTAAATTTTACCTTTCAAGTTCTTATTGATAGTTGGTAATGTGATTCGTTTTACACCCGTACTGGGGCAGAAAATTTCCTTTGTTTTGTCATTTTGATTGAAGTCAGGAGCCCGCCTGGAGAGCAGGAAATACATTTGTTGAAGTCAGGAACCCGCCTGGAGAGCAGGGAATACATCTCAAGTCAGCAATCAGGAGCCCACCTGGATAACAAGGGAGTATAACTCAAGTTTTAGCTTTCAAGTTCTTATTGATATTTGGTAATGTGGTTCGTTTTATACTTACATATGTGTCCAGATACCCAAACTGGGGCAGAAAAATTTTCTTTGTTTTGTCTATTTTGTTGAAGTCAGGCGCCCACCTGGATAGCAAGGGAATACTGTTCAAGTTCAGCAGTCAGGAGCCTGCCTGGAGAGAGGGAATACATTCAAGTTAGTAGTCAGGAGCCCTCCTGGAGATCAGGGAATACATTTCAAGCCGGCAATCAGGAGCCCGCCTGGAGAGCAGGGAATACAGTTCAAGTTAGAAGTCAGGAGCCCGCCTGGAGAGCAGGGAATACATTTCAAGTTAGAAGTCAGGAGCCCACCTAGAGAACAAGGGAATACATTCAAGTTTCAGCAATCAGGCGTCCACCTGGAGAAAGGGAAACATCTCATATTACAATGCAAGGCGGCAACAAGGGGATTCCACCAGGAGAATACCAGTCAACAAGGCAACAAGAACCACAAGAGCAAGTCAGAAGATATAGATAGGATTTTAGAATGCATAGATCATAGTCTAGTAGTCTCAGCTACCAAAACTTCCCGAACTACACTGACCTAATTTCTTTATAGCCAAGGATATATAGGCGACCTCGGAAGCAGGGGTGCAGTCAAATCTTTCAAAAATGTTTCCCACGGAATACTCAAACGGGCAAAAATCGCTCGTACCCGCTCAGTTTATCTTTGCATAAAAACTCTTCGTGTTTCCGAGCAAAGAGGGGCAGCTGTCAGCACGTGATTTTTGCCCTATATGAATTATTCCCATAAATTCAAACAAAATAAATTTTTCCCATTGTTTGCAATTTCATGTATTTTTGTAGCATTTTTTTGATTAATTGCTTGCATTTGTCTGTGCACGTTTATTTTATTTAATTCATCAAAATATAAAAAAATACATTACATTTGCATTTTTCAATTTATTAGTAGTTTAGTTGTGTTACAAAATACAAAAATCACAAAGATAACTCATTTTGCATTTTTAACTTTTAATTTTGAAATTTTTAGTTCTTTGGTAATTTAGGATTTAGTTAATTATTGAAAATACTTTGTTGAGTAATTAGCTTAATTTGATAATTTAATTTAGCTCAAGAGTTGATTTAGGATTTAAATTATAAAAAAACAAAGGAAAATTGAATTTGGAAAAGGAAAAGAAAAGAAGTAAGGGCTGTTTTGGGCTAAATTGCAATGTCCCAAGTAAATTTTCCCTCCCAAAACCCGCTCGAGTCGAGCCCAAACACGCCCCTAATACCCGGTTCATCCCCCCCAAAAAAAACGACGCCGTTTTGGATTGTGGAATCTAAGCTGTTGATCTCCCCTTGATCAAACGGCTCAGAACTGAAGCTTCATGTGTATTTAAGTATCCGAATAACCCTAGCCCCCCCTCAGAACCCCCTTCTGTTCATCACCCCTGCCTCTCATCTCCTTGTGAAACCCTAACGCCGCCCTTCATCCCTTTGCCATTTCCGGTCGGCGTTGGAGCTCGAACACCACCCAATTTTCATCCATGCAACCATCGCCCTTCCCTCAACCCCAATCCACCGCCATTTCTTTCCAAGTCCTCACCGAATCAATCCCGTTTTGAATCGGAAAACAAAGAAGAAAAGAATCCGTCAAGCCTCCAAATTCCCTTGAACGATAGGGTTTGAAACGAGTATTGACCTTTTGTTTTCTTTGAGAACATACAGTTAATGTTTGTTTCGAATCAAATCAAAGTCGTAGATTTCATCAAGCTTTGTCCGGACGACCTTAAAGGTATTCTTTCCGTCTCTTCTCCGTCATCTTCCTCGTCAGTTTCATTATTTAACTATGTTTCTGGTGTTTCTCCTTCATCTTCATTTCGCCTTTTTCTTTTCATTTTTCCTTTTGTTTCTGTTTGAATTCATAGCCATGAGTTAACTTTAATTAATTTGGTTAAAGGGATAGAACTAATTCGGTTTGTTAGTATTGATTGGAGTCTTTTGGGGCCATCGTTTAAATGATAATATTTGGGGTCAGAGTTTTGGGTCTCAGAAGATTCAGGGGCTGGGTGAATTTCTTGGACCCTCGATTTATTGTGACCCGTCCCGACAATAGCCTTAGAGTTCTGGTTGTTCAGTTGGGCCTGACCCATAGTTGGATTAGGCTGGGAGGGTAAATAATCAATGCTCGAGGGGTAGTTTAGGAAATTGGGGAAGGGAATATTTGTGTAACCGAATGGGAAGCTTCTAGGAAGCTGGGGAAGGGAACTTATTTGAACTTTTGAATTTTCAAACAGGGGTATCTAAGATAAAATGGAAATTTGAGAAGGGCCCAAGGGCAGAATTTATTTCCTTATGGCTGCCCTACTTGCCTTGCATATAAAGATAGCTTTTCCTGCCTTTCAAGGCAGAGTCCAAGAGATAAAAAAATCCAGGAAAATACCAAACGGCTGAACTTTACTGTTTCATTGATTTCCTTCTCTGATTTTTTTTTAAAAAAAATTCCAACCGGCTAAAGTAATCTTTGATTCATTGAGTGTTCGAGATGGATTGAATTTGGTTTTAAGCTTGGTTTGAATTCTGCTGAGTTACCACTAGATTGAAACTGTTTTCTGGACTGCTGCACTTACTTCTTGGTTTTGAGTTTGGTTTTGTCGGAGTCCTGGTTGCTGTGTTCTGCTACTGTTGTTGTTGAGCTACTGACACTCATTTCTTCTTTGTTTCTTCTCTTTTGCCAGGTACATTTCGATCTTTATGGGTGTCATTTGATGTGTAACTTGAAGTACGAGTAGAGAATGAGAGGGATATGAAGTTGTTGATAGACTTTACCTCGTCTTCTTTCAGTTTTATAATCACCATGTAGCTTTAAATGTTCCAATTAGTGTACTTTTCAAAGAATGGCTTGTAACTGAGAATTAGACCATGCTAGTTTTTCTTTTTAGTATTTCCATAATTAGTGTTGGATTTCCCTCTGTGGTTCATCTGTTTCTTCTTTGAGTCTCGCCTGTATTAGTGCAGTAAGTTAAACTGAGTTTGCCAAATGACTTTTAGCTGAGTTCTGTATACAGAATGTGGGCATGAACATGATATTCTCTAGTTGCTTTATAAGTTAGTCTTCAATTTAGGATCATTTGGAATAAAGGTTCAAAGTATGAAGAATGAGTTGAAAAGAAACTCTTGCTAATGCGTGTCTGTTGAGTTTTGGTCGAACCAGCTTAGTCTGTGAGTGCGTAACCATGTGATGATTTCTGAAATTGTTCAACCAAATGATTGCCTTAATGTATCGTATTGAATACTCCCAGTAGTTTATGATTTGCAAATGTGAAATCCTTCTTTTTCTCTTTTGTTTGCACTCTCATTTCTATGCCCATCTCAGTTTTGTTTGCTTCATTGGTTAATACCTTCCTCCTCGTTGTATTCAATTAACTGGCAATCTTATCATGCGAACCATTCTGAATCTGTCGGTTTTGCTGTTACATGGGTTCGATTCGCGACCCTTGTGACACTTGACTTGAGCGTGCTTCAAAGGGAGCTTCTTGTTTGGGCTCGTTGGGTCACTGGGCCTCACGTTAGGCCAAGCCCAAGTTCTGAAACAAAATGAAGTAATTTTCACTTAGTCTTAGCCCCTTTAGATTTACAATTTAAATTAAGTTGTGTTTTAACAAGTAGCTATAATTCCCTTAGATCTTATTTAGTTAATTTAATTAGTGGAAACGTGCCATTCGAAATCAAATAGTTTATGGTCCTCTAAGTATAGTTGAAATTCCCTTTTAAAATTGGAAGTCGAGGTGTGCGAACAAATGACAATTTCATGGCCCTCGTTTTGACCCCTAGAATTCGAGGTGCGCCATTTAGCATATTTCCATGGCTCTCGCAAAGTTGCAAATTTGTAATTGCTTAGGCGCGTAAGTTTAGTAATATTACATTCCTAAATTCGGGTGCGCATTTATGTGACCCAAATCCAAATCTCAACGATTTTAAAATATGTCAAAATCACGGGTGCATTTATGTGACGTGATTCGAGACGTGTTCTAATAACGTTGCAATTTTCTTTAAAAATATTTAAATAAAAGCGGTAAAGTTAAAATTGAACCATAGGCTAAGACATGTATTAAAATCAAATAATAGGCCAATTATAACAGTTGAGCGACCGTGCTAGAACCACGGAACTCGGGAATGCCTAACACCTTCTCCCAGGTTAACAGAATTCCTTACTCAGATTTCTGGTTCGCGGGCTGTAATACAGAGTCAATCTTTTCCTCGATTCGGGATTTGAACCGGTGACTTGTGACACCATAAATTATCCCAAGTGGAGACCCTGAATTTAATAAATAAATAAATCTCGTTTCGATTGTTCTTTAATTGGAAAAACTCCCTTATACATCCTCTTCTGGGGGTGTGGTAAAAAAGGAGGTGTGACAGGAGCTGCTGCTGATCAGTGGATGAGGAAGCACGTGTTCTTTCCATCTGTGAAAGAACTGAGTAGAAATTCAATTAGCATTGAGAAACCAAACCGCACGACAAGAAAGAATGGATGTTAAGTTTTTCCTAACTCTGTAGCCTCTGAAGATAAATACAGACGTCTCCGTACTGATCCCTCGAGCTCTGCTAAGCTTGTCCATGAATTGTGAAACCTAAGTAACCTAGAGCTCTGATACCAACTTCTCACGACCCAGATTTTCCATCATCGGGAGTCGTGATGGCGCCTACTAGTGAAAGCTAGGCAAGCCGACTATTCCATTTTAATTACCCTTTTCATGTCTTTAAGTCCTTATAATTTCAAAACAAAATATCAAACAGCGGAATAATAATATCAATAACAAAGCGGAAGACAAAATCTGATAACTGAACTTAATACAAACTGCGGAAGTCTAAATACAACTCTACCCAGAATTTAGTGTCACAATTTCACAGACTATATAAGATTACTACAAATAAAGTCTGAATAGAAATACACAAATCTGTATTTGAATAAGTAAAAACGGAAAAGAAATGATAGAAGGAGATGCCAAGGACCGCGGACGCCTACTACCTCGGGTCGCCTGTTGGACTGAAGGCAGCAACTCACTACGGTCCAAATGCTCTGGTACCAGTATCTGCACACAGTTCAAAGTGTAGTATCAGCACAACCGACCCCATGTGCTAGTAAGTGCCTAGCCTAACCTCGACAAGTAGTGACGAGGCTAGGACCAGACTACCAAATAAACTTGTGAAGTTAAATCATATACAGCGAAAAATAAAAGTAGATATCTATAGTAAAGATGGGAGGGGGAAAGATCATGCTGCAGGGATACCAGATAATAACAGAATATCAAAGAGGAGTGTAAAGAAACAAAAATTCAACTACTAACAGGAATAAGAAAACAAACACAGTATTCACTTTCATTTCTTTCTTGTTGCAGGCGTACAACCCTATCGCATCTCAAATATTACCGTGGCGGCGTGCCACCCAATCCCATTTCACATATTTTGTTGCAGGCGTGAAAACCGATACCATTTTATATGTCTCATTGCAGGCATGCAACCCGATAGCATTTCAAATATTACCGTGGCGGCGTGCCACCCG
Organism: Nicotiana tabacum; assembly: GCF_000715075.1. NCBI lineage: Eukaryota > Viridiplantae > Streptophyta > Magnoliopsida > Solanales > Solanaceae > Nicotiana > Nicotiana tabacum. The sequence goes on along the minus strand of NC_134097.1, from coordinate 99,106,867 downwards.
CTCCCATTTACAAATCAACATCAGCCACAAAAAATCCCGGCAAGGGCACAAGAGTACAACAACAATATCCCGATAAGGGAGACAATATAGTAAACAATAACATCCCGACAAGGGAAACAATGTCATAACAATAACATCCCGGCAAGGGAACCAACAATGATAATCAACATATTAAGCATGAACAAATCACAACGGAGTCACAAAAATTACAATACGAGACTCACGGGCATACTTGGCATCGACGTATAGATTCTCATCACCATGCCTATACGTCGTATTCCACAATTAACACATAGCAAATAAGACACAACTCCTAATCCCTCAAGCTAAGGTTAGACCAAACACTTACCTCAAACTTCCATGACCAACTTAAGCCTCAAACACCGCTTTTTCTTTAGAATTCGCCTCCAAATTACTTGTATCTAGTCCAAATTAATTTAACACCATCAATAAATGCTAAACAATTCATACTCAATGCTTAATTATAGGTTTTCTATCATTTTCCCCAAAAAGTCAAAAATCGACCCCGGACCCGCTTGGTCGAAACTTAAGGTTCGGACCAAAACCCGATCACCCATTCACCCACGAGCCCAAATATGCATTTAGTTTCGAAATCCGACCCCAAAATGAGGTCTAAATTCCAATTATTTAAAAATCTCTAACTCTACCCAAAATCCCAAATTCTACCATGGAAGAACAATATTTAGGCCTAGAAATCTAATAGGTGTTGATAGAAAATGAAGGAGATGGTTTAGGAACACATACCTATGATTTTGTGTTGATTTTAATCTTCAAAAATCGCCTATGTTCTGATTTTTGGGGAAGGAGATGTGAGAAAATGGTTTATTCCCGTTTCTGTTACTGTTTAAAAGAGCTGCGCGACATTGTTCATCGCGTTCAGGAGAACACTGTCGCGATCGCGAAGAGCTGCCAGAAGTGGACTTACACGATCGCGAGTCATCCTACACGTTCGCGAAGGGTTGGCCCCCCTGACCTTCTCGTTAGCGGACCAGTGTATGCGTTTGCGTAGAAGAATTACAACATCCCAGACCAGCCCCCATTTTACAATACGCGTTCACGGGACAAGAGTCGTATTCGCGTAGAGCAGCCCCCCAGTGCTCCGCATTTGCGTCCCTTACTTCGCTTTCGCATAGAACAAGTTCACCCCAGCCCCAATTTCCCTTTCACGATCGCGAAGCACAGAATATCTGTGCAACAGAAGCAGCATTTCTGCAACTTTTCCTAAGTATAAAAACCTTCTGAAACCTAACCGAAACTCACCCGAGCCCTCGGGGCTCCAAACCAAACATGCATACTAACTCAAAAACATCATATGGACTTACTCGTGCGATCAAATCGCCAAATTAACAGCTTTAACAACGAATTTAGCATCAAAATTAAACAAAAGTTTCAAGAACACTTAAGTGTCAAATTTCACAATCGGGGGTCTGATTCACGTCATTTCAAGTTTGTTTCTTACCAAATTTTACAGGCTCAACTTAAATCATATATAAGACCTGTACGGGCTCCGAAACCAAAATACGAGCCCGATACCATCACATTCAAACATATTTAAATTTCTGAAAACTCTTACAATTTCAGTTAAACAATTTTCTTCAAAAATTCATTTCTCAGGCTTGGAACCTCGGAATTCGATTCCGGGCATATTCCCAAGTCCCATATTTTCCTACAGACCCTCCGGAACCGTCAAATTATGGGTCCGGGTCCGTTTACACAAAATGTTGACCGAAGTCAACTTAAATTTATTTTAAGAGCAAAACTTATCATTTTCCACAGATTTTCATATAATGACTTTCCGGATACACGCCCGGACTGCGCACCCAAATCGAGGTGAGACAAAAGGGAAGTTTTAAGTCGGAACACAGAATTTATTTCTAAAACAAGTGATGACCTTTTGGGTCATCACAATATATAGATGTAGAACAAAGCGGGGCATAGAAAGAAAAATTCGCTCACTCTCAACAAAGAAGTACCTCAAGCTATTGGAAAATGCTATAAGCTTGACTGTCATGTGGTTTTCCACTAATGTAGGAGTTTTTGAGTCGAAATCATGTAGGACTTTTGTAAGGTTGTAATATAGGCTTAGGGATAGGTATGATATATATGGATAATAGTGATTTAATTCCCTATGGGCACTACACTTAATTTTATTATTTAAGCACAATTGCCTTTGCTCTTATTTAAACAATGACCTCTATTTTGTTCCATCTCTTTCAAGATTTTTTTTTATAGAGATGCTGGAATTTCTTTGTTTCTATCCCCTTTCTTTTTAATAAATTTATATTTTTTAAGTAGAATTTCAGTAGCAACTATCCTTTTCAGTTCTCATGGCAACATCTCAAAAGATCGACAACCTCAAATAATTATTCTTTCACCAATTATTTTCACAATTTCATCTCACACCTACATTTTTATATTCAGATCAACTCTTAAAGTGCCCAAAAGGTAATTTGGTGAACAAAGAAAAAATCATAACAACAAGCAAGCTAAGGGTTAAAGCTTGCGGAACAAAAAAATAAAAGATAATTTATTTAGGATCAACTAGGCTAACTAGGGATAAAAATAATTAAGGTACATTAATTTAGGCCTTGACTCAACAAAGAAGGCCTACTTTCATTTCTCAACTCAAAAATCTACCTAGAATTTCGCTTCAACCCACATTCAAGGCAAGTTCCAGATTTCCATAAAAAGCAAGAGAACTAGACACTAGAAGCTAACTGCACAATACACTTGGGCCAACGAAAAATATGATTTCAATCACCAATAAGTAAGTATGAGCTTAGAAAAGTGATTATAAAATCCGTGAATGGTATTTAATCGAATTCGTCTTTTCTAAGTATCATGTTTTTCAAGTCAAATCAAGTTTAGCCAACTTATTTTCCAAAACAAGTTAAAACAACTAAAAGTCCTAAAAAATGATCAGTTCAAAATATTACGACCATGGCAAAAGAACTGAACAAGAAATCCATGAAAGTACATGAAATAAGTTGCCTTATGAATAAAGAAAAATCAAAAAAAAATCAATTTTTTTATTTAAATTTTTATAATTTTACTAAAAACTCATTTTTCAGTTGTAAAATATACGTTTTTTAATATATATTTAACAGGAAAAAAACTTAAAAGAAATACATATATAGCAAACATATCCTCTACCCCCAAGCTTAAATAATGTCATGTCCTCATGATAAATAAATTTACAGTAAATGGAGATAAAGGAGCTTCTCTGATTTTTTTTCCGATTCTGGCCTCATTTCCTTTTTCTTGCCTTCTCAAGATAACTCTCACATAACAAAGACAAGATTATGGCGAAGAAATGTTCTTTTTCATGATAGGAGAAAACTTTCATTTTCAACTATATACACACACACATACACACACACACACACACACAAACATATATATATATATATATATATATATATATATATATATATATATATATATATATATATATATATATATATATATATATATATATATATATATATATAAAAGAAAAAATATTATATGTTACTACTAATAATTACTTAAACGATTAAAGAGAGGGGAAGAAAATAGTTCTGAGTTTAACGTCACCAACTCGACTTATTTTAAAAACTAGGCAAAAAGGATTGTTGAAGCCTGTTTGTCAAAGAATATGCTGATATAAGGCTTCAAGCGATGACCGTTTACTTTGAATTTATCTCCCATATTTGTACATTGTATTCCAATGGCACCATAGGAGGTTACTTCTGTTACAATGTACGGTCCTATCCAGAGCGACTTAAACTTTCCTGGGAGTAATCTCAATCGGCTATTGTACAATAGAACTTGATCTCCAACTTTAAAATCTTTATGGCGAATGAGCTTGTCATGCCATTTTTTTGTCTTTTTCTTATACAATTTAGCATTTTCGTATGCTGTAAGTCTGAATTCTTTCAACTCATCAAGCTGCAATAGACGATTTTTACTTGCATCTGGTAAGTTTAGATTCAACTATTTTATAGTCCAATATGTTTTATGTTCTAATTCCACAGGTAAATGATAAGATTTTCCAAAAACTAGTCTATAAGGAGATGTCCCTATGGGAGCTTTGAAAGCAATTCTATATGCCCATAAAGCATCATCTAACTTTAAAGACCAATCTTTTTGAAAAGAACCTATAGTTTTTTCTAAAATTCTTTTTAATTCTCTATTGGATACTTCAACTTGCCCGCTTATTTGAGCATGATATGGAGTTCCTGTTTTATGAGTTACTCCATGTCTTGACAATAAACTAGCGAATTGTCTATTTATAAAATGAGTTCCTTGATCACTTATTATAACTCGTGGAGTTCCAAATCTTGAAAAAATATTTTTCTTGAGAAAAGCACAAACACTATGAGCATCATTTTTTCTAGTAGCAACTGCTTCTACCCATTTTGAAACATAGTCAACAGCTACCAAAATATATTCATAGCCATTTGAAGGAGGAAAAGGACCCATATAATCAATGCCCCAAACATAAAAAATTTTACACACAAAAATAGAATTAAGAGGCATTTCATCCCTTTTTGAAATGTTACCGATTCTCTAGCATTTATCGCAAGTGGCGACATAATTCCTTGCATTTTTGAATAGAGTAGGCTAAAAAAATCTAGCTTCAAGTACTTTAGCTGTTGTCTTTCTTCCTCCATAGTGTCCTCCTACAGCCTCATCATGGCAGTGACTTAAGATGTTGTTCATTTCTGTCTTCGACACATATCTCCTGATTATATCATCTGCACAAAATTCAAACAAGTAAGGATCTTCCCAGTAATAATGTCTTGCTTCTTTTTTATGTTTTTTCTTTTGTTCATAACAAAGATCTTTTGCAATCCATCCTCCAGCCAAATAGTTAGAAATATCAGCGAACCAAGGTGATCGATTTATAATGGTTGTGACTGAAAATACATGTTCATTGGGAAATCCCTCTTTGATATCTTCTACCTTAGTAGGAGGATTTTCCAAATGAGACAAATGATCAGCAACCTGATTCTCAGAATCGTTTTGATCTTTCATTTTAAGATCAAATTCTTGCAAAAGGAGTATCCATCTTAGCAATCTGGGTCTAGAATCCTTCTTTGCTAAGAGGTACATTAAAGCTGCATGATCTGTATAAATTGTAACCTTCGTTCCTATCAAATAGGAATGAATTTGTCAAACGCAAATTCTATTGCAAGTAGTTCCTTCTCAGGTGTAGCATAATTCTTTTGGGCTACATTGAGGGTTCTATTGGCATAGTAAATAGGCATGAAAATCTTGTCTCTCTTTTGTCCCAATATCACTCCTGTGAGCACGTGATTTTTTTCCCTATATGAATTACTCCAACAAATTCAAAACAAAATAATTTCTTTCAGTGTTTGCAATTTTGTTGGATTTCGTGGCATTTTCTATTAATTATTTGCATTTGTCTGTGCACGTTTATTTTATTTAATTCATGAAAAATACGAAAAATATTTTGCATCTGCATTTAGGATTCAATTTTATATTTTTAGATTAATTAGTAAATTAGTTTGTTTTATAGAAAATGAAAATCACAAAAAATAATTCATTTTGCATTTTTACTTTTTAATTTTGAATTGTACAGTTTTCTTTAAACTTAGGATTTAATTAATTATTGTAAATACCATGAAGAGTGATTAATCTAATTGGGTAGGTTAATTTAGTTTAAAAATTATTATTATTAATTTGGGTTATTTTAATTTTGAAAAGAAAAAAATTTTGAAATTGAAAAAAAAAAGATGAAAAGGAAAGAAATGAAAGAAATCCAAATCTGGGCTAAACGAAAATTACCCAATACCCAGCACAAACCACCCTAACCCGGTCCGGCTTCTCCCCAAACTAAACGACGTCGTTCCAATAAGTATTAATCTGAGCCGTTGATTTTCCCTTGATCAAAAGGCTCAGAACTGAAGCCTCAGGGGTATTTAACTGTCCGAAAACCCTCCCCCCCCCCCAGAATCCCTTCGGCTCACCACCCTCACCAGAAACACCCCGAAACCCTAGCTAAGCCGCCCCCAAATCACCGGCCTCCGGTGGTGGCGCCACCTCCAAACGCTACCAAAATCACACCCTATAGCCTCCTCACTCCCCTCTTTCCAGATCCATACGCCATTACCCTCGAATGTTGCCTCAGTTCCTCGAATCTTAGATCAGAAACGAACCCCAGAAATCCCAAGTCAAGTTTTGGCAAAATTTCCTGCCGAATCTGATTTTATTCGTGTGTTCTTCGTAAGAGCACACGATTAACATCAGATTTGGCCGGAAAATCCGAGGATCTGAAGACCCAGGCTCCCCTTTTATTTGTCGAACTTTTCTCAGGTATTTTTTCTTTCTTTCTTTTGGTTTAATCTGTCCCTCGTTTGTGTTTAAATTTTTTGTTTCTTCTCCTCTTCTCGAATCATTCTTCATTTGTTCCGGAATCTATTCATTCATGCATGAGTAATCGGAGTCTTGTTAGGTTAGTTTTAAAATTGTTAGTTTGGTTAAGTTTAGTTAGTAAACCATTTAGGCTAAAGTTTAATTGTTCTGTGTTATTTGGTAATCAGATAACTGCTAGTTGGGCCGAATAGATCTTTGATATTGAGGGATGGGTTTTTGGGTCTATTCTGGTTCATTTGGGGTTGAACAGTTGGGCCAAATTGACCTATGGCCCATTCAGTCTGTCTAAGTATCAACAGGGGTTCTGCTAGGTTGGATTCCTAGAGTAAATAACCATGGCTCGAGGGGTAGTTTGGGAAACTGGGGAAGGGAATCCATGAGTAACAGAATTGGGAAGCTTCTAGGAAGCTGGGGAGGGGGACTGCCTAACAAATTGAAATTTGAACCAGGGGTAGTTAAACAAAAAGGAAAATTGGATAAGGGTTCCTAAGCTAAAAGGAAAATTTGAAAAGGACTAAAAAAAAAATTGAACCCTTAAGGCTTCCTTGTTTCTTGCCTATAAAGGCATCATTTCTTGCCTTTCAAGGCAGACCCAAAGCTGAAAGAAGAAAAGTTCAAAAAAATCACAAACGGTTAAAAAATTTGAAAAAACACACTGTTCCATTGAACTTTCTGCTTTGAAACCCTCAGGCTTTCAATTCCTGAGGCAACTTTGCTTTATTTGGGGTTGAAATGAATTGAGTTCGAGTCTTTAAAGTTTGGTTTTTATTTCTGTTGGGTTGTTGCTCGACTGAAATTGGTTTTTGGGACTGTTGCACCTCATTTTTGGGTTTGAAAGCTGGGTTTGAGTTTATTCGTGTGGAGTACTGTCTAGTTTGGGTTTCATCTTGAATTCTTTGGGTTTAATTTGCTGACTCCATAACTGTTCCATTGCTTCTCTGTTGTTGCTAGCTACTGATTTCTTCTCTTCTGTTGTTTCTCTTTATTCCCAGGTATGTATTGACTCTTGATTAACATATGAAGTGCAAATGTGAAGCCATGTAACCAAATTGAAGAGAAGTGGCAAAATCTAGCTTTCTACTGTCGAGTAATTGTGTGGATGTGTTGTATTTTGTCCATATGTTTAGCTTTACTCTGTATATTTCGTTCATGTGTTAGTCTGGTATTTCATTACAAGGCCTGAATCTGTGGTTTTTCTTTTGAATGAGGTTTGGACTCTCGTTTGGCCTGATTTAGCTGAAGTTTGTTAAACTTTGGAGATGTTTTTCTTTAGTAGTGTTTAAGCATCCCTCAAATTAGTTCTTTTATTTGTTCTTCCTCAACAAATCTGGTTCGTATTCTGTTGCCCATCCATTAGCTTTTTGAATAAGCTCAGTACTTCAGTTTATTACCTAGCCTTACTTGACTCATGAATAAATTCACAAAGGCTTTCAAATAGATATAGGGTCTAATTTTTAAACTTGATAATTCTCAGATTAGTTTAGTTCTTTGCATCTTGTTGTTTTATCTTATGGAAATGACTAAAGGCATATAATTCTGACGAACGCATCGGCTTGGGCCCGATTTGGCATTGGGCCATGGAGTTTGGTTCTCCTCTATCTATGGGCTTAGTCTGGAGCCCAGATCGCAGCACTGATACATGGAGCACGCTGTAGCCCACCTGGGCCTGAACTCGTAGCCCATTTCTGAGTGGGTGCGTGCAGTTCATTCCTTGGACCGAGTTGAGCCCAGTTCTCATTTGACCGATGTTGCCAATCTCGTTTACTATAGGCACAGTCCAAACCAATGAAAATGATGTCCGCACAGGCAATAGTTCAAAATTACGTGATTTCAGAATAACTCCTTGATAATCGAAGCATGCCATCTTAAATAATAATAATAGTTTAAGGCCCCATAATTTTATATAAAGAATTTATACATTTGGATGTGAGGCATACCATATTAGAATGGATATAGTTCATGGCCTTTACAAAGTTGAATATTCATAGAGAAACCTTTAGGGCCATTTAAAATACTATCGTGGTTGGGGACACGTTCGCGTGACACGGTTACGATTTCTTTAAAAATAAACCGAAGTATACGTTCGCGTAACTTCGGCTAAATGTTCTTAATAATAACATGTGTTATTAATTGTGGACACGTTCGCGTGACAAGATTTCTGACGCACCAAAAGAAAGGAGTATACGTACGCGTAACTCAATTCTTTAACTACGAATAATCAAGTGATTTAAAAGCGGTAAAGGGTAAATGCACATAGGATCTAAAGTCAGTAATTAAACAATTTTAATAAGCCAAGTATGATCAAAGCGACCGTGCTAGAACCACGGAACTCAGGAATGTCTAACACCTTCTCCCCGGTTAACAGAATTCCTTACCGAATTTCTGTGTTCGCGGACCAATAATAGAGTCAAACTTCCTCGATTCGGGATTTTAAACCGGTGACTTGGGACACCATAAAATATCCCAAGTGGCGACTCTAAATCTTTAAATAAACAAATCCCGTTTCGATTGTCCTTTAATTGGAAAAACTCCCTTGTATTTATACCCTTTGCGGGATGTAGTAAAAAGGAGGTGTGATAGCTCTGGGCACTCTGCTGGGGATCGAACCCAGAATCTCTGGTTCAGGGTTCAAGAATTCGAGCTTGTTAACATGATTTTTACTTGGCTTTATTTATTGTTAATATTACTGTATTCTGTGAATCTTTTGTGCTAAATGCTATCTGTTTACCGCTTTAATATTATCTGGATTGTATATAACAGTCTTCTTACGCCACCCATCTGAGTCTTCTGGAAATGGTGCATACGTTCGCGTAGCCCGCTTTTCTATAGAAATTATACCAAATAGAACGAGGCTGGGCAAGCGACAAGGCCGGGTAGACTTCAGTGCTCCCGGTACATCGCCCCCTCCTCGGCCCTAGTTGTCCGCTCGGGTACCCCAAGTCTAGACCAAAACCACAGGATTTAAACCTAGAAAAACACAGCCTCATGCCAGATCCCTAGTAGGAACGTTTGTTTGCATCATGTGCATTTGACTTAGGGGACTCAACACAGGGGTTGGGTCCATCTAGGACAGGTATGCCCGAAATAACAGACCATCCTGATGCATTATACGTGCTATGTGAACATTTATTTTGGCTTGTATGCTGACCGGCTAGGGAAAATGAAGCAAAAAAAAAGGGAAAACCAAGAGTGATATAGGGAAGGAAATAAAACCTGGTTCTAAACATCCTGGTATTTGAAAAGCGTCCTGAAACTCCGCCTAAAACTTTTCAAAAAGAGTTATTTCAAAAGAGTCAAACACTGTGTTCTTTCAAATGTGTCAAAACTGATCGAACTACGCAGGTCTGATTCTCACCCGATGTGGGATACGTAGGCAACCTACATAAGGTTCGGCCTTATTTTTGAAAAAAAAAAAGAAAAAGAAAAACAAGAAAAGAGAGTGGGTGGTCGAGTGAACGCAATCTTGATGTTTCGTCGAAATAAGCCGATACAGTTTCGGCAATGTCTTAAAATGTTCTTGTCAAGATGGCCTCAGAGTATTTTTCAATTGTCGAAAGGCTATTTTCATAAAAAAGATGGACAAGTTTGTAAGGGGTCATAAAATGATTCCCCTCAGCCTCAAAATTCGCGCGAAATTGGGAAGGGGCCGCATTTGCAAAACAGCCATTTGGCTAAAGTTGGCATATAGGGGAAGAAATTATGGTTCTTTTCTTTTATCTTTCATTTTTCTTTTTTTCTTCAAAAAACTGTTTACAAAAGGGTCAACTCGAGTCAACCCTAACCTTAATCTTCCACAGGAACAAATGAATACCATCCAGGAACCGCCAGAAGTGGTCAGGGAACAGGCTCGGCTACACTTGCGTATGTGGTGGAATGATCTAGACGAAGATGATCAGAAATGGGTGAAAAAGCACTTGGGTGCTCTTATAGACATCTTTGAGATCAAACCACGGGAAGATTTGATCAACGCTTTGGTAACTTTCTGGGATCCTGTCCATAATGTCTTTCATTTCTCGGATTTCGAGATCACCCCTACTTTGGAGGAGATAGCCGGGTACATTGAATTCGGACGGGATTTGAGGAAGCAACAACTTATATTTCCAAGGGCTCCATCGGTGCACAAGTTCTTTGACCTCCTGAATATTAGTAAACAGACGAATAAGGAACGTGTGAGCAATGGGTGTTGCGCTTTCCATTTCTTATACTTCAGGTTTGGGCATTCTGCTGGTTTTGAAATGCATGAAAAGGGTCTGAGCAACAAACAAAATAAGGGCCTTTGGCAAATTCATCGTCGGTTCACATTTATTGTGGCATTCTTGGGGATCATGGTTTTTCCAAATGAGAAAGGGACGGTGGATATTCGTATGGCTAGAATTTCACAAATCCTTACTACCAAGGAAAATCATACATTTGCCCCATTGGTGCTAGCAGATATCTATCGTGCATTGACTTTATGCAAAGCAGGGGCTCAATTTTTTGAAGGTTGCAGCACCATTCTGCAAATGTGGTTGATCGAGCACCTTTGCCATCATCCAAGATTCATGAGTTATGGTTCGAGCTCAAATAACTTCATCATCAGTTATGAGGAGAGGATGAAAGATTAAAACACACCAGAAGGATTTGAAGCATGGGTTTCTCATTTGAAAGTGGACTATAGGATTGTTTGTTATCAGGTCTAGTGGACTATAGGATGGCTCCCGAGGACAGAGGCCATCTATATGACTGCTACCAAAGGATACCTGAGGATAATGGGCGTAAGGAGTATTCAGCCATATGCACCGCAGAGGGTCTTAAGGCAATTGGGAAGGTATCAGATTGTGCTTGAAGATGAATATCTAAGCACCCAGGTCATAGAGTTACATCCAGAAGCTGCATTGCCCGAGGCTGTAGTTCAACAGGATTGGAATAGCTGTCGGTATCTAAAAAATGGCACCCAAGTACCAGACATCGCCAAGGGGGAAGTAGATCCAAATTATGCTACTTGGTTTGAGAGAATGTCTTATGTAAACGATGAGCCAAAGCCCGAAAGGCCCTCCAAGAGGCCTCATGTTCGAGCCTTTGATGATAAAATTCAAGAGAGGTTAGTTTGGGGGGAGAAGGAAAAGGAATATAAGGCCATCATCCATGGTCTACGAGAAAAGTTGAGAAATGTCACATTTAACAATGATTTGCAGGCACAAGAGGCCGAAGGTGAAAGGAGAAGATTGGTATGAGAAAATGAGGCCCTCAGAGCTCAGGTTCGACAGTTGAAAATTGAAGCCGAGAACCCAGGCTGAAGCAGGAAAGATGAAAGGCTCATTTACAACCTCACTCAAAAGGTAGCGAGATTGGCTAAAAACGTCGAAGGGCGGGCATCTTTCATTCAACAGATGAAGGAAAAATATGAAAAAGAGTTCACAGGTTGGGAAAAGGCAATTGACAACCTCGAGGGTGAAATGGCTAAGCAAGCCAAAAATTTTAAGGCTGAAAGAGAACATTGTTACGACTTAATGGCACGGATAGAAGGGGACTTGCAACAAATCCAAGAGCAGAACCAGGTAGCCGAACGAGCTTTAGAAGCCAGAGCCAAACAAATTGGGCGTTTGTTGCAAGAGAAGGGCATCATAAGAGAGCGAGTCAAAAGGGTCGCCAACTATATCGCAATGAAGTGCAGTAGCTGTGAGGATATGACGAGATCTATGTTCTTCGCTACCGTGATGATATTTGTTCGCCGGGTAATGGAAGATCTCTACCACCTTCAGGGGGATTTAGAGAGTTGGCCCGCAGCAATGCTGAACGACGCCTCGCGGGTCCCGGGAACAATTGAGGCATTGATGTATTCGTGATTTCTTGAGTCTGTATTTTCTGTCCGTTAAAGTCTGCCAGTTGTTTTGGAGTCTGTATTTCTGTTATCAGAGTATGTGGGTTGTTTGTTTTTTGAGTCTGCATCTCGTTCTTTCATCAGAGTCTGTTAGTTTCTTTCTAGTCTGTTAGTTTCAGTCTTTGTAATTAGCGTTTTTATATATATGGAAACTAAAAATCCCAAAATGTTTTTTACTTTATTTCACAAGAACTACGCTTGGTCTGATTCATGCGGGGTCATGATACGTAGGCAATCTCCATAGGATTCGACCGTAACCAAATAAAAGAGAGAAAGAAAGAGCGGAAAAACAAGAGAGTAAAGAAAGAAAATAAGAGGAAAAACAAGAGAGTAAAGAATAGAAAAGAACGGAAAAACAAGAAAGAAAAGAGAGGAAATAAGAAATCAAAAGAGAATAAAAACGAAGAGAGAACAGAGGCAAGAATGAAAGGAAGGGAAAGAAAAGAGAAAAGGGGGGAAGTTTGCAATTGAAAGTAAGAAAAGGCCGGGATGACGCATGCAACCGATCAAATACATAATGGAGACGGTTAGCTGCTTAGGTGCATTCATGCCCAATGTGCGGTTTCTAATCTGTTAAAGCCTAACCGCTAACAAGATTGTTGTTTGATGTATTGATTCCAGGCAGGTGGTTAGTTGATCGGCATTCTGGCAACTCACTCATACAACACCTGATCGAAAGACAGGCTGAATATGGCCAACCAGGAACCGGAAACAAGTATTGTCGACCCATCGAAAGAGGTGGAAGAAATGGACGTTAATGCGATGAGGGAAGAAATGTATAAGTTGAAGTGGCAGATGGCTGAAATGTACCAAGCCTTGGCGAAGGGGCATCTACCACCAGTTTATCCCGCCAACCCTGCTTATATCCCACCATCAGCCCAACCTCCGGAGCCTCCCACTGTGAACTCATCTCCAGCCTTTCTCCTCTACCAACAATACCATGGCGCCACTTCCCATACTTCTCAAGCTCCACCACCCAAACAAGTCTCATACCCTCCTCCACCAATTACACCTGTTTTTGTGGCACCTCTACCTGCTACGTTACACCGATCTTCTAGTGAACCCCTGTTCCAAACTCACGACAACTAGTACTATCCCCCGAACCCACCTTCAAAGTTCCAGAACCATATCCTTACACCCCTCATCTTGATATCCCGACAGAGACCGAGAAACCGCCCAAAAATCCCGAGCATGAAGAGATGATCAAAAAGGTCAAAAGCTTAGAATAGTCATTCCGAGATATGAGGGGATTGGGAGACTAAGTAAGTGTGGCCTATTAGGATTTATGTTTGTTCCTAGATGTTCAGTTGCCAGCAGGATTCAAAATGCCCAAGTTTTATCTGTATGATGGGCATGGTGACCCGGTAGCACACTTAAGAGGATTCTGTAGCAAGATGAGAGGAGCAGGTGGAAGAGATGAATTGGTGATGGCATATTTCAGCCAAAGTTTGAGTGGATCGGCTCTAGAATGGTATACCAGACAAGATCACAACAGGTGGTACATATAGGACGATTTGGCCCAGGCCTTCACCTACCATTTTCAGTACAACCTCGAAATTATCCTAGACTGTCTGTAGTTGACAAAGCTTGAGAAGAAGCCCGGTGAGAGATTCAGGGAATATGGATTCTGTTGGAGAGAGCAAGCAGTGAGGGTGGACCCTCCGATGAAAGAAAGAGAGATGGTTGATTATTTCCTGCAGGCTTTGGAACCTACTTATTTCGGTCACTTGGTGTCAGTAGTAGGAAAGTCCTTTAATGAAGTCGTGAAAATGGGAGGCATGGTTGAAGAGGAACTCAAGTCCAACAAGATCATGAGTTATTCAGCAATCAAGGCAACCACTCAGGCCATTCAAAACGGTATTTGGGGTGTGCTCGGGAAGAAGAAGGAGGAGGATGTTGCGATAATTGAGTTGGGAGCTTGGGTTGGATCCAGGAACCTTCCATGTTACTACAACCAGCCGCGACCCTATCCCCAAACTTACCCCCACACTCCATATAACCCACCACAACACTATTACCCACCGCCAGATCCCTATTTTTCTGTCCATCACGCACAAACCTACACCCAACCTCCCGCTCATGCACAATGTCGTGCTCCAGCTCCACAAAACCCATACCAAGCTCCACAAAATAACTATCCACCCCCAAAATCCTACAGAAATACTCCTGGAACGGGTATTCAACCCAACCAAGCCTTTAAGAATGAGAGGTTGCAGAACCAAAAGACTTTCACTCCATTGGGAGAATCGTATGCTAGCCTATTCCACGGACTAAGACAGTTGGGTATGTTGAATCCGATCGAGGCTAAATTGTCGAATCCCCTTCCCAGAAATCTTGACCGCTCGGTGAGTTGTGAGTATTGCTCAGGGGCCCCAGGACATGACACAGAGAAATGCTGGAAATTTAAAATAGTTATTCAAGAGCTTATTGACACCAATCGGATTGAGGTCCAAGCTCCGGAGGCACCCAATATCAATCAGAATCCCTTGCCAGCCCATCACGAAACAAATATGATTGATATAGTGCATGAAGGAGGGGAGCCTAAGAAGCCTTCACAAACCGTCATGATGATTCGGGCTAGTGAAGTCAGGCCACTTGAAAAATCAACAAGTGAGAAGTTTGTGATCAAGTTGAACAGGGTAAATAATGAACCATCTGTGGAGGTCAAGAAGGGGTCCTCAAGTGACGTTGCAGGAAAACATGAAAAAGCAAAAGTGGTTGTGCCAGGAGTGATGAATAAGCCTGTGGTAATTGTGAAGGGCGCCTCCATAGATCCTGTCGTTATCAAACCGGTAACTTAATTACCGATAGCTAACAGCAAGGCAATCTCATGGAATTATGAACGAGTGATAGTGACTTACAAGGGGAAAGAGTTTAGAGAAGAAGTGTGTGAGACCCATGGTTTGACTCGATCGGGGAGATGCTTTGCCCCCGAAGAGCTGAGAAAGGCTAAGACCTCAAAAGATAATCCAGTGTTGGTGAAGAAAGCAGTGACTAAGGAAGAAGCAGAAGAATTTCTGAGAAAGATGAAAGTGCAGGACTATTCCATTGTGGAACAGTTAAGGAAGACACCAACTCATATCTCGCTCTTGTTATTATTGATCCATTCAGACGAACACCGTCGTGCTTTGATGAAGATCTTGAACGAGGCTCACGTTCCTGACAAAATCTCAATAAACCACTTGGAAAAGATAGCTAATAAGATATTTGAGGTAAACAGAGTCACTTTTTCTGATGATGAGTTGCCTGTAGAGGGTACCGAGCACAATAGAGCGCTTTATCTGACGGTGAAATGCGAAAATTCTGTGGTTACTCGGGTACTGGTTGACAATGGGTGTAGTGCGAACATTTGTCCTCTCTCCACATTGAACAAGCTGTAAGTGGAGGATGAAAGAATTCACAAGAACAGTATTTGCGTTCGGGGATTCGACGGTGGAGGGAAAGATTCAGTCGGGGACATAGTGCTTGAGCTCACAATAGGTCCAGTTGAATTTACTATGGAATTCCAGGTGCTAGATGTGGCTGTTTCGTACAATATGCTGTTGGGACGACCTTGGATTCATGCTGCCAAAGTGGTCCCGTATACTCTGCATCAAATTGTCAAGTTTGAATGGGATCGACAGGAAATTGTCATACATGGCGAGGATAATTTGTGTGTGCCCAATGATGCCATTGTTCCGCTCATAGAGGTTGAAGACGACAAAGGACCATGGGTTTATCAGGTTTTCGACACAGTATCGGTAGAGAAAATTCCAGAAGGGAAGTGCGTTCCAACTCCAAAGGTAGCTACTGCATCAGTCATGGTAGCCATTGAAATGTTGAAAAATGGTTTCGTACCGGGCAAGGGTTTGCGTGCATCTCTGCAAGGTATTGTGCAGCCAGTTTCTCTTCCAAGGAATCTGGATACTTTTGGCCTAGGGTTCAAGGCCACAGTTGCGGATGTGAGAAGAGCCAGGAAAATGAAACAGAAAGCATGGGCATTGCCAAAGCCAATCTCGCGACTGTCCAGATCATTCGTCAGGTCGGGTAGCAGAAAGCAACTACTGTCAAAGGTTCCTGGATAGCTGATTGGTGCCGATGGAGACTTGGAGAAGGGGTTCGAAAGGTTATTTTCCGAGGTTAACATGGTTGAGGCTGGGGAAGGGTCCAGCAAGGCAGATGTGCAATTCGTGGGACCACGTGCAAAAGTCAACAACTAGGAAGCTACTCCTCTTCCTACCCGGAGGGAGTCTTGGTAGTGGGTTTTGATTTTCTTTTAGTAGTCTGGATTATTCCAAGGTCTGTAATTCAGATATTATGTTCCGTCTAGTTGGATGTGTTAAAGCTCTGTTATCTTTAAATTCAATGAAATGCAATTGTTCCGTTTCCTTCATTTCTTCTAATTTTGCTTTTGTTTTCTTCTTTTGAACAGTTCTTTTTATGCTGATATCAATGACATGACATGCATGAGGAATCTTCGGCCCAGTTTTAAAAGCCAATCTAACTCTGAAATAATAATACAAGAAATTGAGTGTGATGACGAGTTGGAATTTGATGATGATGAGGCCTATGAAGAAATTAGTAAGGAACTAAGTCATTTTGAGGAAAATCCCAAACCTAATTTGAATGATACAGAAGCAGTTAATCTAGGGGACCAAGAAAATGTCCGTGAAACTAAAATAAGTGTCCATCTGGAACCTCAAATCAGGGAGGAGATAATTAAAGCATTGTTCGAATACAAAGATATTTTTGCATGGTCCTATGACGAAATGCCGGGCCTAAGCACTGACTTAGTAGTTTACAAGTTGCCCACTAACCCGGCATTCCATCCTGTCAAATAGAAGCTGAGAAAGTTCAAAACGGATATGAGTGTAAAGATCAAGGAAGAGGTCCCCAAGCAGTTCGATGCCAAAGTCACGCCATGGGGAACATATTGCTATCGAGTCATGCCATTTGGCTTAAAGAATGCTGGGGCAACCTACATGAGGGCAATGACAACAATATTCCATGATATGATACACCAAGAAATCGAGGTGTACGTGGATGATGTGATCGTAAAGTCTAGAAAGCAGTCTGACCATGTCAGGGATCTGAAGAAGTTCTTCCGAAGGCTTCGCAGGTACAATCTCAAGCTTAATCCTGCAAAGTATGCTTTTGGGGTGCCATCTGGAAAGTTGTTAGGGTTCATAGTCAGCCGCCGGGGTATTGAACTGGATCCATCGAAAGTCAAAGCCATCCAGGAATTGTCACCTCCGAGGAATAAGACCAAGGTGATGAGTTTGTTGGGGAGATTGAATTATATCAGCAGGTTCATCACTCAGCTCACTACAACTTGCGAGCCTATCTTCAAACTGTTAAAGAAAGATGTTGCGGTCAAATGGACAGATGAATGTCAGGAGGCGTTTGATAAGATAAAGGGGTATTTGTCAAATCCACCCGTGTTGGTCCCGCCAGAACCAGGGCGACCTTTGATTCTATATTTGATGGTTTTGGACAATTCATTTGGCTGTGTATTGGGTCAACATGATATCACTGGCAGGAAGGAGAAGGCCATTTATTACCTCACCAAGAAATTCACGTCGTATGAGGTTAAGTATACTCATCTTGAGAGGACATGTTGTGCACTAACTTGGGTGGCACAGAAGCTGAAACATTATTTGTCATCGTATACTACATACCTCATATCTCGCTTGGATCCATTGAAGTATCTCTTTCAGAAGCCTATGCCAGGGAGGCTTGCAAAGTGGCAGATCCTGCCCACAGAGTTTGACATTGTCTATGTGACCCGAACTGCAATGAAGGCACAGGCCTTGGCGGACCATTTGGCTGAGAACCCGGTAGATGAAGATTATGATCCTTTGAAAACTTATTTCCCCAATGAAGAGGTGATGTACATTGATGAGTTGGATCAAGTTGAGAAGCCGGGATGGAAACTTTTCTTTGATGGGGCTGCAAACATGAAAGGCGTGGGGATATGAGCAATACTTATTCCTGAAACAGGGCAGCACTACCCTGTTACGGCTCAGCTTTGTTTTTACTGCACTAACAACATAGCTGAGTATGAGGCATGCATTCTGGGTTTGAGGTTAGCTGTGGATATGGGTGTCCAGGAAGTCTTGGTCTTGGGTGACTCGGACCTCCTGGTGCACCAGATTCAGGGAGAATGGGAAACACGGGATTTGAAACTCATACCGTACAGACAATGTTTGCATGATCTTTGTCAACAGTTTCAGTCAATAGAATTAAGGCATATCCCAAGGATCCATAATGAAGTCGCCAATGCTTTGGCTACTCTGGCATCAATGTTATATCATCCGAATAAGGCTTATGTTGACCCTTTGCAGATTCAGGTCCGTGATTAGCATGCTTACTGTAATATGGTGGAAGAAGAACTTGATGGGGAGCCATGGTTCCATGATATCAAAGAATACAATAGGATGGGGGTATATCCGGTATAGGTCACAGGTGATCAGAAAAGAACAATTCGACGATTGGCAAGTGGATTTTTCTTTAGTGGAGGGGTATTGTATAAAAGAACTCCAGATCTAGGATTGCTAAGATGCATAGATGCCAGACATTCCACAACTATCATGACTGAGGTACACTCCGGAGTTTGCGGACCGCATATGAGTGGATAAGTTCTGGCAAAGAAGATTCTCCGAGCAAGTTATTACTGGCTCACTATGGAGCGAGATTGTATCGGTTTCGTGCGCAAGTGTCATCAAATCCAGGTGCACGGAGATCTGATTCATTCCCCACCATCTGAATTGCATACAATGTCGGCACCATGGCCCTTTGTTACTTGGGGCATGGATGTCATCGGGCCAATCGAGCCAACAGCATCAAACAGACACAGGTTTATTCTGGTAGCCATTGATTATTTCACCAAGTGGGTTGAAGCGATAAATTTCAAATCTGTGACCAAGAAAGCAGTGGTCGATTTTGTGCATTCAAAATCTGTCGGTTTGGGATTCCGACGGTAATCATCACGGACAATGGCGCTAATCTCAACAGTCATCTGATGACAGAGATATGTCAGCAGTTTAAGATTATACATCGCAATTCCACCCCATATCACCCTAAGGTGAATGGCAGTCAAGGCAGCCAACAAGAATATAAAGAAGATACTTCGAAAAATGGTGGAAGGTTCTAGACAGAGGCATGAAAAGCTATCATTTGCATTGTTGGGTTATCGCACTATTGTCCGTACTTCAGTAGGGGCCACTCCTTATTTATTGGTGTATGGCACGGAGGCAGTAATACCCATAGAAATTGAAATCTCATCCCTTCGGATTGTCATTGAGGTAGAGATTGATGACGTTGAATGGGTCAAAACTCGTTTGGAGCAATTAAGTCTGATTTATGAGAAGAGATTGGCAGCAGTATGTCATGGCCAATTGTACCAACAGAGAATAGCGAGAGAATATAACAAGAAGGTACATCTACGGAAGTTCGAAATAGAGTGTTGTCCAATGGCGCGTTATATTTGACAGATGTGGAAGGGAAATGTTTGGAAATGGCTATCAATTCCGATGCAGTCTAGAGATACTATGTATGATTTCTTTGTTTGATTGTACTTATTTGTATTTGGCATATTTTGAAAATTAAAATGACGAAGGCATTTTGTTCTTCTATCTAAACACTTTATCCCTCGTCACCCCTTTTGAGCCTTATTTATTTTCTTTCTTACCCCTCCTTCGGAATCAGTAGTGAATATCAGAAACACAAGCATGAAAGATAAGAAAAGGAAGAAAAGAAAAAGAGAAAGAAAGAAAAGAGAAAGAAAAGATTGAAAAAAAAAAGAAAAAAAAAGAAGAAAAAAGAAGAGAAGAAAGAGGAAAAGAGAAAAGAAGAAGAAAAACAATAAAAAGAAAAGGAAGAAAAGCAAAAGAGAAAGAAAAGAAGGAGAAAAGAGAAAATCACAACAACAAAGTAATTCTTATGTCATGAACTACATTCAACCTGATTCCTTTTAAGGATACGTAGGCAGCCTCACGGTTCGGTCTCATCAAAATAAAAATCTAAAAGTCCCCATGCAAGAAAACTGGGGCAGAAGTAGTGGTCGTTGTGAGAAATCTGATTCCGAAAGTTGTAATTTTAACCCATTTGAATTATTTTGAGCCTTTTATGCCCTTTCTTTCTAACCCTGTCCAAAAGCCCACATTATGGTCCAAAGAAAGACCTTTTGATCAGTCTTTAAGAAATGTCAAGTCGAGAAGGTAAAGGTAATTTATGTCAGGGGCAACACTCTGGTTCAAGCAGGAAAAATAAAAATGAGAGAGTCTTATTGGTGAAAACCTTCGTAGGCACTATAAGGCGACGGGAGTCAAGAGAAATAAAATAAGATGGTCTTATTGGTGAAAGCCTTCACAGGCACCTTAAGACGATGGGAGTTGAGAGAAATTAAAATGAGAGAGTCTTATTGGTGAAAACCCTCACGGGCACCTTGAGGCGAAAGTGAGTTAAAAAGTCAACAAGTGAGAAAGGTTTGTTGGTGGAAAACTGTTTTAAGGCACCGCAGGATGAACGAGGTCAAGGTTTGGGTAAAGTAATCAGGTCATGGAAATGCTAAGACGGCGAAGTACGGCAACTGAAAGAGGATCGGTTGGACAGATTGGGCCGATTAATCCGAAATGCATGTCATGATCATTGGTACCAGCTGTTCCACTCAGATAAGTTTCTTTTTCTTTTTCCCTTTGTAGGAGTCATTCGGTTTCGGATTCTTCTTATCCTTAACCCGCAAAGTCATTTTCTTTTGGGTTTATTTGTCTAAAATGTTTTAATGTCAGTCTTGTCCCAAATAAGTGGAAAAGAATTTCAAAGCTCACTATCAACTCCCAAAAATTGCAATTCACAATGTGGTCAGAGTATACTAACGGCAGCATGATGTAAGGTGAGGTACAAGGAATCACCAAATGTTTCATCGATGGAATGGTCTGGTAATGTCATGGGAGAGGCAAAGGTTCGGATAGAGGGGTCAGGGGTTGAGATAGCAACATGGGTATAGAACACTCAGTTCGTCAAAGGTCATGGGATTTGAAAGTTAGTAAGAAAGTCAAAGTGGTTCAGGGCCAGTTCAGGAAAGCCATTCAGAACAAAACAATGCAGTGGAAAGATCTTTAGCAAGAATGCCATCAGCTAACCACAACTTTAAACTGACAAAATTTTCTTTGATTAAGGCGGGGGCAGAAAATTCATTTGTGTCGGAGAAACTCTCCGCAGGGGAAAGAGCAAGCATCAAAACAGGTTTGACCGTAAACTTTCAGGACCCTCCTGGAAAATGAGACCTAGTTTAAAGTTCAGAAATAGCATAATCTAGCATAAATGTATCCCAAAAGAATATAAGTTAGCTTAGAAGTTTGCATGCTCGAGATAGGATTCAATTAGGAGTTTCCAGGACCCTCTTGAATAATGGGACTTAGCTGTAAAATTTCGATTAGATACCAATATTTAGCGTAACATTTTGCTGTAGGGTAGTATAATTCAGCCATAAAAGCTGCCACTCTTAAGATAAAACTCGACTTTTAATTTTCAGGACCCTCCTGGATAATGGGGAGTAGTTTGAAGACCCTCTTAGATAACAAGATTTAGCAGAAGTCACACTTTAGAAGATATAACTTAGATTTTTAATTGTCGTTTAACTAGGAATTTCAGGACCCTCCTGGATAATGGGACCTAGCTTTCAATTCTTAGTAATACTTGGTAATATGATTTAGTTTTACACTCACATTTGTGCCCAGCCACCAAACTCAGGAGCCCGCCTGGAGAGAAGGGAATACATTTCAAGTTGTAGTCAGGAGCCCACCTAGAGAGCAGGGAATACTTTCAAATGCAGCAGTCAGGAGCCCGCCTGGAGCACAGGGAATACATTTTAAGTTGAAGTCAGGAGCCCGCCTGGAGAGCAGGGAATACTTTCAAGCGTAGCAGTCAGGAGCCCGCCTGGAGAACAAGGGAGTAAAATTTAAGTTTTAGCGTTCAAACTCTTTGTTTTGTCTATGAGAGCAGGGAGTACTTTCAAGTCGAAGTCAGGAGCCCGCCTGGAAAGCAGGGAATACTTTCAAGTTTAGCAGTCAGGAGCCCGCCTGGAGAACAAGGGAGTACAATTCAAGTTTTGGTTTTTCGAAATTCTTATTGATATTCGGTAATGTGATTCGTTCTACACTTACACATGGGCCCAGCCACCAAACTGGGGCAGAAAATTTTTTTTGGTTTGTCTATGTTGAAGTTAGGAGCCCGCCTGGAGAGCAGGGAATATATCTCAAGTTGAAGTCAGGAGCCCGCCTGGATAGCACGGGAATGCATATCAAGTTCAGCAGTCAGGCACCCACCTGAAGAAGGGGAAAACATCTCATACTACAATTCAAGGCGGCAACGAAGGAATTTTACCGAGAGAATACAAGGCAACAAGGCAACAAGAAACACAAAATCAAATTTGAAGATCTAGATAGGATTTTGTAAAGCATAGGTCATAGTCTAGTCTAGTTTCTTTTATTTTTGACATGGCGTAATAAGGGGTTCAGTGAGCAGCAGCAGCAGCAGTGAAATCACAGCTCCATGGTAGTCCCAGCTACCAGACATTTCCGAACTACACTGACCTGATTCCTTTTTAGCCAAGGATATGTAGGCAACCTCGGAAGTAGGGTGCGGTCAAATCTTTCAAAAATCCTTCCCACGGAGTATTCAAACGGGCAAAAATCGCTCGTATCCGCTCACTTATCTTTGCACGAAAACTCTTCGTGTTTCCGAGCAAAGAGGGACAGCTGTGAGCACGTGATTTTTGCCCTATATGAATTACTCCAACAAATTCAAAATAAAATAATTTTTTTCAGTGTTTGCAATTTTGTTAGATTTCGTGGCATTTCCTGTTAATTATTTGCATTTGTCTGTGCACGTTTATTTTATTTAATTCCTGAAAAATACGAAAAATATGTTGCATCTGCATTTAGGATTTAATTTTATATTTTTAGATTAATTAGTAAATTAGTTCGTTTTATAGAAAATGAAAATCACAAAAAATAATTCATTTTGCATTTTTACTTTTTAATTTTGAATTGTATAGTTTTCTTTAAATTTAGGATTTAATTAGTTATTGTAAATATCATGATGAGTGATTAATCTAATTGGGTAGGTTAATTCAGTTTAAAAATTATTATTATTAATTTAGGTTATTTTAATTTTGAAAATAAAAGAATTTTGAAATTGAAAAAAAAAAGAAAAGGAAAGAAATGAAAGAAATCCAAATCTCGGCTAAAACTCATTTAATTGTCCCCAGCCCAAACTAAAATTACCCAATACCCGGCCCAAACCACCCTAACCCGGTCCGGCTTCCCCCCCCCAAACTAAACGACGTCGTTCCAATAAGTATTAATCTGAGATGTTGATCTCCCCTTGATCAAACGGTTCAGAACTGAAGCCCCAGGGGTATTTAAGTGTCCGAAAACCCTTCCCCCCCCCCCTCATAATCCCTTCGGCTCACCACCCTCACCAGAAACACCCCGAAACCCTAGCTAAGCCGCCCCCAAATCCCCGGCCTTCGGTGGCGGCGCCACCTCCAAACGCCACCAAAATCACACCCTATAGCCTCCTCACTCCGCTCTTTCCAGATCCATACTCCATTACCCTCGAATGTTGCCCCAGTTCCTCGAATCTTAGATCAGAAACGAACCCCAGAAATCCCAAGTCAAGTTTTGGCAAAATTTCGTGCCGAATCTGATTTTATTCGTGTGTTCTTCATAAGAGCACACGATTAACATCAGATTTGGCCGGAAAATCCGAGGATCTGAAGACCCAGGCTCCCCTTTTATTTTTTCGAACTTTTCTCAGGTATTTTTTCTTTCTTTCTTTTGGTTTAATCTATCCCTCGTTTGTTTTTAAATTTTCTGTTTCTTCTCCTCTTCTCGAATCATTCTTCATTTGTTCCGGAATCTATTCATTCATGCATGAGTAATCGGAGTCTTGTTAGGTTAGTTTTAAAATTGTTAGTTTGGTTAAGTTTAGTTAGTAAACCATTTAGGCTAAAGTTTAATTGTTTTGTGTTATTTGGTAATCAGATAACTGCTAGTTGGGACGAATAGATCTTTGATATTGAGGGCTGGGTTTTTGGGTCTATTCTGGTTTATTTGGGGTTGAACAGTTGGGCCAAATTGACCCATGGCCCATTTAGTCTGTCTAAGTATCAACTGGGGTTCTGCTAGGTTGGTTTCCTAGAGTAAATAACCATGGCTCGAGGGGTAGTTTGAGAAATTGGGGAAGGGAATCTATGAGTAACAGAATTGGGAAGCTTCTAGGAAGCTGGGGAGGGAGACTGCCTAACAAATTGAAATTTGAACCAGGGGTAGTTAAACAAAAAGGAAAATTGGATAAGGGCTCCTAAACTAAAAGGAAAATTTGAAAATGACTAAAATAAAAAAATTGAACCCTTAAGGCTGCCCTGTTTCTTGCCTATAAAGGCATCATTTCTTGCCTTTCAAGGTAGACCCAAGAGTTGAAAAGAAGAAAAGCTCAGAAAAATCACAAACGGTTAAAAATTTTGAAATAACACACTGTTCCATTGAACTTTCTGCTTTGAAACCCTGAGGCTTTCAATTCCTAAGGCACATTTGCGTTATTTGGGGTTGAAATGGATTGAGTTCGAGTCTTTAAAGTTTGTTTTTGATTTCTGTTGGGTTGTTGCTCAACTGAAATTGGTTTTTGGGACTGTTGCACCTCATTTTTGGGTTTGAAAGTTGGGTTTGAGTTTGTTCGTGTGGAGTACTGTCTAGTTTGGGTTTCAGCTTGAATTCTTTGGGTTTAATTGGCTGACTCCATCACTGTTCCATTGTTTCTCTGCTGTTGCTGGCTACTGATTTCTTCTCTTCTGCTGTTTCTCTTTATTCCCAGGTATGTATTGACTCTTGATTAACATATGAAGTGCAAATGTGAAGCCATGTAACCAAATTGAAGAGAAATGGAAAAAGCTAGCTTTCTACTGTCGAGTAATTGTTCGGATGTGTTGTATTTTGTCCATGTGTTTAGCTTTACTCTGTATATTTCGTTCATGTGTTAGTTTGGTATTTCGTTACAAGGCCTGAATCTGTGGTTTTTCTTTTGAATGATGTTTGGACTCTCGTTTGGCCTGATTTAGCTGAAGTTCGTTAATCTTTGGAGATGTTTTTCTTTAGTAGTGTTTAAGCATCTCTCAAATTAGTTCTTTTATTTCTTCTTCCTCAGCAAATCTGGTTTGTATTCTGTTGCCCATCCATTAGCTTTTTGAATAAAGCTCGGTACTTCAGTTTGTTACCTAGCCTTACTTGACTCATGAATAAATTCACAAAGGCTTCAAATAGATATAGGGTGTAATTTTTAAACTTGATAATTTTCAGATTAGTTTAGTTCTTTGCATCTTGTTGTTTTATCTTGTGGAAATGACTAAAGGCATATAATTCTGAACAACGCATCGTCTTGGGCCCGATTTGGCATTGGGCCATAGCGTTTGGCTCTCCTCTATCTATGGGCTTAGTCTGGAGCCCAGATCGCAGCACTGATACATATAGCACGCTGCAGCCCACCTGGGCCTGGACTCATAGCCCATTTCTGAGTGGGTGCATGCAGTTCATTCCTTGGACAGAGTTGAGCCCTGTTCTCATTTGACCACTGTTGCCAATCTCGTTCATAATAGGCACGGTCCAAAGTCCAGAAAGCCAATGAAAATGATGTCCGCACAGGCAATAGTTCAAAATTACGTGATTTCAGAATAACTCCTTGATAATCGAAGCATGCCATCTTAAATAATAATAATAGTTTAAGGCCCCATAATTTCAAATAAAGAATTTATACATTTGGATGTGAGGCGTACCATATTAGAATGGTTATAGTTCATGGCCTTCACAAAGTTGAATATTCGTAGAGAAACCTTTAGGGCCGTTTCAAATACTATCGTGGTTGTGGACACGTTCGCGTGACACGGTTACGATTTATTTAAAAATAAATCAGAGTATACATCCGCGTAACTTCGGCTAAACGTTCTTAATAATAACAGGCGTTATTAATTGTGGACACGTTCGTGTGACATGATTTCTGACGCGCCAAAAGAAAGGAGTATACGTACGCGTAACTCAATTCTTTAACTACGAATAATCAAGTGATATAAAAGCGGTAAAGGGTAAATGCACATAGGATATAAAGTCAGTAATTAAACAATTTTAATAAGCCATGTATGATCAAAGCAACCGTGCTAGAACCACGGAACTCGGGAATGCCTAACACCTTCTCCCCGGTTAACAGAATTCCTTACCCGGATTTCTGTGTTCGCGGACCGATAATAGAGTCAAACTTCCTCGATTCGGGATTTTAAACTGGTAAATTGGGACACCATAAATTATCCCAAGTGGCGACTCTGAATCTTTAAATAAATAAATCCCGTTTCGATTGTCCTTTAATTGGAAAAACTCCCTTGTATTTATACCCTTTGCGGGGTGTAGTAAAAAGGAGGTGTGACAACTCCAACTGCTATATCACTTTCATCACACATTATTTCAAATGGTTCGCTCCAATCAGGAGAAACAACTATTGGAGCATTAGTCAAATGTTCCTTGAGAATCTTAAATGCTTTTCTGCAATCATCTGAAAATTCAAACTTCACATCTTTCATCAGTAGGTTATTTAGAGGTTTTGAGATTTTTGAGAAATCTTTTATAAACCTTCTATAAAAACCTACATGCCCTAAGAAACTTCTAATGTCTTTAACAGTGGTAGGAGGGGGAAATCCTGCTATAAGATCAATTTTAGCCTTATCAACTTCTATCTCTTTAGCAGAAATTTATTTCCCTAAACAATTCCCTTTGTTACCATGAAATGACATTTTTCCCAATTAAGAACTAAATTTGTCTCTTCACATCTTTTAAGCACCAAAGTTAAATGATAGAGACACTTCAAATGTCTTTCCAAAAAAGTGTGAAATCATCCATAAATATTTCAAGAAATTTTTCAGTCATATCTGAAAAAATTGCCAACATGCAACGCTGAAATGTAGTAGGAGCATTGCATAGTCCAAATGGCATTCTTCGGTAGGCATACGTACCTTGGAGGCATGTGAATGTGATTTTCTCTTGATCTTCTAGAGCAATTGGTATCTGATTATACCCAGAATATTCGTCAAGAAAACAGTAAAAACCATGGCCTGCAACTCTTTCAAGCATTTGATCAATAAATGGCAAAGGAAAATAATCTTTCCTTGTGGCGTCATTAAGTCGTCTGTAATCAATACAGACTCTCCATCCTGTGACTGTTCTAGTAGGTATGAGTTCATTATTTTCATTTTTTATTACTGTCATACCTCATTTCTTTGGTACTACTTGTACAGGACTTACCCAAGGACTGTGAGATATTGGATAAATGATACCTGCTGCTAGAAGTTTCACCACTTCTTTCTTGACGACTTCCTGCAATGCTGGGTTTAGTTTCCCTTGGGGTTGGACTATTGTCTTGTAATCATTCTCCATAAGAATCATGTGCATACAAATAGCTGGAATGATTCCTTTGGTATCAGCTATAATCCACCCTAAGGCTGTTTTGTGTTTTCTCAAGACTCCAATCAGTTTTCTTTCCTGTTCTACAGTCAAAGAAGGTGAAATGATTACTGGAAATAATTTAGGTTCAAGAAACACATATTTTAAATGAGAAGTAAGTTCTTTGATTCAATTTTTAATTGAACTCCTTCTTGTGAGACTTTCTCATTTTCTGACTCTTTTTCTAGAATTTCAGCTTGTTCTCTAATTACGGGGTTATCATCACTTATGGTACCTGACCTAGTCAAACATCTCTCCAATGAATCAGTAATTAACTAATTATCTTTGTAGTTGTCTACACGGTCATCTATTAAGTCAATTTGGAAACAAGATGATAATGACTCATCCCCAAGAAATTTCATCATTTTCTGCATGTCAAAAATTACTCTTTCCTCATCAACTCGCAATACTAATTGTCCTTGATGAACATCAATAATTGATCTTCCTGTTGCGAGAAATGGTCTACCTAAAATTAATGGTACCTCAGTATTTTCTTCCATTTCAAACACTATAAAATCTACTGGAAATACAAATTTGTCAACTCTGATAAGGATATTTTCAATAATTCCTTTTGGTCTCTTAGTACTTTGATTAGCTAATTGAAGAGGCACTTCAGTATCATTCATTTCACCAAGTTCTAATTTCCTAAAAATTGAAAAAGGCATTAGATTTATTGAAGCACCTGAATCACGTAATGCCTTTTCAAAGCCTCCCACGGTACAAGGAATTGTAAAACTTCCCGGATCACCAAGTTTTTGTGGAAGCTTATTTTGAAGTATAGCACTACATTTTTCTGTAAGCTTAACCACTGAAACGTCTTCCAATTTTCTTTTACTTGACAAAAATTTTTTAAAAAATTTAGCATATGAAGGCATTTGTGTCAAAGCATCTGTGAAAGGTATGTTAATGTAAAGTTGCTTCAAAATATCTAGAAACTTTGAAAACTGTTTGTCAAGCTTTTATCTTTTCATGTTTTGGGGAAAAGGGAGAGGTACAGAGTGAGGATTTGTTATTAATTCATTTTCTTGTACATTTTTCCCTTTATTCTTTTGTTCTTTTGGAAACTTAGATTTTATTTTATTCTTGTATTCATTTACCTTTTCCACTTCTTATGGCTTTCCTTCTCTATCTACATATGGATCATCAAGAGATTTACCTGGTCGTACAGAGATGGCTTTGAGGTGTTCTTTTGAGTTTTTCTCAGTGTTGCTTGGTAGAGTGCCTTGAATTTGTCCAGACATGAGGGTCGCTAATTGGCTTACCTGAATTTCCAAATTCTTAATAGCTGAATATTGACTTTCAACCTTCTCGTCAGTAGCCTTAATGAATTTGTACATCAGGTCTTCAAGGCTTTGTTGATGTGCTCTTTGAGGCTGCTGCTGATATTTTTGAAAATTATGTTGCCCTCTATTTTGATTTTGAAAACCAGGTGGTCCCAATACCTGCTACTTTTGATTAAAAAATCTTTGAGGATTTTCAACACCATTAGGATTACTCCACTAAAATCCTGGATGTTTTTGCGCCATGGGACTACTAAATGAGTAATTATTTTATAGCCAATCACATTTACATGTTCCTCATTTTGTGTTGAAGCTTGACATTCATAATTTGGATGATTACCTAGACAAACATCATAATTCTCAAGTTGGTATGATGTGTGAGAACCTACCTGAAAAGCCTCAACTTTGTGTTAAGTTCGCAATTTGTTGTGTCAATGAATTCAAAGCTTCAACTTGATTATTCCTGTTGTTTTCTTGATAATCATTCTTTCTGAAGGCCATTGAATAGCATTTTCCGAAATCTCATTAAGCAATTGCATTGCTTCTACAGTAGTTTTTCCCATTAATTATCCTCATGATGCTGCATCAATTACATTTCTAGCAGAGGGTTTAACACCATGATAGAAAATATATAAAATGTCAGGGTCTTAGATATGTCATGACCTAACTTTCCCTCCGTTTGGGTATCGTGATGTCACCTAGTCTTAGGGACTAGGTAAGCCTAACTCATACTGAAATACCACAATAATAAATAAAATTTAACAGTCTTGAAGCAAAAATCTCTACAAAATTTATAATTCCCAAAATCCGTTAGTACAAGTCATAAGCTCTACAGAGTTAGCTACCACTTCTAAATATAATTGCTCAGAAAAGAGTGAAAAACAGTTGAATACAAGTAAGAAGGTGACTCCGAATGTAACGACCCAACTGGTCATTTAGCTTTTTAGAACCTCGTCCCCCCTAAATAAGACTTCCCGCGCTTGCTTTAACTAATTTATGACCTGCGGGGATGGTTGGTTCGGGATTTAGAAGAGTTTGGGTTGAAATAGGCACACTTGACTTCCTAAGATTTTCTTAAAAGGCTAAGTTTGACTTTGGTCAATATTTTTAGTAAATGGACCCGGACTTGTGTTTTGGAGGGTCCGTAGGAAAATATGGGACCTGGGCGTATGCCCGAAATTGAATTCTGAGGTCCCTAGCCCGAGTAATGAATTTTTGTTAGAAATTGTTAAACTGAAATTTTAAGGATTTAATGAAATTGAATAATGCTTGATCATGTTGGTATCGGGCTCGTATGTTAGTTCCGGAGCACGGTACAGGTCCAATATAACATTTAAGACTTGAACGCAAAATTTGGTGTCAATCCGTGTAGTATAAGTACATTTCGGCGCGTTAGAAGTAAATTGAAGAACTTGAAGTTCATAAGTTTGATTCAATTGGTTTTAGGGGGTGATTCTTAGATTTAGCATTGTTTCGGGCGTTCTGAGGGTGCGAACAAGTCTGTTTTATGATTTAAAACTTGTTGGTATGTTCGGATGGGGCCTGGGGGCCCCGAGCATCAATCGGATGAGGCTCGAGTGAAGTTGGAAAAAATGGCAAGGAGCTGAAGCTCCAGCTATCTGTCATAACCGCACTTGCAGTTGGTCAGCCGCAGGTGCGAGACCGCAGATACGGTCGATTCATCGCAGAAGCGGTCAAGGGAAGGAGCCCAAGAACCACAAAAATGGTTGCGCAGGACTAGCTCCAATACCGCAGAAGCAGTCCCAACCCCTGGCCCAATTCCACAGATGCAAACCCCCTCTCGGAGAAGCGAGACCGTAGACGCAGACCCCTAACCGCAGGTGCGGAAATCGCTGAAGGCAGTGCCTTCATTTAATACGAGAATGTGTCATTTTTGACACATTTCCAACCATTGTTTGGGCGATTTGGGAGCTTCCAAAGAGTGATATTCCATATAGCATCTTGAGGTAAGTTCATCCCACTTATTTCTAGTTTAATACTTGTGTCTTGGGTAGATTAACACACAAAGATTAACGAAAAATCATGGGGTTAGAGAAAAACCTAGGGTTTTGATAAAAGTTAGATTTAACCACGAAATTTGTTATGAATGAAGTAGAAATCATATATTATTGATCCTTAGGTTATAAATAACAACTTTCTTCTAAAAATTTTGGAATCCGGGCGTGCGGGCTTGGGGTCGGATTTTATGAAACTTGCGTTTAGGGTTGGGAAATTACTTTAATAGTTAGAATGCGAACTTGTGAGCTTGTATTGACTAGTTCCTACCTCGTTTAATTAGTTTTGGATCGTTCGGTTCCAAATTGAGGGATTAAGCATGTTCTTGGTATTGGAAGTACTTTTTGGAGCGAAGTAAGTCTCCTTTCTAACCTTGTAAGAGGAATTGTCCCCATAGGTGTAATAATTGAATAAATTGCCACTAAATGTGGGGGCTATGTACGCACTAGGTGACGAGAGTCCGTACGTAGTTACTACTATGTTAAATGTCCGGGTACTTTAGGACCCGTATCATGTCATATTTGTGAATGTTTATATCCTTTATGCTAATGATATCACTTAAAATATGCTAGAGACTTGGAAATGAACATATGTGGATGTATGCACTTGTTTGAACACATGTATGAATTATTTGAATATAAATGTGCCTTTATGAACCTTCTTGATGATAATTGATATTTATGGATCGGGCCGATCACCTCGGTAGAAATAGATACATCTATGGTTCGCGCCATTCGACCCTCTAGCAGTGCACAATTTCTTTTCTATTGGGCCGTACGACCTTGGCATAACGTGCGCATGATATTTATGTGAAATCTTATTCATGACTTACTTTGTTAAATGCTCTGAAATGTAAATAGCTAACTGTGATACTATTTAGTAATGACTTATCACTTCTTGCTATAAATTGATATTATCTGTGACATCCATGCTTAGGATAAAACTTTATTATATTATTTGACCCTAGTAAGTATCAAGTCGACCTCTCGTCTCTACTTCTTCGAGATTAGACGGGATACTTACTGGATATATATTGTTTATGTACTCATACTACGCTTATGTACTTAATTGTACAGGATCTGAGGTAGGTACATCTGGCTACCAGTCTGTGCGCGTTCTTGATCATAGTCCTAGACTTCCACGGTGAGCTGCTCTCTTCCTATGCAGTTCAGCAGCTTGATGGAGTCTCTCTTTACTTTTGGCTGTCTATTCTATTTTAGATAGTAGGATAGATTTACTCTTTTGTATATTCTACTAGATACCCACATACTTGTGACACCAGGTCTTGGCACACACATTAGTAGACTATTCTTTTGGGGATTGTATAATTGTTTTGGTACGTTACTAATTATCACTTGTTTTAACTTCAAATTAAGAAATTGTTGTACGTGTTTTAGTAAAGTAAAAATGAGAACTTATTAATATTTCCGCGTTGGCTTGCCTAACAATGGTGTTGGGCGCCTTCACGACCTATAATTAAATTGGGTCGTGACAACTTGGTATCAGAGCACTAGGTTCACGTAGGTCTCACAAGTCATGGGCAAACCTAATAGATTCTTGCGGATCAGTACGGAGACGTCTATATTTATCTTCGAGAGGCTATAGGGTGTTAGGAAGCTACTCTTTATTCATTTCCTATCATGCAGTGTTTGGCATACTAAATCTCCCTCTTCTATTCTCTCACAATTGGTGAGGACACACACGACAGATGTTCCAGACCCGAGAGGGGCTACTCCCTTCTTTGCTAAAGGCCGAGGCAGAGGCCGGGGGAGGGCATCGGCCCGAGGTAGAGGACGAGGGCATCCCAGAGCTGTTCCAGTAGCACCACCGGTAGATCCTACGGGAGATCCTATCATTGAGGAGCAGGGCGAGGTGCCCGTAGCTGAGCCTACCCCAACGGACTTTATGATAGCATCGGGTTTCTGGGAGGTCGTGGGTCGTATGCTGCGGTTCATGAACACCATGACTCAGGCTGGTTTATTTTCAGCGGATCCAGCTGCATCACAAGTAGGAGGGAGAGCACAAACCCCTACTGCTCAGGCTCCTGGTCATGCAGCTGTAGTGTATCAGACTCCGGGTGCACTACCCACAGATGGGGCTCAGCCAGTTGCTGTAGTGGTGACCAAGCCCAGACCAGCTGCGGATGGTGACCCATAAAAGTTGTTGGATAGATGGACTAAACTTCACCTACTATCTTCGGGGGTGAGTGTCATGAGGATGCCAAAGATTTCATTGGTAGGTGCAGGGACAGACTGCACAACATGAAGATATTGGAGTCGCATGGGGTTGACTTCACTACTTTTCAGCTAGAGGGCAGGGCCTGTAGATGGTGGCAGTCCTATGTTCTTGGCAGGCCAGTAGGTTCTCCTCCCATCACTTGGGGCCAGTTCGCACAGTTATTCTTGGACAGGTATATTCCACCCTCCTAGAGGGAAGAGCTGTGGTATCAGTTTGAGCAGCTTGAGCAGGGTCAGATGTCCGTGACCGACTATGAGGCAAGGTTTTTTGAGTTATTCCACCATGCATTGATGATACTTCTTACTAACGCAGAGAGGGTGCGGAGGTTTGTTGTAGGGTTGCATTCTAGCATTAGGGCCAACATGGCCCGAGAGGTGGAGATTGGGACTTCTTATCAGCTAGTGGCGGAGATTGCTCGGAGGATCGAGGGTTATCGTTTGAGAGGTAGGGAGCAAATGCAGCAAGAAAAGAGGGCTAGATTATCTGGAGAGTTCAGAGGTGCCCCGGCTATGGGTAGAGGTCAGTTTGGGAGGGGTCAGCCCAGCAGGCCCCCATATTCAACACCACCACCTACTCGGGGTGCTCCAACGTGCCCTATTTCAGTGATATACCAGAGAGTTCTTGTCGCCTGCCAACTATTTAGGGTTCCTCCAGTGGGTATTCAGGTCCCCAAGGTTCTTCTAATTCCTATTTCAGTGCTATGTCGGAGAGTTTATACCATCCACCGACTATCCAGGCTTCTTCCAGCGGGTCTACAGGGCATTAAGGTAAGACATTAGGGCAGTAGGTCACCGTAATGCGGGGTTATTTTGAGTGCGGAAACCTGGGTCATATGTGGAGATACTTCCCCAGGCTTCGGGACTAGGCAGTACAGCAGGGTCAGCAGCCTATGATTTCAGCACCGGTTGCCCAACAGTCTAGAGGCGGGGGACAGACTGGTAGAGGTTGTCCTAGATGTGGAGGCCAGACAGGGAGAGGTCAGCCAACTACTGCTCAGTCGGGTTTCGGCCAGCCGGCGCTCCAGCTAGATTCTATGCCCTTCTGGCCAGGTCAGATGCATTGGCCTTAGATGTCATTATCACAGGTATTATTTCCATCTGCGTTAGAGATGTTTCGGTATTATTTGATCCATGGTCTACCTATTCATATGTATCATCTCTATTTGCTCGTTTCCTGGTTATTCCTCCTGAGCTTTTGGGCACTCCTATTCATGTGTCCAGTCCTATGGGCGATTCTATGGTTGTGGATCGGATCTACCGATCCTGTGTGGTCACATTCTATGGTTTCAAGACTAGAGCGGATCTCCTATTACTTGATATGATCGACATTAAGGTCATCCTAGGCATGGATTTGTTATCCCCATACCACGTCGTCCTTGATTTCCATGCCAAGACTACTACATTAGCAATGCCAGGGTTGCCAGGGTTGGAGTGGAAGGGTTCCACAGTTGATACATCTAGTCAGGTTATTTCTTTCCTGAAGGATCGGCATTTGGTTGAGAAGGGGTGTTTGTCTTTCTGGCCTATGTTCGGGACACCACCGTAGAGTCTCCAATGATTTATTCAGTTCTAGTAGTTCAGAAGTTTTCCGATGTGTTTCCTTCTGATCTTCCTGGCATGCCACCAGATCACGATATTGATTTCTGTATTGATTTGGCTCCAGGTACCCAGCCTATATCTATTCCATCATACCGTATGGCCCCGAAATATTTAAAGGAGACACTTGAGGAGTTGTTGGCAAAGGGGTTTATTAGACCCAGTGTGTCAGCATGGGGTGCACCAGTGTTGTTTGTAAAGAAGAAGGATGGGACCATGCGGATGTGCATTGATTAGCGCCATTTGAACAAGGCTACCATCAAGAACAAGTACCCGTTGCCACGCATTGATGATTTTTTCAACCAGTTGCAGGGTGCTAGGGTGTTCTCTAAGATCGACTTGAGATCAGGGTACCACCAGTTGAGGATTCGGGACTCAGACGTTCCGAAGACTGCTTTCCATACTAGATATGGTTATTATGAGTTTCTGGTGATGTCCTTTGGCTTGACTAATGCCCCGGGAGCATTTATGGACCTGATGAATAGGGTGTTCAGACCTTATATCGATTCTTTTATCATCATCTTCATTGACGACATCTTGATATACTCACGTAGCCTGGGGGAGCACGAGTAGCATTTGAGAGTAGTGCTTCAGACCTTGCAAGAGCAGAAGCTATATGCTATGTTCTCCAAGTGTGAGCTTTGCCTAGAGTCAGTGGCATTCTTGGGGCATATTGTGTCAGGAGAGGGTATTAATGTGGATCCCAAGAAGATTGAGGCAGTTCAGAGTTGGCCACGTCCTACTTTAGTGACCGAGATCAGGAGTTTCCTGGGGTTAGCAAGTTATTATGGATGATTCGTGTAGGGATTTTCATCTATTGCATCACCTCTAACTAGATTGACCCAGAAGGGTGCTCCTTTCCGTTGGTCCGATGATTGTGAGGCGAGCTTTTAGAAGCTCAAGACAGCTTTGATTACAGCACCAGTTCTTGTGTTGCCTTCCGGTTCAGGGATGTATACAGTATATTGTGATGTTTCACGCGTTGGCTTGGGTTGTGTATTGATGCGGGAGAGGCGAGTTATGGCATATGCTTCACGCCAGCTGAAGATTCATGAGAAGAATTATCCTGTCCACGATCTAGAGTTGGCGATGATTGTTCATGCTCTTAAGATATAGAGGCATTATCTGTATGGGGTGTCATGTGAGGTTTACACTGATCATCGCAGCTTACAGCATTTGTTCAAGCAGAGGGATCTCAATTTGAGACACCGTAGGTGGCTTGAGTTACTGAAGGATCCGGACAAGGAAAATGTGGTCGCGGATGCCTTAAGCAGGAAAGTAGAGAGTATGGGTAGCTTGGCATTCATTTCAGCAGAGGAGAGGCCACTAGCCTTGGACATTCAGTCGTTGGCTAACAGACTTGTGAGGTTAGATATTTTAGAGCCCAGCCGAGTCTTTGCGTGTGTTGTTGCTCAGTCTTCATTATTGGGGGCAGATCAAGGCCTGGCAGTTTGATGATCCACATTTGGCGGTTCTAAGAGAGACAGTGCTACAGGGTAGTGCCAAGGAGGTTTCCATTGGCGAGGATAGTGTTCTGCGACTCCAAGTTTGCCTATGTGTTCTTAATGTTGATGGTCTGAGGGAGAGGATTCTAGAGAAGGCACACAGTTCGCGGTATTCCATTTATCCGGGAGCTAAGAAGATGTATCGTGACTTTAGGCAGCATTATTAGTGGCGGAGGATGAAGGAAGACATAGTGGAGTATGTGGCTAGGTGCTTAAATTGCCAACAGGTTAAGTATGAACATCATAGGCCAGGTGGCCTACTTCAGTAGATGCATATACCTGAGTGGAAGTGGGAGTGCATTACTATGGACTTCGTAGTTGGGTTGCCCCTGACCTTGCGGAAGTTTGATGCGGTGTGGGTCATTGTTGATAGGTTGACCAAGTCGGAACACTTTATTCCTGTTGTGACTACTTATACTTCAGAGAGATTGGCTCAGATTTACATTCGGCAGATAGTCCGGTTGTATGGTGTGCCTATTTCCATCATATCAGATAGAGGCCCTCAGTTCACTTCCCATTGCTGGAGAGCCGTTCAGAGGGAGTTGGGGACCCGTGTGGAGCTTAGCACTACATTCCATCCTTAGACCGACGGACAATCAAAGCGGACAGTTCACATTTTGGAGGACATGCTTAGAGCATGTGTGATTGACTTTGGAGGATAGTGGGATCAGTACTTGCCCTTGGCAGAGTGTGCTTACAACAACAGCTATCAGTCCAGCATAGAGATGGCTCCAATTGATGCTTTATATGGTCGGCAATGTCGTTCTCCTATCGGGTGGTTTGAGTTTGGTGAGGCTAAGTTGTACGGTACAGACTTGGTGCAAGATGCCTTGGAAAAGCTAAAGTTGATTCAGGAGAGGCTTCGCACAGCTTAGTCCAGATAGAAGAGTTACACGGATCAGAAGGCGCGTGATGTATCATTCATGGTTGGTGAGAAGGTCCTCTTAAAAGTCTCGCCAATAAAGGGTTTTATGAGATTCAGGAAGAAGATAAAGCTGAGACCAAGGTTTATTGGCCCATTTAAGGTGTTGAGGTGAGTTGGGGAGGTTGCTTACGAGTTTGCTTTACCCCTCTCCCCCCAGCTTATCAGGAGTTCATCTAGTTTTCCATGTACCGATGTTGCGGAAGTATCACGCCAACTTGTCCCATGTGTTAGACTTCAGTATTACTCAGCTGGATGAGAGTCTGGGTTATGAGGAGGAGTCAGTTGCCATTATTGATAGGCAGGATCGTCAGTTGAGATCCAAGAGGATTTTTGCGGTAAAGGTCCAGTAGAGGGGCCAACTAGTTGAGGAGGCGACCTGGGAATCCGACGAGGACATGTGTAGCAGATATCCCCATCTTTTTCCTAGCTCAGGTACTTTTCTATGTCTGTTCAAGGACGAACGTTTGTTTAAGATGTGGAGAATGTAACGACCCGACTGGTCGTTTTGCTTTTTAGAATATTGTCCCCCTAAATAAGCTTAAGCTTGCGCTTGCTTTAACTAATTTATGACCTACGGGGATGGTTGGTTCAGGATTTGGAAGAGTTTGGGTTGAAATTGGCACACTTGACTTCCTAAGATTTTGTTAAAAGCCTAAGTTTGACTTTGGTCAACATTTTTAATAAATAAACCTGGACTTGTGTTTTGACGATCCTAGAGGGTCTGTAGGAAAATATGGGACCTGGGCGTATGCCCGGAATCTAATTCCGAGGTCCCTAGCCCGAGTAATGAATTTTTGTTAGAAATTGTTAAACTGAAATTGGAAGGATTTAATGAATTTGAATAATACTTGATCACGTTGGCCGCTTCTGCGATGAATCAACTCCTGAAGCCCATCTACATTGGGTACACATATCCGGCCCAGCATCCTCAATACCCCGTCATCACCAATAGGCATATCTCTAGCATCATCGTGCTGAACTCTATCCTTTAGGACAAGCAAATGAGGATCATCATACTGGCACTCTCTGATGCGATCAAATAAGGAAGACCGAGAAATCACTTAAGCCAATACCCGACTGGGCTCCAAAATATCCAACCTCACGAACCGATTGGCCAAGGCCTGAACAGCAACTGCAAGAGGTGTCTCCCCAACTGGAATGTACGACAAACTCCTCATGCTCACTGCCTTCCTACTCAAGGTATCGGCCACCATATTGGCCTTCCCTGGATGGTACAAAATAGTAATATCATAGTCCTTTAGCAGCTCCAACCATCTCTGCTGCCTCAAATTGAGATCCTTCTTCTTGAACAAGTGCTGGAGGCTACAATGATCAGTAAACACCTCACAAGACACACCATACAAATAATGCCTTCAAATCTTCAATGCGTGAACAAAGGTAGCCAAAACCAAATCATGAACAGGGTAGTTCTTCTTATGGGGCTTCAACTGATGAGAAGCATGAGCAATAACTCTACCCTCCTGCATCAATATACACCCAATACCAACTCTCGAAGCATCACAATACACGGTATATGAACCTGAAGTTGATGGCAAAACTAACACTAGATTTGTGGTCAAGGCAGTCTTGAGCTTCTGAAAGCTCTCCTCGCATTTATACGACCACATGGAAGGAGCACCCTTTTGAGTCAACTTGGTCAAGGGCGATGCAATAGATGAGAATCCTTAAACAAACCAATGGTAATAACCCACCAAACCAAGAAAGTTGTGAATCTTTGTGGCTGAGGACGGTCTGGGCCAACTCTAAACCGCCTCTATCTTCTTCGGATCAACATGAATACCCCCGCTAGACACCACGTGCCCCAAGAAAGCCACTGAATTGAGCCAAAACTCACCCTTGGAGAACTTTGCATAAAGTTTCTCCTCCCACAATCTCTGCAACACAACTCTCAAATGCTCTGCGTGCTCCTCCTGACTACGCGAGTACACCAGAATATCATCAATGAAAACTATGACAAACGAGTCGAGATAAGACCGAAACAATTTGTTCATCAAATGCATAAATGTTGCTGGGACATTGGTCATCCCAAAAGATATCACCAAGAACTCATAATGACCATATCGGGTCCTGAAAGCTATCTTAAGAATATCCGAGTCCCTGATCTTCAACTGGTGATAACCTGAACAGAGATCAATCTTGGAGAAGACTCTCGCTTCCTGAAGCTGGTCAAACAAATCATCGATACGAGGCAAAGGGTACTTATTCATGATTGTTACTTTGTTCAACTACCTATAATCAATGCGCATCCTCATCGTGCCATCCTTCTTCTTCACAAACAGAATAGGCGTGCCCCAAGACAACACACTAGGCCGAATAAACCTCTTATCAAGGAGTTCTTGAAGTTTCTCCTTCAACTCATTTAGCTCCGCTGGTGCCATACAATACGGCGGGATTGAAATGGGCTAAGTGTCCGGCACCAGATCAATACCAAAATCAATATCCCTGTCCGATGGCATGCCTGGCATGTCTGTAGGAAACACATCGGAAAAATCCCTCACAACAAGAATAGAATCATTACTATGAGTCTCTGCACCGACATCCCTCCCAACCATCCACCGAGCCTTTAGAAATGAAATCACCCTGCTGGGGACAAAATCAGTAGAACCTCACCACTCAATCCATTGCACACCCGGCATAGAAAATGTCACAACCTTAGCGTGACAGTCCAATATAGCACGACACGGAGATAGCCAATCCATGCCCAATATAACATCGAAATCCACCATACATAACAACAAAAGATCCATTCGAGTCTCCAGACCCCCAATGGTCACCACACACGACCAGTACACACGGTCTACAACAACAGTATTTCCCACCGGAGTAGATACACGAACAGATAAAATAAGAGACTCATGGGGCATATCCAAATAACGAGCAAAGTATGATAATGCATAAGAAAAGGTGGAACCGGGATCAAATAACACAGACGCATCTCTGCGGCAATCGAGACAATACTTGTAATCACAGCATCTGAAGCAACAACATCTGGTCTACCTGGGAGGGCATAGAAACGAGCCTGACCACCACCTAATCGACCTCCCCCTTTGGGGCAACCCCTAGCTGACTGACCCCCACCCCTAGTTGCCTAAGCGGGTGGTGAAGTAACTAGAGCTGAAGTAGACCCCTCTGTTGAGACGGACCCTCAAGAAGACGAGGACACTGCCTCCTCATATGCCCAAACTCTCCACACTCATAACAACTCATCGGTGTTGTAGATGGGGACTGAAGGGAAACCCTGGCACCGGAATGACCAGTAGAAGGACCTGGCATGGAGGAACCTTGAACTGATAGAGCACGGGATGAACTCTAGGCTGGAAGAGCACTGACTGATGAATGGCCTTAATGAGAACTGTGAGAACCATAACCCGATGATGCCCCACGATAACCTGGGCGAACTGACTAAGCCTACCTGAATGGACGGCCTTTATCGTGCTGAAACTGACCCCTCAAAGGAGCAATACCAAAGCTACCAGATCCCCGAGGCCTCTTGGCCTCCCTCTCCTCTCGCTCCTGGCAGCGAACCGACTCAAACTCGCGGGCGATCTCAACAACCTCCTCAAAAGTAGCACCTGATACACTCTCCCTAGTCATGAGAATCTGAAGCTGATATGTGAGGCCATCAATGAACCTCCTGATCCTCTCTCGATCTGTGAGAACCAACCAGACCGCATGACGAGCTAACTCGGAAAACTGCATCTCATACTGTGTGACAGTCATATCACCATGACGCAACTGCACAAACTACCTACGCAGCTCCTCTCTGTGAGACTGTGGCACATACTTCTCCAAAAAGAGAACAAAAAACTGCTACCAGGTAAGGGGCGCTGCACCAACAGGCCTACGCCTCTCATAATCCTCCGACCAAGTTAAGGCAGCTACAGAAAACTGAAAGGTAGTAAATACTACACCATTGGTCTCCAGAATACCTGATGTACGAAGGATCCTCTGACACTCCAAGAAACCCTGGGCATTCTCGCCCTCAGTACCACTGAAAGTTAGAGGCTGAAGTTTACAAAACCTCTCCAATCAACGCTGCTCGTCGTCAAGCATAATTGGTACCACATACTCCTGAGCTGATGCAACCGGCTAGGTTAGAGGTGCCCCCGGTGTCTAGAGTCCCTGCACAACCTATTCAAGTGTGGGAGCAATGGGGGTCTGAGTGCCTCCCTCGTCCTGAGAAGTAGCTACGGTAGTAACTGAGATCACCTGAGCCAAACCAGTGCACACAGATAGAATCTGAGCTAGAGCCTCCTCAAGGCCTAGAATCACAATAGGCACAGCCGGTGCCTGAGCTGGTGCTACTAAAGCATCCGCAACTGGGACCTGATCCTGAACTGGGGTGGCTGGTGGATCTGCATGTGTTGCCCTAGCTACTGTGCGGGCTACACCCCTGCCCTTACCATGGCCTCGACCGTGTCCTCGGCCTCTAGTGGCCCCAGCTGGTGGTACTGGTGGTCATCCATCCTGACCGATAGCACGTGCCATCATCATCTGTGAGAGAATAGAATAATAGAAGTTTAGTACTCGGATCAACAGATTCGTACGACAAGAATTTCAAGAGTATGATATTTTTCCTAAAGGTTTTGCAGCCTCCTGAGGATAAATACAAACGTCTTCGTACCGATCCGTGAGACTCTACTAAACCGGCTCATGACTCGCGAGACCTATGTAACCTAGGCTCTGATACAAACTTGTCATGACCCCAAATACCCGATCGTGATGGCGCCTATTACAATACTAGGCAAGCCAACCCAATCAAGTATCCTCAATAAATTCCTTTTAATAAAACATTTTTCTAACATTAATTAAGTCTCAATTTTTCATAACAAATATTTAAATAACGGAAATGTGCGAAAAACAGTAAAACATTAAACCAACTCAGCCCAACAAATATGGTGTCACGAGTCTAGAGCCTCTAAATACAACTAGCCCGGCTGTCTATTACATAACAATTCTAAAAATGCAGAAAAACAAGGATAGGGAGGAGGAAAGCAAGGATGTGGATGTCATGCAGCTACCTTTCAGTCTCCGGCAAACTCCTATAATGCTGAGGACCCTTACTCTGCCTCTCGAACACCTAGATCTGCACACAAGGTGCAGGTATTAACGTGAGTACGCCAACTCAGTAAATAACTAAAGTAAATAAGGTCTGAGCGCAGTGACAGCAGTTAAAAATCATATATAAGAGTACACAACATACTACCAAATCAAACTCAACAGTTTAAAAGTTAGTTACTTCGTAAAAACTTCAGTTTCACTTGAAATACTTTGAAATCATTTACTTAGCAGCTTTCAACATAGGCTCATTTTAAAAGAAGAGTGAAATCAGTAAAGATATCATAAATGGGCCCCTCGAGCAAGGTATCACTCATAAATATAGCCTCTGGGCAAGCCTCTCAGTCGCTCGTGACTCAGCTCTCGTCATTCAGTACTCACACTCAGCACTCAGGCTCAATAATATCTCATAATAGTAATAATCATAATAACCACTGCGGCGTGCAGCCCGATCCATAGTTTATAGTCGACTACGCTCACTGGGGGGTGTATAGACTCCGGAGGGGCTCCTACAGCCCAAGCGTCCTATCGTTGTGGCGTGCAGCCCGATCCAATATATATATCGTTGCAGTGTGAAGCCCGATCCATATAAGTATCGCTACAGCGTGCATCCAGATCCACGGTGTGCAGCCCAATCCTCACCATTAGGTCCTCAACCACTCTCAGTCATTAACCTCATAGACACTCGGGCATAAAAGTGGAAATAAGGGAAACCCAGCCTAAAAATATTTATAATCCTCATCATTAGGTCATCAACTACTCTCAGTCATTAACCTCACAGCCACTCGAGCATAACAGTGGAAATCAGGGAAACCCAGCCAAAACAGTTTTCACATTTCAAGAAGTAGAGTGATAAAAACGAGTTTTAAATAATAAACAGGTAAAACATGACTGAGGATAAGTTTTTAAACAAATAGAGTGAGGAAAACAGTAAAAATGCCCCTAAGGGTCTCAACAGGTCGGCACGAGGCCCCAAACGTGGAATACATCCCAAAATATAGTATTAACCTCTAAAATACATAATATCATAAGAGTTCAAATCAAATCAAATATGTGGCTTAATAGTCGCTACGGGACGAACCAAGTCACAATCCCTACTTGTGCACGCCCACACGCTCGTCACCTAACATATGTGTCACCTCATTTATCAAAACAATACGAAATACTTGGGTTTGTACCCTCAGTTCCAGATTTACAATGGTTACTTACCTCAAACCGGATGAAATACTACTCCGTGACGCCTTTGTCTCTTGCCTTGGCCTCAATTCCCGTCGAATCTACCCAAAATCAGAATTATAATATTAGAATATGCTAAGGGAACGAAACCCATGCAAAAATAATCAAATTATACCAAAAATCCCAAAATTCGCCAAACCTGACCCCCGGGCCCACGTCTCGAAATCCGATAAAATTTACATCAATGAAATCTTTATCACTCCACGAGTTCATTCATATCAAAAGTACCAAAATCCGGCAACAATTGGTCCCTCAAACCCTTACTCAAAGGTCTCCAATCTCAAGCCCTAGTTCCCAATTTTTAACCCTTAATTCCCATTAATTCCAAGTCAAATTAATGAAATAACACCATAGAAACGAGTTTAGGGTCCAAAAACATTACCTCTATGAAATCCCCTTGAAATCCCTCTTTAAATAGCTCCCTCAAGCTCAAACCCGCATGAAAATGGTGAA
The DNA here is from genome assembly GCF_000715075.1 of Nicotiana tabacum. NCBI lineage: Eukaryota > Viridiplantae > Streptophyta > Magnoliopsida > Solanales > Solanaceae > Nicotiana > Nicotiana tabacum. Next base: position 99,062,754 of record NC_134097.1, on the reverse strand, counting down.
GAATAACTCAAAAATCTCAAAGGAAATATTGTATACCTTCTGACCCATGCTTTTCGCACCTACAGTCCCATTACCGCTTCTACGGTCTTGACCACCGCACTTGCAGTTTTCACTTAAATGCCCAAAGTCGCATCTACGATAAGATATTTGCACCTGCGATAGCGCAGGTGCGCTCGCCTAGCCGCTTCTGCGGTTCCAGCTCCCCATAGCCCATTCCACTTTTGCGACTTGTTTCCACATCTGCGGGGGTCGCACCAGCGACCTCCCAACCGCAGATGCGATTATGACAGCAGTTCTAAAACTTCAGTTACAAAAAACCCAACTCAAATCTTTCGCCAACCATCCAAAATCACCCTGAGTACCCCGGGACCTCTACCAAAGGCACAAACAATTCACATACCACTAGCCAAACTTATACCAATCTTCAAAATACCTCAAACAACATCGAATAAACCAAATCACATCGAATTCAAGCCTAAGGTTCCAAAATCTTCTGAATTTTGCACACACATCCCAAATGACACAACAGACTTACTACAACTCCCAGAATTTCATTCCAACCCCTATATCAAAATTTTAACTATCAACTGGAAAACGCCAAAATTCTAATTTTGTCAATTCATGCTTAAATCTACTACGGACCTCCAAAACACATTCCGATCACACTCCTAAGTCCAAATCATCTCCCGAAGATATCCAAACCATCGAAATTCACATCCGAACCCTATTTCACATAAGTCAACATCCAATTGACTTTTCCAACTTAAGCTCAATCAAAAGAGACTAAGTGTCTCAAACCTTACCAAAACCTTTCCAAACCCGAGCCAACCAACCCGATAACACATAATACGATAAACACAGCAATAAGAAGCAGAAATGGAAGAAACAGAGCGGTAACTCATGAGACGACCGGCCGGGTCATCACAGTAACTCTTACTTTGGTTTGTTATTGCCGAGGTCTGCTACCTAACTCCATGTTACTCTCTTGTTGCTTATCATATATGTATAAATCAAGTCCTTTAATGCTTCCTCAATGTTGTTCATCTTAAGAATGGTATCATAATCTCATCTCATTGTTTGGAACTTTTATCCATATTGGTGATTCACCTTAATATTGATCTATAATCTATCACTGATAACTTGAAACCTCTTACGTAATACTTTGTCATTAGGGCTAACATCGTATCGGGGAACATTTGAAGTGATTTTTCTAATGCACCTAGGGACGATACTATACTTCAATACCCGTATTTCATATCATCCCAACATGATTCATCTTATGAGGGGTATTCTAATCCTGTGCAATTTATGAAATCTCTTTTCTCAAAATCATTACTCAATCGAAGGCCTAAACGCCATCCTCTTATTTATCACCATTACACCCTTATTATACTACTAGGGCAGCATTTCATCTATTATAATATCTCCTAGTATTAGGCACATCCAAGTTTATTCAGGCTATACTGAGCTTTTTATAACATACGGAAACCATCAACTCTCGTGTTTGATTGGCTTAATCCCGAGGTCTTACCTATTCTTGTCACCTTCTAACTTACCTTTTCTTATCCTCACTCCCATATACCTAAAACCTTGTTACTCTACCATACTTTAGCTTGTGACCTACAAATATCTATTTATACTATTCACAACCTTCCTTTAACTTGCTAGCACCATAGATTTCCTTTCGTGCCTTCTCAATTGTCTTTAAATGTAAGCACTTACTTTTCCCAGTTGTTTTTCCACTTGTTGCATAAATACTTGGCTTGTCTTATTGCCCACAAATACTGTAATTTCTTGTACCCCATATGATCTCAAACATTACCTTTGATTTTTATCCCATTCATTAGCCACGATAGATGCCACTTTCTTATGGAGTGTATACAATATTGTAGTGAGACTATTAATACAAGATCATTTCCTCTTTAGGTCACTATGCTTAGGTATAAACCTTCTTCCTTATTTCCACAGCTAGTCTTTTCATTGTAGTAATTAGGGAAGACCCTCTGACTCTTGTAAAGTTGCGAGCTTATTACATCGTATACCCGATGGAATTTTTGATGTTATTACTCGGGTATAATTATCCTTAGTTACTTACCTCCATGTCCTTGTGCTTGTAGGGTTGCTTCTGAACTGAAATTTTGACTATCTCCCCGGTGGCACTTTCTTTTATTTCCGTAACACTCATACAGTACCTTTGACTATCCCAAATCATATCTGAATGTTTCTCAAGGATCACGATGTCATTATATCTCCAAGATTGAATTCCCTATGTTTGGTTTGACTACGTTTATCTTTCACGATCTGTTGATTTATATGTATCTTCTTGTCTATCCATAACTAGACTCTTCCCGAATCAACTATTAACTACTCGTTAGTCCATTCTCATGTCTATATTCCACGTAATCTCTCTTGGGTTATTTCCTTTTTCCTATATTACCCCTCGTACTGGCTCCTTATATACCAAGTGTTCATTCTCACTTATATATCAATAATATTTAATTGGGGAACCCTTACTTCCTCTCTCCGGCATCGTGGTTGCATAATGTTCTGGAGTCGTAACATATCTGTAGGATCTGAATAAATGCAACCTCATTCATTTCGTCTTTCTACCACATTCTTCCTTTACTATTCCATAGTTACCTAATCCACTTAACTCCGACTTAATACAATATCACACTATCCCTCCCCCCCCTCCCCCCCCCCGGCGGGAGCACTAAGATTTAGTGCTATAACGATTTATCTATAGATATTTTACCTCTTCATCTTTTGCATGTTTTCACATCATCAATGACCCTTACTCACCTTATGGTAACCCTTATGTTTTGAGGATAACTGAATTTCTTATGCACAAGGGAGACACCTAGTGTAGCTGGCACACTTAGTCGTTAAGCTTAACTCTGCTCACAATGCTTGCTTTAGGGAAGTGTCTTCCTGAATGAACTTTAAAGGTTATTATTTTATTGTCCATTCTATTATTATCGGAACGCTATCTCTAAAATTCTTATAATGCCGGCTATTATCAAATCTTCTGATCCCTAATTCATGTTCAGTTTATCTTGTTCACTAGCCCATATTGATTTCTATTACTCTGAGGGTCTAACTTAGCCTTCTGGTAATCACGTTCGACTCACCAACTCATTTCTCGAAATGAGGGTATGACTTTATGGCTTATACAACATTATTGTCTTAAGGCCTGTAACCTTTTGTCTTTTCCTTCACGTGACTAGAGACTCTATCATTCTATCATATTTTGATTTACCGTTATCACCTATTTATCACATCTTACTTATAATACTTCATTTACTCTCTTTTTATTTTCTAGCTAATATTTTTATCTATCACTTTATTCTGAAAACTTCAACAAAACGTTCTTTCACTTTTAGCTCTTCTTGCTTCATCTCACTGGCTCTTCGGGACACCTAACATCCTCTTTCCTTCTTTTTTCTTTTAACTAGGAACGGGAATCATACTAAGGTAAATATTTATCCCTTCTAGGGATTTTAGTGCCTATCTTCTGAATTTTATGAACATGCTAGTATTCATGTCTAACTGTACTATTCTAGAGTGCACCATCTGGGTGTCTCACAAGGAGAACTATCACCACGTTTGCATTATCCTTCAGAAATGTTAGCTAATGATAACAATCCATCCACAATTTTGGGTTACTCTAACCCGACTGTATCATGATCTCCCATCCTTCTCTTAAACTATATGTGTTAGCTCCCATAGAGCATAATTGAGATGAGTGTGGTCAATTGTATATATCTTTGCTACTGTTGAAAGTAACTCAACACGTTTATACTTCTTTGCCTGAATTGTAAATACTGATAATCTTTACTAACTGGGACGTCGTACCCTTCTATACCTTGCTTCTTTTACCTGTTGAAACTTGTATCTACCTTCTGATTCTCTTATTGCTTTTTACCAAATGGGTGGATAGGTGTTCATGCCTTTGGGATCCTTATCAAGAAGCTTAAACTTTTTAGTACACACATGATATGCCTCACATTTACTCATAATAAGCATGATGCAAAATTGAGTTCCTCTGACTCAACTCTTCCACAGCCACATTCAATCTCTTACCAACTGTCTTTGTAGATGTAGGTATCATTTTATTACAAATAAAGTCGGATTTAGGAGTTTGAATTCTTACAACTGAGCTCTACCACACGATCTAGAGTAAGAAGAAAGAGTGGCGGTCCTAAATGCCCTGTAGCCTCCTGCTTATAAGTGTGGTTCACACACACCTATAACAAGACTCTACTAGATACGACTTGTAGACTCCCTAGAAAAGAATTGCTCTAATACCAAATCTGTCACGACCCAAACCGATGGGCCGCGATGGGAACCCGGTGCCCTACCCAACTGAGTACCAACGTAGTGTATCTTTCTTATCATACCATCATGGGTAAATGGGCCGAAAGGGCTATCATGATATAACTATAATAAAACATAAGGGAATACTCTACATAGGATGACCCAACATGTAATACAAACTTATACATATGACATACAGGCCTATAAGACTAAAGTGATCACTCGTACACTAAACATAGGCCGACAATGCCATACAATCTTTCATATACATGACATCTGTCTACAAGCCTCTAAGAGTACATAAACATCATAATAGTTGGGATAGGGTCCTGTCATACCAATCAATACATGTCCAAATCATATTGACCAAATAGGCAACTCCGGAGCAAGTGGAGTGCACCAACACCTTCCACTGATCTGATAGCCTACTAGGAGGACTGTCAACCTATCTATTGGGACCTGCGGGCATGAAATGCAGCGTCCCTAGGCAAAAGGGATGTCAGTACAGATAAAGTATCGAGTATGTAAGGCATGAAAGCATAAATAAGAACAGTAATGTAAAGAGAGAGAGAGGAGAAACAAGTTGTAGCATCTGAGTGCCTCTGAGGGCTACTAACATGAAATGTATGATACATATATATACATAAACTTTTAAAAAATATGCCTCTTTACATTATCGCACCCGGCCTCAAATAGGACAGGGTAAAAATGTACCCAGCCATCATAAGGCTCGGTAGAATCGTACCTGGCCACGTGGATCTAGGTAAACCTAACTGATTAGTGGTTGCATAATAGGTGTCGTACCCAGCCGACTATAGCGCGACTCATTAGAGTAAAATCGATACTATATAATGCATGTTGGACTCATGGAATCACATTCTAAACCTTTGGAGTGACATAAGGTCGTTACACCTTCGATTAACATTATGTACATCCATACCATCACCATGAACCTCAGTAGGATTCAAGGATCATACATACTTTCTTAGAATAACTTTATAAGGAAACACAACATGGGCAACCTTAGTTGCTAGGAGTAGATCCGTTGTGAAATAGCGTATTCATTTTACATTAGATCATGCCAAAAGAAAGAAAGGAGTGCCTTAATATACCTTAACTCTTTTGAGTCTTTAATACCTTCCAGGAAATTCTTCAAACAACTCAACTCAATCAACTACAGCATGCGGAGATTCAGAATCAGTGTTGAGTAAAGGCTAAGTCCGCAACTTGAACTAGTAGCTCTTTATGTAAATTTGGGCAGCATCTCCCTTATAACAAGGGCCTCCTACAATACCATACACCAACAACAACAACCAAATAAATCCAGCAACATATAAATATCAATAATAAGACACCATATAACAACAACAAGTCAAAAAACTACTTTACGACGAGCGGCAAGCTCCGATTGGAATCCATATAACCCATATAATCCCTTATAGACTTCTTACATTAACTTAAAATCATAATTTAAATGATAATGAAGTCATTCATCAATGATTTCATCCTTATATCATATATTTATAACAAAGAAAACAATCCACAACTCCAACTATCTTCAATTAGCAACTTTATTAACTAGTTCATGTCTAGTCCATCCATTTAACTTAATCAATATCAAGATAACATTAGGCACAAGCAAGAACACAATATGCATACCTCCTACAGTAACTTCAAGTAGAAATCCAAGTTATATTTAGCTTACAACAGCCCTCAATGGTAATACAACACCATAGAAGTGACTTAACTTAATCCAAGTATTATCTTGTAGTTTATCATCCTAACAACTTAACCAACATACAAGAAATATTAAGCACAATAAGTAGGATGATATACTCACCTTAGACAGTAGCAATACATGAAATTTTAGCCAAACACATCCCACAACTATCCTCAATGACAACACAACCTCAAAGAGATGTTATTCTTCACTAAACTAACTTTTGATGTTGAAATATGGTTTAATCCATTTGCAAGACTTGAAATAACCTAGGGTTGATATGAAAATCTTGGGAGAGTATTTTAAAGAACTTAAACCACTTAAAACAACCTCCCACACGAGCTGTAACCACCCAAAAATTAGCAACAACAAGAAGAACAATAAACTTACTAGCGCGATGGGATTCCAGACACTTGATTTGTGCTGTTTGACTTTTATTTGGGTATTGGATCATGAGAGAACCTTGAGAGTGTGTTTTTAGGTGTCTAGGGTCTGAATATACTGAAAAATAATGAGTTAAAATGGGGTTGAGGCATGTTATATATATCTCAACCGTCTATGTGGGTCCCATAGAAAGTTGCTTGGCACAGTCTCGCAAAAATGCCAATATCTCTCTACTCTGACGTTGTATTGATGAATGGTTTAATGAATTAGAAACTAGACTCATAGATATTCAATTTGGTAGGTAGACAATCCAATAATTCCAAGTATTTTCGGAGAAAACCTCAGCTATATTTGACCTAATTTTCAGCATATTTATGAATGTAACTTGTGATGACCTTTGCCAACTTTTATTTCAGAACTTGCTTGCCTTCAAAACGTAGCAAATGACTATCATATTAATAAAATAACTAAAATCATAATCTCCTTACCATGTAAATAGCCCTTGTCTTACCCCAAAGTACATGTTATAACATTCCAAACTTGTCGACTTTGGACAAAACATATTTTCTTCAATTGGTTTAGCTTCTAAGCTTTCTAACCCTCTTGTTGCTCGTTATTCATGATCTTAAATATTTGTAACTTCTAAGGTAACATGATTAACTTACTTGATATTCTTCCAAATATAATCTTATTTCTGAGCTTACACCAATTGACTTACGACGTACGAAAACATGGGTTGTAACAATTATATGCACTACGAGTCTCCCAAACACTGGCGATCCTGAACAACTAGATTTAGACAGCTACTACAAAGCTGTCTGATAAATTCCAGTGTTGTTGCAGCACAATCATCCACTCTAGCACCTCAGATTCCTCCAGTAGTGGAGGATAAATTGAAGAAGATTCTGGAGAACCAGGAGACCATCACGAACACTGTGGTAGCACATGGAGCAATGATAGAGGATCTTGGAAAGCAGGCAAAGAAGATAAAGAAATCCCAGGCATCCAAGAAATCAGTATCTAAACTGAGGAGAGAAGTCACCAAGATAGCAGTAGCTGGAGACCTTCCATTTGATATGTTGATGGAAACAGATCCAGCAGCGCCAGTAGATTCAGTAGAACTATCAGCACCAGTGGAGCCAGCTGGCCAGTTTGAGGAGCCAGATCTGGCTGCTGATACTGCTGAGGCGGTGTGCCAAATGTTCACCCACCCAATTACTCCTAGAGCCGAGGATGATGAGATCCAATTAGAGGAGACTGAGGGCGGTGACGTTGCTATGGAAACAACCATATTAGTCCTTTTCACTCTTATCCTTCTTTATTTTTATTTTGTTAAGTATTGGGGACAATGTTTATTTTTATTCAGGGGGTGGAGTTTATTTGATATTTGGATTATTTGACATTTGGTTTGTAATAACTGATAATATTTTCTTCTTTCTCTTTATCATATATATATTCTCTCTTTTCCTCTCTCATTATGTATATTCATTATGCTTTCAATAGCTTGCTTTGTAGCTTCTTTATTTTGTTTTCTTATTAGTCAATGTTTAATTCAGTAGCTTCTTGTTTAATCTAATAGCTTCTTTTTAATCTAGTAGCTTCTTTTTACGTTTGAATAGACAATAAGCTTTTGGTTTTCTTATGGCTACGGTTCTTTCTAAAGGTAGTTTTTGTGTGGACTGGGTGACTCTTCCCAACAATGGATGGTGTGACAACCTTCTTAAGGAATTGAGTCCGTTTTGGTGTTTAGGTAAGAATAGTAGTAATAATGAATAAAAAAGACCTAATTGAGCCAGACTCGAAGATTCAAACATGCTTCACTTGGCATCAACACACTTAACTACGTGCTTATGATTAAAAACAAGTCTTTTGAAAATAAATAGCTCTAGTTAGTGACCTTCTGACTCTTACGTTGACTTAAGCAATCATTGAGTGGTTTAGTCAAACCATAGTAACTTTCTGACTCTTGTGTTGACTTAAGAAACATTGAGTGGTTTATTCGAACCATAGTGATTTTCAATCTTGAATTTGGTTGTTGTGGACTGTCGACTCTATCCTCTTTAACAATCCTAATGTGTGAGAGGTGAGATATTCTTGTTGCAAGTCCAGGTACCTTACGAATGGTCTAGAACTTGCTCTGAATGTGTTTCGAGGCGAAATACTAAGATTTTGATTAGCTTGAGAAGTGATTGTAGGCTCTCCTTGACCCACTTGAATTATTCCATGGTCACCAATGTCATTATCCCTAGTCAACCCATTTGATCCTAAAACCTTTCTCGTTGGATAACCATGTTACAAGCCTTTACCCTTTTTGTTGTGACCCTCTCTTGGCAACCGAGGTTTCCTTAACACTCTTGAGAAACAATTGGCTAAAAACATATGTTTGGGGGGAGAGATGAGGAGTTTAAAAAAGGTATCAAGGTATAAAAAGAGAAAAGAAATGAAGAAAAGGAAAGGCAAGAAAAAGAAAGAAAGAACAAAAAGAAAAATGCAAAAAGAAAGTGAATAAATTGAAGAGTTGAAGAGGTTCAAGGAAAAGTAATGATGCAAAGCATGGAAAAAACAAAGAAGGAGAAAATAAATATCATGACCAAGAAAGAGTGATGTTAAGTCTCTCTAGTTCCCCTCAGGAAAAGAAAATGCCTGAAAGAGTTAGAAAAACATGATCTGATAAGAGAAAATGGAGTGCTTAAGGTATGATGAACTCGTTCTATCATAACATATCCAACCTTAGTCCAAAACCCTTCATTACATTCCAAAAAAGCCCTATGTGATTTCAAGACGAGTGAACTTACATTAATGGTGATCTACATGAGGGGCAAGCCTATGGTATTTAGAGCCGTACTTGCAACATTCTTTTAGGAGAGATGAGCGAACCTTTTACAAATCTTTGAATTGAGCATTACATTCTTAAGTGAGATATGCTAATGAAGAGTAGAGGAGTGGGAGTTTGGGATCCACAATGACCTACATGAAATAGCGAGCTTCCGTGATGAATAAAGTTATCTCTTACTACTCAAGTGTCACACTGGAACTATTAGTGCTTAAACGTTCAGCTCAATGCCTTGTTGATAATTCATAAGTGTTGTGGCTAATTATTGGTCCCCATTAATGTGTGATTGATGCATCTTTGATTAGCTGGAATTGCTCTTAACTTGTGGAGGTGGCAATTGCCTTATATTCTTGAGGACAAGTAAAAGCTTAAGTTTGGGGGAGTTGATGTAACGACCCGACTAGTCATTTTTCTTTTTAGAACACCTTTCCCCTAGATAAGACATCCCGTACTTGTTTTTACTTATTTATGACGTGCAGGGATGGTTGGTTCGGGATTTGGAAGAGTTTGGATTGAGATCGCAACACTTGGTTCCTTAAGGTTGGCTTAAAAGGCAAATGTGGTCGCGGATGCCTTGAGTAGGAAAGCAGAGAGTATAGGTAGCTTGGCATTCATTTCAGCGAGGAGAGGCCACTAGCTTTGGACATTCAGACCTTGGCTAACAGACTTGTGAGGTTGGACATCTCAGAGCCCAGTCGAGTCCTTGCGTGTGTTGTTGCTCAGTCTTCACTTTTGGGGCAGATCAAGGCTCGCAAGTTCGATGATCCGCATTTGGTAGTTCTCGGAGATACGGTGCTACAGGGTAGTGCCAAGGAGGTTTCTATTGGCGAGGATGGTGTTTTGCGACTCCAGGGTCACCTATGTATTCCTAATATTGATAGCTTGAGGGAGAGGATTCTAGAAGAGGTACATAGTTCACGGTATTTCATTCATCCAGGCTACGAAGATGTATCATTGCCTGAGACAACATTACTGGTGGCGGCAGATGAAGAAAGACATAGTTGAGTATGTGGCTAGGTGTTTGAATTGCCGGCAGGTTAAGTATGAGCACCAGGTGGCCTACTTCAGCAGATGCCAATACCTGAGTTGAAGTGGGAGAGCATTTCTATGGACTTCGCAGTCGGGTTTTCGTGGACATTGCGGAGGTTTGACGTAGTTTGGGTCATTGTAGATAGGTTGACCAAGTCGACACACTTCATCCCGGTAGTGACCACTTATACTTCAGAGAGGTTGGCTCAGATCTACATTCGGGGGATAGTTCGGTTGCACGGTGTGCCCATTTACATTATATCAGATAGAGGCCCTCAGTTTACTTCACATTTTTGGAGGGCTGTTCAGAGTGAGTTGGGGACCTGTGTGGAGCTCAGCACAGCATTCCATCCTCAGACTGACTGGTAGTCGGAGTGGACCGTTCAGATTTTGGAGGACATGCTTAGAGCATGTGTGATTGACTTTGGAGGACAGTGGGATTAGTTCTTGCCCTTGGCTGAGTTTGCTTAAAACAACATTTATCAGTCCAGTATCAAGATGGCTCCATTAGAGGCTTTATATGGCCGGCGATGTCGTTCTCCTATCGGGTGGTTTGAGCCCGGTAAGGCTAAGTTGTATGGTATAGATTTGGTCAAAGATTCCTTAGAAAAGGTAAAGTTGATTCAAGAAAGGCTCTGCATATATCAGTCTAGACAGAAGATTTACGCGAGTAAGAAGGCGCGCGATGTATCATTCATGATCGGCGAGAAGGTCCTCTTGAAAGTCTCGCCGAAGAAGGGTATTATGAGATTCAGAAAGAAGGGCAAGTTGAACCCAAGGTTTATTGGACCATTTGAGGTATTGAGGCGAGTTGGCGAGGTTGCTTATGAGCTTGCTTTACCTCCCAACTTATCGGGAGTTCATCCAATTTTTCATGTATCTATGCTTTGGAGGTATCATGTCGACTTGTCCCATGTGTTATACTTCAGTACCATTCAGCTGGATGAGAGTTTGGGTTATAAGGAGGAGCTAGTTGCCATTATTGATAGACAGGATCACCAGTTGAGATCCAAGAGGATTTCTGCGGTAAAGGTCCAGTGGAGGGTGTCGTGAGATGATGGTATAGGAGTCAAGTTCGGATGTATACAAGGTTGTTAGCCGTAGATGGTTTACGGGTTGTCATTGGATGTTGCGGGTGAGCAAGAAGGAAACAGGGTTGTGGAAAGTGGGTAAATATATTGGTACCCACAATTCTGAAATGGACACATTCAATAGGAATCACTTCAACTTGGATGTTGACTTGATTTCTCTTCAACGGATTCCACGCATTGAAATGAATTTTTTGATTTTTTTTTTTGAGCTAAGAATTTTGGTCTAGCTAGTGGGAATAAATTAATAGAGTGCTTAAAGAAAAAAGGTGTATATGTGGGATGACATTGTGTATAAATGAGAAGTGGGTTGAAGAATTTATGCTGAAAAGTGTTCGTGTGATGTGTTAGAGTGCTTAGGGGTTGAGTCACTATTACTAAATACATCCTACCCGTCCCTTAGCCCACATTACAACCATGAAAAAGTCCTAATTTATTTTGGATCGAGCTAGCCTACATTAGTAGAGATTTACATTAAGGGCAAGCTTATGGTACCAATTGCATGCATGTGACCTCTTTTGTAAGATTGAGTGATTTCCTTGATATATGTGGGCATATGAATTGAATATGATGAATTGAACTTAGTTTTTATTGATATAATTGTGAGGGCATAAGATTCGTGACAGAAAAGCAAGCCTTGACTTCTATATAGAGTACTTTGAGGAAGTGTGAATATTGCATGGCACTTGAGAGTCGACTTTGAGGCTAGAATTGTTCACTACTAAGCGTAATACATGTACATTGTTCTAGGTGTAAGGCGTTAAGGGAAAGAGTTGAGTAAAGAATTCTCTAGTTGATTGCTCGAGGACTAGCAATGAATTAAGTGTGGGGTATTGATAATAGGCAAAATCTGGGTGATTTAGCTATTGTTTATGCTTCTGCTTGATTATATTCCAATGTCATATTATGGATAATTGATGGAAAAACAGGCTCTACTCAAAAGCTGTATACCTTGCAGGATGAGAAGCCTAATGATGCTTTCAAGAGGAGATTGGAATGATTTATAAGCAAGAACAACCCCTAGGAGTCGAGTGTGTGCAAGGACGAGACGGAAAAAATGGACAAAATCAAGCTACTGAAGCGCGCGAACTATCGCGCGAAGTTTGAAACTTCGCGCAATAGTTCGCGAATGTTTCTGCCTGGAATCCAAGAGAAGCGCGCGAACTTTTAAACTTCGCGCGATAGTTCGTGCGGGTCCTATCCGGAGAAGACTTTATTTAGAGGTAAAATCGGAATTCTTTCTTAAATCCCACTCAACTTACATAAAGCAAGAACTCCATTATAGACAAGATCAGATTTTAGAGAAAGAGTTTTAGAGAGAGGAACTTTTTGAGGAGCTTCATCTTGGAGCTAAGAAAGGAGAAGAAGAACAACATCTTGGAGCAAGGATTCAAAGAGTTCTTCTAAACTTTCTTCTATTTGTTTGTTTATATTATGTTTAAGACTTTTATTGTTGAGTTTTGTATGATTCTGAGTAGTTAAAAAACTCTAATATTCTTGGGTCATGGATGTTAGATGATCTTGTTGTTTGAAGCTTAGATTGAAGATCTTGAATCTATCGTTATGGATTGTTTATTTGATTCTGCTTCTAATTATTTTACTGCGTAGCTAACAGTAAAATATTATTTATGAATCTTGAATTAAACTTGAAAAAGGAAATTCTTGGTTGCATATAGAATCAAATAGAGCAAGATCCGGATCTCGGGCATCGGGTGAAAGAATTTGCAATTAAGATAGACATATACTTAATTGCCTTGTTTGGTTGAAAAATAGGAGTTTGTAAATGCATTCTTGCTAATATTTGATACCATAGACATATAGGTATTAGTTTAACTTGAATAGATGCATAAGAACTCGAAAGATTCTTATGAATATTATTAACCCTATAATCGCGTACACTTGTTCGTTCAATTTCAGGATCAAAAGGGAAGAGGAGTAGAAGCACAAACAACCTCTTCCCTTTTGATCCTGAAATTGAAGCACAAACAACCTCTTCCCGGCTGATTTCATTATCTTGGATTTTCAGGCCGATGAAAAAGTTCCTATTATATTGGGAAGACCTCTCTTGGCTACAGGTGATGCTATAATTAAAGTAAGTTGACAACGAGGAAGTTGTTTTCAATGTATATAAAGCAATTCAACTTTCGCGGCAGTATGAAGAATTGTCTATGATATCTGTCATGGATATTGATGAACAACTTGTCACCTCAAGTGTATATTTGCAGGATTCTTTAGAAAAAGCAATTTTGTTGATTGAAAGTTTGGAGATTAATGATGAGGTTGAGGAGATGAAACATACTTTGAATGCAACATGTGAATATATAAAAGGTTCTAATCCCTTTGAACCTTTGAACAGGCCAGATGGTCCTCCTCTGAAGCCCTCAGTTGAAGAAGCTCCCAAATTGGAATTAAAGCCTTTACCTTCTCATCTTCATTATGCTTATTTGGGTAGTTCTAAAACGTTACCTGTTATTATTTCTGCTGACTTGTCTGAATTGCAGGAGGAGAAATTGTTAAGAGTACTTCGTGAGCATAAAAGAGCAATTGGGTGGACAATGTCCGACATAAGAGGTATTAGTCCAGCTTTTTGCATGCATAAAATTCTCATGGAGGAAGGGCACAAGCCAAGAATATAACAACAACGCCACCTAAATCCGAACATGAAAGAGGTGGTAAGAAAAGAAGTGATCAAATGGCTTGATGCAGGTACTGTATTTCCAATATCTGATAGCAAATAGGTAAGTCCAGTCCAATGTGTTCCAAAGAAAGGAGGAATGATTGTAGTAACAAATGAAAATAATGATTTGATTCCCATTAGAACTGTTACTGGGTGGAGGATTTGTATAGATTATAGAAAATTGAATAATGCCACCCGAAAAGACCATTTTCCCCTTCCCTTCATTAACCAAATGCTTGATAGGTTAGCCGGGCAGGAATACTACTGTTTTTTGGATGGCTACTCAGGATATAATCAAATTGTTATAGCCCCAGAAGACCAAGAAAAGACCACATTTACATGTCCCTATGGGACATATGCATTTAAAAGAATGTCATTTGGTCTTTGCAATGCACCTGCACTTTTCAAAGGTGTATGATGGCTATTTTCACTGATATGGTTGAAAGATTTGTGGAAGTATTCATGGATGATTTTTCTGTATTTGGATGTTCTTTTGATGAATGTTTAATGAATCTTGATAAAGTCCTTGCTAGGTGCGAAGAAATAAATTTGGTACTAAATTGGGAAAAATGCCATTTCATGGTACGAGAAGGCATAGTCTTAGGGCATAAAGTGTCCAAGAATGGATTGCAGGTGGATAAAGCAAAGGTGGAAGCAATTGAAAAATTACCTCCACCAACATCAGTTAGAGGCATTCGCAGTTTCTTAGTCCATGCGGGTTTTTACCGTCGTTTCATCAAGGATTTTTCAAAAATCTCATCTCCTTTGTGCAGGCTTCTTGAGAAAGATACATCTTTCAAGTTTGATGATACTTGTCTGAAAGCATTAGATGAGCTGAAACGAAGATTAGTTACTGCACCGATTATCATTTCTCCAGATTGGAAACTTCCATTTGAATTGATGTATGATGCAAGTGATATAGCCATTGGAGCTGTTCTAGGGCAGCGGAAAGAGAAAATATTTTGTTCCATTCACTATGCGAGTAGAACTCTTAATTCATCTCAAATGAATTACACTGTTACTGAAAAAGAGTTGCTCGTAGTAGTATGGGCATTTGATAAGTTTAGATCCTATCTAGTGGGGACAAAAGTCATAGTTTACACAGATCACTCCGCTATAAGGTATTTATTTGCAAAGAAAGATGTCAAGCCAAGGTTAATTCGATGGGTTCTTCTTTTGCAGGAATTTGATTTGGAGATTCGAGATCGAAAGGGAACAGAGAATCAGGTTGCAGATCATTTATCCAGGCTGGAAAATAGAGGCCATGTCACTGAAGGAGAATCAATCAAAGAAACATTCCCTGACGAACATTTGCTAGCCATCACTTCGGATGAAACCCCGTGGTATGCTGATTATGTGAATTTCATTGCAAGTGGGGTGACTCCACCAGAATTCACAGCTGACCATAGAAGAAGGTTCTTACATGATGTGAGATTCTACATGTGGGACGAGCCTTTTCTATACAAGCAATGCGCAGATCAATTGGTAAGAAGGTGTGTCCCTGAGGAGGAGATGAATGCAATATTGCATGACTATCATTCCTCTCTTTATGGAGGTCATCATGGTGGAGCCAGAACTGCACAAAAGGTTTTGCAATCAGGTTTTTACTGGCCAAAATTATTTAAAGATGCACATGCTTTTGTTAAAAATTGTGACAGGTGCCAAAGAACCGGAACGATCACGAAGAAGCACGAGATGCCTTTACAAAATATTTTGGCAGTAGAGCTCTTTGATGTCTGGGGAATAGATTTCATGGGACCATTTCCGTATTCTAATGGGCACAGATATATTTTGGTTGCAGTGGATTATGTGTCTAAGTGGGTTGAGGCCATTGCTCTTCCTACTAGTGATGCAAAGGTAGTGGTGAGTTTTGTGAAGAAGCACATTTTCACACGCTTTGGAACTCCGAGGGTGTTGATAAGTGATGGAGGAATACGCTTTTGCAACAATTTATTGAAAAATGTTCTAGCAAAATATGGTGTAAGACACAAGGTTGCTACTGCATATCACCCTCAAATGAGTGGTCAAGTTGAAGTGTCAAACAGGGAGGTAAAACAGATTTTGGAGAAAACTGTGAGCGCAAATAGGAAAGATTGGTCCGGTAAGTTAGAAGATGCATTGTGGGCTTACCGAACTGCATACAAGACTCCAATAGGTACTTCTCCATACAGGTTGGTTTATGGAAAAGCATGTCATTTGCCTGTTGAGATAGAACATAAAGCTTATTGGGCAATCAAAAAGCTAAATATGAATATGGACTTAGCTGGAGAAAAAAGACTGCTACAACTCAATGAACTTGATGAGTTTAGGTTGCATGCTTATGAAAATGCCAAGTTATATAAAGAAAAGACCAAGAAGTGGCACGACAAACACATCCAACATCGTGAGTTTGAGCCGGGTCAAGAAGTTCTCTTGTTCAACTCAAGGCTAAAGCTTTTTCCTGGAAAGCTTAAGTCCCGTTGGGCAGGCCCTTTTGTTGTAGTAAGTGTAACTCCTCATGGAACAGTTGAATTGCGAAACATTAATTCAACAGGCACGTTCTTGGTAAATGGTCAACGAATTAAACACTATTGGGGCGGTGACATTCAACGTCACAAAACCTCAGTAGATTTAACTGATGTATAATGCAATATGGCATCGTGCCGCGACATAAAACAGAGCGCTGGTTGGGAGGCAACCCAACGATTGTGGTATTTGTGAATATATAATTTTTTTATATACTAATAAATACAGGTGAACAAGGGCAGATGCTATGGGTTATTTATAAAAAAAAAAAATCCGGGTGTAACTGAAACGCGCGAAGTATCGCGCGAACTATATAGTTCGCGCACCATTCTGCCTGAGAGCACTAAACGCGCGAAGTATCGCGCGAACTATATAGTTCGCGCGATACTTCGCGCGCCTGGACGATCCTATAAGACTGGAACTTTTCAAGCATTTTATGTTCTGTTTTGTGTTTGTTTTATTTTGTTGTTTCTTTTATTTTAGTAAGATAAATAGATAATACCCCTTCCCCTTCCATTAAAACCAAACCCAAAACCCCCAAAACACAATCATCTCTTTCAAACCAACAAAAACCCCTAACTTTCATAACTTCAAGCACTCATCTCATATCTCAAAATACTTAGGGTTTCTTCCCTAAAATCATTAGCAGCTTCACCCCACCTCACGAATTCTAACAAGGTATGAACCCTAGTTTTAGTTTTCTTTAGTTTTATGATTTTCTCTTGCTATTTTCAGATTTTAAGTTTCTTGTTGAATGTTAAGCTATTAATATAGTTGTATCTTGTTATTTGGGTTTCAAACTTGGTAAAATATATTGTGGGGCTAGTTTGTTGTAAGTGTGGGGTGTGTAGTACTTGAATTGGGTGATGAATGAACTTTTGTGGGAAGCCATTGTTGCAAGACCATTAGAAAAAAGCTGTGAGAGCCTACTGCCCACAAGGTGTTTGTGGAAAAGCCTCAATGAGCATGATTATGTAGTTATGACCAATTTTGCGTGTGAAGTCTGAGTAAACGCAGCAAGTCATAATAGTTTTGTTGTGCTGAGTTAATATGTCCACGTTTTGCAGGTATTATGGCACCAACGAAAAAGCGCCAAGCCACAGGTCCATCATCAAGCCGCCAAAGGGCTGCTCCAGCGCGCTCTTATGACAACATCAAATTTGTCTCCCTTGAGGCTCATAACTGTTTTATAGCAAAGGCGGTTAAGAAGGCAATTGCGGAAAGGGGCATCAACATCAACAAGGTCAAGGAACGATGCCCCCACATGTTCAATGAGTTGATGGAGCGGGGGTTGCAAGCTTTCATTGACGAGCCAGGGGAGGCTAATGAAATGGTGGTACGAGAATTCTATGCCAATCTACCCGAGCACGTCCACCAGGTGGTCACAGTGCGCCAGAAGGAGGTAGATGCCTCCATTGAGGCGATACGTGCAGCTTATCAACTGCTCGGCCCTCTGCTCGAGAACTCGGACTTCTATGAATATAGGCGCCATCCAACCGATGCCAAGTGGGAGCGCTTCATTGATGAAATTTGTGAACCAGGGAAAACGGTAGAATTGCTAGAATTTGGAGAGAAGTTCCATTCAGCCGTCTTAACTCAAGAGGCTAAGTGTTGGCTGTACGTGATCAACAGTCGACTTATTCCCTCCACAAATACTACAGAGGTGAATGGACCCAGGGCTGCGTTGATTTTGTGTTTCATCAAGGGCCTTCCCTTCGACATGGCCAAAGTGATACATGACGAGATGTTCATCAGATGTCCCCAACGCCAGTATGGTTTCTTTTTCCCTTCTTTGGTGACTAGACTTTGCAGGAATGTGCAGGTGCCTGAAAACATTCGTGTGGATGGGCTGGTAAGAAAAAGCCACAAGATAAGACCTGGCCCGAACACCATGGAGGCAGCTCCAGCAGCAGAGATAAGTAGAGAGAATGAAAGTGGTTCGAACGCTTCGGAGGAGGAAGAGCATATGGATGTGGAGGGAGAAGCACTGGCTCAAGCACCCAGAAGATCAACTGCGCACTATCACGTGCAGCATCCTCTTCAAGAAGTGCCAGAGTATCGATATCCACCACATTGGAACAAGAGGTGGCTGATATATGCACTTCTATGCATGATTTGAACACTCGTGTGGACACAATAGCTGACCGACAAGTCAAGTCGGAAAAGAAGTTCATGGGTTGGCTGCGAGCTTTGGGGCGTGCGTGCAACGTGAATCCCTAAACTGTGTCCGATCAAGAGTGACTCCTCAGGGAAGTACTTCTGCTTCATCTCTTGTTTATAATGAAAGACATGGGGACATGTCTCGCTTTAAGTGTGGGGTGGAAGGATGGTAGTAATTATTAGTAATTATTATGGATTTTTAGGTTGTTTAAATTGTTTTGGATTGTTGGAATGTTTTGGTGGTGTGGTACAATATATAATATTTTGGGATTGTGTGATTATTTCACTTTTGTTTTTAAATGTTTTGGTGATTTAGTATTGTTAGTAATTGTAGTATTGTTGGAGTAATTGTTTTTAAATATATAATTTTTTTTAATAGTTATATTGGCGCGGCCCGATGACGGATTCTTTTAGATAGGAGTTCTTGAGGGACTGAGTTATTGAAAACAACAAAAAGATTTTTGTTTTTATGTTTTTTTAGTATTTTTAGGTAGTATAACAAATCCCCCTTGGTTTTTCTTTAAGCCACGGTTCTTTTCCAAGGGTTTATGTTGAACCGAGCATATGTAGTGGGTCTAATATTTTTTTTAACGGAGTTTTTAGCTCCAAGAATGAATTTTTTGTTTTTTTTTTAAATAAAGGGATGCAAGCTATAGAAGAGAACCTATAGCGTTGACACACATGAACACAATAGACCCTAGAGTGTAACGCTTAGTCCTAATTGTTGAATCTTACTGAAAGTGCCTTAATTTGTATATTTGTACTGAATTGAATGCTCGTAATGGAGCGTCTTGATGAGCTGATATGGAATGAGTCATAGGTCATGTGTGGTGAGTATTTTTGTAGTCCATGTATTGTACTTGTGTCTAGAACTTGCCCGGTATGTGAGTTGAAGCGAAATTTGAGGTGATGCTCGGTTTGAAAAATGATGTTAGGGTTTCTTTGACCTTTTTGAGCTTAATTGCTTATTAAAAAATAAAATTTGTCCCTAGTTAACCCTTTTGAGCCTTCAGACTTTTAGTTTGGCACCCGCATTACAAGCCTATACCCTTTTGTTCTTAATTGACATTGTTTTGATCCGTTTACCTCTTAAAGCACTTTAATTGTGAGAAGAGCGCTGAAAGAAGTAAGAAGGAAATAAGTGTGGGGTGGCATTTGAGTGGAACCAATAAAAGGATGAAAGGTGCACTTATGTTGTAAACAAATACACCACTAGCAGAAATTGAGTGAAAAATTTGGAGCTAAGAATTTTGGTCTAGCTAGTGGGAATAAATTAATAGAGTGCTTACAGAAAAAAGGTGTATATGTGGGATGGCATTGTGTATAAATGAGAAGTGGGTTGAAGAATTTGCGATGAAAAATTGCTCGTGTGATGTGTTAAAGTGCTTAGGGGTTGAGTCACTATTCCTAAATACATCCTACCCGTCCCTTAGCCCACATTACAACTATGAAAAAGTCCTAATTGATTTTGGATCGAGCTAGCCTACATTAGTAGAGATTTACATTAAGGACAAGCTTATGGTACCAATTGCATGCATGTGACCTCTTTTGTGAAATTGAGTGATTTCCTTGATATATGTGGGCATATGAATTGAATGTGATGGATTGAACTCAGTTTTGTTGATATAATTGTGAGGACATATGATTCGTGACAGAAAAGCAAGTCTTGACTTCTATATAGAGTACTTTGAGGAAGTGTGAATATTGCATGGCACTTGAGGGTCGACTTTGAGGCTAGGATTGTTCACTACTAAGCGTAATACATGTACATTGTTCTAGGTGTAAGGCGTTAAGGGAAAGAGTTGAGTAAAGAATTCTCTAGTTGATTGCTCGAGAACTAGCAATGAATTAAGTGTGGGGTATTGATAATAGGCGAAATCTGGGTGATTTAGCTATTGTTTATGCTTCTGCTTGATTATATTCCAATGTCATATTATGGATAATTGATGGAAAAACAGGCTCTACTCAAAAGCTGTATACCTTGCAGGATGAGAAGCCTAATGATGCTTTCAAGAGGAGATTGGAATTATTTATGAGCAAGAACAACCCCTAGGAGTCGAGTGTGTGCAAGGACGAGACGGAAAAAATGGACAAAATCGAGCTACTGAAGCACACGAACTATCGCGCGAAGTTTGAAACTTCGCACAATAGTTTGCGAATGTTTCTGCCTGGAAGCCAAGAGAAGCGCGCGAACTTTTAAACTTCGCGCGATAGTTCGCGCGGGTCTTATCTGGAGAAGACTTTATTTAGGGGTAAAATCGGAATTCTTTCTTAAATCCCACTCAACTTACATAAAGCAAGAACTCCATTATGGACAAGATCAGATTTTAGAGAAAGAGTTTTAGAGAGAGGAACTTTTTGAGGAGCTTCATCTTGGAGCTAAGAAAGGAGAAGAAGAACAACATCTTGGAGCAAGGATTCAAAGAGTTCTTCTAAACTTTCTTCTATTTGTTTGTTTATATTATGTTTAAGACTTTTATTGTTGATTTTTGTATGATTATGAGTAGTTAAAAAACTCTAATATTCTTGGGTCATGGATGTTAGATGATCTTGTTGTTTGAAGCTTAGATTGAAAATCTTGAATCTATCGTTATGGGTTGTTTATTTGATTCTGCTTCTAATTATTTTACTGCGTAGCTAACAGTGAAATATTATTTACGAATCTTGAATTAAACTTGAAAAAGGAAATTCTTGGTTGCATATAGAATCAAATAGAGCAAGATCCAGATCTCGGGCATCGGGTGAAAGAATTTGCAATTAAGATAGACATATACTTAATTGCCTTGTTTGGTTGAAAAATAGGAGTTGTAAATGCATTCTTGCTAATATTAATACCATAGATATATAGGTATTAGTTTAACTTGAATAGATGCATAAGAACTCGAAAGATTCTTATGAATATTATTAACCCTATAATCAATAACCCGGATAATTCAATAAATCAATCTTAAGCTAAAATAGTAGCATGATCTCTAGCAAGTCCATGACCCGGGAATATATTTACCCAAATTGTTATCAAAATATTGTGAAATTGGTGTAGTAATTTTGTGTTGAATTATTGTTTAATTACTAGGTAAATTATAAAATGTTTTTTATATATTTTGTGATAATTTAGCTTGAATTGATAATTGTTTGAGTCTACAGCAGTCGAGAAGTTGATCACAATTCCTCGTGGGAACGATACTCTACTTACTACTATATTACTTGTCGATCGCGTACACTTGCGTGAGTGTTTTGGTCGCAACAAAGCGTCTATAAGGTACAAGATCAAAGAGTGTATTACATCCGTCCACCAGGAATATGGG
The DNA here is from genome assembly GCF_000715075.1 of Nicotiana tabacum. NCBI lineage: Eukaryota > Viridiplantae > Streptophyta > Magnoliopsida > Solanales > Solanaceae > Nicotiana > Nicotiana tabacum. Next base: position 99,040,736 of record NC_134097.1, on the reverse strand, counting down.
TGTACTATTACCAAAAGAAAGGCATATCTCAGGCGCAAACGTGCATTTGAAATTATTTATGGTGACTGGGATAAGTCATTTGCATCTTTACCCAGGTACATGGCCACATTGAAATACTTTAACCCTGGGATTGTTGTTGAATGGAATCTTGAGTGGAGTGCAGGAATAGCGGAATATATAATCAAATACGTGTTCTGGACATTTAAACCAGCAGTTGATGGTTTTGTGCATTGTCGTCCGGTAATTTCTATAGACGGTACGCATGTCTATGGAAAGTATATATGCGGATGTGGATGCCCTCACAAGGGATCCTGACGAAATTCGGACAGCAATGTGGGTTGAGTCTAGACCAATAGTGCTGGCAAAGGGCATGTTTTTTCCTGATAAAGCTCACCTAACAAGGGCTGCGAAAATGTACAGCGTAAGAGAGTGTCGTGATATGATGGTATGGGATTCAAGTCCGGATGTATACAAGGTTGTTTGTCGTAGATGGTTTATGGGTTGTAATTGGATGTTGTGCGAGCAAGAAGGAAATAGGGTTGTGGAAAGTGGGTAAATATATTGGCATCCACAATTGTGAAATGGACACATTCAATGGAAATCACTTCAACTTAGATGTTGACTTGATTTCTCTTCAACTGATTCCTCACATTGAAGCGTCCATAAGGTACAAGATCAAAGAGTGTATTATATCCGTCCACCAGAAATATGGGTGTACTATTATCAAAAGAAAGGCATATCTCGGGCGCAAACGTGCATTTGAAATTATTTATAGTTACTGAGATAAGTCATTTGCATCCCTCTCCAGGTACATGGCCGCATTGAAACACCTTAACCCTGGGATTGTTGTTGAATGGAAGCATGAGCGGAGTGTAGGAATATCGGAATATATAATCAAATACGTGTTCTAGACATTTAAACCAGCAATTGATGGTTTTGTGCATTATCGTCCGGTAATTTCTATAGACGGTACGCATGTCTATGGAAAGTATATATGCGGATGTGGATGCCTTCACAAGGGATCCTGACGAAATTCGGACAGCAATGTGGGTTGAGTCTAGACCAATAGTGCTGGCAAAGGGCATGTTTTTTCCTGATAAAGCTCGCCTAACAAGGGCTGCGAAAATGTACAGCGTAAGAGAGTGTCGTGATATGATGGTATGGGATTCAAGTCCGGATGTATACAAGGTTGTTTGCCGTAGAACACTTTATGGGTTGTAATTGGATGTTGCGTGCGAGCAAGAAGGAAATAGGGTTGTGGAAAGTGGGTAAATATATTGGCACCCACAATTGTGAAATGGACACATTCAATGGAAATCACTTCAACTTAGATGTTGACTTGATTTCTCTTCAACTGATTCCTCACATTGAAGCGTCCATAAGGTACAAGATCAAAGAGTGTATTATATCCGTCCACCAGAAATATGGGTGTACTATTATCAAAAGAAAGGCATATCTCGGGCGCAAACGTGCATTTGAAATTATTTATAGTTACTGGGATAAGTCATTTGCATCCCTCTCCAGGTACATGGCCGCATTGAAACACTTTAACCCTGGGATTGTTGTTGAATGGAAGCATGAGCGGAGTGTAGGAATATCGGAATATATATTCATATACGTGTTCTGGGCATTTAAACCAGCGATTGATGGTTTTGTGCATTTCCGTCCGGTAATTTCCATAGACAGTACTTATGTCTATGAAAAGTGTGATATTAAGTTGTTGAATGACGTTGCAATAGATGCCAATGGACAAATATTTCCACTAGCTTTTACCATTTATGCCAATGAAAGCCAAGAGACGTGGACGCTATCTTTGAACCACTTGAAGCAACCCGTTGTCAAACACCATTCAGGTATTTGTCTAATATATGATCGGCATGGTGGTATATTAAGTTCTGTAGAGCATTTGCCTGAATGGCAGGAACCCTATGCATACCACTGTTACTGTGCGAGGCACCTGAAGGCCAATTTCAAAAAGAAATATCCCAACAAGGACTTGCATGATTTAATATGGATGGCTGCAATTGATCACCAGTAGTACAAATTCAGGAGGCGCATGGAATCGATCTGGCAATTAGACGAAAGAGCATATCATTGGTTGATACGACATGAGCTTCACAAGTGGATATTGCATGTGGATGGTGGCAGACGATGGGGAACCCTAACTACAAATATGTCGGAGTCTTTCAACGGGTTATTGAAGTCTGCATGTGGATTGTCTGTCACTGCCTTGGTGTGGATGTCATTCAAACAGATGGCAGAGAGGTTTGTTAAAAGGCATAGAGGTGCATCGGAATTGATAGATAGGGGTGTTGAATTTATGTCTACCAATAAAAAAAATTGAGAAATACAGGAGGCGAGCACATTGGCATTTATTGTTACAATATGATCACGACCGGGGTATTTTTGAAGTTCGCACCGCTATCCATCAACACCGGGGGAATAATGTACACACCATATATGAAGCCAGCAGGTTGTGTTCTTGTGGGAACTGGTCCATCTACGACATGCCGTACTCACATGCCATCAAGTGCTTTCAATATACAGGTTTAGGGCCAACCAACCATGTTGATAGGAAATAAAGTGTTGCTCCATACTTAAACACATATATTAGACAGTTGCAGCCAGTGGGTGCTGAGCATTATTGGCCGCCGGAACCATTTAAAATGGTGTGTAACAAAGACTATTTGCGTAAGCTACAAGTACAAAAAAGAACGCGTATACAGAACCAAATGGATGTTGGTGATACCGTTTATGCGTGTAAATGTGGCATATGATCGCAAACAGGACACGACCGTCGTAAATGTCCTTCAGCTGATTTGGGTGGCGGTGGTAATCCAGCTCCTGGTGGAAGTTCATCTAATGTTCCCAACTATCAAGGATACACGTAGTGTTTTATTTTCGTAATGTAGTTGTAATAGTGTATGTACTTGTTTATGTTGCAAGATGTATCAAATAAAATTATGTTTCCATTGTTGTTAAATTTTATTGATATTTAATATTTTTCAGTTGAATAAATTAATGAATTTCTCCCCCCATTCACATAATCAAAAATAGTATTGGATTAAAAAATGGAAAACTTTTACGTTCACTTTCGAATTTCACTCTAAAATTATTAGAAAACTACACTGTCAGAGGAAGAAGATGTTTGATAATATGTGAATATATATAGCGCGGTTAAATACTATATTATGTGTGTTGTCTTGTCGATCTGGAAAGCTGCCCGCCTACGAAAAAGATGTTTTGTATACGAAAGAATCTTTAACATGTGAAGCATAGTGTGGTTAAATACTACATTATGTGTGAGCATATATAACGCGGTTAAATACTACATTTTGTGTGTTGTTTTGTCGATCTGGAAAGTTGCCCACCTGCGAAAAAGTTATTTTGTATCCGAAAGAATCTTTAACATGCGAAGCATAGCACGGTTAAATACTACATTATTTGTGAGCATAACGCGGTTAAATACTATATTATGTGTGTTGCCTTGAATTTTCGGGCGCATTCTAGTTATTTTCTGCTCTTAACCATAACAAAAAATAAAATTTTCCATAAAAGCATGGGTTTTTTTTTCGCTTTAACAAATGTCTGAGCGCATTTATGTACTAATGTGCCAATGTGGCAAACGTTGTATGTTGGCGGACTGTTGGGATGATGGTCAAGTTGGGCACAGATACTGGATATGAAAAAATAGGTTTGGAGGCAACAACGGAAATTTTTGCAATCTTGATATATGGTTTGATGAACCCTGTAAGTATGAATGTTACAAAAAATCTTTGCAGTATTATCATGATTTGACCAAAAAACAGTGGGAATATGAACAAGAATATAAAAGAGAAATTGTGGAGTTGAAGGATAAAGTAAAAGAAGCAGAAGAAAAAAAAAATAAGTTGGAAAAGAAATTTAAGTGGTTGGAGCAGAGAATAATAGGTGGTCGTGACTAACAATGACATGTATGTGTTGAGTGTAGTATTTTATCTTTATGTTTCCCTTGTCATGTGTTTTCAGTAGTTGTACTGAATTTAAATTATGTTAAATTGCTATATTTGTATTTGTGTTGTAGTATTAAAATAAAGAAGAAACGGAAAAATAAAGGCATAATGCGCATATAATGTAAACATAAAAAATTATTGTTATTATTTACATAAAATAAAAAAAAACAATGTGTCCCACAGTTGTGTGCTTCAATGCAGCCATTGGCCTGAGGCGCATCCCATCCCGTCCGGATACACTATCAGGATCATCCTCATCACGTTGCCTCTTTATCACAGGATGCGTTGCAGCATGATCGTCAGTAGTGTTGGCAGGATCGATAGAAGCGGTCATCGGTCCATCAGCAACCAACAGAAGAATAAGTCAGCTCAGTATATGAAAACATATATTAGTTATGTACGTGTTAAGTCAAAAAAATTTAAAAATTATCTTACCATGGTCTCGTCGGGCTTCTGAATATAAGAATCCGTCGCATCCTGGTCAGCATCGCACAAGGTGACCTTCGTGACGGGTGGGGATGAAGCCTTAATAAGAAAATTGTAAATTTCTTTATGGTGAATCAATGAGATAAAAACAAATATAAATTTAATAGTAATACAAACATACATGCGCCTGTGAAAGATCCTCAACACCCGTCGACCACATCTCAGGTCGGCCGATCCTCAGCAGCGGTCGATGGGCCTGAAAAGTACTACTCCTAATCAACTCCGGCAATGCTCGTGCCCATGATCAACAACGGATCTGACAGGGTCACCTGCAATGCTGCTGGAGTGAACAGCAGCTGAAGGCTGAATGACGGCATGTTGTTGTGATGCTCGTCTAGCTAATGGAGGTCAACCAGCAGATCAGCTCCAACATCCTCAAATGGTGCCTCAACGCCCCCTTGCTGGGGACCACCTCCTCGCCGGCCCCCACAACTCTGTAAGATAGCCCTGCCTTGTGGGGCACCCCTACCTCGTGGGACAGCCCTGCCTCGTGCTCCCCTACCTCGTGGGATAGGCCTACCTCGATGGTAGTGCTCTGGCGCCACTTAACCAGGGACATGCACTAAGCGCTCGTCCTCTCAGGCTCGCTACAGTGTCCGAGCAGCCATCTATGTAACCTGCCGTCCATACTCGTGAAAAATGGTCGCTCCCTCGCTGGCATACTGCCGCATCTGTAGTCCCAACTGGTGGAATAAATGTAGGCCAATAGCCTGCACAACATTTAAAATATAAATTACAGAACTCTATATCACAGTTATAAGTAAGAATACCAAATAACATACATGTGCCTCGTGCCTCCTGATGTATGGTCTGTACTGACCGCCAGCTTGATGAATGGGGTTCCCGATGAAAAGTCAGGTAACGCCGCGGTACCAGCCCAAATAATCAGGCTTAGTATCCGGCCGACTCGGTCAAGAGGGGCGGAATCAGGTCAAATGGCCGGTCCCAAGTAAATATCTGCTCCTCTAGCATGCCAAATATGCATCATCCTCCCTGGAACGATCATCCCGCTGGTAATGTGTGGTCTGCCAGGTGGGCGGTGTCGGAACGAGCTGCGGACGGGCAAACTGGCGAAGTACCCGCTCGGTGGCATGATGCTCCACAATATCAAGGCAGATCAACGGGATGGAAGAGCCCATTATAAGTCGGTCGGTCGAGCAATAACTGGGCAAGCCAGCTGTCAACGTGTCGCTGTATGGCGTCAAGATTAACTATTAAGTAAGAATAGAAAACGTAAGTATACGCAACACATGTGAAGCTATGACAAATAAACTTAGATATACATTTACCTGTGCGCCCTCCAGAAAATCCAAGATATCCCTGCACAAGGAGAGATTATGCCGAGCCTCATACTCGTGCGTATGTCCCCACCAGAGAACTGATCACAACCTACTCCGCACTACTATTGAGTAGTGAGAGAGGGTCGGAGTAGCTTTTACCCAATTTATGGTCGGAATCAATTTCCACAGAGAGCTAGAATTTGGAATCGAGTATCTATCTAGTGTAGGGTTGCGTATGTGTTCCAAATTACACTTCTACTCATTTTTGGGGTTTTTTTTTTTACTTCTACTATTATCAAAATATAAATGGTAAATGCAACTAGATTAAGCTAAGAGTTAAACTAAAAAGGGTTGTTCAAATGGTTTAAAAGGCACTAGGGTAATGACTTTCACCTAGGTGGTTAATTGACGGGTAATTGAATCTAAAACACGATTGACATAATTGGGGAGTAAGATATAACTGTTCTAGGGTTCAAGTCTAGTAGCACCAAGATATCCTGAATTCTTCTGTGTTAGTTTTATTATTTTACATGTTAGTTTTATAATTTTATATGTTTGTTTGTAAATTAAATAATTAATTTTTTATAATTATGCAATATTTAATTATTAAATATTCACATATAGGTTCCAGACTCGATATTTGTGGCCCAGTAGTACCAATTATATATTGACTATAATTGAACAGAGTTTGTGTTTGATCTATAAGTTATTTTAACGTATTTTTTGAGTATAAGAGATACTTAAACTACAGGAAAATTATGCTAAAAGGCACTACATTTTACTACACTAAAAGGCATTGCATTTTACTACCCTAAAAGGGCATTATATTACTAGTCTTTAAGCAAATAAATAATATAAACCAGATAAAAAATAACAAATACATTTAATCACAAAACATTCACGAAAATACATATACAACAGTAAAAAGTAACTTATTAACATTTTTTTAACAAATAATAATGATTTCTCAATTTTTACATATTTTTTTAGCACACTAATATCTAAGTCCGGATAAAAATAGCATACCAGTTTAATCGTAAAACACACACAAAACAAATAGAACACATTTAAAACAATTAATATGCATTTGTTATACGAGTTTCGACAAAAATTAAATGGGAATACCTCGATTTATGTTTTTTGGAAAGTTGAAGAATTGGAAATTTTAGTCCGAAACGAGCAATCATAACGAGAGAAGACCTTAACTAGGACGTGGAACTAACACTCTATACTTTTTATGGGACGGGTGGGGTCCACTCGAATTTTTTATCTCGTTAACGGGGGACCATTTCTTGGTTCAATTTTAAATTGGGGGGGGGGGGAGATTCTTGTTTGACGTGGGTGAAGGGAAGGGGACGGGCATATGAAGAGGCAAAACGTGATTTTGGCTACGCGCTTTATCTTAACATCCGTTAAAGGTAAAACATGGTTGGAAAGAACATTTTATATGCTTTGTCATTATGTTTTTTTTTCACCTATTTTTGTATTTTGAGTCCAAAAAGACCCACAATTGGGTTCGGGACTCGTTTTAACACAAGTAGAAAATAACTCTACCTAGATCCAATCAAGCCATTCTTCAATTTAGAAGATTTTAAGACTGAAGAATAACCCACTAAAGACAATGAAATGAAGTCTGCTAAACTTCAAGAACATGTTCAGTCGCAAATAATCTTACAAATAAGCAGTGCAGGCTTTTTTCTTTTTTTACATAAAACGAGAAATCACAATGAAAAATAAAAAAAGCTAAAGATCCAAATCGAAACAGTTGAAGACAACAGTGAAAACATGAAGATTTGATAGATCACCATCTTTTAGTACTTTCTACATATGGGTTGAAGCTTTGATGAATTACTTCCGACCAGAGTTGCGGAAACTGGTATTAGAAGGGCCTCTCTTGTGATAATTTCCTCTTCCTGCATTAGGCCTTTTTGTATATTTCTTGTTTCCAGTATTTGCTGTTTTAGCCGTTGAAGTTCCAAATACATTCCAAAGATCCCACGCCGTTGAAGCCACACTTGTTACTGTGTTTAATATATCAAGCATCTTTTCAAATTTCTCCCTTCTTTCCTCCGATAATGAATTATTATTGTCCTGAGTAGTACTGTTTGGATTTGTTTGCTCTTGCAATAATGTCTCGTACATGTAAAGCAAAGAACAAGCCTCGGAAAAAGCAGGGAGAGGAAGCTGAGATGATATTGTGTTTTGGAATGGCAAGTATTGAGATGGTAAACCGGCGAGAAGTTGCAACACCATTTCTGGATCTGGTATAGGATTGTCAATCGCTGCTAGAGAATCGGCTGTGGACTTCAATTGTTTGATATAGACCTCTATGGTTTCATGATCTCCCTTTCTCGTGCCATGAAATTGCATCTTGAGTTGAGCTCGCCTCACTTGATCTTGAGCTGAAATCGTTTCATCTTTTTCCTGCAACTCAGTATTGGGCGTAAAGTTGGAGGAACTATCGGTTTTCTCTAATGGAAGACTCATTGTTGGTTCTAAACGAGTGGACTCGCTAGTATACTTCGCTGTTGGTTTACCCTTTAAGATTGAAAGTCCTCAAGATTCCATTTGGTCAAGTGGACATGTGTTGATCTGTGATTGGATAGTTAGAAATAGTACTCCCTCCTTTTAATTTATCTTAGGCCTTTATCTTATGTAACGGTGTTTGAGTGCAAAGAAATATTTTTTTTCGCATTTAAAAAATATTCTTAAGATGTGTGACCCTAAACATGACATGATATATTTAGCTATAAAATGTGTTTCTAAGAAAAATAAAAAAGTTCAAAACTAAAAATTTCTGCATATGTAAATTGTTATTTTTTGTTACATAGTAAAAGAAAGTGTAATATAGATGAAGTTACTACAATAAACTTAGCAAAAACAAATTGGCAGTGTACGCATATAAAGTATAAAAGGACATGCAGAAAATGGGGATTGAACGATGACATTTAATACTATTATGCATTCTTTTTTTTTAATCAATTAAAATAGTACGAGGAGATGTAATTTATTATTGTCCGTTACTGGCTGGCCTGCACTGACGACTAATTTGGTTGGTTGATGAAAAAGTCGACAGGCATACTTAGCTGAAAGAGTGTCGAGAAGCACAGAGAATATCTACTTTTGCCGTGCCCAAAATTTTCTTTGCTTGTGATGTTTTCTTTGCTCTGTGTTCTAAACTTTGACACTATCGCTATTTTGACGAAATTTGATTAGATTCCCTGAAATATCATTTTTCTCTTTTTAACAAGGCAAGTCCATTCATGATGAAATAAATGAGAGCAGAGCTTTGCTTGTTGAATCAACCATCCTTAGTGGGCGTTTGGACATAACAATCGCAAAATTCCAAAAAAAAGAATGAAAAAAAAATTCAAATGAAAATAGTCTTTGAAAATTAGAGTTGTGTTTGGACATTAATATAAATTTGGGTTGTTTTTGAAGTTTTGTAAGTGATCTGTGTAAAAATTTTGAAAAACAGTTTTTTAAAGTTTTTCAAATCTTCGAAAAAATCCAAAATACATCTTCAAGTGAATTTTGGAAATTTAATAACCAAACGCTCATTTCAAAAAAAAGAAAAAAGAATCAAAAAAAAGTAAAAAATTTCTTATGTCCAAATGGGCTCTTAATAACCTTTCGGAGAAAATGATCAACATGGATTTGGTAAATATAGGGACAACCAACCAAAAGGGATGAAGCTCCCCTCTAGTATAGAAGTAAGACATTTGTGTTAGAATGAGGAGTCCCTCTTGTTCATTTTAACCGTCGTGGTTACTAAAAATAATTAGTCCAAAATATTTATCATTTTTCTCTCATTTATCCTTAGTACTAATTATTCTTGAAAGTAAAAGGAAGTTTTACATGGTATAACTAAATTATACTGTCACGATTCGGATTTTCCACTCTCGGGAGTCGTGATGGCGCCTACTAGTGAAAGCTAGGCAAGCCAATCATTTAAATTTTTTACCTTTTTCCCATTTTTAATCCTTTAGCAATGTGCTGGTAAGTGTCTAGCCTAACCTCGGCGAAGTAGTGACGAGGCTAGGACCAGACTACCAAATAAACTTGTGCAGTTAAATCATATACAGCGGAAAATAAAAGCAAAACTTGACAATTAAAGATAGGAAGGGGAAATCATGTTGTGGGGGACAACAAATAGCAACAGCAACCAACAGTTAAATGTACAGAACACTGTAACTCAATTATCAATAGAAATCAGGAAAATCAAAGACAAGTGCACGACATCACCCTTCATGCATTTACCTTACATAATCATGGCACGGAATGATCCTTCGTGCATTAACACTCGTATCATGGCACAAAATTGTACATCATGCGGCACGGCATCACCCTTCGTGCTTTAACACTCTCTCACAAAAATCATACACTGCATCACCCTTCGTGCTTTACACTCTTCCTCACAAAAATCATACACGGCATCACCTTTCGCGCTTTAACACTCTTCATCCCCCAAATAACAATCACAAAGTTATAAGGGCAAGGGAGTCAACAAATTCACAATAAAATCCGGGCAAGGAAACAATAGTGCAACAATCATATCCCGGCACGGAAAACAATATCAAAACAATAACATCCCGGCAAGGGAGATAACATTAAAACAACAACATCCAGGCAAGGGAGACAATATCATAATCCTCTTTTCTTTTTTCACATTTACTTCACAACTCCACTTACAATTTGAGCCAATGCTCTGTACGGTTCAATTGCCAATTATACTTCCACAAATTATTTTACAACTTGAGTCAACGCTCTTCAATGTTCAAATACCAATGTTACTTCCACAAGCCTTGTTCAACAATAGAAATCATCACATAAGGCATGAATAATACAAACAGAATCACATTAATCATAGTATAAGACTCACAGGCATGTTTGACACCAACGTATCTCGTCACCATGCCTATACGTCATACTTAACAACTAACACATTGCAAATAAGAGACAACTCCTAATCCCTCAAGCTAAGGTTAGACCAAACACTTACCTCGATGCCACGAACACAATTCAAGACTCAACTATCGCTTTACCTCTTGATTCTACCACCAATTCGTTTGTATCTAGCCACAAGTTACTTAACTATATCAATAAATGCTAAATGGATCAATTCTAATACATGAAAATAGGTTTTCTAAAGTTTTCCCCAAAAAGTCAAAAATCGACCCCAACCCACATGGTCAAAACCCTAGGTTCGAACCAAAACCCGATTACCCATTCACCCACAAACCCAAATATATAATTTATTTTGAAATTGGACCTAAAATCGAGGTCCAAATCCCCAAAATTTGAAAAAAGTTATGTTCTACCCAAAACACCCAATTTCCCCCATGAAAACCCTTGATTTTGAGTTGAAATCATGTGAAAAGATATTAAAAATTAATGAAAACGAGTTAGAAATGACTTACAATCGATTTGGAAGAGTACTTGTCTTTGAAAAATCGCCCAATGGTGTTTAGGTTTTGAAAAGGTTTGAAAAATGAAAGATTTTCGGCTAAGTTATGAATTTGTAGGTCGCAGATGTCGCAATTGCGAATTGCGAACCCCTTCAAAACCTGCTAACTTCGCAAATGCGAAGATTTTGTCGCATTTGCGACCCAGTGAAATCTCAGTCACCTTCGCATTTACGAGGGACCCTTCACAAATGCGATATCATATTTGCGATACAGAAGTCGCATTTGCGACCAAGGCAGCCCAGGTCGACTTTCGCATTTGCGATACTTTCTCGCATTTGCGACCTGCATACCTACAACATACCAGCAATTTCCTAAGTCCAAATTTCACTTCGTGGCCTATCCAAAACTCACCCGAGCCCTCGGGGCTCCAAACCAAACATGCACACTAACCTAAAAACATCATATGGACTTGCTCATGCAATCAAATCATCAAAATAACATCAACAACTATGAATTTAGCATCAAAATCAAAGAAAATCTCAAGAACTTTCAAAGTTTCAAATTTTATAATTAAGGTTCTGAATCACGTCATATGACCTCTAGTTCTTACCAAATTTACAGGCTCAACTTAAATCACATATAAGACCTGTACCGGGCTCCAGAACCAAAATACGAGCTCGATACCATCAAATTCAAACATATTTCATTTTCAAAAACTCATATATATTCCATAAAAGAATTTTCTTTAAAAATTCATTTCTCGGGCTTGGAACCTCGGAATTCAATTCCAGGCATACGCCCAAGCCCATATTTTCCTACGGACCCTTCGGGACCGTTGAATCACGGGTCCGGGTCCGGGTCCGTTTACCTAAAATGTTGACCGAAGTCAACTCAAATTCATTTTAAAAGCAAAATTCACTATTTTTTTTATTATATATTTTCACATAATGGCTTTCCGGATACACGCCCTTACTGTGCACGCAAATCGAGTTGAGATAAATAGGAGGTTTTAAGGCCTCGGAACACAGAATTTATTTCTAAAATAAGTGATGACCTTTTGGATCATCACATATACATTATAATTATCATAAATAAATACACTTTAAACTAATTAAAATACATAGCTACATATTGGGTTTTATAGCAAATACCCTTTCTAAGGGATTTCTAACCCTAATGTAACTTTTTCCTCTCGATCTTCCTCCTTTCATTTTTGTGCTATAGCCTAGACGTCAGCCTCATCTCCCTTAAACTCTTGATGTTTAGCTTAAAGTATATATATTTTCATGTATATCGCCTCATATTTTACTTTTGTTTCGTGAATTTGGGATGTTAAATGCTATGAGTTATATTAATTTGAAGTGTTTTTACTTGTAGGGATGATTCGGGAGCAATTGGAGGCGAAACGCACAAGATTTGGGCCAAAACGAACAAAATCGGAAAAATGGGCATTTGGCCGCTACAGGCAGCGCCTGGCGCCACTTGTGGCTCTGGAAACAGAATTGATAATTTGGGCAGCGCCCTGGTGGGCGCCTGGCACTTGGCTGGGCATCGTTAACGTGTTTTTGTCCTATTTTGCCCTGGACTCGGTTTATTCGGCCCTAGACCTATCCAACACGTATAAAAGAAAGACTAAGCCTATTTTTGGGGAGGGACGCCACTTTGGAGGAAAAATACACACAAGAAACATCCGGGAGCAAAATCATCTCAGATTTCTTCATTTTTCTAGTATTTTCAATTATTCAAAACTTATGCAATTGGTTGCTATTATTATGAGTGGCTAAAAACCTATTGTTTTAGGGTCATGGGTGAAACCTGAATGTTGTTGTTTGAGGTTTAATCTAACGAAGTTGATTTTATCATATTGGTTTGTTATTTAATTATGTTCTTGATTATTTTGTTGATTAGCTAACAGTAAGATACTATCTATGAATTTAGAGTTGAACTCGAAAGTGGGAACTCTAGATTGCATATAGAATTAAATAGAGTAAGTTTTTTGACCTGGGCATTAGGAAATGGATTCGCAATTAGGATAGACATATACCTAATTCCTTGCTTGGTTGGAATACAGGAATTATAAATGCATTCTTGTTAATCTTAATTCCATAGACATATAGGCATTAAGCTAACTTGGATAGGCAAGTAAGGACTCGACAGATTCTTATGAGTAATATCAACCCTGTCAATCAACAATCCAGATAAATCAATCGGTCATTTTAAGCCAAGAATGCAACACGATTGTTAACTAGCCCGTGACCCTAGAATATTCTCTCCTATTGATTGTTACTCGAAATTGTTATTTGTTCGGTGGTTCTCTAGTTAATTCATTGCTTGATAGTTTTAGGTAGTAAAATAGTTACTACTATATTTTGTGAAAAAAATTTCTTGAATCGATAAGTTAATTGAGTTTGAATCAGTCAATAGTTAATCACAAGTCTTCGTGGGAACGATACTCTACTCACTACTTTATTACTTAACGATCACGTGCTCTTGCGTGAGTGTTTTTGGTCGCAACAAGTTTTTGGCGCCATTGCCGGAGACTTAGAAATTAGCTACTTGACTGAGTTAAGCTTTTATTAGTTATTTGTTCAAGCTTTAATTTTCAATTCACCTTGTTTGTGTTAACACAGGCTCTTCTCTTGAATGCGGAGGAGTAGAAGCGCAAACAATCTCCTTCCTCTTGATCCTGAAATTGAACGAACACTTCACAGAGTGAGGAGGGAAGTTGAAGCTAGAACTAGAATTCAAAGATAGTTGGACATCGTAGTTCAACCACAACCAATAGAGATGGCAGGGGATGAAGTGCGCACGACGATTGAAGCCGCAAGGCCCAGTCTTGCTACTATGACTCAGGCTATTGTGAAGCATGATATCACAGGGCACTTTGAACTCAAACAATACATGGTGCAGCTGATTCAGTCCATAGGGAAACATGTAGGTCTATCTCATGAAGACCCGCATATGCACATTTAGAATTTCTTGAAAATTACGAACACTTACAATTATCCGAACGTTTCCAAGGACTATGTCAGGCTGACACTTTTCCCATTTTCACTGCTCGGGGAAGCTAAGGAATGGTTGCAGAAGGAGCCCGCGAACTCAATCCGCACTTGGGATGATCTAGCAAGAAAATTCTTAATCAAGTTTTTCCCACTAAGAAGACAAAGTCATTGAGGAGTTAGATTCTTGGGTTCGAACAATGGGATAGCGAGACACTTCGTCAAGTATGGGAAAGATACAAGAAGCTACTCAGAGACTGCCCACATCATAGTCAGACTGATGAGGTATTGGGTCACACATTTGTTGATGGGCTAGATGATGCATCAAAGACGAATCTTGATTCAGCTTGTGGGGGTAGTTGCATAGCTAGACCGTACAGTGAAATCCAACTCTTGCTAAATAAATTCACTGCTAATAATCATAATTGACAAGGTGATGGTGATTCATGAAGGTCAATTAAACAGAAAGCAGCCAAGTTGATTGAGCTTGATGACTTTTCAGCCATGATAGCCGATATAGCAAAATTGGCAAATCAGATGAATAGAATGACAATGCAGCAAACACAATCGATGTAACATGTACAACAAATGTCTATTTACTACAAACTATGTGGCGACAATCATATAAGTGACATGTGCCCCACAAATCCTGAATCCATATACTATGTGGGGCAATAGAGCAGAGGTCCAATGAATTAGTATGCACAATATGGGAACACTTACAATCCAAATTGGAAGAATCATCCCAACTTCTCATGGGGTGGAAATCAGCCGAATCAGAATCATTATAGACCCCAAGAAAATTTCAATCAACCTCAGAAGCCACCCCAACAAATGGAAGAGAGTACAAATGATTTTCTAAAGAAGTTGTTGCTTGACAATTAACAGCTCAGGACCGATTTCAGAAATCTTGAGAGGCAAATGGGGCAGTTAGTAACAAATCAAAATGCTAGACCTGCAGGCGCTCTCCCCAGTGATACAGAGAAGAACCCTCAAGTGAATGCAGTTACACTCAGAAACGGGAGGGAACTAGAGGAAGTGTCAAAGAAAAGAAAAGACAAGCCCATACCTGAGGGGAAGTTGATTCCTAAGGTGACACACGAATCAAAGAATAAGGATACAATTCCAAAGCCAGTAGAGGCTTCAAGGCCACCACCACCTTTCCCCCAGAGATTGCAAAAAAAGAATGATGATCGCATGTTCAGCAAATTCCTCTTTATGTTGAGACATGTTCAATTAAATATTCCACTGGTGGATGTACTTCGTGAAATTCCAAAGTATGTTAAGTACATAAAAGATATAGTGGCTCACAAAAGAAGATTGAATGAATTTGAGACAGTTGCACTTACTGAGGAGTGCACTTCAAGGATCCAAAACAAGCTCCCTCAAAAGCTTAAGGATCCTGGCAGCTTCACCATTCCTGTGCGAATTGGTAATATTGATGTGGGTCGTGCTCTTTATGATTTGGGGGCGAGCATAAATCTGATGCCCTTATCTTTGTTCAAGCAATTGGGTTTGGGAGCTCCAAGACCAACTACTGTGATGTTGCAGCTGGCTAATAGGTCGACAACACACCATGAGGGGGTGATTGAAGATGTGTTGCTGCAAATTGGGAAATATATCTTCCCTGCAGACTTCATTATCCTAGATTATGAGGCTGATGAACTAGTTCCAATCATATCGGGGCGACCTCTCTTGGCTACTGGTGATGCAATTATTAAAGTGAGAGATGGAAAAATGATTTTGAGGGTGGATGACGAGGAAGCAGTCTTTAATATCTACAAAGCAAACCAACTTCCCCGCCACTATGAGGAGCTCTCAATGATATCTGTTGTTGAGGCAGATGAGCAAATTCTTGACACGAGTGTATATCTAGACGACTAGAGAAAGCACTTATGTTGTTCGATAGCCTGGAGGTTGATGATGAGGTTGAGGAGATGATGCATATCCTAGATACATCTTGTGCTTACATGCAGGGGATACACCCCTTTGAGCCCCTGAATAGGCCAGATAGGCCTCCTTCAAAGCCGTCAATTGAGGAGGCTCCAAAATTGGAGCTAAAACCCCTGCCTCCTCACCTTCAATATGCTTATTTGGGTGATTCTGACACTTTACATGTTATTATTTCTTATGACTTGTCTAAATTGCAGGAAGAGAAGCTGTTGAGAATGCCACGTGAGCACAAGCGAGCACTTGGGTGGGCAATGTCTGACATAAAGGGCATTAGTCCAGCTTTTTGCATGCATAAAATCCTCATGGAAGACGGACACAAGCCAAGTGTAGAGCAACAACGGCGACTAAATCCAATCATGAAAGAGGTGGTAAGAAAAGAAGTGATTAAGTGGCTTGATGCAGGTACTGTATTTCCAATCTCGGATAGCAAATGGGTAAGCCTCGTTCAATGTATACCTAAGAAAGGGGGGATAACTGTAGTGGTTAATGAATATAATGACTTAATTCCCACAAGAACTGTCATTGGGTGGAGGATTTGCATAGATTATAGAAAATTGAACAATGTCACCCGAAAGGACCACTTTCTCCTCCCCTTTATTGACCAAATGCTTGATAGATTAGCTGGCCAGGAATACTACTATTTCCTAGATGGTTATCCGGGATATAATCAGATTGCTATAGCCTAGAGGACCAAGAGAAAACCACATTTACGTGTCCCTATGGCACGTATGCATTCAAGAGAATGCCCTTTGGTCTCTGTAATGCACCTGCGACTTTTCAAAGGTGTATGATGGCTATTTTTACTGACATGGTTGAAAGATTTGTAGAAGTGTTCATGGATGATTTTTCCGTATTTGGGTGCTCTTTTGATAACTGTTTAATAAATCTTGACAAAGTGTTTGCTAGATATGAAGAGACAAACCTGGTGCTAAACTGGGAAAAGTGCCATTTCATGGTATGTGAAGGTATAGTCTTGGGGTATAAGGTGTCCAAAAATGGTTTGCAGGTGGATAAAGCGAAGGTCGAGGCCATTGAAAAATTGCCCCCTCCGACATCAGTCAAAGGCATTCGCAGCTTCTTGGGCCATGCAGATTTTTATCGTCATTTCATTAAAGATTTTTCAAAAAGTTCTTCTCCTTTGTGAAGGCTTCTTGAGAAAGATGTCCCCTGCAAGTTTGATGATGCCTGTCTGAAAGCATTTGAGGAGATGAAGGGAAGGTTAGTGACCGCACCAATTATCATTGCTCCGGACTTGGAGCAACCATTTGAGTTGATGTGCGATACGAGTGACATAGCTATTGGAGCTATTTTGGGGCAAAGAAGAAATAAAATCTTTCACTCCATCTACTACACGAGCAAAACTCTAAATCCAGCCCAGATGAACTACACAGTTACTGCAAAAGAGTTGCTTGCAGTGGTGTGGGCGTTTGACAAGTTCAGATCCTATCTAGTGGGGACCAAAGTCATCATCTACACAGATCATTCAACTATCAGATATTTGTTTGAAAAGAAAGATGCCAAGCGAAGGCTGATTCGTTGGGTCCTCCTCCTGCAAGAGTTTGACTTAGAGATCCGAGATCAAAAAGGGACAGAGAATTAAGTGGTTGATCACTTGTCCAGATTAGAAAATCGGAGCCATGTAGATGAAGGGGGTCAATCAAAGAAATATTTCCTGATGAGCAGTTATTAGCAATCACCTCAAGTGAAGCCCCGTGATATGCAGATTATGTGAATTTTATTGCTAGTGGGGTGACACCACCAGAATTGACACCCGATAATAGAAGAAGGTTCTTACATGATGTGAGGCTCTACATGTGGGATGATCCATTCTTATACAGGTTATGCGCAGATCAGTTGATGTGAAGATGTGTTCCTAAGAAAGAGATGAATGCAATACTGCATGACTGTCGCGCTTCGCCATACGGAGGACATTACGGTGGAGATAGAACCGCCCAGAAAGTTCTACAATCAGGTTTCTATTTGCCAAAATTATTTAAGGATGCACATGCCTTTGTTAAAAAGTGTGACAGATGCCAAAGAACTGGAACAATCACAAAGAAGCACGAGATGCCTCTGCAAAATATTCTGGTAGTGGAGCTTTTTGATGTTTGGGGGATTGATTTCATGGGACCGTTCCTATACTCTAATGGTCACAGGTACATCTTGGTAGCGGTCGACTATGTTTCTAAGTGGGTGGAAGCCATTTCTCTTCCCACTAATGATGCAAAGGTTGTGGTAAACTTTGTAAAGAAGCACATCTTCACACGCTTTGGAACTCCTAGAGTGCTGATAAGCGGCGGAGGAACTTACTTCTGCAACAAATTGCTGAATAATGTTCTTGCAAAGTATGGAGTTAAGCACAAGTTTTTCACTGCCTATCACCCCAAATGAGTGGTCAAGTGGAAGTTTCAAATAGAGGTAAAGCAAATTCTGGAGAAAACAGTAAGTGGAAATAGGAAGGATTGGGCCAGGAAGCTAGACGATGCATTATGGGCATATCGAACTGCATACAAGACTCCCATAGGTACTTCTCCATATAAATTAGTTTATGGGAAGGCGTGCCACTTGCCCATCGAGATTGAACACAAAGCCTACTGGGCAATTAAAAAGCTGAATATGGATATAGACTTAGCTGGTGAGAAGAGGTTGCTGCAACTCAACGAGCTGGATGAGTTTCGCTTGCACGCATATGAAAATGCCAAATTATATAAAGAAAAGACTAAGAGGTGGCATGACAAGCACATCCAACCTCGAGAGTTTGAGCCGGGTCAGGAAGTTCTCTGGTTCAATTTGAGGTTGAAGCTTTTCCCCGGAAAGCTTAAGTCTCATTGGGCAGATCCTTTTGTTGTGGTAAGTGTGAGGCCTCATGGAGCTGTGGAACTGCGTGATACAAGCTCAAGTGGCACCTTCTTGGTAAATGTCCAGAGAATAAAACATTATTGGGTTGGTGACATTGCACATCACAAGACCTCGGTGGACTTGGCCGATGCTTAAAAATGTGTTGAGTCATGCTGTGACGTTAAATCAGACGCTCATTGGGAGGCAACCCAATTTTTGTTGTTTTCCTAGTTTAACTTCTTAATTTTTCTTTTAGTTAGAGTAGATAGAGTGTTGCATTTTCTTTGTAGGTATAGAAATTTTAGATATAATGGTGTAGGATATGTAAATTAGGTATATAAAAGGCTCGGGGGATCAAGATCAAAAAAAAAAAACGCGAAACAGCGCCTAGGCCACCGCCGAGCGCTTCCTGGGGCACTAGAAACAGAATCACCAAAAACCCCAGCGCTAGGCAACAGCGCCAAAAACTAGTTGCGACCAAAAACACTCACGCAAGTGCACGTGATCGTCAAGTAATAAAGTAGTGAGCAGAGTATCGTTCCCACGAAGACTTGTGATTAACTTTTGACTGATTCAAACTCAATTAACTTATCGATTCAAAAGATTTTTTTCACAAAATATAGAAGTAACTATTTTACTACCTAAAACTATCAAGCAATGAATTAACTAGAGATCAACCGAACAACTAACAATTTCGAGTAACAATCAATAGGAGAGAATATTCTAGGGTCACGGGCTAGTTAACAATTGTGTTGCGTTCTTGGCTTAAAATGACTGATTGATTTATTTGGATTGTTGATTGACAGGGTTGATATTACTCATAAGAATTTGTCGAGTCCTTACTTGCCTATCCAAATTAACTTAATGCCTATATGTCTATGGAATTAAGATTAACAAGAATGCATTTATAATTCCTGTATTCCAACCAAGCAAAGACAATTAGGTATATATCTATCCTAATTGCGAATTCATTCCCCGATGCCCAGGTTTAAGAACTTACTCTATTTAATTCTATATGTAATCTAGAGTTCCCACTTTCGAGTTCAACTCTAAATTCGTAGATGGTATCTTACTTTTAGCTACTCAGCAAAATAATTAAGAATAGAATTAAATAAACAAACTAATATGATAAAATCAACTTCGTTAGATTAAACCTCAAACAACAACATTCAGGTTTCACCCATGACCCTAGAACAATAGGTTTTTAGCCACTCATAATAATAGCAACCAATTGCATAAGTTTTGAATAATTGAAAATACTAGAAAAGATGAAGAAATCTGAGATGTTCTTGCTCCCGGATGTTTCTTGTGTGTATTTTTCCTCCAAAGTGGCGTCCCTCCCCAAAAATAGGCCTAGTCTTTCTTTTATACGTGTTAGATAGGTCTAGGGCCGAATAAATCGAGTCCCGGGAAAAATAGGACAAAAACACGTCAACGGCGCCCACCAGGGCGCTGCCCAAATTATCAATTCTGTTTCCAGTGCCACATGTGGCGCCAGGCGCTGCCTGTGGCGCCCAAATGCCCATTTTTCCGATTTTATTCGTTTTGGCCCAAATCTTGTGCGTTTCGCCCCCAATTGCTCCTGAATCATTCCTACAAGTAAAAATACTTCAAATTAATATAACTCATAGCATTTAACATCCCAAATTCACAAAACAAAAGTAAAATATGAGGGGATATACATGGAAATATATATACTTTAAGCTAAACATTAACTCTCTATCTATCTGGTGTTACAATCTCGCCGGAGAACCACTACCGGCCTAACCCGCCGGAACATTGTCGTCTAACCTCCTTTAATTTTTTTTCCTCTTATTTGTACTCTCCCTTCTCTCACTCGCTATAAAAATTCCTCAATTTAGTACCTCAAATTCCTTAATCCAGATCGGCCTCATCATTACCTTCATTACCTCCACCGTCACAATCATCTCTAGCTGGAATCCATGGCCAACTGATCGGATTTCTCAGATCCGAGTGTATTTTCTCATATCTTATTATATTTTTTTAAAATTATTTAAATATATGTGCGTGCACCCATGCTTAAAGAATCTTATGGTGTAATAATTATTGGGTACACATCTACAAGTAAAATTGGCGGTTCAAATTCCACTCGAGACGATCTTATTTCAGGCGCATAGTATAAATATATATGAGAAAATCACTAAAATTTCAAAAAGAATATAGCTTTAACCCTATAATTTTAAAATATAGTGGGTTCAAGGTAAGAAACTAAAGTTAAACCTATCAAATGTAAATTCTACATCTACTTCTTCACAATGGTGCACCTATCCTCTTGAAATTGTGAATCCGCCTCTGCTGGTCATTACCTTCACCGCCGCCATCATCTCTGGCTGGAATCCATGGACAACTGACCAGATTTCTCAGATCCGAGTATATTTTATCAGATCTGAGTGTATTTCTCAGATTTGAGTATATTTTTATTTCTTGTGGACGAATTAAATACATATTATGGCTGAATATTTATTCGTCTGATCGGATTTTGGTAGATATAATGTGATAATGTATTTTCAGATCTGGACGGATTTTTGTTCGTCTCCATTTTTTAATTTTAATATAACATATATAGTATTTTTCTTGGTCAGAAGACGTCATCTCCGACGAACTTTCTTCTCTTCTTTGCTATTGAGTCACATATAATGATATAAACAATTCTGTACAAATACACTCAAATTTGAGTATATTCTCCATTTTTTTATGCAAATTAAATTTATTTATTTTTTTGTATTTTTGCCTGTATTTAGGTATTCCGAAGGTTATTTTTTGTGGCAGATCCCTTTATATTTTGAATTTTTATTGTTTGGATACAATAAATTGAATACAGTGTAAAAACAGCTTGCCCCTCGATCAAGAATATCAAACGAGCCAATGAACCTAGGGCTAAGCTTGCTACTCTTCCCAAATCCCATCACGCCCTTCATAGGCGACACCCGAAGCAACACCCGCTCACCGACCATGAATGCCAAATCACGAACGTTACGGCCGGCATAACTCTTTTGCCTAGACTGAGCTATACGAAGCCTATCCTGAATGATCCTGACCTTGTCCAAGGCATCCTATACTAGATCCGTACCTAACAAACGAGCCTCTTCCGGCTCAAACCATCCAACCGGTGACCGACACCGCCTACCATATAAAGCCTTATTAGGATCCATCTGGATGCTCGACTGGTAGCTGTTGTTGTAGGCAAACTCTGCTAAAGGCAAAAACTGATCCCACGAGCCTCCAAAGTCAATGACACAAGCTCGGAGCATATCCTCCAAAATCTTAATAGTACACTCCGACTGCCCCGTCTATCTAAGGATGAAATGTTATGCTCAACTCGACCCGTATGCCCAACTCACGCTGAACTGCTCTCCAGAAATGTGAGGTAAACTGCATACCTCAGTCCGAAATGATAGACACAGGCACACTATGAAGACGAACAATCTCCCGAATATAGATCTCAGCTAACCTCTCGGAAGAATAGGAGACTGCCACCGAAATGAAATGTGATGACTTGGTCAGCCTATCAACAATAACCCACACTGCATCAAACTTCTTCTGAGTTCGCGGGAGTCCAACAACGAAGTCCATAGTGATACGCTCCCACTTCCACTCAGGAATCTCAATCTTCTAGAACAAACCACCAGGTTTCTGATGCCCGTACTTTACCTGCTGACAATTCAAACACCGAGCCACATATGCAACAATATCCTTCTTCATCCTCCGCCACCAATAATGCTGCCGCGAATCCAGATACATCTTAGCGGCGCCCGAATAAATAGAGTACCGGGAACTATGGGCTTCCTCTAAAATCAACTCCCGGAACCCATCCACATTAGGCACACAAACTCGACCATGCAGCCTCAAAACTCCATCATCTCCTAATGTAACTTGCTTGGCACTACCGTGCTGCACCGTGTCCTTAAAGACACACAAATGAGGATCATCATACTGCCGATCTCGGATACGCTCCAATAAAGAAGAACGAGCGACTGTGCAAGCTAACACATGGCTGGGCTCAGAAACATCCAACCGCACGAACTGATTGGCCAAAGCCTGAACATCCAAAGCAAGCGGTCTCTCACCGACCGGAATATACGCAAGACAGTCCATACTGGCTGACTTCCTACTCAAAGCATCGGCCACCACATTGGCCTTTCCCGGATGATATAAGATGGTGATATCATAGTCTTTCAACAGCTCCAACCACCTTCTCTGCCTGAAATTTAGCTCATTCTACTTGAATAAGTACTGCAGACTCTTGTGATCCGTGAACACCTCACATGACACACCATATAGATAAAGCCTCCAAATCTTCAATGCGTGAACAATGACTGCTAACTCCAAATCATGAACCGGATAGTTTTCCTTATGAATCTTCAACTGCCGCGAAGCATAAGCAATGACCTTGCCATCCTGCATCAGCACCGCACCAAGTCCAATACGAGATGCGTCACAATAAACTGTATATGGCCCTAAACCTATGGGCAAAACCAACATTGGCGCCGTAGTCAAAGCTGTCTTGAGCTTCTGAAAGCTCGCCTCACACTCATCCGACCACCTAAACTGGGCACCCTTCTGGGTCAACCTAGTCATCGGGGCTGCAATAGATTAAAACCCTTCCACAAACCGACGATAATAGCCTGCCAAACCCAAGAAACTCCGGATCTCTGTAGTTGATGCGGGTCTAGGCCAGTCCTTGACTGCTTCAATCTTCTTTGGATCTACTTGAATACCCTCTACTGAAACAACATGACCCAAGAAAGCAGCTGACCCCAACCACGAATACTACAATATTCTACACCGGATATTGTAATAGATTCCTCTACACCGGATATTGTAATAGATTCCTCTACACGAATACTACAATATTTTTATGCCGGAGAAGATTCGAGGGCCGGGATTTTTGTTCGTCTCCATTTTTAGTTTTAATACAATGTATACAATATTTTGCTTGGCCAAAAAATGCCATCTCCGATGACCTTTCTTCTTTTCTTTGCTATTTAGTCATATACAATGATATAAATACATTGTACTATGTACAAATTCACTCAAATATATTATATTGTTGCGTAAATACATTATATTTGCCTGTATTTATGTATTTTGAAGGTTTGTATTTTTCGATATAGCTGAATGCATCTGTATTCATGCATGAATTCAGGATATAAACATTGAAATACACTGAATACAAACATTAAAATAGCACAGAATATAAACAGTGAATACATTTAATTTTAAAATACAGTGAAAATATCGTAAAATATATTGAATACAAATAGAAATACAGTGAATACAACCAATGAAATATACTTAGTACAACAATAATAACATGTATTAGGAATAACTAAAATACTGTTAATACAAATATATTTGAATACACCAAATATAAAATAGTGAATACAGTAAATACAAACATTGAATCTAATGAATGCGAAAAAAAAATATTGAAACACACAAAATACAAAAGTTAAATGCAACAGTTATATACAACTGAAAAATCATTCTAATTAATTGGTTGATAATGAGGCATGTCATAATTGATTTTGTTGAGTTATATTATGAGTGTATCACGCTAATTGATATTATTCTGTTATTAGACAGCTTGACATACTTATTTTTAAGGTGAATGTCGTTACTGTATTCATGAAGACATGGCGCAAATACATGTGAATATATGCGCGTACAACTGGAATGCCTTGATTTTAGGTGCTTTTTGCTGCTGTATTCATGAATACATCAGCGCGAATACAACGAATACACTACTGTAACAAATGAGTAGTAGTTATAGGAAGTAATTATGTATATGGTAGCTATAGGAAGTTAATAGCCACTAAACAATAGTGGTTTCTAAAACTTACTCAAAAATGTTACTCCCTCTATTTCAATTTAGATTACACATTTTTCCTATTAGTCTGTTCCAAAAAGAATGATACATTTCTACAATTAGAAATAATTCAACTTTAAACTCTTCATTCTCACTCATTTTACCCTTAATGATAAGTTTTTATAACCATACAAATGTCATGTTCCCACAAAATTTTACTATTTAATCTTTTAAGACCATAAATTTCGTGCAAGTCAAGCTACCTCATCTACATTGAAAGAGAGGAAGTATTATTTTTTTGTTACATGCTAAAAAAAGGGTCAATTGGTTTTTTGGCTCTTTACAATCTTATTTTTAGTTTTATGACCCTACCTCTTTCTTTACACATGAGAGATTTATTTTTACATGTAAGAGATCTGTCTTTTATACATAAGAGATTTATAAAGGTCCTTAAATTTAAAATTATAAACGAGCGTGATGTACAGATAGCACAAAAGGACATGCAGTAAATGAGATCGAACAATGACATTTAGTATTATGTATTTTTTTTTAATCAACTAAAATAATACGATGAGAGGGGAATTTATTGTCCAGTACTTGCTGGCCTGCACTTAGGACTAATTTGGTTGGTGGATGAAAAAGTCGACTAAAAAAGAGAGTCGAGAAGGACAGAGAATAGTTCTACTTTTGCCGTGCCCAAAATTTTCTTTGCTTGTGATGTTGTCTTTGTTCGGTTCTAAATTTTGACACTATCACTCTATAAGCAAGAATTGATTAGATTCCCTGAAATATCATTTTCTCTTTTTAACTAGGCAAACGCCATAATAATGAGTAAATGAGAGCTGGATTTTGCGTGTTGAGCTTCACCTCCAACGATCAACCACCTTTAAAGAGAAAATAATCAAGTTAAATTATCGATAGATTCGGTAAATATTGTGACAACCAACCAAAAAGAATGAACTAGTGTTTTAAAAAGCGTGGGCGTAAGATATGCATTTTATATAGGACTGTACAAGGATTAGATCGGATCGGATTTAGTACATTTCGTATTCGGATTTTGGATTTTGAATTCTAGAAAATGCAATCCGAATTATATCGGATTGGATTTTAAAGTTTGGATCGGATTGGACTTCAGATCGTATTATTATGCCTCAAAGTTGCAAACTAATATGTATATTTTCTTTGTATAAGAGGCAATGCATTAAGAAAAATTCATGTTTATGCAATTATGAGAGTACTATGGTGCCAATATAGCTAAATCTAGCAATTGTAAAGGTAATAACTTGGAGGAAGATGTAAAAGAAGTACTGACTATCCGAAATTAAAGTGTTGTATTTATACATTGCCTAATAATTTCGGATTTTCGGATCGGATTGGATTAAAATATACCAATCCGAATCCGATCCGAAATTCAAAATTTTAATAAACACAATCCGGAATCTGATCCAATCCGAAATTCGAAATCTGAAATTGAATGGATCGGTTTGAATTTCGGATATCCGATCCGAATGAACAACCCTAGTTTTATATATGCTTCAACGATGCGTAAGCTCCAAGATACGGGACTTAAGCCCCATGGGTATACTATTTTTAATATTTCATAAAATAATATGATTACAGTAAATATTTATAAATAGGTAAAATTGCGTAAAACTTGAAGAAAACTATAAATATATATATGTGAATACATACATATATATGTGTGTCTGTGCGCGCGCGCAAAAAAAAAAACTAGTCAAAACAATTCATTATACGTTACTTAGAAGCACAAGTAACTTGAGTTAAAAAGAATAAAGTTTTCTACGTGAAAGAACAAAAAGGATGACTAACCTACAATTTGAACTTTGAACTTGTTGACATGAAGGAGAATGAAGTTATCTTTGTATTTGCAAAAAAAGAAAAAAAGAAAAAGACTATTCGTTACTTTTGGGAGATAGTAGCAGACAAATTGACAAGATAAAAAATTGTGAAAGACTATAAATTAGGGTTTCTATAAATAAAAAAAGGTCTTGACTTTTAAATTTAATTTTTCAGTTCCTTTTTAAAACTTTCGAGTAATTATAAGCCGACATTTGAGAATTTGAGTATTATATGAATGAATTATTCAACAAATTTTGCTTTAATGTGAAAAATAGTCCCTAGGTCTTACGCATCACTACAAAAACTCACTTCAAACGCGCGGACATACTCACCAAATTGTTGGGCCTATGCCTCTTGAGACTTTTGCTCCGTACCATCATCGGAAAAACTGTGGTGCGCTTCATCCCAAGACACGCCTTTTAAAACACTAGAATGAACCTCCGCTCTAGTATAGAAGTAAGACATTTGTGTAAGAATTAGTACCCCTTCTGATCCATTTTAATTATCGTGGTCGCTAAATTAAATTGGTCTAAAATAATTATCATTTTTAAAAATTAAGATATAATTAATTTTTATTTATTTATTTTGTTCTTAATAATAATTATTCTTAGAAGTAAAAAAGCATTAGTTATATAGCATAGAAGACCTAATTTATATCTATACTATATTAAAAGCACGAAGGCTCTTAGCAAAATGTCGTTCGCCTTTTTTACTCTTTAAAAAAAGTTTTTACATGGAACAAAATAGTCATTTAAGTTATCTTCTAATATTTAGGAATTTTCAATCAACTAAATTTTGTGTACTGAATACATTCCTTATTTGAATTATAACATAATAACTTTCTAAAAGACAAGTAAAAAAAAAGAGAGAGAGAGAGAGACTAAGCAAACCATTCAAATCAAAATCCATTTGACGACCAAAAAAAAATCCATTCAATTCACTGAGATATAGGAACAACCAATTCATGTGCAGCTCCTTCAATAGTTCGTAGTCCTAAAGTTATTTAAAAAATAATTCGTAGTCCTAAACATCTATACTTAAGGTACGAGTACTGAGTCCTTAGAACATAACTATTATTTGTTGTTAGGTTGAACTATTGTTTGTTGTTGGGTTGAATTATAATTTGCCATAAATTAGTTTTATATAATTTAATTATCTTAATAAAATTTAAAAATGAAAATAGAGAAAGATTAAGTATAAATTAAAACTAAAACTAAAGTCGATATTAAAAGTCATCACTTTTTCGATTTTTCCTATTCTTAATTATAGATTTATAGGTGGTCATCGAATTAAAACAATTGATTCTATGTAATTTAATTAACTTAGTAAAATAAAAAGAAAAATAAAGAAAGATTTGTAAACAATTATGTTTGATTGTCTAGGTATAAAAAAAATCCATTAAGCTTCGAACACTAAATATAAAAACATATTATACTATAATTAGATATAAGCATCTATTCATAATTATTATACTCTTTAACTCAACATCAAAATCTAAAATACTTTCAAAATAACACTTTACAATTGCACGTCAAGTATACATAATTAAATAATATTAATATAGTTTTTTTTAAAGTTTTATATTTACTATATGGGGCACACACGCATAGATGGTGAAGAATGCTATAATCTTTACCATCTATTTACTATATGAGCGAAATTGATCGATCGTCTTATCACTTAAAAATAAATGTTACATTAAATAAAAATTTCTAATATTTAGGATGTTGAAATTAACTAAAATTTTGACTATTAAATCTTTTGGACTATATAGAGACTCTTAATACTTAGAAATTTGATCCCAATAAAATTACTTTTATAAGTTGAGTAAGTTTTTTTTCCAGAAGAATTCATATTTTAGGAATTGTTATTTCATCTACAAAGAAAAGAATATAGGTAATATTAGATGTCTTCCACTTCAAGATATCAAGAGACTCTTAGATTGTTCTTATCTATTTTTTTTTCAGGAGGTGAAATCAGTTACAAGTGGAAGAGACAAAGACCAGAGTGTTACTGTAAAGTTTCGTAGTTTATCTTATTGTCAATAAATCAATTTAGCAAGTAGCTATTATATATTATCACAAGCAAATATCAAATTAGGGATCTATAGTTAACCCGCTATTATTGAGCTAAAAGAAGTAAGAACGTTTATTAACATGTAAAATCTCTTTATCATGATAATGATCAAATGTGCCTATAAAGGATGACATGATAACCTAAATCTTCCCCAGTGAAAGTCCACACTGACCGGAGAAAAACTCTTTTACTTCTTTCGGGTATTACGTGAACCCTCCATCTAAATTTTTGTTGCCAGAATCCTTTTTAAGGTGTTGTTATAACTACTATCGAACAATCTATTAGACTGTTTTGTAGCACTAGGTAAAGGGAACAAATTTATATTTGAGTTTTCTATTCATATCATATTTACAAATCAATATCATATTTATACTTTCAATTGTTTGAGTTGGAAGTCAAGATGCCAACTTAATCTGGTGTGCCTATATTAACTATTAAAGGGATAAGGAAATCTAACCTTATTGTTAGCCATTCCCCTGAAGTTCCAGAATACTAGTAAAAAAAAGTTGGAAGGGTTTGAGAATAGAAAAAAAGAAGAAGAGAATTTAATTCGATAGATATTTATTTAGAGGATGAATTATGGAGTTGATGGGTAGTAACACTAGATTTATATTGATTTATAGATTTCACACAAATTGGGCATTTGGAGTGATAAAAAGTCGAGCTTTGGCTAGTAGGTATCAAGAGGTGAGTAGTAATCTTACCGTAATTTGTATTTTCATAACTTGCATGATTTACACATGATTTCTAATATGAATATGTTACCGATTATTTTAAGTTGCGTGTGAGACAAGTCTTTTACTCGATATGATACCGAAATAGTTATTTGACATGATTACCGTTGTTTTAAATATTCTTGCTGTCACTAGATATGTTTTACCGTTACTTGAATATACTGTTATCGAAATGAAATTACATGATTTGATAAGAACCTAAATGCCCTATATTGTTTCAAAATATTTTTCTATGAGTATATACGGATACAGAGACAAGTATAAATGGGAGTAGACTTTGAAGGATCCCGTAACTAACGGTGGGTTTATTAGACCTGATGCACCTTGTATTTACCCATTACAAAGTATAGTTATAACCCTCGCTAGTGGGAAGGTAGAACTAGCATACCGTTACCGATTTCCCTTGAGTAGGGACTACCGTTATATTTGACTTCTTACGAAAAAGTCCACAGTTATACCGATTACATAATCCGTCCATTGAAACCTCCCAAATGTGAATATTGATATTATACAGTGGTTACCGAGCTTATTACTGAATTGTTAATTGTATTATGCTACAAGAAAAACATGATGTGATTGAAAATTATTTATTATTTCTGAAAGGACATTTTTATGTTATTTCGTGTATGATATACTAGCATATTTTCTGACTTGTCCCCAATAAAACCGGTTGTGGTTAAGTGTTATTACTCATTGAGCTAGCGACTTATTCCCCGTTAATTTTTTTTACAGAGACAGCAATTGACTCAGGCAAGAATTTCGTTAATTAGAGCGCATAAGTTGATATTTTTCGGTGAGCTTCGCACTTATTTGCGTGGGCGGGGATTTTATTTATTGTTATGGTCTTCTCATTGAACTCTTAGAGTCGCTCCATAGTCATTATTTTAGTGTCATGACTATTCTTTTGTTATTATAGTCTTATGTTGAGTATCGTTCTTATTTATCAAAGTTGGAGATAAATTAGTATTTCTAGTGGTTAGTTGGTGGTTTACTTATGGTGGAGACTTGTATTGGTTAATTGACAAGTTGTCAATTGTTTGGTATGATATTAAGATGTTTGGTTGTTGATTTGAGACAGGAAAATTTTGGGATGGTCCAAAAATAGGGGAAACTCTGTCCGATTTTCTGTAAAATTTCCGTTGAGGCTTACTTGGGAGCACTTGCTCCTAAGCGCCAGTCACAATCCTAAATTGGGTCGTGACACTTTCGCAGAGCAAAGATCTTACTTTATTGAGTTATATAAATGAGATTAACGTTCATCAGTTCTTCAGGAACTCAATTTTTTTTTTAATTTTTATCTAATAATTCAAACACTTTATGAATAATATCCACTTATTTTTTTCTAAAATTTATATTCATTGATATAAGATACACGTGCAATGCACGTGCTCTAAGACTAGTAGTTAATAAAGCACTTCGTATTAATAATTTCTTCTAAGGACATGTAATAAAACAAAAATATGACGGGAAGGAGTAGTTGATTCAATTGACTTTTTTATCTCTCCTATAAAAAGTTGATAATGTACGAGATCTTTTAAAAAAAAAATGGCAACAAATCATCTATTATATCAAGAGTGGAATTGAAAAAACGACTAATGTAATTTTGATTTCGCAAAAGCTACACTTATCTTGAATCAAATTAATTTGCAACTAAATTCACCATTTAAATAGACCAGAGAGAAGTTTGATTTTCTTAGCATCAACTCACATTAACTAATGGTGGTACTGTTCAATAGCATTGAAACTTCACCAAAAATCGTGTAACATTCTTTAGTCTGAGTAGCCATGAACTTTGGTCTTTCACAACAATATCGAAAAGTCACCTCAAATCGAGTAGCTAGTTAAGAAGTGTTTCCATTTACACCTTCAAAGAACCTACTCTGAAGGGGTTGTTTGGTAAATAAGTTATGCACATATTATGATATGTGGATTAGTAATACAATAATTAATAATAAATAGAATGTAATACATAATTTATTTTTATCGAATGTTTGATAATTTGTCATAAAAATGGGCTAAAATCATAATTTTATTATATATACCTACATTTTTAGTAGCAACATATTCTTTGATCAATATGAAATCATGTTTGTTAGTATTTTTTTTATAAAGTGGTCGATTTCTGAATTGAACTAAAGAGTTTGGTGCATCAGATATAGGGGTGTCAATGGTTCGGTTCGGTCGGTTATTTTATAAAATTTATACCATACCAATTTTTCGGTTATTCTATTATGTATAATCAAAATTAGACTTTTCAAAACCGTCCCAATCATGTCGGTTTCTCTTCGGTATCGGTACGGTTCGGTTAATTTTCGGTATTTTTTTAATATCATGTAAAATTCACCAGTAAAAGTAGAATTGCAATAACGTACGTTCTTTTATAGGACTTAGCAAAACTCTCTAGATATTTTTACTGTTTAAAGGGTGATGAATTAAAAAAAGAAAAAGAAATATGGCTAGAGTATAGATCCATCAACTATTCTACAACAGCGTAAAAGAAATCAAACAAAGGCAAAGAAAATATTAATCACACGAGTTGAAAGATATACCAAGCTGAGACTCAAGAATAAAGTCTATAGAAGATTAAATATTCAAAAAGATAAATCTAAATTATATGAAAGGAAACATATTCAATACATTGTAGTTTGCTACTTATAATTGCTAGAATACTTTGTGTCTTGCTAATAAAGATACTTGAAATAACTTAGTTTAAGTAGAAGTAGCATAATAGGTTTTAGGAATTAGTATTTTGAGTTTAATTACTTGTTGGCTTGTAATAGTTTTCATAATTCCAAGGCTCAAAGAAAATTTAATGCATTATTATTTTTAAACTTACTAAATAAATATATTTTCTACATGTAAAATTTATTCGGTACGATTCGTTTTTTTTTTTCGGTTTATTTTTATAAAATAAAAAACCTACCCTAATTATCGGTGTAGTTATATATTTATATAAAAACCTACGATTTCTTAAAAAGAAACATAAAAATCGGTTCGGTGCAGTACGGTTCGGTCGGTTTAGTCGGTTTTCGAATATCCATTGACACCCCTAATAAGATACATTACTCAGGTTACAAGTGTAGTTTTTTCAATTTTTAATTAATTATAAAGAAGAAGAAACTAAAAGCTGTAACTGGAAATATGACTTTGTATAGCTATTCATTAATAGAAAAACTTTCTGGAATGTCCAATATAACATTGGTTATGAGTTATAAAACTCTTCAAGAAGAAAACTATCTCATCTCTTGATCAATGTTTTAAAAAAGATTTTTTGATTTGCCTGGGGCTCACTCCTGGATGAGGAATTTGAAAAATCCCCTGAGGCATACGGGTGGAGTTTATGTCTCAAACAATCGATTGTCAACTCTAAGCACGTCTAACGCTCGATCTAATATTGCATTTTATTTATTATGAGGGCGAGACGTAAGCTCCTGCTCGAGTTCATACAATAACCAGTAGGAATTTGATCCACATGTTCAGAAATTAAGGCATGTGGACCAAATTGCTCGTCTATATATATGTAAAGTCGATCAAGTAGAACTAGAATCTCTGGACATGGAGATAGAAGCAAGGGTCAAATTAAGTCTTCAACCTTGGATAATTCACATATAATCACCCGAAGAATATATTCATTCCTCTCGACATAATCTAAAGTATGAACCATTGTACGCTTAATTTGAACGATCTTGAGACTAACAGGAAAACCAAAAAGTAAAAAGAGAAGGTATCATATCAAAAGACGACATCTAATTTTAAATATGAGTAGCAGTTGAAGCTTCGATTACACAAAGACTTCTAACCGAAGATGAAGATCCAATTACATAAACGGCAAACACCCACTGCACCAACCACAGTAGCAACAGCTCATACTCTTGATGCTAATTTTGATTACTTGCGTTCGAGTGCCATCCAAATTTTCCAGCCTGCGGAAGCCATAACACCCACTGCACCAACAGCAGTAGCCACTGTACCTACTGCACTTACCGCAGTACTCACTGCTCCAACAGCAGCAACTCTACCTACTAAACTTAAGGCAACACTCGCTATGCCTACTGCAGTACTCACTGAACCTGCTGCATTTACTGTAGCTTCGATCTTCTCCATGGGAGAGAGAGGAGGAGGAGGATCTTGATCCTGCAATAACATGGCCTCCTGCATATACACCAAGGAACATGCCTTTTCAAAAGTTGGGAGAGGAACCTGAGATGATATTATCTTTTTGACTGGCAAGTATTCAGAAGGTAAACCAGCAAGAAGTTGCAACACCATGTCTGGATCTGGTATAGGACTCCCAATCTCTGCTAGAGAAACTGCTATGGACTTCAATTTTTTCACATAGGCGTCGATTGTCTCATGATCTCCCTTGCTCATACCCTGAAATTGTATTTTGAGTTGAGCTCGTCTTATGTGATCTGGAGCTGAACTATCACCACTTTCCTCCATCGGAGAAACTCGTGCTTGCTTTTTAGTGAGTGAAATCTCTAGTCTCTGAGCCCTTTGTTATTTCTGATCCTCTAATGAGTAGACCTGGCCCTCTAATATGTCGAAGACCATAAATATACTATTACCATTTGGTATGGTGGGAGTAAATTTGAGGAATGATCATATAATTATCACTTTTTTTTACTCACAAAAATTATAAAACTCTTATTAACTCGTACAAAAAAATCATAATGACTAGAATTTACAATTTTTCAGTAGTATTTTCTTATCCCATGTATATTTAATATTTATTTTCAGTCTAATAAATAATAAGCCAATTAAAATAGGATATATATATATATAAATGACCCAACTCAACCTGACCCAATATTTATATAGATGAATTAAAATAATACTAAAAGTAAATCCTTCCACTACAAAAAAACTTAGTTTGGAATGCATGAGATTCTAGCAAAAAATATAATTAGAGAGCACTTGAAATAAAAATACTATCAATTTGGATCAAAATCTTAAAAAGTTGTATTTTCAATCATTATGATTTTTGTGTGAGTTAGTACAAGTTTTATAATTTTTGTGAGAGAAATTTAGTTATATAATTCTGGTAAAAAAATCATAATTATATGATCATTTATGAAATTTATCTTCTAGATGTTAGATTATTCTGTAACCTGATAATTAAAAATTGCATTAATTACACAAAACTATTTAATTGTAATGTGCGAGTATAAAAGAATATGGAAAAAAGAGGGATTGAACAACGACAGCTTAGTATGTCTTCTACTTTTGATTAAAATAGTACGATAAAGATAACAAATTATTCTTCGATCACTCACGACCGGCTAATCTTATTGGAGGATGAAAAGGAGACGCACACTTGGTAAAAGTGAGTCACGAAACATATATAGTATAGTGTATATCAACTCAACTTTAGTTGGGCCCCAAAAATTTCTTCAAAACTTCTAAAATTAGCTTATTTTGATAATTACTTTTTAAAAATATTTTTCAAAAAAGTACTTTTGAAGATAAACAGTTTGTATTTGATCGATTAATTTAAAAAATACTTTTGAGCAGTGATTAGTGTTAGGCTAAGCTTTTAAAATTATTTTTAAGTGTATTTTTCTCAAAAGTAATTCTCAGAAAAGTGCTTTTGGAGAGAAGTTTCTGCTTCTTAGAAACGGCTGTTGCTTCTCCTCAAAAGTACTTTTTTCCTTCTAAAAGCTTGACCAAACACCTTAATTTTTTAAAAAAAGCACTTTGGAACAAAAAAAAAAATGTAATTTTGGCCCAAAAATAAGCTTGGCCAAACAAGTTATAAAATATGACTTCTTCATATATTTTTTGTGTAGGTTTTGATTTATTATTTAATACTTCTTCCGTTTCAATTTAGATGAGATAGTTTGACTCGACACAAAGTTTAACAGCTTATTTGGATGATTGTTACCCATTGCATCGTAGCCGATGTTTGTTTTGATTATTTATTTAAAATTAATTTATATCGTATTGTTAAATGCATTGTTCCAGAACAACCAAAAACTTCATTTTATGAAACAACCGATTTGATGTGGTGGGATCGTTTCCTATTTTCTTTTTCAATTATGCCCTTACTTATTACTTCATGATTCTATTTTATCATGTATTTTTTTTTAATTTTTAACTCCAAATCTCCAACTTATTGACCTACTTTTCTTCCATCTTTTCTAGAGTTAGTTTGCCCCATTCTTTTTATCCAAGTCTCAGTTCCATTCTTTTTCTCTTTCCATAATTTTTTTGTTTTTGTTGCTAATATTAGTTAACCTTTTTTTTTATTTAAACAATTTGGGGTATTTTAGTGAACTTATCAATTACATCGCAGTACGATACAGTCAAAACAAATAACAAAAATGTTATTTAACAACAACAAACAATACAATCTATTCAAACATTGTATCCATAAAACGATACAACTACAATACAATACAATATAATACATTATAAAACGATGAATAACAATGATCCAAACATAGTGTAAGAAGAAAAAAGAAGACTTTTGAAACTTGTGGTTTTTAAAAACTTAAGAGGTAAAAGCTTTGTGGAATCATGATATTTGTAAGAAAAAAGAGCTTCTCATTAAGGGTAAAATAAAGAGTTTAAAATTGAATTATTTTCAATTGTAAAAATGTATCATTCTTTTTAAAACGAACTAATAAGGAAAATATATCATCCAAATTGAAAAGGGAGAAATGTATTAATTCACATGCTCTAATTTTATTTTTTATGACATCCTCTTATATTAATAACAGCATATTTAACTTTACGAAATTCAAAAGACGATTTTACTAGTAATATTATATACTCCTCATCTTAATTTAAACAGCGAATAATTCTATAGTTTGGTAACGACAAAGTCGCAGTGGGACCTAAACCTGTCTACCTTAACAGAGCAACATTACACATTAGGCTCCGTACAGATTCCTAAAGTAAAAAGTGGCAATCTTTTGTTTTTCCATTAACAATCAAGTTTTGAAACGCAAGATAAGGTTGCGTAACATCAACCTTTGTGAGATGGTTCTTTCTCAAATTATGTGTATAACGACAGCTTAGTGTATCGGGTAAATCTTTGTGATCTGGTTCTTTCTCAAATTATGTGTATAACGAGAGCTTAGTGTACCGGACTTTCCTCTATTAAAGTTTCAGTCTTATTTAGCCAAAGCTGGTGGGGACTGCAATTGATCAAATCCATTACCTTCTCTTGGAGTAGTGCTCTCCTAATTATTCCTTGCTTGCTTCAGTGCTAAGAATAAACCTGCCTTTCCCAACATTAGGAGTGGGAATGGTTCTATCAGTTAATTATTTCAAGAAATTTATACTATTTTAATTTTTCAACTAATAAATTACTAAGGAGTATGTTTAATTGTAGTTAGAATTTCGAATTGTTTAATCATCTTGGTTTCTCTTATGTTTCAATAGCATTCATCTAGTTAGGGGTCAATGGAAGGGCCATTTTGTATTTGTCCATTGGACTAAATATCAAATTAGTGGTGTATAATATAAATATGTACATATTTCACTATATGCTAGATAAATTTTGAATAAATTTTTATTTTTTAATTTTATTTTAACTTTCTTAAAAGACTTTGGAAGAAGAGGTTTAAAGTAGAATAAATGCCCTTTCATTATTTTATTATAGTATTATTAGTATCCAACATTGAGTGTGGTATGAAAATAAAACCACATTACAAACGAATTAATCCTTGAATTGCTTATACCGAAGACAAAAATCCAACCGAAGATCTAAGGCCTCAGCTCAATATCCTTGTAATTAAACGATCCCTTACTGTAGCTTTACAATATCTTGCTGCAAATGCAAGGTTCAAAGTATCAATCTTGATCATCTTAAAATTAGAGGTGTCAAATGGGCGGGCCGGATCGGATATGGACAAGAACAAATAAATTATCAATAACTTATGCTCTAACATGATCGATCTCAAGAAGAGTAAGTAATTAGAAAGCAGTTGAGACTTTGATTACATACAACTTGAAATCAGGAAACCAGAAAGCCAGTACTTAAAATGCAAAACACAGCAGAACAAAGGAAACATACACACATATATATAGCACTGAATTTTGACCAATTACTTTCGAGCAGAGTTGCGGGAATTGGTAGTGGAAGGGCCTCTCTTATGATAGTTTCCCCTTCCTGGATTAGGTTTTTTGGTATTTTTCTTGTTTCCAGTATTTGCCGCCGCCGCAGTTTTAGTTGTCGTCGATGAAGAATGACTAGACCATGACGGAATTGCATTCCAAATATCGCGTGCAATTGAAGCCACAGTAGTCACTGTACTTGCAATCTCACGTATCATCTCCACCGTCTTCTTCATCTCCGTCTCATTAGTAGTACTACTCTTACTCGAATTACTATTTTCTGCACCACTACTACTACTACTACTGAAATTAGTAGACTCCGTCTCATACTTGTAAAGCATGGAACAAGCTTCTTCAAAAGTGGGAAGAGGAAATCGAGATGAGATTGTATTTTTGAGGAGCAAGTATTGAGATGGTAAACCGGCAAGAAGTTGAACAACCATGTCTGGATCTGATATAGGACTGTCAATCGCTGCTAGAGAATCGGCTGTGGACTTCAATTGTTTGATATAGACCTCTATGGTTTCATGATCTCCCTTTCTCGTGCCATGAAATTGCATCTTGAGTTGAGCTCGCCTCACTTGATCTTGAGCTGAAACGGTTTCATCTTTTTTCTCCGCCTCAGTCTTGGGCATAGTGTTGGAGGAACTATCACCATTCTCTTTTGGAAAACTCATTGTTGGTTCTTAGCGACTGAACTCTCTAGTCTCACTCTCTGCCTAGTATACTTCTTAATTCTCTGATAGCATCTTTGGCATTTAATTTTTTTTTTAGGGGCAAAAATATTTTTTTTCCAAAATTAAAGTATTTGACCAAACTTGAGATGATAATTTGCGTTAATTTTTTATATGCTAATTTACAATGGCATTACAAAACTAATACTGTAATACATAGAATATAGAAAAGGACTAGCAAAGAGGGGATTATATCTTCTATTTTTCAATGAAAATAGTACGATGAGGTAACAACTTTTTCGTTTAATACACTACTTTAATTTCTTGCATGGATGATTAACTTGATTGGTGGAAGAAAAAGTAGCCAGGTAGCGAATCAATATGTGTAGAGAATATCGACTTTTATTGGGGCCTGAATTTTTTTATTTTTTTTTGCTTTTAATGTTTCTTTGTTTCAAAATTTGCCACCATCATTAATTTGAGATTTCATTTTGATTACTTCAATTGTCATTTTCTTTTTTCAACTTTGATGGGTATTATCTTGACCAGTGGAAGACTTCGAAGTCAATAAGCATTTAATCACATACCAAACTCAAGGAAGATTAATATTTTCCTTTTCAACTAGGCAAGCGCATAACTGAAGAAATAAAGGGGGTGGGGGCTGGGGGGTGGGGATCTTCTGCCTTAATCACTAAGAAATTCATGGGGAAGGAATAAAGAAAATGAGGGCCCTCCCTCTCAGTTGGATTATTCAGAAGTCCAAAAAATCAAGTCTTCAGTATTGATAGAGAATTGTGTGAGAATATTAGAAAATAAAGGTGCGTAAACATTATCTGAATCTCTTTTAGGAAAATTCGTAAAGTAATCTCTAGAGTTATTTTTGTATACTAGTCTTAGAATACGCGTTTTGGCGCGTGTACCTTATCTCAATAAGATTAAATTCTTTTAAAAAGTCATATAAATATTATTTTAAATATTATATTTGAGTTATGTAATAAAGTTAAAAAAAGAATGCGTAAAATCATGAAAATGATGATTAATGTCGATCCTATTTAATTTACTCAATAAAGAAAGAAGCTCTACCTCATGAAAGTCCTTAAAATTTGAATTGTTAGTTCTACTAAAAATAGACTATTAATTATAACTACGATTTCTATTCAACATGAACGTTACTTATGAAGGATAAAAGTTGATCAATATTTCATGTTAATATTTCATATTTATATGATATATTGTGTCAATATAAATAGATAGATAGATTAAACTCGTTTATCGAAAAACTTTTAGCGCGAATATCGATCTTAAATTATATTCCATCAAAATTATGGTGAAAATATTTAATTAGTTGGATTCAAAATTTTAAATATTACTTAAAAATTTGAATGTTAATATAATTTATTAACATATAACTATTTGTGGAAGGAATAGTATAGTTTTTTAAAGCTACAAAAGTGAAGATGTCGACCAACTTCAACTTTTTGACAACTATATTTTTAGATTGTTAGGTACCTTAAGTATTTTACTTTTAGTTAGGTTTATTTTCAGAACTTTATATTTATCATATACTTTCAGATTATTTAACTTTCAAAATTACCATTTAAAAAATAACTATGTAGGTAACTTTCAAAAATTAATTCTTCGAAACTAACTAATTAATATTTTCAAATCTAAAATCCTCGTTTCCAATCAATAATTTTTTTTTGGCTTTGTTTGTACTTTTAAACTTTGTAAATGTTTAGGTAAACATACTCATAATTATAATAAAATAAATTATACGTCTACCTAGCATGAGAGGGTTCATATTTTTGGAGTTAAAGATTAGTTATTTTAACCAATTCAAATAAGGAATGTATTAGGCATAAAAATTATGTATAATTTAATCATACTTTAATTATAAAATTTATATACGGTAAAATTTTAATGATTTTAAAGTCCTAATTATAAGGACTTATTGCTTGATTCAAATAAGGAAAGATTTAATAAGTAATAAATTTGGTTTAATTTAAACTCCTAAATATTAGCTAGCAGAATAATCAAATGATTATTTTGTCCGGTGTGAACACTATTTTAAAAGGGTAAAAAAGGCGAACGACATTTCGCTAAGGGTTTTCGTGGTTTTAATATAATATAGATATAAATATAGATATAGATTTAGTACAGTAATATCTTCTATATATTGATGATTTAGGTTCTCAAATATATTGTACAGCCTTTATAATTCAAGAATTCTAATACGATGAGTCAAAATGCTGGATTATTTACTGTGTATTCATTTGTTATTGACAGTTTCATATATTGTATATATGATGAATTATACATCATCCCTTTGTCATCTTGAAGAACAATGCTTGGGTATATATCTTGGCTCAATAAAGAGTGCAATATTCTTTTTTCTTTTTTTTTTGTTTTGCAAATGAATGTGTTCATTGTAACGATTCGACCGGTCGTTTTACTTTCTAGAATTCTGTTTCCCTAAATAAGACTTTTCGTACATGCTTTTACTGTTTTAAGACATTCGGAGATGGTTAGTTCGGGATTTGGAAGGGTTCAGGTTGAAATCAGAACACTTGGTTCCTTAAGGTAGGTTAAAAAGGCTAAGTTTGACTTCGATCAACATTTTGAGCAAACGACCTCGGAATCAGGATTTGACAATTTCAGTAGGTTCCTATGATGATTTCAGATTTGAGCGTATGTTCGGATCGGATTTTGGATGACTCGGGATCGTTTTGGCGCCTAATAGTGAAAATTGATTCCTTGAAGGTTTTTAAGTTCTTTAAATTTGGTTTGGAATAGGTTTTGGTGATATCGAGGTCCGAATGGAATTCTGAGATTGGGAATAATTTCTTAATGTCATTTAAGACTTGCACGCAAAATTTGGTGTCATTCCGAGTAGTCTAAGTATGATTCGACCCGTTCGGAGCAATTTAGAAACTTTAAGTTCATATTTTGACTCAATTTGATTTTAGGGTGTGATTCTTCGTTTTGTTGTTGTTTTACGCGTTTTCAGAGTTCGAGCAAGTCCGTATTATGTTTATGGACTTGTCGGAGTAGTTGGACGGGGTCCCGAGGGGCTCGGGTGCGTTTCGAACCGCCCAGAGTTGAGTTGAAACACACCAGATTTGCTGCTTCTGGTTTCCTTCTTCGCGAACGCGGTCAGACCTACACGTTTACGATGAAGGATTTGAGGTACTGTGGGCTCGGGGCTTTTGCTCTTCACGTTCACGTGAAATAGATCGCATTCGCGGAGGTCTGGGTCCTCTAGCCTTTGCATTCACGTGACCTGGTCCGCGTTAGCATAGAGGAGGCTGAGCTAGGTGGCCGCTGATCATTCTTCGGGTAGGGTAGGACAAGCGAGCCTCTGCATTCGCGAGAATCTTGTCGCGTTCGCGATGAGTAAAATTTCCTGGGCTGGGCCGTTGCCTTCGCGAATGCGAGGCCTTTTCCGCATTCGTGAAGAAGGAGGCAGCTGGGCAGAGAGTTTTAAAAATCGGGATTTAGCCATTTTGGGTTCATTTATTGCACACTCGGGCGATTTTGAAGCTTCAAATAGTGGAATTTCAACCTAGCTATTGAGGGTAAGTAATTTCTACTTAATGTGAGTTTAATATATAGATTATGGGTAGATTTTAATATGTAAATTTGTGAAAATTATGGGTTAGATGGAAAACCTAGATTTTTGATAAAAATGAGATTTAACTACAAAATTGGTTATGAAATTTAGTAAAAATTATATATTTGAGTTCATGAGGTTATGGGTAACAACTTTCTTCAAAAAATTTCGGAATCCGGTCATGTGAGTCCTGGGGGTGAATATTAAAAATCTTACATTTAGGGTTGGGTAATCACTACAATAGTTGGAATATGAATTTATATACCATTTGATTAGTTTTGGATTATTCGTGTCACGACCCTAGTTCGCCCTCCGTGAACTGTCGTGACGACACCTAGTCTCTACGACTAGGTAAGCCTAACAAATATGGAACATAAACGATACTTGCGGAAGAAATAATCAAAAACCAAAATAACTGAATGGAAACAATAATTATAATGTCGCTCGGCATATACAACACAACGTTCTCAAAACCAACTACACTATCCCAAACCCGAAAACTCACGAAAACACAAGCCTTTGGAATATCTAACAGTCTAACTCCAGAATATCTAACAAGAAAGAAAATACAAAAGGGCAATGTTTAACAACTAGAATAGAAAGGGACTCCTCAGTCTGTGGACGCGACAGATGTACCTCGAAGTCTCTAGAGCAGTCGCCTCCCTCAAGTATGGTAGGCCTGAGTAGCGGTACCTGGATCTGCACATGAAAAACATGTATAGAACAGTACGAGAAAAGTGCCAAGCCTAACCTTGGTTGGGTAGTGACGAGGAAGTCAAGGCCCTACTAAGTATAAATAAAATATAAAGATCAACAGTATAGAACAGAACAATATGAATAAATACAGTAGTTAAATAACACAAGATATACAGGACAACAATAACTATACAGAAACAAGGTAAACACGGAAAGGAAATACAGCTCAGCACCAATAATAACGATCGGGGATCTCCCATGATACCATCCTGTAGTCCCATGTGTACATATCCAATGGATCTCTCGGGATCCCGTCCCGTAGTCCAACTCATAGTGCGCGGGATCTACCGGAATCCCGTTCCGTAGTCCCAAATGTAAATACCCAGTACTGGGGGAATCTACTGGGTACATTCCCGTAGTTCCATATAACTGTGCAGGAGGATCTACCGGAATCCCATATCCATAGTCCCAAAATAAACAGATAAGGGGGAGCTACTGGAATCCCACATCCGTAGTCCCAAAATAAATACACAGCAGCAACAGGAAAATATACAGAAATGGCAAACTTCATATTAAGGCAACAAGTGATTCTGGCCTAGCATGCTGCACAGAATTCAGGTAAGGCAGGTTGAGCAAATAAAGTAATTAAGTCACTTAGACATGCTTTCCTAAGCTAACAACAGGCTTAATAGTGCAAGTAATAGAAACAGGAAAGGAAACATACTAGTAATTACTTAAAGAAAATCGGATTTCTAACAATCAGCACAAGTACGCACTCGTCACCTAATGTACAAGGCATTTCAATTACCAAATATACCAATCCTAAGGGGAAGGTCCCCCACACAAGGTTAGACAAACCACTTACCTCGAACCGGCTCAAAAATCAATCCAAAACCACGCTCTTGCCACAAGTAGTCGACTCCAAATGGCCCAAATCTATTCAATTCAATTTCATAATGTAAATAGCACTTCAAGTAACTGATTCTACAATTAATTCTAAGCTAATACGCGAAATTATGTAAAATGACCAAAACGCC
This sequence comes from Nicotiana tabacum, assembly GCF_000715075.1. Lineage (NCBI taxonomy): Eukaryota > Viridiplantae > Streptophyta > Magnoliopsida > Solanales > Solanaceae > Nicotiana > Nicotiana tabacum. The sequence continues at coordinate 98,997,199 of NC_134097.1, read as the reverse complement.
CCTCGGGCCCACATCTCGGAATCAGGTAAAATTTATATTTCCAGAAACCTCGTACTCTCACGAGTTCAGTCATATCAAAAGTACCAAAATCGGACCTCAATTTATCCCTTAAATCATCACTCAAAGGTCTCCAATTATACAAGCCTTAACCCCCCAATTACCACTGATTTTTCTTAATATTTCATGCTTAAATTGATAAAAATCATTCCAATAACGAGTTTAGGGACTAAAGACCTTACCCCAATGAACTCCTCTGAAAATTCCTCTTGAAAAGTGCTCCCGAAGCTTCTTCCCATTTTGAAAAGATGAAAAATGGCTAAATTTCGCGAAGGCAAGAATTTATATGTTCTGCCCAGCAATTTCCGCATTTGTGGCCCTGATGCGGTCCCGCTTCTGTGAGGACTTCGCCGCATCTGCGACTTTCACTTAAAGGCCAATTTCCGCACATGCGGTCTCCAACTCGCAGATGCGGTACCGCTTCTGCAGAAATTCTCTCGCATCTGCGGAAATTGCTGACCTCCCACAATTTCGCTTCTGCGGCCTCTAAGCCGCTTCTACGGAACCCAAACTGCAGGTGCGGTTATGAAAGAACCAGCAGCTGAAGCTGCAACTCTAACTCCAAAATCTTTCCATCAATCATCCGAATTCATCTCGAGACCTCCGGGACGTCAACTAAAGGAACCAACAAGTCACAAACCACTATCCAAACTTGTACCAATCCTTAGAATACCTAAAACAACATCGAAACCTCGAATTAACCACTGATTCAAGCCTAAGAACTCCAAAATTCTCAAAATACGCTTTTGATCAAAAGGTCTATCAAACCTCGTCCGAATGACCTGAAATTTGGCACAAAGTCACATTCAACCCTACAGAGCTACTCCAACTTCCGGAATTCCATTCCGACCCTCGGATCAAAATCTCCCAATCGGTCCGGAAACTTCAAAAATTCAACTTTCGGCATTCCAAGCCTAAATTAGCTACGGACCTCCAAAACACACTCCGAACATGCCCCTAAGCCCGAAATTACCTAACGGAGCTAACAGAACCATCGGATTTCCATTCTGAGGCCATCTTCACACTGTTCCGACTAAGACCAACTTTCTAACACTTAAGCTCTCATTTAGGGACTAAGTGTCCCAAACTCTCCGAAACTCAAAACCGAACATCCCGACAAATCAAAATAGCAGAAATAAACTTAGGGAAAGTAGTTAATAGGGGGATCGGGGCGTTAATTCTTAAGAAGACCGGCCGGGTCACAGTTCGGCACCGAATTGAGGGTTTGAGCACAACTTGGGGCCGAAAAGTAGGCCTTGAGATGGGGTAAGTATCTTTTCTAACTTTGTAAGAGGGAATTTACCCCATAGGTGAAATAAATTAATATATGCTACTATTTGTGGGGGCTACGTAAGCACGAGCTGACGAGAGTCTGTACATAACTACTATTCATGCTTATGTCCGGGTAGTTTTAGGTTTACACCATGCTTTGTGGACTCCGTTATCTGATTATATTAGCTAATTGTATTGAGTGGGTCTATGTTGAGGATTTGAAGATTTCAAAATTTTCAAGTTGAATTTTCTTTATTTTGGAAAGATTTGAGGAATGTTATGGTAATTTGAGAAATTTATATTTAACCACGTCGCAAGTACTTTCCGTGAGCGGGGTAACTATTCCACTACTCTTATGGGAGTGGGTTATTTGCCTCAACAGGTTAATAAATGCATCTATGGTTAGTGCAGTTCGACCCTCGGCAGTGCACACATCTATGTATATGTATATTTGGATCGGGCCGTACGTCCTCGGCATAATAAAACTGGAAGTCCCTTTATATTTGATATTGATTCATTGGTTTGAGAAATTACTTGTTTTAAATGAGGGAAATGATACGGTTCTTAATAATGGTGAAAGGATTGTTCATTTATTTCTTACTTTGAGTTTTATTATCATTTCTATCTATCATGTTTTAATTAGAGTTTCATAAAATTATATTGTTGGCCCTTAGTAAGTGTCGGAGTCGACCCCTCGTCACTACTTCGTCAAGTTAGACTAGATACTTATTGGGTACATGTTACACTTCTGCACTTAAATGTGCAAGATCTGAGGCAGGTACATTTGGATATCAGTCCGGAGCGCACACTTGACTTACACTTCGAGACTTCACGGTGAGCTGCCTTCCGAGCCTTCTGCAGCAGATGGAGTCTTTCTTTTGTTATATTTTTCTGTCTATTTCATTTCATACAGTAGACTAGTGTTCTTTTGTATATTATACTAGAATGCTCATACACTTGTGACACCAAGTCTTGGCACACACTAGTAGACTTGTGGTTTTGTTGTTATTTTATTTTATGTTATAATTGCACTTAGTTCCTATTGTGTTATTTATTTTAAATCCATAAATTTTCAAATCTTCTAATATTAGGGAAGTAAAATTACTTGAAAAAATTTGTTAAAAAAAGGAAATCACGTGACTAGTTCACAGTTGGCTTGCCTAGCGGTGGCGTTAGGCGCGATCACGGCCTATTACAGAATTGGATCGTGACAACATGATATCAGAGCACTAGGTTCACGGAGGTCTCACAAGTTATGGGCAGGCCTAATAGAGTCTTGCAGATCAGTGCGGAGACGTCCGTACTTATCTTAGGGAGGCTATAGGGTGTTAGGAAACTACTCTTTATTCATCTCCTATCGTGCAGTTAATAGTACACTAAGTTCCTCTTATTCTCTCATAGATGGTGAGAACGCACACGGAAGACGTTCCAGACCTGGGAGGAGCTGCTACCGCTATTGTTAGAGGCTGAGGTAGAGGCCGGGAAAGGGCACCACCCGAGGTAGGGGACGAGGACATCCTAGAGTTGCCCTAGTTGCACCACCAGTGGATCTAGTGGAGGATCCCACTATCGAGGAGCAGGGTGAAGTGCCCGCAGTAGAGCCAGCCCCGAGCGATTTCATGTCAGTACTGGGCTTTTAGGAGGTCATGGGCCGTATATTGCGGTTCATGGATACTATGGCCCAGGCTGGTTTATTTCCAGTAGACCCAGCCACATCTCAGGCGGAAGGGGGAGCACAGACCCCTACTTCTCAGGCTCCTGGGCATGCAACTGCTATTTGTCAAACCCCGGGCACATTACCCATGGGCGGGGCCTAGCCAGTAGCAGCAGTCGTACCTGAGCTTAGACCAGCTGCGGTCAGCGAGCCGTAAAAGCTACTAGACGGATGGACTAGGCCACACCCTCCTATCTTCGGAGGTGAGCGACATGAGAATCCTCAGGATTTCATTGATAGGTGCAAAGAGAGACTGCACAACATGAGTATATTAGAGTCCCACGGGGTGGATTTCACTACCTTTCAGCTGGAGGGCAGGGCCTGTAGATGGTGAAAGTCTTACCTTCTTGGCAGACCAACAGGTTCTCCTCCCATGACTTAGGACCAGTTTACACAGCTTTTCTTAGATAGGTATATCCCACCCTCCTAGAGGGAAGAGTTGCAGTGTCAGTTTGAGCAGCTCCATCAGGGTCAAATGTCAGTGACCGATTATGAGGCGAGATTCTCTAAGTTGTCTCGGCATGCACTTATGATACTTCCTACTGATGCCGAGAGAGTGCAGATGTTTGTTGCGGGGTTGCACTCCGGTATTCAGGCTAGTATGGCCCGAGAGGTTGAGATAGGAACTTCTTATCAACTAGTAGTAGAGATTGCTCGGAGGATTGAGGGCTACCATCAGAGGGGTAGAGAGAAAATGCAACGGGACAAGAGGTCCTATTTTTTCTGGAGAGTTTAGAGGTTCCCCAGCTGGTGGCAGAGGTTAGTTTGGGAGGGGTCAACCTAGTAGGCCCACATATCTAGCACCACCACCTCCTCGGGGTGCTCTAGCGCGAACATATTTCAGTGCCATTCCAGAGAGTTCATACTGCTCACCAGCTTTTCAGGGTTCTTCCAGTGGGTACTCAGGTCATCAGGGTTCTTCTAGTGCCTATTTCAATTCCATGCCAGAGAGTTCGTACCGCCCACCAGCTATTCAGGGTTTTTCCAATGGGTATTCAGGCCAGTAGGGTCAGACTTCAGGGCAGCAGTCTATGGTACTGAGAGGTTGTTATGAGTGTGGGGATCCGGTCACATGAAAGAGATTTTGCCCTAGACTTCAGGGCAAGGCAATATAGCAGGGTGATCAGCCCATAATTACAACACTAGCCATCTGAATGCCCAGAGGCAGAGGGAAAGCGGGTAGGGGCCGTCCTAGAGGTGGAGGCCAAACAAGGGGAGTTCAGCCAGCTACTATTCAGTCAGGAGGAGGCCAGCCAGTTGACGCTCCAGCTAGGTTCTATGCGTTCCCGGCAAGACCAGATATAGTGGCCTCAAATGCCGTGATCACATGTATTGTTTCTGTCTTCGGTAGGGATGCTTCAGTATTATTTGATCCAGGGTCTACCTATTTATATGTATCATCTCTTTTTGCTCATTTCCTGGATATTACTGGTGAGTCCTTAGGTACTCCTGTTTATGTGTCCACTCCTATGGGCAATTCTGTTGTTGTGGATCGGATCTATCGGTCCTGTGTTGTCACATTCTGTGTTTACGAGACTAAAGTGGATATTCTATTGCTGGATATGACCGACTTTGAGGTCATCCTGGGCATGGACTGGCTATCCCCATATCACACCATCCTTGATTCCCATGCAAAGATTGTTACCTTAGCAATGCCAGAGTTGCCTAGATTCGAGTGGAAGGGTTCATATGTCAGTACATCCAATCAGGTTATCTCCTTTTTGAAGGCTCGACATATGGATAAGAAGGGTTGTTTGGCTTATCTAACTTATGCTCGGGATATTACCGCAGAGACTCTGGCGATTGATTCAGTGCCAGTAGTCTAGGAGTTTGCCGATGTGTTTCCTTCTGACCTTTTAGGCATGCCACTAGATCGTGATATCAACTTCTGTATTGATTTGGATCCAGGTACCTAGCCCATATCTATCCCACCATACCATATGGATCTGAAAGAGTTGAAGGAGTTAAAGGAACAACTTGAGGAGTTTCTAGCAAAGGGGTTCGCCATAGCAAGTGTATTACCTTGGGGTGCACTAGTGTTATTTGTGAAGGAGAAATATGGGACTATGCAGATATATATTGATTACCGCTAGTTGAATAAAGTTACAATTAAGAACAAGTACTTGTTGCTATGTATTAATGATTTATTTAACCAGTTGCAGGGTGATATGGTGTTCTCTAAGATCGACTTGAGATTAGGGTACCATCAGTTGAAGATTCGGGACTCGAATGTTCTGAAGACTACTTTTTGGACTAGATATGGCCATTATGAGTTTCTAGTGATGTCCATCAGCTTGAGTAATGCCCTAGCGGCATTTATGGATTTGATGAACAGGGTATTCAGGCCTTATATTGATTTGTTTGTCATTGTCTTCATTGATTACATCTTGATCTACTCGCGTAGCATGAAGGAGCACGAGTAGCATTTGAGAGTGGTACTTCAGACCTTATGGGAACAATAGCTATATGCTAAGTTCTCTAAGTGTGAGTTTTGGCTAGATTCTGTAGCATTCTCGGGGCATGTTGTATCAGATGAGGGTATTAAGGTGGATCCCAAGAATATTGAGGCAGTTCAGAGTTGGCCTCGTCCCACTTCGGTGACTGAGATCAGGAGTTTCTTGGGGTTAGCAAGTTATTATCGCCGGTTTGTGGAGGGCTTATCATCCATTGCAACACCGTTGACTAGATTGACCCAGAAGGGTGCTCTATTTGTTGGATCGAACGAGTCTGAGGCGAGCTTTCAAAAGCTCAAGATAGCTTTGACTACAACACCGGTTCTAGTGTTACCTTCCGGTTCGAGGATGTATATAGTGTATTGTGATGCTTCACACATTGGCTTGGGTTGTGTGTTGATGCAGGAGGGATGAGTTATTGTTTATGCTTCCCGTCAGCTGAAGACCTGGTACACGATCTAGAGTTAGCGGCAATTGTTCATGCTCTTAAGATCTGGAAGAATTATCTTTATGGGATTTCCTGTGAGGTTTACAGTGATCATCATACCTTACAACATTTGTTCAAGCAAAGGGATCTCAATTTGAGGCAACACATATGACTTGAGTTACTGAAAAATTATGACATCACCATTCCTTACCATCCGGGCAAGGCAAATGTAGTTGCGTATGCTTTGAGCAGAAAGGCATAAAGTATGGATATCTTGGCATTCATTTCAGCAGAGGAGAGGCCACTAGCATTGGACATTCAGTCCTTGGCTAACAGACTTGTGAGGTTTGACATTTCAGAGCCTAGTTGAGTTCTTGCATGCGTTGTTGCTCAGTCTTCACTATTGAAGTAGATCAAGGCTCGACATTTTGATGATCCGCACTTGGCGGTTCTTAGAGAGACAGTGCTGCAGGGTATTGCCAAGGAGGTCTCTATTGGTGAGGATGGTGTTCTACGACTCCATCGTCACCTATGTGTTCCTAATGTTGATGGTCTGAGGGGAGAATCCTGAAGGAGGCTCATAATTTGCGGTATTCCATTTATCTGGGTGCTACGAAGATGTATCATGACTTGAGGCAACATTATTGGTGGCGGAGGATGAAGAAAGACATAGTGGAGTATATGGCTAGGTTTTTGAATTGGCAGTAGGTTAAGTATGAGCACCAGAGGCCAGGCGGCCTACTCCAGCAGATGACTATACTGGAATGGAAATGGGAGAGCATTACTATAGATTTCATAGTTGGGTTGCCGCGGACCTTGCCGAAGTTTGATGCAGTTTGGGTCATTGTCAACAGGTTGACCAAGTCAGCACACTTCATTCCAGTTGTGATTACGTACAATTTAGAGAGGTAGGCCCGGATTTATATTCAGGAGATAGTTTGGTTGCATGGTCTACCTATTTCTATCATATCAGATAGAGGACCTCAATTTACTTTGCATTTCTAGAGAGCAGTACAGAGTGAATTGGGGAACCGTGTAGAGCTCAACACAACATTTCATCCACAGACCCAGCCGGAGCGGACAGTTCAGATCCTGGAGGACATGCTCTGAGCATGTGTGATTGACTTTGGAGGGCAGTGAGATCGATTCTTGCCTTTGACCGAGTTTGCTTACAATGATATTTACCAGTCTAGCATCAAGATGGCTCCATTTGAGGCTTTATATGTTCGGTGTTGATACCCAATTTTTCCGTCATATATTTTAAATTTTTGCATAAATACTTTCAAAATATTATACATGATATACATGAATTTACAAACATGCACAAGTGTTTTACAATTTTCTCTACAAATTTTAAAGGCCCTAAATCCATTTATTTCTGCATTTTTTATTACATAAATGTTCAAAACTATCCCTCATATTATTTTATGATGATTTAATCATCTAAATTCATTATTTATGTTCATATCAGTGATTAAATATTTTAATTACATCTTTTGTATTTACATTTGCATATTTAAGACTATAATTGCATATTTTACAAAAATAGCCCCTACATTATGCATAACTGCATTATCTATACAGAAAATGACTTTTCATATTTTTATAATATTGAATAATTATTTTAGATCACCTTCATGCTTGAAAATCATTTTTTATCATTTAATTAGCTATTTTTAAAATTATTTTATTTAGTAAAATGGGTATTTAAATAATAGCCTGATAGTAAAAAAATATCATATATAAATTTAATAAATTATCTTTAGAAAATAGTACTAATTGTACACTTTCTTTGCAGGGAATAACAAAATTATAAAAATATCAACAACTTTATCACTTGGAAAATCTTGGAGCAACATAGATACAACTTCCATAACAATCAAAGTTGGTCTTGGCCATAGTTAAATAAAAGGAGAAAAAGAAAGAAAGAAAAGAAAAATTCCAAGCACAAAGAAGGCACATGTGCATTTTGCATATTCTGCAAACAAGTGGGCTGAAACCACTTGCCAACTTGGACAAATAATTGGCGTGAGCACCAAACTTGAAACCAAAGCAAAATTGCAGCTTACCAACTTGCAACTTGAGATTTGCCAAGTTTAGACACAGACGTGGAATCTATAAATAGCATCATTAGGAGCTGCTCAGGAGGAGGGGAGCAAATATAAATGATCAGAAACTCACTCTCTCGAGAATTTTATTGACCTTGCATATAACATGGGGAATGTGTTCTCCATCTTAAGCCATTTTCTTTCTTCTTCGTTTTCAGTTATTTAGTGTAGGAAATTACTCTAGTTCTCATTTTTAATTAAATAGTGAAAATTATTCTCCTTGAATATTTTTTTCTATTTTCTTATTTAATGGGCAAGAATATTTTCGTTGTCAGTACTAACTCCATTATGGAGTAACTTTTCTTGTGTTGGGAGAATGACATATCTTAATATTTCTATATAATAGTAGAGATTATTCCTCAATTTTACATACTTGAGCTGAAACTTTTCATTTAAATTTTATCTATTTTATAGTTAGGTGTTATTTAATTTGTTAACATCTATCTATTTCGTACTATATATTAACTTCTTACTAATTCTGTAATCGAAAGAGGCGGAAGAAGTAATATAATTAATTTTGGTATTGATAGATGTTAACTTTTATTTAGTGACATCTAGCTCTTATATGTTAAAATTGACTCTACACTTATTTGTAATCGAAAGAGGCGAATATTGTAGTAATCAATTATAACAAGTAGGGTAACCGAAAGGGACCTACTAAAAAGAGCATGTTTTAGTTCAAGTATATATTTCTGGTTATTTAATATTACCATTTTAACGATTAATTCATATAACCGAGAGGAGTGCAATTAATTGTTCAACAATAGTAATAATATATAAATGTAATCGTGAGAGACATTTATACATTTATAAGAAATAGAAATTGAAGAATACATATATCTACTGTATAATAAAAATATTAAGTGAAGTCAGGATCCCAACACCCTTTAATTATATTTGTGAAAAAAATATATTTTCTATTGCTCTATTAATGTATTTTTAGTTAGTTAATTCACAACTCAACTCTTTCTGATTTTCTCAAATAGTAATTAAAACAAGAAACGCATGTAGAATAGATAAACCAATCTCTGTGGGTTCGACATCTTTCTATATTATAATTTGACAGAGTTCCAGTCTAATTTATACACACGCCAACCAACTGATCAAATTTTTGGCGCCGTTGCCGAGGATTGGCTAAAGTCTACTACAGATTAATTGTTTTTCTACCAATTTGAGATTTTTTATTGTCTAATTATTTTAACTTTTCTGCAGAAATTTCAAAAAGTGTATGACCCGTTCCTCTTCTAGAGAACTAGTCAAATACGATCCTGAAATCGAAAAACCCTTGTGGTTGCTGCGAAAAGAACAAACCTCACGATCTAAAGTTTTCACATCAGAGGAAATGGAGAACGAAGAACTCAATAACAAACTTCCACCACATCAAGTAGAAGAACAATTTGATGAGGTGGCACCACGACGTGATAGAATACTTAGAGATTATGCAAGCCAGATCATTTTGAAGGGGAATCAAGTGTGAGGAGACCACCAATTGCAGCAAATAATTTTGAAATTCGCATAGGCTTGATTCAAATCATTCAACAGTCATGTCAGTTTGTTGGAGATGCAAGTGAAGATCCTCACACTCATTTAATTGATTTTCTTGAATTAGTTGAAACTTGCAGGTATAATGGAGTCACAACAGATGCTATCAGGTTGCGGCTTTTTCCTTTTTCATTAAAAGGTGAAGCCAAAACATGGTTGCGAAGTCTACCAAGAGGTTCCATTACAGCATGAGACCAAATGACCCAAAAATTTCTTAATAAATATTTTTCACCTGCAAAAACAATTAAAATGAAGTAAGAAATTGATAATTTTATGCAGATAGATACTGAATCTGTATACCAGGCATGGGAAAGATTAGCAGCAATGTTAAGAAAATGTCCCCATCATGGTATCCTATAATGACCCGACCGGTCATTTTGAGAAATTAAGCTCTATTCGGCGGTGTAAGGTCTAGAACAGCTTCATAATATAAGTATCGACTGGCGTGCGTGGTTGAATTCAGTTAACGGATGATTCAGAGTCAAATTGGAAGAATGAATCTAGTTTTGGAAATTTAAACGGTGAGAATTTGACCGAAATTGGACTTTTGAGTAAACGGCCCCGGAATGGGTTTGGGTGATCTCAACAACTTCATATGGTGATTTTAGACTTAGGCATGCATCCAGATTCAGATTTGGAGGTCCGTAGGGTAATTTGAGGCATTTCGGCGAAAGTTGGAAAAGTTGAAGTTTGCAAAGTGAAGAAGTTTGATCCATAGTTGACTTTTTTGATATCGGGGTCGGAATGCAATTTCGAGAGTTGGAGCAGCTCCGTTATGTCATTTTGGACTTGTCTGCAAAATTTGGCATCATTCCGGGTTGATTTGATAGGTTTCAGCAAAGGTTTTCGAAGTTGGAAGATTTGGAAGTTCATAGTTCGATTCATGGTATGATTCGTCGTTTTGGCATTTTTCGATTTGATTTGAGACCTTGAGCGAGTCCATGTTAGGTTATATGACGTATTTGTGTGTTTAGACGGGGTCCCGGGGCTCTCAAGTGTGTTTCAGATCATTTTGGGCTACTTTGGATGCTGATTATCTGATATCCGGTGTTGTTCTTCGCATTCGCGAGGAGCTTCTCGCGTTCGCGAAGAAGAATTTGACTTCTAGATGTTTGTTCTTCGCGTTCGCTGAGAGATTCTCGCATTCGCGAAGAAGGAAATTTCGATTGCACAGGTCTGATCTCGGAGGCTCATATCTCACAATCTATATGGAATTTGGAGATGATCCAAATATAAAAGCTGTAGCCCTTTGTGTCTAGTTTTTAGAAACATAAATTAATTGGCATTTAGATGTGTGTACAAAAAGTTATGGTAGTTATACGACAGGATATCCAGGGAGAGTTCGAAAATATCTGCTGTACAGGGTTGATTTTGAAACCTTATATCTCGCAATATATAATGACTCAGGAAATGATCAACCTATAATACTATAGCCCTTGGTGTCTAGTTTTCAGAACATCAAACTATTTGTCATTTGGAGTTGTGTGCAAAACGTTTTGGCCATTATACTAAAGGGCATCTAGAATGAGTTTGGAAATCGCTGACAAGGAATTTAGTCATCGCAAACATGAGAGAAGGGTCGCGAAAGCGAAGAATAAACCCCTGGGCAGATAGAATATATTCCCAAATTGAGGGTTAGACCATTTTATTCATATCTTGACTTGTGGAGCTCGACTTTGAGCGATTCTTTGAGGGGTTTTCACACAAATCGATTGGGTAAGTGTTCTTCACCTAGAATCTAACATATTCCATGATTTTATCTTCATTTTCATCATTTAATTTGTGTTTTGGGTTGGGAAAAATGTTGGTTTTTCAAGAAAATTCCTAAAATGAAAAATCATGATTTGAGGGACCAAATAGTATCGGAATTTGATAAATTTTGTATGATTGAACTCGTATCGGAATGGGTATTCAGTTTTTATAAATTTTGTCGGATTTCGAGGTGCGGGACCGGGGAGGGGGGGACTTTTGGACCGATTTTTGGATTTTATTAAAGATTGAGACTTTATGATCCGGAATAGTTTCTTATGTGTTTTATTTGTATTTCGAAGTTAATTTGGTTAGATTTGAGACGTTCGGAGGTCTTTTCACCAGAGAAGTACATTTTAGAGTATCAGTTTGTCGTCATTGAGGTAAGTATCTTGCCTAACCTTGTGTGGGGGACTTTCTCTTAGGATTTGAGTCTGCTATGTTTATTGTAGTTCGTGTACGCGAGGTGACGAGTTCGTGCTCGGAATTATTTTTGGATAAATTGGCCTTTTAGGGTTCTTAGGTCTTTATATTCACTATGTATGAATGTGTACTTGATATGCTTGAATTTTCCACTTACTAGTTTCACCTCTACATGCTCTAATTGGAATTAATTGCTTATGATTCATTCTTATTGCCTATTTGACTCTTATTTTTCTTAACTGAAGATTTTTACCTCTTCTATTGTCATGCTATCTTTCATAACTGCTCATTAGCATGAAAGGATATAAAGATTTACAAATATGACATGATACGGTTCCTAAACTACCCGGACAATTAGTATAGTAGTAGCTATGTACGGACTCTCATCACCTAGTGCGTACGTAGCCCCCGCATTTAGTAGTAATTAATTCAATTATTACACCTATAGGGACAATTTCCTCTTACAAGGTTAGAAAGGAGACTTACTTCACTTCAAAGCGCACTTCCAATACCAAGAACGTGCTTAATCCCTCAATTTGGAGCCGAACGATCCAAAACTAATTAAACGAGGTAGGAACTAGTCAATACAAGCTCACAAGTTCACATTCTAACTATTAAAGTAATTTCCCAACCCTAAACACAAGTTTCCTAAAATCCAACCCCGGGCCCGCGCGCTCGGATTCCGAAAATTTTCAAACAAAGTTGTTCTTTATAAACTAAGGATCAGTAATGTATGATTTATACTTCATTTCATAACAAAATTTGTGGTTAAATCTAACTTTTATCAAAACGCTAGGTTTTGCTCTAACCCCATGATTTTTCCTTAATCTTTGTGTGTTAATGTACCCAAGACTCAAGTATTAAACTAGAAATAAGTGGGATGAACTTATCTCAAGATGCTAGGTGGAATATATCTCTTTGGAAGCTCCCAAATCGCCCAAACAATGGTGGAAATGTGTCAAAAATGACATATTCCCGTATTAAATGAAGGCACTGCCTTCAACAATTTCCGCACCTGTGGTTAGGGGACTACATCTGCGGTATCGCTTCCGTGAGAGGGGGTCCGCATCTGCGAAATTGGGCCACGGGGGCTGGGCTCCTCCCCTTGGCCGTTTCTGCGATGAATCGACCGCATTTGCGGTCTCGCACCTACGGCTGACCAACCGCAAGTGCGGTTATGACAGATAGCTAGAGCTTCAGCTCCTTGCCATTTTTTCCAACTTCACTCAAGACTCATCCGATTGGCACTCGGGGCCCTGGGCCCCAACCGAACATACGGACAAGTTTGAAATCATAAAATAGACTCACTCAAACCCTCGGAACTCCCGAAACAAAGCTAAATCTAAGAATTACCCCCTAAAACCAATTGAATCAAACTTATAAACTTCAAGTTCTTCAATTTACTTCTAACGCGCCGAAATGTACTTATACTACTCGGATTGACACCAAATTTTGCGTGTAACTCTTAGCAGCTGAGGCTTGAGAGGTTCAAGAGGTACAAGCCTCCCGTATTCAGCAGTCTAGCATCGGAGGATGCTTTGGGATTTTTAGATGAGAGTTACCACATTCTCCGTACCATGGGTATATCTAGATCGAGCGGGGTTTCCTTCACTACTTTCTAGCTTCGAGGAGCCGCCTATGAGTGGTGGCACACCTCTGAGTTAGATAGTCCGGATGAGGCTGCTTCACTGACTTGGACTCAGTTTTCAAATCTGTTCTTGAGAGAGTATGTTCCTCAGAGCCTCAGGGACGCATGGCATGACTGTCTCAGAGTATGCTGTCCATTACACTAGTTTGTCTAGACATGTACCAGCCTTGGTTTCTACGGTTCGTGAGAGGGTTCACAGTTCACGAGAGGGTTCGCTGGTTTATTGAGGGCCTTATTCCCAACATCAGGTCTACCATGGCTCGTGAGTTGGAGTTGGATATTTCTTATCAGCAGGTGGTAAGCCTTGCTAGGAGGATTGAGGGTATGCATGCTAGGGAGAGAGAGGAGAGGGAGGCCAAGAGGTCTCGAGAGTCGGGCCATTACTCTTGTGCCCGTACCCCAGCAGCAGGTCATCATAGTAGGGGTTATATGAGTCACCCTGTTCATTTAGATCTTCCAGCAGCCAGTGGTATTCCAGCCCCTCCTAGACCTCATGAGCCTTATTATGCACCTCCGGTATCTAATGCGCCTCTTGCGCGGGGTGCTTTTAGAGGTCAGTCCAGCAAACCTGGTCCAAGCCAGTCAGAGCCACCACGTCCTCCCAAAGCTTGTTTTGAGTGTGGTGACACACGCCATATGGTGAGGGATTGCCCCAGACTTGGGAGGGGTGCACCTCCATAGACTTCTCAACCACAGCGTGCCCCGCAGAGTTCTCAAGCTATGGTTACAGCTCCAGTTGCTACCCCACCTGCTCAACCAGCTAGAGGTGGAGGTCGGGGAGGTAGAGGTCACCCTAGAGGGGGAGGCCAGGCCAGATACTATGCCCTTCCTGCCCGTACCGAGGTTGTTGCCTCCGATTCTGTCATCACAGGTATTATACTAGTTTGTCACAGAGATACATCAGTTCTATTCGATCCAGGATCCACTTATTCTTATGTCTCTTCTTAGTTTACTCCGCATTTAGGGCTATCTCGGGATTCTTTGAGTTCCCTTGTTTATGTTTCTACTCATGTGAGAGATTTTCTTGTTGTGGACCGTACCTATCGGTCGTGTTTGGTTGCTCTTAGTGGTTTTGAGACCAGAGCTAATCTATTATTGCTCAGCATGGTAGATTTTGATATTATCTTGGGCATGGACTGGTTGTCACCCCATTATGCTATTCTTGATTGTCACTCCAAAACTGTGACGTTGGCCATGCCAGGTGTACCATGTGTTGAGTGGAGGGGTACTTTAGCCAAACTCCCAGTAGAGTTATTTCTTTTCTTAAAGCTCAGCGTATGGTTGAGAAGGGTTGTGACGCATATTTAGCTTATGTGAGAGATGTCAGTATTGATACCCCTTCAGTTGATTTAGTTCCAGTAATACGGGATTTTCCCGATGTGTTTCCAACTTATCTTCCAGGCATGCCGCCTGATAGAGATATTGATTTTGGCATTGATCTGTGTCGGGCACTCAGTCCATTTCTATTCCTCCGTATCGTATGGCTCCTCCTGAGTTGAAAGAGTTGAAGGATCAGTTACAGGAATTGCTTGATAAGGGTTTTATTCGGCCCAATGTATCACCTTGGGGTGCTCCTATCTTGTTTGTGAAGAAAAAGGATGGTTCTATGCGTATGTGTATTGATTATCACAATTGAACAAGGTTACAATGTAGAACTGTTATCCTTTGCCTCTCATTGATGATTTGTTTGACCAGCTTCAGGGGGCACAAATGTTTTCTAAAATTTATTTGCTCTCAAGATACCATCAGTTGAAGATTCGGGAGCCAGATATCCCGAAGACTGCTTTCGGGACTCGGTATGGTCATTACGAGTTCCTTATTATGTCATTTGGGCTGACCAATGCCCCAGCAACCTTTATGCATTTGATGCATAGAGTGTTCCGGCCGTATCTTGACTCGTTCGTCATTGTCTTTATTGATGATATTCTGGTGTATTCTTGAAGTCGGGAAGATCATGAGTAGCACTTGAGCACTGTGACAGAATAAGTTATATGCTTCTCGAAATGTGAGTTTTGGTTGGATTCCTAGGCCACATGATGTCGAGTGAGGGTATTTAGGTGGATCCGAAGAAAATAGAGGTCATGCAGAGTTGGCCCAGACCATCCTCAGCTACAAAGATCCGCAGTTTCCTTAGATTGGGGGGATACTACTGCCGTTTTGTTGAGGGGTTTTCATAGATTGCAGCACCTATGACCAGACTGACCCAAAAGGGTGCTCCGTTCCAGTGGATGGAGGAGTGTGAGGCGAGCTTTTAGAAGCTCAAGACAGCTTTGACTACAGCCCTGGTTTTGATATTTCCTATAGGTTCGGGGTCTTATACGGTCTATTGTGATGCCTCGAGGATTGGCCTCGGAGTGGTGTTGATGCAGGACGGTAGGATGATTGCCTACGCGTCTAGACAATTGAAGATACTTGAGAAGAATTACCCTATTCATGACCTTGAGTTAGCTGCCATTGTTCACGCCCTGAAGATTTGGCGCCATTATTTATAACGGGTTCCCTGTGAGATTTATACTGAACATCGAAGCTTGCAACACCTGTTCAAGTAAAAGGATCTAAATTTGCGCCAAAGGAGGTGGTTAGAGTTGCTAAAGGACTATGACATCACTATTTTGTATCACCCGGGAAAGGCCAATGTGGTGATCGATGCTTTGAGCCGCCAGGCAGAGAGTTTGGCTTATTTACAAGCATCGGAGAGGCCCATGGCGATGGATGTTTAAGCCTTATCCAGCTAGTTTGTGAGATTGGATCTTTCGGAGCCCTATCGGGTTCTAGCTTGTGTGGTTTCTCGGTCTTCCTTATTTGATCGTATCAGGGAGTGGCAGTATGATGACCCTTATTTTCTTGTCCTCAAGGACAAGGTTCAACACGGTGATGCTAGAGATGTGACTATTAGTGATGATGGAGTATTAATGATGTAGGGTCAGATTAGTGTACCCAATGTTGATGGGCTTCGAGAGTTGATTCTAGAGGAGGCCCATAGTTCGCAATATTCCATCCATCCGGGTGCCGCGAAGATGTATTAGCATTTGAGATAACACTATTGGTGGAGGAGGATGAAGAAAGATATAATTTGGTTCATAGCTCGGTGTCTCAATTGTCAGCAGGTGATGTATGAGCACCAGAGACCAGGTGGGTTGCTTCAGCAGATAGAGATTCCGGAGTGGAAGTGGGAGTGGATCACCATGGACTTAGTATTTGGGCTCCCATGGACTTTGAGGAAGTTCGATGCTATTTGGGTGATTGTGGATCGGCTGACCAAGTCCGCTCATTTCATTCCCGTGTGTACTACTTATTCTTCGGAGTAGTTGGCGGAGATTTATATCTGGGAGATTGTTCGTCTGCATGGTATTCCAGGGTCCATCATTTCAGATAGAGGTACTCAGTTCACATCACGGTTTTGGAGGGCCGTTTAGTATGAGTTGGGTACTCGGGTGGAGTTGAGTACAACACTTTACCCTCAGACGGTCGGACAGTCCGAGCACACTATTTAGATTCGTGAGGATATGCTCCGTGCATGTGTGATCAAGTTTGGAGGGTCTTGGGATCAGTTCTTGCCATTGGCGGAGTTTTCTTACGAAAACAACTATCAGTCCAACATTTAGATGGCACCATATAAGGCTTTATATAGGAGACAGTGCAGATCCCCGATGGGTTGGTTTGAGCCGGGTGAGGCTAGATTGTTGGGCACAGACTTGGTTCAAGATGCTTTGGAGCAGGTTAAGATGATTCAGGATAGACTCCATACAGCCCAGTCCAGACAGAAGAGTTATGCGGACCGGAAGGTTCGTGATGTTTCCTATATGGTTGGAGAGCGGGTTCTGCTTTGGGTTTCGCCTATGAAGGGCGTTATGAGATTTGGGAATAAAGGGAAGTTGAGTCCGAGGTTTATTGGCCCTTTTGAGATATTGAGGCATGTTGGGGAGGTTGCTTATGAGCCTACCTTACCTCCTAGCTTGGCAGGAGTTCATCCAGTATTTCATGTCTCGATGCTCCGGAGGTATCACGGTGATCCGTCGCACTTGTTGGATTTCAGTTCAGTCCAGTTGGACAAGGATCTATCCAATGTTGAGGAGCCAGTGGCAATATTGGACAGGCAGGTTAGAAAGCTGAGGTCAAAGAATATTGCATTAGTAAAGGTTTAGTGACGGGGCCACCCGGTCGAGGAGGCGACCTGGGAGACCGAGCAGGATATGCACAGCCGTTACCCTCATCTTTTAAGTACTTCAGGTATGTCTTTATGCTCGTTCGAGGACGAACAAATGTTTAAGTGTAGGAGAATTTGACGACCCGGCCGGTCATCTTAAGAATTAACACCTCGATCCCCTATTAACTGCTTTCCCCAAGTTTATTTCTGCTATTTTCATTTGCGTGGATGTTCGGTTTTAAGTTTCGGAACACTTACTCCCTAAATGAGAGCTTTAGTTTGGAGATTTGACCGTAGTTGGAACAGTGTGAAGACGGTCTCGGAATGGAATTCCGATGGTTCCGTTAGCTCCGTTGGGTGATTTTGGGCTTAGGGGCGTGCTCGGATTGCATTTTGGAGGTCCGTAGCTAAATTAGGCTTGAAATGCCAAAAGTTGAATTTTTAGAGTTTCTGGTTCGATAGTGAGATTTTGATCCGAGAGTCAAAATGGAATTCCGGAAGTTGGAGTAGATCCTTAGTGTTTAATGTGACGTGTATGCAAAATTTTAGGTCATTCGGACGAGGTTTGATAGAATTTTTGATCGAAAGCGTATTTTTAGAGTTTTTGGACTTCTTAGGCTTGAATCCGATGAAAAATTGGTGTTTTGATGTTGTTTTGAGCATTCCGAAGGTTGGAACAAGTTTGAATGATGTTATGGGATATGTTGGTAGGTTTGGTTGAGGTCCTGAGGGCCTCGGGTGTATTTCGGATGCTCAACGGACCATATTTGGACTTGGAGAAGGGTCAGATTTTTGCTGGTATTTATTGCAGACTGTCCTTTATCGTGATCGCGTGGGGAGGATCGCGATCGCGAAGGCTTAGATGAGGCAGAGGAAATTTTGCCCTTCGCATTTACGTGAAAAGGAATGCGAACGTGTAGCTATGGGAGATGCTAAATTGCGAATGCATGGGCTAGGCCGTGTTCGCGTAGAAGGAATACAGCGTCAGTGGGTTGTTAAGTGTTTCTCTACGCAGTCGCGTGGAGTCAACCGCGATCGCATAGGTTGAGTGAACTAAAGCATCGCGTTCGCGGACGTGGTTCTGCTTTCGCATAGAGTAAATCTGAGGCGCATGATTTTTGTTCTTCGCGATCGCGATGAAGGAATTAGCTGGGCATAATATAAAAATTTCAAATCGAGGGTTTAGCCATTTTTGAGAAAATTTAAGCTTGGGAGCTCGGATTTGAGTGAGATTTTGAGGGATTTTCAGAGATATCGATTGAGTAACGATTCTTAACTCCTTTTTGCTTGTAACCTATTAATCTAAACATAAATTCATCATTTAATTTCTATTGGAGATGAAAATTGGGGAAAAGTTGGAAGAAAGTTCTTAGACCTAGAATTCAACTTTTGATTGAGAATTTGACCTTAGATATGGATAATTTTGGTATGCATGAACTCGAGAGAGTGTGAGGATTCTGAAAATATAAATTTTACCAGATTTTGAGACGTGGGTCCGAGGGGCATTTTGGTCATTTTACCTAATTTCGTGTATTAACTTAGAATTTCTTTGTAGAATCAGTTACTTGAAGTGTTATTTATGTTATGAAATTGAATTGAATAGATTTGGGCCATTTGGAGTCGAGTACTCGTGGCAAGAGCGTGGTTGCGGGTTGATTTTTAGCTGGTTCGAGGTAAGTGGCTTGTCTAACCTTGTGCGGGGGACCTTCCCCTTAGTATTTGATATATTTGGTAATTGAAATGCCTTGTACGTGAGGTGACGAGTGTGTACTTGTGCTAATTGTTGGAAATCCGATTTCCTTTTAGTAATTACTAGTATGTTTTCTTTTCTGTTTCTATTACTTGCACTATTAAGCCTGTTGTTAGCTTAGGAAAGCATGTGTAAGTGACTTAATTGCTTTACTTTCTCAAACTGCCTTACATGAATTATGTGCAGCATGCTAGGCTAGAATCACTTGTTGCCTTAACATGAAATTTTGCCATTTCTTTATATTTTTCTGTTGCTGCTGTAAATTTATTTTGGGACTACGGATGTGGGATTCCGGTAGCTCCCCCTTGTTTGTTTATTTTGGCACTACGGATGTGGCATTCTGGTAGCTCCCCCTTGTCTGCTTATTTTGGAAATATAGATGTGGGATTCTGGTAGATCCCCTTGCACAGTTATATGAAACTACGGGAATACACCCGATAGATTCCCCCAGTACTGGGTATTTACATTTGGGACTACAAAACGGGATTCAGTAGATCCCCGCGCACTATGAGTTGGACTACGGGACTGGATCCCGGCAGATCCATTGGATATGTACATATAGGACTATATGACGGTATCCTAGGAGATCCCCGATTGGTATTATTGGTGCTGAGTTGTATTTCTTTCCGTGTTTACCTTGCTTCTGTATAGTTGTTGTTGTCCTGTACATCCTGTGTTATTTTACTGTTGTACTTATTTATACTGTTCTATTCTATACTGTTGATCTTTATATTTTATTTAACCTCAGTAGGGCCTTAACCTTCCTCGTCACTACCCGACCGAGGCTAGGGTTGACACTTATTGAATACCATTGTGGTATACTCATGCCCCTTCTGCGCATGTTTTAAGTGCAGATCCAGGTATTGCGACTCAGTCCTATCACCCTTGAGGCGAGGTGACTGCTCCAACGACTTCAAGGTATATCTGTCGCGTCCGCAGACCGAGGAGTCCCTTTCTATTCTAGCTTTTAAACATTTGCCCTTCTGTATTTCTTTCCCTTGTTAGATATTCTGGAGTTAGACTATGTAATAATCCTTAACTTGTGATTCATGGGTTTCTGGGTCTTGGAAGTACGTATTGGTTGAGAGTTAAATATTGTGTATGCCGAGCGACACTTTTAAACACTATTTTTATCACTCTTCATTTTGTTTAATTTTGTTTTATTCCGCACTTTAGTTATCTTCCGCAATTTAGGCTTACCTAGTCATAGAGGACTAGGTGCCGTCACGATGGTTCACGGAGGGCGAACCGGGGTCGTGACAGAAGCCGCCAAAAAAACATCCAGAAGATACTAAGGAAAATGGTAGAGAACCACAAACAATGGCACAAAAATTTACCCTTTGCTCTATTGGGGTACCGCACCACGGTTCACACATCAACCGGGGAAACTCCCTACATGTTGATTTATGGTATCGATGCTGTCATCTCAGCCGAGGTGGATATTCCTTCTTTAAGAGTCATACAGGAAGCTGAACTCAGCGATGCAGAGTGGATAAGGAGTCGCTATGAACAATTGTCCCTTCTCGATGGAAAGAGGATGAACGCAGTGTGTCATGGCCAACTTTATCAGAACCGAATGTCCAGTGCTTTTAACAAAAGAGTCAAACCAAGACAGTTCGCACCAGGGCATCTGGTATTGTAGAAAAGCTTCCCACGTCAAGATGAAACCAAAGGGAAATTCTCTCCCAACTGGAAAGGTCCATACATGGTTCACAGAGTACTAATATGATGAGCACTCATACTTGCAGAAATGGATAGAGAAGTCTGGCCAAAACCGATCAATTCAGACGCAGTCAAGAGATACTATGCTTAGATAATTTACATTTTCTCATTTGATGTAATTGAACTACGCTTGACCTGATTCCCATTTCAGAGGGGATACGTAGGCAGCCTTATGGGTTCGGTCATATCATAATAAAATTTTCATTTTCCCCAAGCTTAGAAACTGGGGTAGAATTTTGAGGAGGATGCTCAAAATTCCGGAGCAAGTCCAGCCAACTCCATCACATGTCAGAAAGTCAGTAATCAGTCAAGAACTGGGGCAGAATTTTGAGAAGGATTCTCAAAATTCCGGAGAAGGTTCAGCAGGGTCCGTCATCCGCAAACAGTTAAAGATCATCTACCAAACTGGGGTAGAATTTTGAGGAGGACCCTCATAATTCCAATATGAGATAGTTGCACTGCCTTTGAGATGTATTACAGTCACTAGTTCATCAAAAACTACTTGCTATATCAATATGTTTCCAAAACAACTCTAGTTTTTTAATAATTGCATATTTTTCAAAAATTCTATTTCCATAAAAGTTAGGTGTC
Source organism: Nicotiana tabacum (assembly GCF_000715075.1). NCBI lineage: Eukaryota > Viridiplantae > Streptophyta > Magnoliopsida > Solanales > Solanaceae > Nicotiana > Nicotiana tabacum. The sequence continues at coordinate 98,975,596 of NC_134097.1, read as the reverse complement.
ACCCAGGGGAACTCGAAAGGCTTTCAGAAAGGAGCAAAGCAAAGCCAGACGACAAGAGCACGAACCAACCTTCCCTCCACAAAATTTACAATTTTTCTTTGAACGCAGGCACATTTGACGTAACGATAACACTCACAAAACATGTATACACAAAGACAATTCACTATCAGTCAGGCCATCAGACATCGTATACATCTCCAGCTAAGACATATACTACTCTTATTTGCTTCTCGCTCTTTTCATGGGACTAATCCATGTCCCCCATATTTTCATGAGGCTAATCCTTGCCTCCACATTTGCATGAGGCTAATCCTTGCCTCCCTGTTTTCATGAGTCTAATCCTTGACTCCATGAGGCTAATCTTTGCCTCCATACTCGCATGAGGCTAATCCTTGCCTCCCTATTTGCATGAGGCTAATCCTTGCCTCCATAACTGCATAAGGCTAATCCTTGCCTCCATAACTGCATAAGGCTAATCCCTGCCTCCATATCTGCATGAGGCTAATTCCTGCCTCCATATCTGCATGAGGTTAATCCCTGCCTCCATATTTTCATGAGGCTAATCCCTGCCTCCATATCTGTGTGAGGCTAATCCCTGCCTCCACACTTGTATGAGGCTAATCCTTGCTTCCACATTTGCATGAGGCTAATCCCTGCCTCCCTATTTACATGGGTCTAATCTCTAACTCCACATTTGCATGAGGCTAATCCTTGCCTCCCTATTAGCATGAGTCTAATCCATGACTCCACATTTGCATGAGGCTAATCCATGCCTCCCTAATTGCATGAGGCTAATCCCTGCCTCCATACTTGCATGAGGCTAATCCCTGCCTCCCTATTTGCATGAGTCTAATCCTTGACTCCCTATTTTCATGAGGCTAATCCCTGCCTCCACATTTGTATGAGTCTAATCCTTGATTCCATACTTGCATGAGTCTAATCCTTGCCTCCCCATCTACATAGGATTAACCAATGTCCCACTTTGCACGAATATTGCTCTATTTCTAAGTACTCTTTATTCGCTTTTCAATCAGGCTAAGCTCTGCCCTCCATTTCACAAGACTAAGCATTGTCTTGATAACATCATGACTATTGCATATCATGGGCTGAAACATCGCCAATCTATCCGAAGGCATCATAGTCTAAAGGCATCATCCTCATAGCCGGAAGACACCACGCCATGGCCAGAGTATCTCTCAAATTTGTATATCATTATTCAAAGGCGTCATGGTTCGGAGGCCCCATCTTCATGGACCGAGAACATCACTTCATAGCTTGCGAATCCCTCACTAAACAATTCATGGCCCAGAACGTCATGGTCTGAGGACGTCATCTTTTAACCGTCTGAAGACAACCTTCATGGTCCAAAGGGAATTTGCATCATGCTTAATTTTTCGCAAATATTTGTGTAGCATCTTTTATCTGTAGGTAACCAGTAAGCAACCGCTATCCTAGTGGGATAGATCCCGCTCTAGTTCCCTCCAACCATCCCGAGCTTTAACTGCTCACCATAGCTGCTTCCGCTTCGCGTGTCCGTTCTTGCAGTAATTTCATTGGCATATTCTGCAGATGAATCCAGAACTACAAATGGCCTTATTTCTGTAAAACTATGGATATGTAGGTAGCTCAAAGACTAGAGTCCAGCCTCAATCTTTCAAAACATCCCATCCGGTCAAAATTGACCATCATTTCTTTACCCGAAAACGCTTTCATCCTTCCCGGGTAAAGAGGGGCAGTTGTTGATACCCAATTTTTCTCTATATTTTTTTATGTATAAATACCTTCAAAATAGCATATATATACACATATAAGCATGCATAAGGTTTTTATAATTCTCCTATAATTTTAAGATTTTAAATTGATTTATTTCCTTCCCTTTTACTCATAAAATCCTCAATAATTACCCATAAAACTATTGATGGGGTGATTTAGTCATTTAAATTCTATATTTATGCTAGAATATTATTAAAATATTTTAAGTGTATTTTTATAAGTGCATTTTGTATTTTAAAAGCTAAATTGCATATAATTCCAATATTAGCCTTATTAATGTATGATTATCTTTATATGCATTAAATTGATTTTCTATATTTTTAAAATGTTAAATATCTATTTTAAATCATTTTAGTATACAAAATTATTTTTCAAAAATTATCTGTTATTTATTATAAATTATATAGGGGAAAATTGGATATTTAAAATATAGCCAGATTTGCATTTCAATTTTAGCCCAAATTAAACCCAGCCCCAACCCAATTTTGTATTAAACTACCTGACCTAGAATCAACTGAATCATGGCCGTTGATCTGAGAGATCAATGGCCCGTATTAATCCCTTCCTTTTTTATCCCAAACGACCCCTTAACCCTATCTCATTTTCCAAATCTGCCGCCTTTGTATTCTCCCATCTCCTCTCCTCTCTCAGCAACCCAACCAAACCCTAGCTCCTTTGGCCGCCGACCTCACTTCTCCGGTGATCTCCCATCAACTCCTAAGCCTCCAATGACTCCTCTAATGCTATGCTTGCTTTCTCTAAGTTCTTCAAGGGCCCAGGGCCACGCCGACTTGCACCTAGGGTTCGTCACTTTCCTGTTCTTGGCTACTCCAGTGTGATTTTGAGCAAAATCACACCGTATTTGTCATGATCCTTGGGATTCTAGATAGGTTCTTTCATCTCTATATGGATTTCTTCCGAAAACCCCAATTTCTTCCTGTATCTCTTAGATCTGTACAGAATTGGACGATTCGAGTTGGTTTCTTTAGTATTTTACACTGTTCTTGGAACTCTTTTAAAAAAATCATCGATTTCAAAGTGTTTTCGCCTTCTTCTAAAATTAGATTTTTTGGAACTTCTTCTAAAACTTTATTTAAACTGATTTTTATATTTAAACTTCTATTTCTCGCATACTTAGACTGATTATGTGAGTTTACAACCTCTAGAACCTGCCTATGTTGAAAGCCCTAATTTTTTTTAGGTTTCTTCGTTTGATTTTGTGACTAGCCTGCTCTTGTTTGAGTTTCTGTGACTATCTCGCTTCGAATGTATTTCTACTGAGTTTCGTATGCCTAACTTATATCACCTCTGTATGTTTATGTTCATCTCGACTGGTCAATACTTGCTTTTTTGCTTGCTGTGTTTGGTTACTCCCATTCCACTCCTTTTATATGCTGAAACTCTCTCTTTGATTGACTCTAAACTCCTTGTTTCTTGGCTTGATTTGAAAACTTTCCTGTAAACTCTCGATTCTCCTGTTTTAACTTGTATAATTGTTACTCTCCTTAAATCAGTGATTTCGAATCCCTAATTCCTTGATTTACTATGTGCTAATTTTCGATTATTTCCATATTCTGCAACTTTATTTTGTTTTATTACCTTATTTGGGTTAACCGAGTACTTTACTGATTCTTCATTATTTGTTTCCCTAATTGAACCCCTATGTACTTGCCCCTAATTGTCTATTTTGTACCTGATGCTCTACTTGATTGCTTTTCTCAAATATTTTCTACCTATTACCATTGGTTGATTATCCTTTAATTAAAGGGGTACATGCATTGATTTGATTCTGAGTAGTATTTGGTTCCACAATCACTATGATACTATGATTCTTGCCTTATTTTACCTAGTTTTCGAACTACTATATATACATACTCTCTCATTAACACAAACACACGAACACTTTGGTTCAAAAGCTCTCTCTCTCTCTCACACTTAAACTTTCTGCTCTCTCTTTTGTGCTACTTGCTATTATTCTGAGCTAGCCAGTTGTAAGCCAAGGCTAACTATTGTGCTCTCCTGCTCCTTCACTTTTGTTCACTGTCTTCTTTACTGGTATGTTCTAATTTCTATTCAAGTTCCAAAAACAATATGGTTCATTTATTGCTTCAGTTCATCCTGTTTCTAATTTGCTTTTACTTATGGTTTTGCTGTAAAACTTGCAGTTAATATGATTGCATGATTAGCATGTTATGTACTCCCCTTCCTTAGGATCAGTATGAACATGTTACCCCCCTCTATGTAGTCTATACCTAAGTGTTTACATGTGTTTTTTTCATTTGTCATCATGCCTGCAAAGTTTCTAAATCAGTATTAAACAACTAAATATCATTCCTATAGGGGACAACATCAGAAATTCTGCCTGTCGATCTAAACTAGTTCAGTTTAAATAAATCAACGATTAGTTCACTTCTAAACTAGTTTAATTAGTGGTTTATATTTCCTCAAAATGAGTTCTTTCAAAAACTGCCTTAATCTATCATTAGACATCATGTCCATAGGGATTCACGAGTCTGTTTTAAAATCTGCCATGTTTTACTATAAAACGTAGTTATCAGAATTCCGCATAGGCAAGCCTATAGGGCGTTTTCAAAATCTTGCAACTCTGAAACTGTTTCTATGACTCAATGTTGTTCTGGTTTAATAGGTTTTAAAAAATCATTAGGCAACTACTAGGGTCATTACTGCTGACTTTATAAAATAAACTGCCTGCCTTCTGTATAATCACTTAGGCATCATGCCTTAGGATACTGTTTAACAAAAGGCCCTTATTTGTACTTGAGTCGTGCTACTTATGTGTATTGTTTAAGGAGGTCAACCTGAGCCTCTAATTGCTCTCTTTTATCTTATCTGCTAAAGTCCTAATTGTTCTTGCCTGTCGCCTTAGTATTTTCACCTTTAAAACCTTAGGGTTTTGTGAAGAACCACCTATAGATATAGGTCCTAAATCCCTCCAGGACCATTAAGAAGGGACGGGTAACAGCATACAATAGAGGTCACTGAACAACACTCGCTTTAAATGACCACTAAGGGGATGAGAAGGGTAGATGTGGGATATGATGACTATGCACTAATGTCACGTGTAACCCCTCATTGAGGAGTATTTACCGGACATTGTGTGGGGTGATCCTATAGGCTAACCAACCTAGGACTCCCCCTTTCCCAAAATTCCTTTTTGTTTAAGACTTTGTTTTATACAACTTGTTCAAAATCTTTGTCATATTGTTTGAGTTATCCAACGTGCTTTACTTGCAACCTATTTGATTCGACTATTTACTTGCAATGGACTAATTCGTGAATATAAGTTCGGTCGGGACCTACATTTGTGGACCAAGAGGGGTGACTAATCCTTCCCCTCGAGGTCATTTCGAGCCCTTACCCTAATCTCTGGTAATGCAAACTAGTCTAAGAGTTATTCACTTTAGGTGCCCTAATGCACCATAATTCGTTAAGTGGCGACTCTTCAAACACTCAATTCCCAAAAGGAAAGGAGTTATTACCCCCCATGAATGTCGAAACCCAGACTTCTCTCTCCGAAAGAGGGGAAAAAGGGGGGACGACAACGCCCTCCAAAGCTTCACCCCGAATGAAAAATTGAGAGAAATGGTCAAAAATTGCGAAGGGTGGAATTTATAGTTTTGCCCCAGCAAAACTGCACCTGTAGTAAATAGTCACACCTACAGACCTGCACCTGTGGTCCGATGTGCGCACCTGTAAACTTCACTTAAAACATAAGGGCCACACCTGCGCAAGAAATCCCGCATCTGCGCAACCGCAGGTGCGACCAAGACCTCGCTTCTGCGATCCCAGCCTGCCCCTCTCTTGGCTGCATCTGCGGCTTCCTATCCGCTTCTGCATGCCAGAACCTGTGGTCTCCTAGCCACAGGTGCGATTATGACAGCAACAGACCTCCTTCAACTGGCACAATCAACTCAAAATCAATCGTTAACCACCCGAAATCACTCCGAGGCCCTCGGGACCTCAACCCAAGGCACGAGCAAGTCATATACAACCTTCCAAACTTGTACCAAATCCTCAAAACACCTAAAACAACATCGAAACATCAAATTAACCATGGATTCAAGCCTAAAAACTCTAAAGACTTCTGAACTTCGCTTTCGATCAAAAAGACTATCAAACCTTGTCTGAATGACCTGAAACTTTGCACACACATCCCAAATGACACAACGGACCTACTAAAACTTTCGGAATACCATTCCATCCCCGATATCAAAATCTCACTACCGAACCGGAAACTTCAAAAAATGTAACTTTCGGTATTTCAAGCCTAATTAAGCTACAGACCTCCAAAACACAATCTGAACACGCCCCTAAGCTTGAAATCACCCAATGGAGCTAACGGAACCAACAGAATTCCATTCCGAGGCCATCTTCACCCTGTACCGACTACGATCAAAATTCTAAAGCTTTAAACTCACATTTAGGAACTAAGTGTCCAAAAACACTCAGAAATTCAAAACGAACCTTCCTGACAATTTATAATAGCAGAAACAAACACGGGGAATGCAGTTTATAAGGGATCAAGGCATTAATTCTTAAAATGACTGGCTGGATTATTACAAGCTCTGAGTTGACTGCAGAGTGAGATAAGTGTTTAGTTGAACCTTGATTTGAGGGATTTAGGAACCCTTAGACTATGTGTTATGTGTGAATTTCATGTGTTGCGGCGTATATGCAAGGAGACGAGTGATTATACGTCGTCGAATTACTTGCTTCCTTGATTGTTTGCTTTTCCTTAAACATCTCCTTCCCTGTCTTAACTGTTATATCTTCTAAATTCCTTCCATGCTTATTAGCTACCTGTTAATCAGTGTTTTCTCCTATTAATAGTGTTAGATCTTTTCATATTTTCATGATTCCCTGCTATTTGCTTTAATTGACTTACTTGCACCTTGCAATTGTCATTTACTGGACTTGTCTTGTTGTGTAGTATTACTTATGTGAATTCCAATGTTGTACAAGGTTTCCTTTCTGGTTCAGCATTGTATTCATTAATCGTAGAGGTTCTTGTGATTTGAATTATTGATTTGACTATGCACATTGAGTATTTGGTACTTATATGGTGGGATTGGGTTGTACGCCTCAATAGGTAAAATAAGGGTGGATTGATACGGTGAAATAAGGGTTTTTACACCCCATGTTTTCGTACATGGAAGTACGCCATAAGTAAATTGATATAAGCTCGGAAATGAGATGTTACATACCACATTTTCGTACGTTGAAGTTTAATCGTAAGTTAATCGACGTAAGCTCGAGAATGAGATTATTTGAGATTATAAGTATTGTACTATTTCAATCAAGTGATAAGTAAATTCGTTAATGTGAGAGGGTGAGCGAATCAAAGAAAATGAACTTCGTCGAAATTTGACATTTTGGGATAAAATACGGTCCAAGCTACAATACCTCATATCTATGGACTAGTGCCATACAAGATACCACATGACCATGATAGTAAGTTGTATGAAGTGTGTTAAAAATGAGTAGTATTTTAAGTAATTTAAGATGATTCTTAATTATGTGGATATTTGGTTAATTATGGCTTTTGGTGGAAGATTAACATGCAATTAAGGAACTTGGGATAAAGATTAAGGAGCCACCCAAAAGTGGCAGCATGTATAGAATCCTAATCAAGCCTAATGTTGACTAAGTAAATATGAGGCTAGGTTGCAAACTTTGAGAACTCTTTAGCTAAGTAATCACCTCAAGTAAGGGCCCACTTCCTATGATAAAATCACTCCCTGATTCATTAAGGGGAAATATAAACTTGCTTACGGATGAATTCTCAAAGGGAAATTCTCCTAATTCATTAAGGGGGAATATAGGCTTGCTAACAGATGAATTCTCAAAGGGAAGTTCATAACGCTACAACACGAGAATTGTGTCTAAGAGAGCATGGTAAAATCGTTCTCAAGAATATCATACGAATTTTCCCTTACTTGGATCCACCGTTATGTGTTCTTCACAAAAGGCGTGTGTTAGAAGGATTATCAAGAGAATCGGCTCAGGTATGTTAAGGCTACCCCTTCTTTCCTTTTTGGCACGATCCATATGATACAAACGAAACGAGCAAATGCAGAACTTCTATAAATGACTCTATTCATAGAAATACTAGAGATGCCTATGTTCTTGATTTCCCATGTGTTCTATTATTCTATCATCTATTCATGGGTCTCAGAAAATATGTAAGTTGATAAAGTTTATTTCGTGATATTATTCAAAGGCATAATGGTCTTATGACATTTTGTGAGATTTTGTTGATGTATTTCTTATGCATTATATTCATTTATATATGTACATTGACCCATGAACAGATGATATTATATACGTGTATATATATATATGAGATATGAGAAAAGGTTATGGCGTTATATACACACCACCACTTGATCAACTGGTATATGTTGATGATTTTGCCCACGATCGTCGAGATGATATGATGGGATGCCTTCAGAGGCCTGATGATGTTATAAAAACATGTACCTATGCACGACATGACATTCATATACATATGCATGACACTATAAGTATTTTATGATTTACAGAGTTATCCAGACTTACAGGTTGAGTCATTTACTCCATATTTCTTCTATGTCTTTTATATACTTATTTATGTGCCTTACAACTCGGTACATTATTCGTACTAAAGTCTTTTTATTGGGGACGCTACATTCATGCCTACAGGTATCGATAATCATATTTACAAGGCCTTTATAGTAGATGAGGTTAGCATTCAATGAAGGATCGGTAAGACTCCACCTCATTCGGAGTGCAGCCGAGTCTATGAGTCATCGTGTTAGAATTTTACTACAGACTTATGGGTAAGCCGGTACCCTATACCATTTGATGTCTGATACTCTTAGAGGCTTTGTCGACAGAGGCTAATTTTATATAGTATGTCAGAGGCCTTGATGGCCCATATGTATTCATGTTTTATGAAAGATGGTTCATTGATACAATGCTTTCCCACATATAGTTATATATTACGAGTTGTGGCCATGTTGGCCCAGTTATCAATAACAGTACGATAAGAAAGATATATTACGCTGGTAATCGATTGAGTAAGGAACCGGATGCCCGTCATGACACTTCGGTTTGGGTTGTGACAAGGGTGAAATGTGATACTAATATTGTTATATGGTGGGATCAGGTTGCGCGCCATAATATTTATTTATTTTGATTATTGATACTATTACGATGGAATAAGGGAGGTTTGTGTTGTACGGTGGGAGCGGGTTGCACGCCGCAACAACCTATGTGTTTTTATTTCCTTGAGCTGTGTTGGTTTTCGGTATTTTCACTTGAAGCTATAATGATTGGTAATTCTGATCGTCACTGGCTTATTTCTCGAGGCTGAAATTATTATCTTCAGTTGACTATCTTATTTTGTTATGTATTTTCTTTTTCTGTCTTTATTATATACTGCGTACAAGTTGTAGGGTAAGTTATTTGCCTTAGCCTCGTCACTACTTCATTGAGGTTAGACTCAGCTCCTACATAGTGCATGGGGTTGGTTGTACTCATACTATACTTTGCACTTCTTGTGCAGATTTTGGAGTCGATCCCAATGGCGGTTATTAGCATGCTTGGATTGGACAACTTGTGTAGACTTGAGGTATAGCTACTTAGCGCCCGCACCTCCTGAAGTTCCCTTTCCTTTTTATTTGGCTGTGTACTTTCTTTTCAGATAACTTTATGTTATTTCATACCCATGTTTGTACTATTCTAGTAGCTTGTGCCCTTGTGACACCGGGTCCAGGTTTGTATCAAACGCTTGGTTATTTTAGCTTTCGCATTATTACTTTGGATTATTGCAGTAATTTCAGTTCTTTTTATTTAGTAATTGTAAAATGTTAAAAATGGATAAAATGTTCTCACGTTGGCTTGCCTAGCAAGTGAAATATTATACGCTATCATGGTCCCGACGGTGGGAATTCCAGGTCGTGACATAATATATCTCTCAGGCAAACTTTGCTGCATGACCTAGCTCTGGACCATGAGTTTGTAAATTGTAGCTTTATCTTTTAGGTTTGTTTATTTCATTATTGATCAAATTATGTTAAGAGAAACAAGAAAAGTGTTCTTCCTTACCTCATGTAATAACGCACTTAATTAATTAGTAAAGATTAAATTTTCATAAAATTTGACATTAATTATTTTACCATATTTTAAACCGCGCGAAGCACGAACAAATAGACAATATTCTAGAACATTATAAGCCCTAGGAATATATACATCGGATAGAAAAACATCCTAAGAATTGAGTTTGTTGATCAAAATTCAAAATGAACACCTTCCCAAATGTTAAATCTAACTTTGACTCCGACTACAAAAAGTGGAAATAATAATAGTAAGAAGATTATGAAAAAAGGGTTAGAAGAAAAATAAGAAAAGTCATATTATTTGCACAACAAACAAAAGTCAAAACCCTTTGTGAGGCTTTTTTTTGTTGTTAAACATATGAAATTATGCATTTTTACAAATAGTATTTTATTTATGGTGAATATCTATATTTTAGAGAGATTTTGGGGTTTGTTGGTGTCTAAGTCACTTTTTCCCTATAAATAGAGAGGTTCTATTCCATTGTAATTTATCCCAAATCAATAAGAATTCTGTCTCTCTACTTTTCTCTGCAATATTCTTTTTCTTCTTTTATTGTTTCATAACACGTTATCAGCACGAGACTCTAACAAATTGAGTAGAAGCTTTGGGATTGAGCATAATGATTGTGTCACGACCCTAAATCCAGATCCGGTCGTGAAGGTGCCTCTCGTGATGACAAGGCCAGCCAACTAGTCCCAATTCAATTTTTAAACAGTTAAACATTAATAAACAGTCTAAGCATGAGTAAATAAACCAAAGACTAAGCAAAAGATTTTATAATGTGCGGAATACATCCCAAACATAGCCCGATACCGGGGTGTCACAAGTCACGAGCATCTACTAAGGTCTAAATACAACTGAAAAGTCTGAAATGTGCAAAATAAGGATTAATGAAATAAGGAAGGAGAAAAGCAGTGCTGCGAACACCGACCGCTACCTTGCTAAACTCCGATAACTCTGCCTCCAATCAGCTAATACCCGCTACCGGGTTCAAAAATACCTGAATCTGCACACAAGGTGCAGGGAGTAAAGTGAGTACTCCAACTCAGTGAGTAATAATCATAACTAAAGTTTGAATAGTAAGAAATCACGAAAAGTGCATCAACATGTTGTATAGAAGGAGTACAAAACCAATAAGAAATCAATGAAGCTGTAAAATCTCTTAAAAACATCTTAGCTCAATTTAACTTCTTTGAAAATGACTTTTCAATAGTTACGCAAATTAATACAAAACAATTAATGCATATAAGCATAGAAAATCTGCCCCTCAGGCACAAATACATAATTAAACAGGTAAATGACAAGCAAATTAGAAAGATAAGCACATAGGGTTCTCCCCTCGGGCAATCACATAGAACAATATTAGCCCCCGGGATATATCTCACATCACAATGAGTACTCGCGCTCACTGGGGGTGTGCAGACTCCTGGAGGGGCCCTTTACCGCCCAAGCGCAATATCAATCCATCTCGTGACATCATCTCTAGGCTCTCGGCCTCATATCAACAAGCCACATCATAGCGTACATATCTCACGCCCTCGGCCTCATAATCAAAATCCGTGTATCACCGCTGCAGTGTGCAGCCCGACCCAAAAGATATCCTCACAACACAGGCCCAAGGCCTTACTCAATCAAAAATCACATAAGCCACTCGGGCAACAGTAAAAATGATGCTCAACCCAAAATATTATTTGAAATATCATTTCAAGTGTTAAAGCAAAGTAAACATGGCTGAGTTTTGAAAACTGTGGAAAATAACATGGCTGAGTTCAAGTATAAAGTCAAAACAGTGAGAAAATATCAACGAAAATCCCCGAATGGTTCAAATAGTTGGCACGAAGCCCAAATATGGCATTCAGCCCAAATAATGATGATAGCAAATAGATTTTAGTCAAATACGCGGTAAAATCACCAATCGGGACGGACCAAGTCACAATTCCCAATAGTGCACGACCCCACGCTCGTCATCAAGCGTGTGTCTCACTTTAATATAGCACTACAATGTGCATCTGGGGTTTCAAACCCTCAGAACATCATTTACAATCATTACTTACCTCGAACCGATAAAATCTCTAACTCGCGACGCCTTTGCTCACACAAATCGACCTCCGGATGCTCCAATCTAGCCACAATCAGTACATAATCATTAAAATGTGCTAAGGGAACGAAATCCGCTCGAAAATATCCAATTTTCATCAAAATCCCGAAATTGCTCAAGCCCGGCCCCTGGGCCCACGTCTTGGAATCCGATAAAATTACATCAATGGAATCCTCATCCTCTCACGAGTTCATACATATCAAGAACATCAAAATCGGACCTCAAATCCCCACTCAATGGTCTCTTAATCTCAAGCCCTAATCCCTTAATTTTCTTCCTTAATTTCCACTAGTATCATGATTAAACAATGGAAAAATGATCATAAACATAAGTAATGAGGCTTAGGGAACTTACCCAACCGATTCTCTTCGATTCTCCCTTGAATTCACTGCCCTAGCTCGTTTTCCGTCTTCAAAAAGGGAGAACTTAGACAAATTTCACGAAGGAACATTATATACTTTCTGACCCAGATATTTCCGCACCTGCGGTCCCATTACCTCTTCTGCGGTCCTACTTCTGCGACTTTTCCACCGCATCTGTGGTCTTCATTAAAAATGACAATTCTCCACATCTGAGGTTAAACACTCGCAACTGCGCTACCGCAGGTGCGCCCACGCCACCACTTTTGCGGTTCCTGAAGGACTTCACATTGGCCGCATCTACGGCTGCTTTATGCATTTGCGATCATCTCACCTGCGGCCTCCCAATCGCATGATTGGTTATGACAGAACCAAAAGCTTCAGATGCAACTCAAATTCCAAATTCTTCCGTCAACCACACGAAATCACCCGAGGCCCCCAGGACCTCAACCAAAAGCACAAACATATCCCAATACCTTATCCAAACTTGTTCCAATCTTCAAAACCCCTCAAATAGCATCAAATCAACAAAAACACATCAGATTCAAGCCAAACTTTCTAAAAACTTCCAAATTCCGTTTTCGATCAAAAAGTCTATCAAACCTTGTCCGAATGACCTGAAATTTTGCACACACATCCCAAATGACATAATGGAGCTACAACAACTCCCGGAATTCCATTCCGACCCCTATATCAAAATTTTACCTATCAACCGGAAAACGCTAAAATCTCATTTTCGCAAATTCATGCCTAAACCTTCCACAGACCTCCAAAATACATTCTGATACACTCCTAAGTCCCAAATCACCTAACAGAGCTAACCAAATCATAAAAATCCCAACCCGGGATCATATACTAACAAGTCAAACCTTGGTCAAACCTTTCAAATTTCAAGCTTCAATCGAGAACTGTTCTCCCAAATCCATTCTGATTACCCTGAAAACCAAAACCAACGATTTACATAAGTCATAATACATCACACGGGGCAGGTCACGCCCGAGAACTGATGAGCAAAGTGCAAAAGCTCAAAACGACAGATCAGATCGTTACATCGTCCCCCACTTAAACATGCGTTCATCCTCAAACGTGCCCAGAGTTGTTCCAAAAACCAACCAATCACTGAATAACCCTACCAAGCATATATTCGATGGTGATCCCACGTCACCCTATCTCATATAGGTCTGATAGCCCAATGTAACTGAAATTTCACAATCCAACCTAGCCCATAAACCTTAGAACCACATTTCCACTTCCGAAATCATTCACAAGATCAAAATCTTATATCTATATTCAGAATATGCCCGAACCAGCTGTAATAATCCATACCTGCAACCTCGGGTGAAGTTACAAGATATACCACATAACTCAAACACTGGTAGCGATAACTTCTGATCATAGCATCTGCACACAACAATCGAATACCGATAGAAAACATCTTATCAACTAAAGGCTCATTTCAATGCTTCCATATACTGCCAATGATAAACGAAACACGCAGTAAACCATAACCATTTCTTAGACTAACCATTCATGAAGCCACTTCTCTTTTGGCAAAGACCATAGCAAATTTCTGAGTCGAACCTCGATATTATCCTTCCAACACGCTGAAACTGAATCCGATTGTATTCATTAAAGATCCGAATGATCTCATCTAATCCAACACCACTCTGGTGACATGACACCTCAATACAGACTAAAGTCGAAACATGCGCAATCCGTGCACCAATAAGCAACAATCCGAACATATTCCAATCATGAAAAGTGACTCAAATGAATGAGCTGTACTGCAAGCTCACCGGTACCACCACAATGCAAGGATGAGAACCTGTTTCACATCATAGAAACAGAATACATGAATCTATCCCGCAATATCATACCTCCACATAACTTCGCTGCAAAGCACGATCCTATCCAAACACTGATCCACATGAAACACCTCAAGTCACTCTGCTCGAAATTGACGACCACACGCAATTGATGTCTAGAACCTAAGTAAATCATCATAACCAGGGTAAAGCAAATACGTAACACCGCACCATATGTGCCTATAACTCACAAATCCTAACACCTCGCAACACAGAAAGGTAACTCATAGATCTCCCCAGATTACTAATATGCTCAATAACAATTGAATCAACACATCCCTCAACCATACAATTAAGAGCCAACCAAGCCGACTCAAGTTAGAACACGCATCCACATTGGCTTGCCAACAAACTCCTTATCAAGGAAATCCTAAAACTGCTCCTTCGACTCCTTTAACCCTGTTGGGCCATATGATACGGTGCCTGGCTTAAAATCAATACCAAAATCAACAACCTTGCCTGGCGACATGACCAGCCACAAGAAACACATCCGAAAGGTCCCTCACCACCGGGACTGAATCAATGGTAGAAGCCTCTACACTGACATCTATCACGAAAGCCCCTACTAAGAAAGAAAATCCTTCCCAGCCGTCCGTTGGGTCTTTGAAATATAAACTACTCCACTAGGACATAATTCGTCGAATCTCGCCACTCAATCCGTAGCATTTCCGGCATAGCCAACAACGCCGCCTTAACGCAATAGTCCAGAATGACACAACACGGAGACAACCATTCTAAACCCAATATCATATCCAAAATCTTACATATCAAGCAACAAAATATCTGCTCGGGTCTCCAAACACTGATAGTCACTAAACAGTGTCGGTACACGCGATCCACAACAACAACATAGCCTGAATATGAGAATTCCCAGTCTCCAACTCCATATAGCACACGAATCACCATACCTAATCCCAATTCCACCGTCTGAAGGCATACCATACCTCAAATACCCAATCATTCCACGAGAGATACTCCAAAATTCTTCTGTGCCACAAAAAAAACTCAAATATTAGCAGTAGATCTAATAAGAAAGTGCCGCAATACTACCGAAGTACCATCAACTTAATCATATTGCCTTTTTCTGAAACATAAACCCTTGTCAAATCACCCCAAATTAGCAATACCATTTCCTTAATCATCGGAAGACCCTTTCTCTAATTATTTGAAGCTCATTTCTCTAATTGTCTGAGACTGCCCGCTGCCTAAGAGTTTTATGACCTCCCTTTCAGAACTGAACTGTAGCCTTACACATGCAATCTCAATCCTCCACATCATACTAAATATACCATACCATCCTAGGATAACATGAGGACTTCATATCTCTTCCGAGCCACCAACAACTATGTACCCAACCAACCAAGACTTTCTATTGAACTCATCTAGAAGAAAATCACTACACATCCCACGCCCCTCATACCAATAGAAAATATACATCTCTAGTACAGTAGAAATCAACAAGAACTCTCCACCTCCCCTTTGCACAAACAAGTCCGTCAGGACTGAATCTTCCTAACTCAATCAACCTACGCAGGCCACTAAAACCCAAGAGCATTGCTACGAAATACCCGTAAAAACTCATTACCTCGAACACCCTCAAGGAACTAATCATATCTTTATCATACCGGTCTGGCCTGCTATCAACTATCCCATCTATCCAAGCTCCCTTTTGATTTACCTTCGACTTGATACTCCTTCTTGCTATAACATCACCATCCCTCAACCCAGACTTACCACACGAGACCCAAGCATAAAACCACACTGTTCAAGGCTCATAAGCCGCTGAGTACTCTCGTAAATGTTTCCAAAAGCACCACGTTCAAAATGCTTCACCTGAAGAGACTTCCTACGAATCCAAAGCCATTACATTTGCCTTCCTGACACTGATATATAGAATCCCATAATTAATATAGAAAATACCACAAGTCTTGCCATCTTCCAATGAAAACTAAGTTTCTAGCCACATAAACAACTTGAAGATACCCAATTGTTACATGTAAAATCTTAAACCCACTAGAACCCTTCCCGAGAGTCATCCACTCTACTCAAATTGCAATTAGCCTGATCAAAAGAACCGAACTACCCGTGCCTCATTGGCACTCTGACACCGCAAAATATGACATTATTCAATTACAACCAAGCAACTTCCTGCTCTATGCACCGAGCATCCTTTACCAACAACGACTCAAGACATCCCGTGATTCTCACACACTTGTAAAGCATCCTATAATTTTTGTTAAGAATTTTCCTTTACTCGAGCCATCCTCAGTCTCAATCTCTATAGGACATAACTGATTCACCTGGATGCCTCAAACTGGAACCGACATAGCACTTAACCGTGCAATCAACTAATCAATAGCAGACTCCCCCACTTGGCTCAAAGCCATAGATCAACACACACTCAATAACTCATAACGCTTATACTCTATTGATGCCATAATACCATAGTGAGATTAAACTCAAAATCCTTTGCAAGCTTGTGAAAACATAGATCATCTAGAATTTTAACTCTTCTGCAAATCTTGCATTCACTCTCGCAATAGTTTCACCCACTCTCTAAGCAACCCAATTTAAATTACAACACATATCTTTCGCTCACAAATGAGATCTTCTAACAGACACATAAGGATCGCTCAACCTCAGAACGCATCGCAGGAGATAACCCACCTGCTTTGCCTCCAACTAACATTTCTATATACCTCCCCACCGTCATAAATTGTACGTAGTCACTTAGTCTTCCTAAGTCTGAACTTATACCGCAACATGAAATTTACTTCACTCACAACTGGAAAACATGAAAATATTCTTCACACGCCCATAACTCGGGGCTATACCTCCAATCGAGATGAAAATCAAGCACCTAATAGTTCTTCTATCCTCCAGCAGACCCTTCTCGTCGCTTCCAAACCATATGGGTACATCTCACAGTACTAACATACTCATCACATAGCCATCCCATCGTCATATCCACTAATAGGGACACTGCCGAACATATAAGTTCAAAAACACTTGCTCACACAATCAGCACCTCGGTGCTCAAGCCATAGGTAAAGATCCGGCCTCAAGTCCTCCGGACTGGCCCAACATCAACTCACAGAGATCACATCTCGCCCCTCGATCGGGGAATCGCAAGCCATCAATGCACATCTGATACGGAGCGCTCATGTGCGCATACAAATGTGTGGAATGAATTCAAGGAGTTACATTTCAAGCTGAATCAAGGACGCACGATAAGAATTCAAGAATGTGAAGTTTTTCCTAAAGGTTCTGCAGCCTCTCGAGGATAAGTACAGACGTCTCAGTACCGATCCACAAGACTCTACTAAACCTGCTCATGACTCGTGAGACCTATGTAACCTAGGCTCTGATACCAACTTCTCACGACCCTAAACCTAGACCCGATTGTGATGGCGCCTCTCGTGAAGACAAGGCCAGCCAACTAGTCCCAATTCAATTTTTAAACAGTTAAACATTAATAAACAGTCTAAGCATGAGTAAATAAACCAAAGACTAAGTAAAAGATTTATAATATGAGGAATATAACCCAAACACAGCCCGATACCGGGGTGTCACAAGTCACGACATCTAATAGGGTCTAAATATAACTGAAAAGTCTGAAATGTGCAAAATACGAATTTATGAAATAAGGAGGGAGAAAATCAGTTCTGCGAACGCCGGCAGCTATCTTGCTAAACTCTGATGACTCTGCCTTCGATCAGCTAATAGCCGCTATCGGGTTTAGAAATAACTGAATCTGCACACAAGGTGAAGGGAGTAAAGTGAGTACTCCAACTCAGTGAGTAATAATCATAACTAAAGTCTGAATGGTAAGAAATCACAAAAAGTGCATCAACAGGCTGTATAGAAACAGTACAAAACCAGTAAGAAAGCAATGAAGCTGTAAAATCTCTTTAAAACATCTTAGCTCAATTTAACTTCTTTGAAAATGACTTTTCAACAGTTACATAAATGAATGCAAAACAATTAATGCAGATAAGAACAGAAAATCTTCCCCTCGGGAACAAATACACAATTAAACAGGTAAATGACAGGCAAATAAGAAAGATAAGCACATAAGGTTCGTCCCTCGGACACAGTGTCAACAATCCGCCCCTCAAGCAATATCTCAGAACAATACCAGCCCCTTGGGCAACCACATAGAACAATATCAGCCCCTCGGGCTATATCTCACATCACAACGGGTACCCGCGCTCACTGGGGTATGTAGACTCTAGGAGGGCCCCCTTACGGCCCAAGCGCAATATCAAGTCATCTCGTGGCATCATCTCTAGGCTCTCGACCTCATATTAACAAGCCACCTCGTGACGTACATTCTCACGCCCTCGGCCTCATAATCAAAATTCGTGTATCACCGCTGCGGCGTGCAGCCCGACTCAAAAGTTATCCTCACAACATAGGCCCTCGGCCTTACTCAATCAAAAATCACATAAGCCACTCGGGCAACAGTAAAACATGATGCTCAACCCAAAATATTATATGAAATATCATTTCAAGTGTTAAAGCAAAGTAAACATGGCTGAGTTTTGAAAACAGTGGAAAATAACATGATAAAGTCAAAACAGTGAGGAAATATCAACAAAAATCACCGAAGGGTTCAAATAGTTGGTACAAAGCCCAAATATGGCATTCGACCCAAATAATGATGATAGCAAATAGATTTCAGTCAAATACGCGGTAAAATCATCAATCGGGACGGACCAAGTCACAAACCCCAATAGTGCACGACCCCACGCTCGTCATCAAGTGTGTGTCTCACTTCAATATAGCACTACGACATGAAATCCGGGGTTTCAAACCCTCAGAATATCATTTACAATTATTACTCACCTCAAACTGGTCAAATCTCTAACTCGTGACGCCTTTTCTCACACAAATCGACCTCCGGATGCTCCAAATCTAGCCACAATCAGTACACATTCATTAAAATATGCTAGGGGAACGAAGCCCACTCGAAAATATCCAATTTACATCAAAATCCTGAAACTCAAGCCCGGTCCCCGGGCCCACATCTTGGAATCCGATAAAATAAACATCAATGGAATCCACATCCTCTCACGAGTTCATACATATCAAGAACATCAAAATCAGACCTCAAATGGCCCCTCAAATCCCCACTCAATGGTCTCTTAATCTCAAGCCCTAATCCCTCAATTTTCTTCCTTAATTTTCATTAATATCATGATTAAACAATGGAAAAATGATCATAAACATGAGTAATGAGGCTTAGGAACTTACCCAACTGATTCTCTTCGATTCTCCCTTGAAGTCACTGCCCTAGCTCGCTTCTCGTGTTCAAAAATGGAAAACTTAGCAAAATTTCACGAAGGAATATTATATACTTTCTGACCCAGGTATTTCCACACATGCAGTCCCATTACCGCTTCTGCGGTCCCACTTCTATGACTTTTCCACCGCATCAGCGGTCTTCATTAAAAATGACAAATCTCTGTATCTGCGGTTAAACACTCGCACCTGCGCTACCGCAGGTGCACCCACGACACCACTTCTGTAGTTCCTGAAGGACTTCACATTGGCCGCATCTGCGGCTGCTTTACGCATCTGCGATCATCGCATCTGCTGCTGCTTTACGCATCTGCGGTCATCGCACCTGCGGCCTCCCAACCGTAGGCGCAATTATGACATCACCCAAAGCTTCAGCTGCAACTCAAATTCTAAACTCTTCCGTCAACCACCCGAAATCACCGCGAGGCCCCCAGGACCTCAAGCAAAAGCACAAATATATCCCACTACCTTATCCAAACTTGTTACAATCTTCAAAACTCCTCAAATAACATCAAATCAACCAAAACACATCGGATTCAAGCCAAACTTTCTAAAATTTCCGAATTCCGTTTTGATCAAAAACCCAACCAAGCCATGTCCGAATGACCTGAAATTTTCACACACATCCCAAATGACATAACGGAGCTATTGCAACTCTTGGAATTCCATTCTGATCCCTATATCAAAATCTTACCTATCAACCAGAAAATGCTAAAATATCAATTTCGCCAATTCATGCCTAAACCTTCCACGGACCTCCAAAATGCATTTCGATCACGCTCCTAAGTCCCAAATCACCTAACACAGCTAACCAAATCATAAAAATCCCAATCCAGGATCATATACTAACAAGTCAAATCTTGGTCAAACCTTTCAAATTTCAAGCTTCAACAGAGAACTGTTCTTCCAAATTCATTCTGATTACCCTAAAAACCAAAACCAACGATTTACATAAGTCATAATACATCACAAGGGGAAGGTCACACCCGAGAATTGACGAGAAAAGTGCAAAAGCTCAAAACAACCGGTCGGGTCGTTACAGATTGTCAATTGTTCCATGAACTTCCTTCATGATTAAATTCTGGATTTAAGGTAAGTATCTTCCTTTATTTTTCTCTTTTAAGTTCTTGACATTCTATAATTTGATTTTAAATACAAGAAATGAAAATAAATTTTGATTACAACTATAATGGAGTTTGTAAGAAATTATAACCACCCGAAGTGGTATAATTTCTATGTATTACCATGATTAAATTCAGGTATGATTGTTGGCACAAGAATTGAAACCCCGTCTCATTGAATTTGCTTCATTTTCATTCCCTTAAGAGAATATGATAGCAGTATGTGATAAGTCTGAAAGAAGACAAAATTATTACTATAAATGTATCAATGGATGTGGACGTGACTGTAGACGAAATTACAATCGTCATAATCGTGGTAATGAGAATAATAAGGATTCTCATAATAATATTTCACTCTGTGAAAGTAATATTTGTCATTGATTTGACATGAGATTTTATAAAGCACATATGGATGATTATGGTTCATTCATTATGTGAATGTGACAACATCTGATTTATGAATACATATTCATTCTTGGAAGAATATGAATGTGCTAGTGGTAGTAAATATACCACACTCACCTCTAGAAGGAGGTTTGAGATGATATAAGAAAATAATGTTATTATTATGGCATGAATGATCATTGGTCACGTGCCTATTGCACGCCAAAATATTTTGGTAATGTGATTATTAAACAATATAATTAATGCAAGAAACATATCTTGCATATAATTTTGACCATAACCATAATGGTATAACTTTCTCTTTAAAAGAGATATTCACTATATGGATGTTGATGAATATGTGGTAGTACAAAATTAATTGAGAGCTCTGGAAGAGCCAATTATACTATTTTGGAGAAATAAAATTGATTATCGATAAAGTATTGTGATGTAGTAAGTCTCAAAGAAACTTAATTGAGTTTCTAAAGTATTCGCGAAAGCGGTTGGTTATATTGAAACTAGAAATAAAAGAATGATTTAATATCTTCTATTACTACAACTTGTAGCGAGATAATATGTATGTTAAATTACCCACTTTATTCTCCATTCTGTACTACATAAATAAAAGAATACCACAATAAAGTGGATGTTTATTGATATAAAATCCCATATCATAATAAATTTGGAGTTTATTGATAATTGCACACGTCATGGTGTAAATCTGAAGTTTATCAATATTGATAATTTATTCAGTTGGCATAATTGGTTTAGCCATATCAATTTAAGTATGATGTGCAAAAACAATAGAGAATTCACATGGGTAAATATTAAAGAACTAGAAAGTTCTTTACGAATTCTCTTATGTTGCTTGTTTTCATTAATTAATAGACCAACTAAAATTTGGAGTGAATCCTATGAATGATGGAAATATCAAAGGTGAATATGAGCCTATTTACCTGCCATGTATACCACATAAGATGCATCTGTGAGATGGTTACATGTGCTATTATTATTAACCTGCTACCTGGTATTTGCGAGGTAACTGTTCAATAATTTAATTTAGAGCATAATTTCCAGATTTTCTATTCAAGAAAGTTTATCTTGATAAGTTGGTTTACATCACAGTTGGTTAGCAAAATAATTATTGAGTCCCTCCACTTAATAGATAAACTATTACTTGTGAGAACAAAGTTATGTATATCAGTTTGATATACGTAATATACGAAAGTATATTACATTCTCTACTCGCAAGTGATTCGGGGTCAGAAACCAAATAATTCCATCTTATTATTATTGATGTGAGGTGTATATTTTGACTAACACCATAACACACAAAGGTGGATTTTCAAAGTTCAGAAAGTAAGCTACTTTTTCTAACACAAGGGGGAGACAAGATAAATAGTTGAGAAAAAGTTACGTATAATGAATTATCATGTGTACATCTAGATCCTCAAATAAGATAATATGAACTTGAAGTTCATAAAAGATAATTCATCTGCAATATATTGCAAAGCATGCCAGATGCATTTGTTGACCCAAAGAAAGTAACTATATTCTCATTGCAAATGCTCCTATTAAGTCCTATATGGTACACTTAAAGTGTATAGACAAATCGGTTTTAAATAAAATTCTTAATAAAGAAGAAGATCAAATGATCATAATAAAGGAAGCAAGTGATCTAGAAGATCACATGACATAACACTTCATAAAATCTAAGTTCTACCTGAATATATAAATGAAGAGATCTCTATGTTATGTCTTTATGAAAGAATATTGAAACTGATATAAAATGTTAGTCGATGACATCTATCTGTCACGACCCCGGTTCACCCTCCGTGAACTATCGTGACAGCACCTAGTCTCTACGACTAGGTAAGACTAACACATGCGGGAAAAAGGAACAATTTGCGGAAAGAAAATAATTAAAAACCAAAATAAAAAATGAAACAGTGTTTAAGATGCCGCCCGACATATAACAGTGCAAGATTCTCAACCTAACACTCCCAAAATCCGGAACCCCATGAATCACAAGCTAAGAGATACATAAAAAGCTCTAACTCCAGAAAAGTCTATCAAAGGAAAATACAGAAGGACTATACTAGTACAAAAAGATAGAAAGGGACTTCTCCGTCTGCGGATGCGGCAAATATACCTCGAAGTCTCTACAAAAGCGCCTCATCTCAAGGATGATAAGATTGAGTGGAAGTACCTGGATCTGCACATGAAAAACATGCGCAGAAAGGGCATGAGTACACCACAGCGGTAGTCAGTAAGTGCCAACCCTAACCTCGGTCGGGTAGTGACGAGGAAGGTCAGGGCCCTACTGAGGTTAAATAAAATACAAGGTATGACAGTATAGAATAAGACAGTATAATTAAGTAACACATCAAAGAGTAACACAAGATAGAAAGAACAACAACAATTATAACAGAGACAAGATAATCATGGAAGGAAATACAGTTCAACACGAAGATAACAACCGGGGATCTCTCGGTATCCCGAGGATCTCTTAGTATCCTCAATATATGTGCTGGGGATCTCTTAGTATCCTTAATATATATGCTGGGGATCTCTCGGTATCCCAAGGATCTCTTAGTATCCTCAATATGCATGTCGGGGATCTCTCCGTATCCCAAGGATCTCTTAGTATCCTCAATATGTGTTGGGGATCTCTTGGTATCCCGCACTATAGGCCAAATCAATATATATGTGCAGGGGATCTCCCAAGATACTGTTCCGTAGTCCCAAAGTAAACACGCAGCAACAACACGAAGAATACTCAATTAAATTCAATTTTACACCAAGGTACAATAGGTATTTCTAACCTAGCATGCTTCATATAGACCAAATAAGGCAGTTTGAGTAAATAAAGAAATTAAGTCAATTAGACATGATTCTGTGATGAACCGAAAGGTCATCACTTGTTGTAGAACTAAATTCTATGATCTGAGGCCTTAAAACCTCCTTTCTCCTCAACTCGATTTGCATGCACGGTCTGGGTGTATATTTGGAACGCTTTTATGTGGAAATTTGATGAAAATATTAATTTCACCTTTAAAATTTAATTTAAGTTGACTTCGGTCAACATTATAGGTAAACGGACCCGGCCCTGTGATTTAACGGTCCTGGAGGGTCCGTAAAAAAATATGGGACTTGGGCATGTACCCGAAATTGAATTCCGAGGTCCCAAGCCTGAGAAATGAATTCTTGAAGAAAATTGTTTAACTGAAATTTTAAGAATTTTTGGAAATTTTACTGTATTTGAAATTGATGGTATCGGGACTGTATATTGGTTCCGGAGCTCGATACAGGTCTTATATGGTGTTAGGATTGAGCCTGTAAAATTTGGTAAGAAACGGACTTGAAAGGACGTGAATCGGACCCTCGGTTGTGGAATTTGGAACTTAAGTGTTCTTGAGGTTTTCCTTTGATTTTGATGCTAAATTCATTGTTAAAGCTGTTAATTTGGCGATTTAATCACACAAGTAAGTCCATATGATGTTTTTGAGTTAGTATGCATGTTTGGTTTGGAGCCCCAAGGGCTCGGGTGAGTTTCGGGATGTTTTTAAACTTAGAAAAGTTGCAGGTTTTGCTGTCTTAGGTGCATAGAGGTTTTGTTCTTCGCATTCGCGTGGTTCCCCTTGTGAATGTGTAAGGCAACTTCCTCAGGTGGCAGTTTGTTCTTCGCAAACGTGGAGCTCAGGATGCGAACGCGAAGCTATGGGGGGAGTACCCTTCGCAAACGCGTTCAGGCACTCGCGAACGCATAAGGTTAATGGCATGGGGAAGATATTTCACATTTGTTCTACGTGAACGCGACCATCTGACCGCGAATGCAAAGGCTCTAGGAGCTGAAAATCTGTGAACAAGAGCCGTCGAACGCAAACGCGATGGTCAGCTGGGCCTGACCCATCGCGAACGCGACAGGCCTATCGCGAACGCGATGAAGGCTTGCCTAGTCATTTTTAAAACAGAAGCAAAAACGGGTAGAACCCATTTACTTCATATTTTCAAAATTTGGGAGCATTGAGGCAATTTTCAAAGAACAAGTTCTTCCTCAAAGCATTGGTATATGATTCTAAACCTTTTTCTTTCGATTTCCCATTGTATTTCGTCAATTTTCATCCTAAAATCTAGGGTTTTTATGGTAGAAATTAGGAATTTTGGTAGAGTTAGGGCTTTTTGATTAATTGAAATTTACACCTCGTTTTGGGGTCAAATTTCGAAACAAATTGCATATATCGGCTCGTGTGTGAATGGGTGATCGAGTTTTGGTCCGAAGCTCGAGTTTTGACAAGGCAGGCCTGAGGGAAATTTTCGACTTTTTGGTGAAAATGATAGAAAACCTATAATTAAGCACTGGGTATGAATTCTTTAGCATTTATTGATGTTGTTAAATTAATTTGGGCTAGATACAAGTAATTTGGCGGCGAATTCTAAAGGAAAAGCGGTGTATGAAGCTTGAATTGTGTTCGTGGCATCGAGGTAAGTGTTTGGTCTAACCTTAGCTTGAGGGATTAAGAGTTCTGTCTTATTTGCTATGTGTTAATTGTGGAGTACGACGTATAGGCTTGGTGACGAGTATCTATACGTTGGTGTCAAGCATGCCCGTGAGTCTTGTATTGTAATTGTTGTGACTCCGTTTTGGTTATTCGTGCTTCATATGAGGATTATCATTGTTGTTCCCTTGTCGGGATGTTGTTGTTATATTATTTCATCCCTTGCCAGGATGTTGTTGTTATATTATTGTTCCCTTGCCGGGATGTTTTGTTATATTATTGTTCCTTTGCTGGGATTCTTTTATGATTGGTGTTGATAGATGAAATGGGAGCGGGTTGCACGCCTGCAATGGTACTATATGAAATGGGAGCTCGTTGCACGCCTGCAACGGTACTATATGAAATGGGAGAGGGTTGTACGCCTGCAACGGTATTATATGAAATGGGATCGGGTTGCACGCTTGCAACAGTATCACATGTGTACTTGTTTCTTGTTTCCTTATCTTTTGCTCCTAATTGATTTATAATGTTCCTTGCATTTCTCTATTTGTATTCTGTTGTTATCTGTTACTCCCCGCAATATGTTTTCCCCCGCCCAACTTTAGCTGTAATTATTTGCTTTTATTTTTTGCTGTATATGATTTAACTGCATATGTTTATTTGATAGTCTGGTCCTAGCCTCGTCACTACTTCGCCAAAGTTAGGCTAGGCACTTACCAGCACATGTGGTCGGTTGTGCTGATACTACACTCTGTATTGTGCACAAATACTGATACGAGAGTGTTTGGACCATAGTGAGGGTGTTGTCTTCAGTTTACTCAGGTGACCCGAGGTAGTCCTGCAGATGTATGCGGGCCTTGGCCTCTCCTCCAATAACTTCTCTTTCTATTTTTACTTATTCAGAGACAGATTTGTGTATTTCCATTCAGACCTTATTTGTAGTATTCTCAGATAGTCCGCGACTTGTGACACCAAATTCTGGGTAGTATTATACTTCAGATTATGTAGCAATGTTTGGTTGAACTATTAAGTTTTCGTCTTCAGATTATGCTTAATAAAAAAGGGTAATGAATTGATAACACTCGGCTTGCCTAGCTTTCATGAGTAGGCGCCATCATGATTCCCAAGGGTGGAAAATTCGGGTCATGACAAGTTGGTATCAAAGCTCTAGGTTACTCAGGTCTCACGATTTATGGACAAGTTTAGTAGAGTCTGAGGGATCGGTACAGAGACGTCTGTATTTATCCCCCAGAGGTTACAGAGTTTGGAAAACTTCACATCCATTCTTTTCTGTCATGCAGTTTGGTTTCTCAATGCTAATTGAATTTCTACTATGTTCTTTCACATATGGCGAGAACATGCGCTTCCTCATCTACTGATCAGTAGCTCGAGCCCCCAGCAGCAGCTCCCATGAGGGGCAGAGGGTGAGGCCGAGGCCGAGCTAGATGTCGGGGTAGGGGCAGAGCTAGCCTATTGCGGCAACACCAGCGGTGAAGCCTCAGGTTGAGTTTGATGATGAGGTTTCAACCTAGATAGTTTTGGTGGGCCCAACTCATGTCCTAGAGGGGTTCATTGCTACCCCAGTGCTCAAGGACGCACTAGTCCATCTAGTGGGCCTTATGGAGAGTGTCACCCGGGAAGGCTTGCTTCCTGTAGCACCAACCATCTCTCAGGTTGGAGAAGGAGCCCAGACTGCTATTACCAGCACTCCGGAGTAAATGGCTCCCCAGTTTCAGACTCCAGCAGCTCAGTCAATTGGAGAAGTTCAGCTGGGTGTGGTATCTTAGACCGATGATGGAGCAACTATATCTACTGATGCCTTATGGAGATTGGACAGGTTTACCAAGCTCTTTACTACCACTTTCAGCAGTGCATCTTCTAAGGATCCCCAGGATTATTTAGATAGATGTCATGAGGTTCTCAGGAACATGGGGATAGTGGAGACCAATAGGGTCGAATTTTCTACTTTTTGCTTATCTGGATCTGCCAAGACTTGGTGGAGAGACTATTGTTTGGCTAGACCAGTTGGGTCACCATCTTTGACTTGGGATAAGTTCTCTCAGCTATTTCTGGAGAAATTTCTTCCTATCACTCAGAGGGAGAACTATAGGAGGTAGTTTGAGCGTCTCCAGCAGGGTTCTATGACTGTTACTCAGTACGAGACTAGATTTACTGACTTGGCCCATCATGCTCTTCTTATACTTCCCACTGAGAGAGAGAGAGGGTGAGGAGGTTTATTAAGGGACTCATTTAGCCAATTCGATTGTAGATGGCTAAGGAGAGTTGAGATGGTTCTATCACAAGGGAGTGGTAAAGGGTCTGCTAAGAGGCCTCGTCATTCGGGAAGGTTTAGTGGTGCCTTATCTGGAGGCAGGGATTCTTTTGGTAAGGTCCATCCTCCCAGGCCGTTTCAGTCAGCACTTTAGGCTTCTCATGGTGCCCCAGATGGCCATGGTTCTCACATGCAGTATTCTGATCAGCAGTCCTAGAGTGCATCGCCATCTCCTATCAATGCACCTCTACTTCACAGTTATCAGGGTCATCAGCCCAGCAACCAAGGGCTTGTTTTACTTGTGGTTACACGAGGCATATTGCTAGATTTTGCCCTCGAGCAATGAGCAATTCTTAACACCAGAGTTCCCATACCATGGTTCAGGCATCGAGTGTTCCACCTCCCGCTCAGCCAGCTAGAGGTGGAGGTAGGGGTGCTAGATATGGAGGTAGAGGTATTAGAGATGGATCTCAGGCCGCTAGAGGTGGAGGCCAACCAATAGGAAGCCGTCCTAGAGATGTAGTTCGGAGTGGTGGGTCCTGACCTGATGTTATGCTCTTCCAGCCAGGCCTGAGGCTGAGGCTTCTGATGCGGTCATCACGGGTACTGTTCTAGTTTGTAGTAGGGATGCTTCAGTGCTATTTGATCTAGGGTCTACATATTCCTATATGTTATCTTATTTTGCACCATATTTGATCATGCCTAGTGATTCTTTGAGTGCTCCTGTATATGTGTCTACATTGGTGGGTGATTCTATTGTGGTAGATCGTGTTCATCGTTCTTGTATAGTTGTGATTGGGGTCTTGAGACATGAGTATACTTGTTACTTTTGGACATGGTTGATTTTGATGTCATATTGGGGATGGACTGGTTATCACCTTACCATGCTATCCTGAACTGTCATGCCAAGACTGTGACCTTAGCCTTGCAGGGTTTGCCTCATTTAGAGTGGAGAGGGACTCCTAGTCATTCTACCCGTAGTGTTATCTCATATATGAAGGCTCGGCGTATGGTCGAGAAGGGGTGTTTATCCTATTTGGCATATGTTCATAATTCTAGTGCTGAGGTTCCTTCTATGGATTCTGTGCCTGTTGTTCGTGAATTTCCTGAGGTATTTCCTTTAGACCTGTCGGGTATGCCACCTGACAGGGATATTGACTTTTGCATTTATTTGGCTCCGGGCACTCAACCTATTTCTATTCCGACGTATTGTATGGACCTGCCTGAGTTGAAAGAATTGAAGGAGTAGTTGCAAGACCTGCTTGATAAGGGCTTTATTAGACCTAGTATCTCGCCTTAGGGTGCGCCGGTGTTGTTTGTTAAAAAGAAGGACGAATCAATGAGAATGTGTATAGATTACCAATAGTTGAACAAGGTTACAATCAAGAATAAATATCCATTTCCGAGGATTGATGATTTGTTTGATCAGCTTCAGGGTGTTAATGTATTTTCAAAGATTGACTTGAGATCAGGCTACCATTAGTTGAGGATTAGGGCATTCGATGTCCCTAAGACAACTTTTCGCACTTGGTATTGGCATTATGATTTCTTGGTGATGTCATTTGGGTTGACCAATTCCCTAGATTCTTTTATAGATTTGATAAACCGAGTGTTCAAGCCTTACTTGGATTCATTCGTGATAGTCTTCATTGATAATATTTTGATTTATTCCCGCAGCCGGGAGGAACATGAGCAGCATCTGAGAGTGGTTCTTCAAACTTTGAGAGATAGTCAGTTGTATGCTAAGTTTTCTAAGTGTGAGTTCTGGTTGAGTTCGGTTGCATTCTTGGGTCATGTGGTTTCAGCAGAGGGTATTCAGGTAGATAAAAAAAGATAGAGACAGTCAAGGAGTGTCCTAGACCCGCATCAACTATAGAGATTCGGAGTTTCTTGGGTTTGGAAAACTATTATCGTCGGTTTGGGAGGGGTTTTCATCTATTGCATCCCCGATAACTAGGTTGACCCAGAAGGGTGCCCAATTCAGATGGTCGGACGAGTGTGAGGTGAGCTTTCAGAAGCTCAAGACAGCTTTGATTATGGTGTTAGTGTTGGTTTTGCCCACATTTTCAGGGTCATATATAGTCTATTGTGATGCATCTCGTATTGTACTTAGTGCAGTGTTGATGCAGGATGGCAAGGTCATTGCTTATGCTTCACGTCAGTTGAAGATTCATGAGAAGAACTATCCGGTTCATGATTTGGAGTTAGCAGCCATTGTTCACGCATTGAAGATTTGGAGGCATTATCTGTATGACATGGCATGTGAGGTGTTCATGGACCACAAGAGTTTGCAATATTTGTTCAAGCAGAAGGAGCTAAATTTGAGTTAGAGAAGGTGGTTGGAGCTGTTGAAGGACTATGATATCACCATCTTATATCATCTGGGAAAGGCCAATGTGGTGGTTGATGCTTTGAGTAAGAAGTCAGCCAGTATGGACAGTCTTGCTTATATTCTAGTTAGTGAGAGACCGCTTGCTTTGGATGTTCAGGCTTTGGCCAATCAGTTTATGAGGTTGGATGTTTCTGAGCTCAGCCATGTATTAGCTTGCACAACCACTCGTTCTTCTTTATTTGAACGTATCCAAGATCGGCAGTATGATGATCCTCATTTTTGTGTCCTTAGGGACACGGTGCAGCACGGTGGTGCCAAGTAGGTTACATTAGGAGATGATGGAGTTTTGAGGCTGGAGGGTCGAGTTTGTGAGCCTAATATGGATGGGCTCTGGGAGTTGATTTTAGACGAGGCCCATAGTTCCCGGTACTCTATTCATCCGGGCGCCGCTAAGATGTATCAGGATTTGTGGCAGCATTATTGTGGTAGTATCCTATTCTTCTGAGAGGTTAGCTGAGATCTATATCCGGGAGATTGTTTGTCTTCATGGTGTGCCTGTGTCTATCATTTCTGATCGAGGTACGCAGTTTACCTCGCATTTCTAGAGGGTAGTTCAGCGTGATTTGGGCACACGGGTCGAGTTGAGCACAACGTTTCATCCTTAGACGAACGGGCAGCCCGAGAGCACTATTCAGATTTTGGAGGATATGCTCCGAGCTTGTGTTATTAACTTTGGAGGCTCGTGGGATCAGTGTTTGCCTTTAGCATAGTTTGCCTACAACAACAACTACCAATCGAGCATCCAGATGGCTCTTTATGAGGCTTTATATGGTAGGCAGTGTCGGTTGTCGGTTGGATGGTTTGAGCCGGATGAGGCTCGGTTGTTGGGTACGGATCTAGTACAAGATGCCCTGGACAAGGTCAGGATCATTCATGATAGGCTTCGCACAGCTCAGTTCAGGCAGAAGAGTTATGCTGACCGTAAGGTTCGTGATGTGGCATTCATGGTCGATGAGCGAGTATTGCTTCGGGTGTCTCTTATGAAGGGAGTGATGAGATTTGGAAAGAAGGGCAAGCTTAGCCCTAGGTTCATTGGCCTGTTCGAGATTCTTGATCGAGTTTGAGAGGTGTCTTACAGACTTGCGTTGCTGCCGAGGTTATCAGCCGTGCATCCAGTGTTTCATGTGTCCATGCTTCGGAAGTATCACAACAATCCATCACACGTGTTAGACTTCAGCATTGTCCAGTTAGACAAGGACTTGTCCTTTGAGGAGGAGCCAGTAGCTCTTCTAGACTGGCAAGTTCGTCAGTTGAGATCGAAGATTTTCCCTTCTGTTCGTGTTCAGTGGAGAGGTCAACCTGCTAAGGCATCGACCTAGAAGTCCGAGTACGATATGCAGAGCCGTTATCCCCATCTTTTCTCTGACTTAGGTACTTCCTTCTTATGTCCATTCGAGGACGAACGGTTGTTTTAGAGGTAAAGAATGTGATCACCCGAAAGGTCATCATTTCTTGTAGAATTAAATTCTGTGATCTGAGGCCTTAAAACCTTATTTTTCCTCACCTCGATTTGTGTGCACGGTCCGAGCATATATCCGGAACGCTTTTATGTGGAAATTTGATAAAAATGTTAATTTGCCCTTTAAAATTTAATTTAAGTTGACTTCGATCAACATTTTGGGTAAATGGACCCGGACCTGTAATTTGACGGTCTCGGAGGGTTCGTAGGAAAATAGGGACTTGGGCATATGCCCGGAATTGAATTCCGAGGTTCCAAACCCGAGAAATGAATTTTTGAAGAAAATTGTTTAACTAAAATTTTAAGAGTTTTTGGAAATTTAAATGTAATTGAAATTGATGGTATCGGGCCCGTATCTTGGTTTCGGAGCCCGATACAAGTCTTATATGGTGTTAGGATTGAGCTTGTAAAATTTGGTAAGAAACGGACTTGAAATGACGTGAATCAGACCCTCGGTTGTGGAATTTAAAACTTAAGTGTTCTTGAGGTTTTCCTTTGATTTTGATGCTAAATTCGTTGTTAAAGCTGTTAATTTGGCGATTTGATCGCACGAGTAAGTCCATATGATGTTTTTGAGTTAGTATCCATTTTGGTTTGGAGCCCCGAGGGATCGGGTGAGTTTCGGTTGGGTTTCGGGATGTTTTTAAACTTAGAAAAGTTGCAGGTTTTGCTATCTCAGGTGCACAGAGGTTTTGTTCTTCGCGTTCGCATGGTTCCGGTCGCGAAAGCATAAGGAAACTTCCTCAAGTGCCAGTTTGTTCTTCGTGAATACAGAGCTCAGGACGCGAACGCGAAGCTATGAAGGGAGTACCCTTCGCGAACGCGTTCAGGCACTCACGAACTCGTAAGGTTAATGGCCTGGGGGATGGATTTCACATTTGTTCTATGCGAATGCGGCCATCTGACCACAAACGCAAAGGCTCTAGGAGCTGAAGCTCCGCGAGCCGTCGAACACAAACGTGATGGTCAGCTGGGCCTGACCCATTGTGAACGCGACAGGCCTATCGCGAACGTGATGAAGGCCTGCCTAGTCATTTTTAAAACAGAAGCAAAAACGGGCAGAACCCATTTACTTCATATTTTCAAAATTTGGGAGCATTGAGGCGATTTTCAAAGAACAAGTTCTTCCCCAAAGCATTGGTATATGATTCTAAACCATTTTCTTTCGATTTCCCATTGCATTTCGTCAAATTTCATCCTAAAATCTAGGGTTTTTATGATAGAAATTAGGAATTTGGGTAGAGCTAGGACTTTTTAATTAATTGGGATTTAAACCTCGTTTTGGGTCGGATTTCGAAACTAATTGCATATTTGGGCTCGTGGGTGAATGAGTGATCGGATTTTGGTCCAAACCTCGAGTTTCTACAAGGTGTGCCCGAGGCGATTTTTGACTTTTTGGAAAAAATGATGGAAAACTTATAATTAAGCACTGGGTATGAATTCTTTAGCATTTATTGATGTTGTTAAATTAATTTGGGCTAGATACAAGTAATTTGGAGGCGAATTTTAAAGGAAAAGCGGTGTATGAGGCTTGAATTGTGTTCGTGGCATCGAGGTAAGTGTTTGGTCTAACCTTATCTTGACGGATTAAGAGTTGTGTCTTATTTGCTATGTGTTAATTGTGGAGTATGACATATAGGCATGGTGACGAGTATCTATATGTCGGTGTCAAGCATGCCCGTGAGTCTTGTATTGTAATTGATGTGACTCCGTTTTTGTTATTTGTGCTTCATGTGAGGATTATCATTATTGTTCCCTTGCCGGGATGTTGTTGTTATATTATTGTTCCCTTGTCGGGATGTTTTTGTTATATTATTGTTCCTTTGCTGGGATTCTTTTATGATTGGTATTGATAGATGAAATGGGAGCGGGTTGCACGCCTGCTACGGTACTATATGAAATGGGAGCGGGTTGCACGCCTGCAACGGTACTATATGAAATGGGAGCGGGTTGCATGCCTGCAACGGTATTATATGAAATGGGATCGGGTTGTACGCCTGCAATGGTATTACATGTGTACTTGTTTCTTGTTTCCTTATCTTTTGCTCCTAATTGATTTATGACGTTGCTTGCATTTTTCTATTGGTATTCTATTGTTATTTGTTACTCCCCGCAGCATATTTTCCCCCGCCCAACTTTAGCTGTAATTATCTACTTTTATTTTCCGCTGTATATGATTTAACTGCACATGTTTATTTGATAGTTTGGTCCTAGCCTCGTCACTACTTCGCCGAGATTAGGCTAGACACTTACCAGCACATGGGGTCGGTTGTGCTGATACTATACTCTGCACTGTGTGCAGATACTGATACCGGAGCATTTGGACCGCAGTGAGGGTGTTGTCTTCTGTCCACTCAGGCGACCCGAGGTAGTCCTACAAACGTTCGCGGGCATTGGCATCTCCTCCTATCATTTATCTTTCTGTTTTTATTTATTCAGAGACTGATTTGTGTATTTTCATTCAGACCTTATTTGTAGTATTCTTAGATAGTCCGTGACTTGTGACACCAAATTCTGGGTAGTATTGTACTTCAGATTATGCAGCAATGTTTGGTTGAACTATTAAGTTTTCGTCTTTCGCATTTCTGGTTATTTAATTTATTCCGCTGTTTAATCACTTAATACTTTGAATTGCTGAACATGCTTAATAATTTATTCCGTTTTTTAATCACTCATCACCTCACGTACAAGGCATTTCAAATATCAACAATACCAAATCCTAAGGGGAGTTCCCCCCACAAGGTTAAGCAAGCCACTTACCTCGAACCGGCTCAAAATCAATTCAAAACCACATTCTTGCCATGAGTACTCGACTCCAAATGACCCAAATCTATTCAATTCAATTGCATAATGTAAATATAACTTCAAGTAACTGACTTCACAAATAAATTCTAAGCTAATATGCGAAATTAAGTAAAATAACCAAAATGCCCCCGGACCCACGTCTCGAAATTGGGTAAATTTTACATTTTCAGAATCCTCATACTCTCACGAGTCTAACCATACCAGAATTATCCAAATCTAATATCAAATCCCCAATCAAAATTCAAAAATTAGGTCTAAGAACTTTTCCAAATTTTCCCCTAATTTCTCACCCCAAATCCGAAATTAGATGATGAATTCATGTTTAGATTAATGGGTTATAAGAAAAAAAGAGTTAAGAATCATTACTCGCAAACTCCCTCCGAAAATCCTTCCAAAATTCGTCTCATACCGAGCTCCCAATTCAATTTTCTGATATCAACTCAAAACCCTCGATTTTGAAATTTATGTTTTGCCCAGACGCGTTCTTCTTCGCAAACACGAGACAACAGTCGCGAACGCGATGCACAAAAAATGACACTGGCCAGTCTTCCTCTTCGCGAATGCGTAGCTTACACTGGCGGACCCTACGCGAACGCGAGGACCATGTCGTGAACGCGAAGACCAAAGGGTCCATACCTTCGCAATCGCGAGACATCATCGCGAACGCGAAGCACGATTCAGCTGCTTCACCCAGATGCTCTGCGCGAACGCGAGGCCCTCTCGTGAACGTGGTGAATGTTTTCTTTGCAACACAACAACATAAAATTTGCACTCTTTCCAAGTCCAAAAATGACCCGTTGAGCATCCGAAACACACCCGAGCCCCTCGAGACCTCAACCAAATATGCCAACCAATCCTAAAACATCATTTAAATTTGTTCCAATCTTCGGAACGCTCAAAACAACATCAAAACACCAATTTAACATCAGATTCAAGCCTAAGAACTCCCAAAACTCTCAAATTACTCTTTCGATCAAAAAATCTATCAAACCTCGTCCGAATGACCTGAAATTTTGCACACACGTCACATTCAATACTACGAAGCTACTCCATCTTCCGAAATTCCATTCCGACCTTTAGATCAAAATCTCACTGTCGAACCGGAAACTTCAAAAATTCAACTTTCGGCATTTCAAGCCTAAATTAGCTACGGACCTCCAAAACACAATTTGAACATACCCCTAAGCCTGAAATCACCCAACGGAGCTAATTGAACCGTCGGAATTCCATTCTGAGGTCGTTTTCACATTGCTCCGACTACGGTCTAAATTCTAAAGCTTAAGCTCTTATTTATGGATTAAGTGTCCCAAAACTCTCCCAAACTCCAAATAAATCCTCCCAGCAACTCATAGCAGAAACAAACACGGGAAAATACGGTTAATAGGGGATCGGGGCGTTAATTCTTAAAACGACTTGTCGGGTCGTTACAATATCAAAAGCTAAGTATAGATGAGGACCTCAAGTCTGTCGAACACAGACACAAAAATATTGGCCAAATAGAAGAGACACAATTCAAGTAGAATTGGTTTCATATGAAAGATATATTGTTTTCGACCTACAGTTCAAACACTTAAAAGTATAAAGTCAATGGTTTGTACAATCATTTTTTGATATCTTATTTGTCTAGCATGACATAAAAACTTGATATGCATCTAAAGTCTATTTGTATGGCTTATTTGACTATACTTATATGACAATCCTTGAAATATTTAAATCGCTTAAAGCACATACAATTCTTGGTCCTGAAGTACCATATCCTAAGTGCTATTTGCGCACATATGTATCTTGCTATAACTATAAGCATGATAATGTGATAGCGAAAATACCTTTATGGAGATATTGAAAAGCATTCCACGACATTTTTTGAAGACTATATATCTATCAAGAATGATGATTTTAAGGTGCAATATATTCATTCAAGTTAACATGGCTTATTTGTTTATCAAATCTCTACCAACGATCTTTTGAAGATGGTGCACAAGATTGGAATGCAAAGGCTGAAAGATGTGAATTGATTCTCTCGTCAGAGGGAGTTAATATGCGTTGTACTCTTTTTTTCTTACAAAGTTTTGTCCCATTGGGTTTTCTTTGCAAGGTTTTTAATGAGGCAACCAAAAGGGGTATTTCTAAACATGTGTACTCTTTTTCCTTCTCTAGAATTTTTTTCCCATTGAGTTTTGTTTTAGTTAAGGTTTTAACGAGGCACATTATCTGTTTGATAGACATTCAAGGGGGAGTGTTATAAATATTATTTTATTTATGATGAATGTCTATATTTTATAGAGATTTTAGGGTTTGTTACTTGGTGACTAAGTTACTTTTTCTCTATAAATAGAGGGGTTCTATTCCATTGTAATTGATCCTAAATCAATAAGAATTCCGTCTCTTTAATTTTGTAGGCAGTATAATTGTTCTTATTTTATTGTTTCATAACATAACATAGATTTGTTTGCTTATGCTCTCTTTCTGTTTCATTCACTTATTAAATAACTTACCATTACAGTTGTTCTTCAGTCGTTTAGCATCGAGAAAGTCTTAAAAAAATTGTTGCGTACAATTTGCGCAGCTTAGCTGGGGCAAATTCCAACCACCTTAGTAGAACAACCTATGATGTTGGTTCCGTACAGTTTCATAAAGCGACAAAAAGTTCCTGCAATAATGTTCCTTGTTTGCTTCTCTCAAATTGTGTAGACTTCCGGGGTCTTCTTTTTCAATTAAGGGTGAAGCATCACTGCAATAATTAAGCTAAAGCTGGTGCGGCCCGAGGGCTGTAATTGATCAAATACATTAACAATATTCCTTTTTCTCTTTGGGTGAGTGCTCTCTCAATTATTGCTTTATTGTTAACGATAAATATAATATTGCCCTTTTCCTGTAATATATGTAACAGATTAATGAGTAGGATAAGCCATGACAATAACATATTTATCCCAATATTATGATCTCTTTATCCATCTTTTCCCACATAAAGGAAGGTAGAAAAATCATAACAATTAAATAAATAAATAAACAAAATGCAAGATTATTCTTAACAATAAAGCAATCAAGGGAATAAAACAAAGGTGGAGTGGAGCCTCAAGGAAGGTAGAAATCCATAAATAAAATATAAAAATAGACACAAAGTGGAGCGTCAACTATATATACTACTGTGACGATTTTAAATTTGTTTTATCTAATTAGCATATTTTGCTATAGTTTTGTTTTATCTAATTAGCATATTTTGCTATAGTGGTGAGCACCCTCCACTCCATCAAGAGATTGTGAGTTCGAGTCATCCCAAGAGCAATGCGGAGAGTTCTTAGAAGGAGGGATGCTGAGGGTCTATTGGAGACAGCCGCATGATAGTGGTAAACACTACCCTATACTGGGTTGTTGTTGTTGTAATTAGCGCATTTAAAATGTTATACTAGTAGTATGTATTACATACTGTCAATTTTATCACATCACTAATTAATCCTTATTATCGAAATATAAGAATAATTATACCCCACAAAATTATTTAAATTGGTGAGGATTCAATTCTACTGTGGTCTTCCCAAAATTTTTGTTCTCAAACCTGTAGCAGTCCGGGTTCATGCTACCCATTGCCTAATAGAATTTGATGATTTTTTTTTTTTTTAAAACAGCTTCAAAAATCAGAAAAGACTATTAAGGAACATTAGCAGTCGTTCTTTGATTACGGAGGAAAAGAAGGGGAAGTGTATATAGTCCCAAGATTCCATCCTCCATAGCCGGAGCAAACTTTGATTAATATTTGTGTTTCAGAAACATCACATGTATTCAAAACCACAATACATATAAAGATCACAAATAGCTAAAGAAAACGCTAATATTCAAATTTTCACATCACAAACACAAACCAGACAACACTTTAGCATGAAGAAAAAGGACAGAAACTAAATGAGATTAAGCAAATATAAGTAATTTAACTTATTTGATTGAGATGTGACATAACTAGACAAGTTCATCGCCAGGATAAACGCGGAGATTTCTGAAGTAAGATCTTGGATCACTCTCAAAAGTGTTTCTTGGCATTCTACAGTTCCTGCCAGGAGCTTTCATCGTCTTGCCCCACCGTCCTCCACCGCGGCGGCGGCGACAGCAGCAACAGTAGCAGCAATAAGTTACAAGGGCAAAAACAACAGTGGCGATGAGAAAGGGTAAAGCAACATGAAACCAGTGGTTGATCTTGTCTTTTCTCGTCTCAGGTGGAAACACCTTGTCCAACCAACCAAGAAATTGACCACCTAAGTTATCGTAGGTTG
This sequence comes from Nicotiana tabacum, assembly GCF_000715075.1. Taxonomy (NCBI): domain Eukaryota; kingdom Viridiplantae; phylum Streptophyta; class Magnoliopsida; order Solanales; family Solanaceae; genus Nicotiana; species Nicotiana tabacum. Next base: position 98,936,879 of record NC_134097.1, on the reverse strand, counting down.
TTCACTTTACCCCTTAACCTTTAAGGGTCATGAAATAGTACCCATCACATTTTGAATGGGAAAGAGAACCTCCTTATGCAATTTTTTAAAATATTTCTTTTTTCTTTACTTTCATCCAAACCAATATTTGAATTTCTCTTTCTTGTTTATAAAATTTAAGATATTTTCTATTATATTGAGGTTATATTGAGGCTGTTGTTAAAATTTTTGCAATAAGGAAAAAAACATTGCATACAAAATTCAAAAAATATGATGTACGCACATTCATTATGAATGCGTTAGCATCTCAATTTGAAGGGAAAAAAAGATACTGAATTAGTCAATTCTCTAACATATATATTAGATGAAAGAATTGCTGCTATGATATTAATTTATTTATGTGTTTTATTTGTATATTAAAATTATTACACTAAAACAATTATTAAACGTTGCTTATCTTGAAAATATCTTTATTGAGCAAAAATGTAGTTGATAATGTCACATTTGAAAATTCATTATGGAGGTGTTTTCGCATTACATCATATCTTAAACTATGTCAAAAGAAGGTTAAAGGAGAATTCCATAATTATATAATTCCTACTTGTTTGTCATATCTTGAGCTTTTGGCTGTAATGAAAGAACTTGATTTATCTAAATTTATCTAGTAAAAAAGTTTTTATTAAAAACATTGTTTTACAGGAAAACTATTGCACAAGGGGTTCCTTTTCCCATTCAAAACGTGAGGGAGTATTGTTTTCCAACCTTAAAGGGTAAAGAGGTAAAGTGGATTTTACTCTAATTGTCATCATTCCGTAAAATATTTTACTTAAATAGCTTTTACACTAACCATATTTATCAAATCATTAATTACGGTAATTATAAACATATATGTTTAGTTCCCTTTTAAACGATTTAAATAGGACTTTTATAACCCTCAGTTGTGCCTATGTAACCCTGCCTAGTTGCCTCCCTTATGCAATTATGCTTTCAGATATTGCATTTTTCTCTTTATTTTGATTTATTGTGATGAACTTGTTTAAATGATAAACTTAATTAGTGAAATTTCTTATTTGATATACTTAGGTTAGCTTTGGATTTGCATTGTCTGATTATCAATTGGAAAATACAAGGATTATTTTGTATGAAACAAAATTGGAGTGACAATTTTATGTCAAAATCTAAAGAAATCACAACAAAAGTTAACAAGATAAATGGGCCAGTAAGGCGCTAGCCTAAATTAGGGAGAAATTCAAAATAGCCAGATTTACAAGTGATCATTCAAAAATAGCGACAGTTTTAAAAATAATAGAAATTTAGTCACTTTTCATGTAAAGATAAATTTGAACGAAAATATTGTTCAAAATCGAAAAAATGCTCCAGCATAATATACTGGAGTTCCAGTATAATATATGGAAGTTCATACACAGGTGCTCCAATCTCTAGTATATTATGTTGGGGAACTTTCCGCGTGTTGGAGTTCCGGCATAATATGCTGGAAGTTCATACACAGGTGCATTGATCTCTCAGTATATTATGCTGGACCGGCCTCTGTTGCAGCAAAAATAGTGGCTATTTTTCAATGACTTTGCAAACGCTGGCTTTTCTCAAATGACTTTGCAAAACTGGCTAGACCGTGCTATTTTAACCCTAAATTGAGAAGAATCCTATGCGACAACTAGACCTAATCAAAAGCATAATAATATAGGGATTTTTTTCCTCTTCCTATATAATATTTGAAACTTATTTATCAAAATTATCCAAAATTTTATATATTACCCACCCTAAAAAAGTTTTTCTTACAATTTATATACAATCCATTATTATTACCTTAAATTAGGGGATTATTTGCTTGGAAAAGGGTGTAATTGAAGGAAACGATGTCCAAATTACCTTTCCATCTAAACAAGACTCCTTCCAGTTGTGTGTTACCTATTTTTAAGCCATAATATCGCAAATCTTCTTTCTCTTTGCCATAATTACCTATTTTAAGAAAAGAATAATGCATGGTACATCAGCATACAAGTTAAACACAAATTTCATATAAATTTATTACAAACATTTTCCAGCCATAACAACATATATATATATATATATATATATATATATATATATATATATATATATATACATACATACAAACAATTTATACATTATACAACTTATTTATGTCGTGTCTACAACTTTCATACATCATTCTTATAAGTTAAATATAATTACAATATCATACAACTTAAATATAATGCGCATACAAATTTTATACAATGTCCTTTGTATATACTTTATATATGATTTGTATATATTTTGTATGTAGTGTGTTCTTCTGCTTCTTCTTCGAATTTCAATATGAAAATCCAGCCAAATCAAATCTAGTCTTCACCAAATACCCTCAAAATCGAGATATAAATACCATGGAATATTTTCAATCATTTGCAATAACACCCAATCCAAATAAATAATATTTTTGAAAAATCCAAATTCGAAATAAAGCCTTCGAAGTCTTTTTAGTGGTTGTCAATGGTGGAGAGTCAAACACCTTCAAAATTTATTGATTGACAATTCAATTTGAATAATCGAGCCAAATAATTAGTATCCATCTGCTGCTAGCCCTCCATTAGAAAGCCAACACGACAAAGGGAAGTCCAGAAACGATCCAACTCAGCCATGGTAAAATTCAGATCGATAAAAAAGTAATCCCTTTCTTCGCCATTATTAGAGAAAATTATGAGCTTTAGAAGAAAAAAAACCTTGTAGAATCGGTGTAGAAAAATGGTTGATTCAAAGAGATAAAGAGGAAAAAAGTACTCTGATTGGAGGGTGGGGGTGGGGTTTACAAAATTAATGGGCTACAATCAAGGGAGACTCATTTAAAATGAATTTATATATTATTGGTTAATTGTATATGATCATGTAATTAAGTTAAAACTTAATTAAGGACGGTAAATAAGTTACATATGTTGAATAGATAGGTAAGAAGAGGGAAAAAGGCTTTTCACTTTTAGACATTTCTTAAATTAAACAGACAAATAAATGAGATAGAAGGACTAACTGGTAATTGTAAGAATAATTTTTTTTACTTTTAATCCGCATCAGAAATTATTTATATTCGGTAATCGAAAAAGTGTATAAAATTTATATACCTGAAAAAATATATATATTATATATATATATATATACTTGAAATTTGGACAAAAAACTGAAATATATATATATATATATATTCTTTCATCTATTATTTTGAAAGAGGTTATATAGTGTTACTAATGAACTACCTTCATAACTAAGTCAAAGAACGTGAACAACATAACTAACAAATAAACGATTTGATAAAATATTTATCTATTACAAGATTGAATTAAATAGTCAAAATTACTTGAAACACTCAACTAGTCTAACTTTGTCTCTATAAACTCAAATTTACAAATTTTCTTCACTTCATTATTATTATTTTTGCATAAACTTGGTTCATGTTTTTTGTGAGATCATATGAGCTTGCTCAAATTAGGGATATCCAGAGGTAGAGCTATGACTTCGAGCCTATGGATTCCAGCGACGGAGCCAGAATTTTCGTTAAGGGGTGTCAAAATATATAAAAGTAAACATACCAAAAAATTAAGGGGAGTCAATACATAGTATATATACATATAATTTATTTTTTACCTACCTACATACTATATTTTTCCCGCGAAGGGGTGTCATTTGACACCCCTTCGTATAAGGTGGCTCCGCCACTGCTTGTATAAGTTAGGGATATAGTAGATATGTCCGAGATTCAATCTCATTTTGATGGTTTGAATATATTTTTGTGAATGTTATTTAATATAAAATATATATGGCATTTGCTATTCTTATATCATTATTACTAGTTTCTATGTATGTGCGTTGCACGTAGATTTTTCCCTCATATTTTTTAAATATATATATATATATATATATATATATATATATATATATATATATATATATATACTAGATTTAGTGTACGTTCGTCACGGATCTGTCGATATAACGCTATACTAGATTTAGCTACGAAGTTCGTCACGGATCTATCGCTATAACGCTCGTTGGTACAGATTTTTCACTAATTTATCACTAATCCATCGTTAAATAGGATTAATAACGGATTTTTCATTTTAGCTACAGAGTTTGTTCATCGCTAACTCCAGTTTTTTAAGTAATAATTATTGCATTAGCATAATACTTAACTGTGAAATGAATAGCTATAATTTGAACTAATAAAAATGATAATTTTGTTCTAAATGTGAAAATATTGGAAGTGTTTGAGTTGTCGGCTTGCCTAGTAACATCATAGGCGCCATCACGACAGGTAAGTTTTGGGTCGTGACACCCAAGGTACTTGAAACTGTCTGTCTTGGGGATGACATATGATCCAAGCCTCACGTCTATACCCACTTTCCTCGGTTCGGCGCTGAACTTGCACTCTAGATATTCCGTCTTAGTCCTGCTCAACTTGAAACCCTTAGACTTAAGGGCCTGTCTCCGTACCTCCAATCTCTTGTTAATACCGCCTTGCGTCTCATCAATCAGAACTATGTCATCAGCGAATCACATACACTATGGCACCTCCCCTTAAATATGGTGTATAATTGCATCCATCACCATGGCAAATAAGAACTGGTTAAGCGTAGACCCTTGGTGTAACCCCATAACAATTGAAAAATGCTCCGAGTCACCTTCCACGGTCCTAAACCCAGTCTTAACTCTATCATATATGTCCTTGATCGCTCTAATGTAAGCTACCAGTATACCTTTTCCCTCCAGGCATCTCCAGAGAACCTCCCTAGGGACATTGTCATTTGCTTTCTCCAAGTCAATAAAGACTATATGTAGATCCTTCTTCCTATCCCTGTACTGTTCTACCAACCACCTAATAAGGTGGATAGCTTCCGTAATCGAACGATCCGGCATGAACCCGAATTGGTTGTCGGATATTGACACCGTCTTCCTTACTCTCACTTCCAACACCCTCTCTCAAACTTTCATGATATGACTTAGTAACTTGATATCCCTAAAACTGTTACAACATTGGAGAACACTGGAAATAATAAATCGGAATAATGTAACTATGTTGTCATAAAATCAATTTAACAAGTTACATTGAAGACAAACTCATCAATTTTCCTCGAAAAATGACAAAAAAGAAAGAAAGAGAAAAGAATTAGCAGACAAAGTTAAATGTAAATCATGAAACAGAAAAATAATATGATATACACATGAAAAGAGGGGTTGCTCCAATGATGATCGGCAATCCTACCTACAGCCCTAAGATTGTGAATTCAAGCCATCAAAAGAACAATAGCTCCAACAAAAGAAATCAAAGGAGAATAAATAAATAAATAAAAAGAGGGGAACCAAAAAAAGTAAAATAATATGATATACACACCGGGTGCCGGTGAACTTATGCAATAATACACTCTTTTTCAATTGAAAATTCTCAATTATGTTCTCTCTCTTCCCTCCCTTTCTCTATAGAAGGTCCTATCGGTCTAGTATTATTTACGATGCTTAACTGTATCATTTTGTGCATCTGCTAAATATACAATATGTTCTACCAAGCAAATTAATAAATTCTTTTACTCTTAACTAACAACTCGAATAATATTATTAAGCTTTTTAAGAGAACAGAATGCATTTTCATGAAGAGGCGAGTCAGATTTAAAAAAAAAAAGTAATCTCGTATAACCATTATTATTTAGATGTAAATTAAAAAAGAAGAGAATTGACTTCATACGTACTATCTCTTGCATCTCGAAAGTCAATAGAAGAAATATATATACGTTTCCTCCTAAATGACTTATGAGGGCCCAATTGATTTTGCATGCAGAGAAGAAATCAAAACCGAATCAAAGAATAATCGTGGCATAGGATTGGGGAAAGATAATCTTACTTGACTCACTAAATAGCAGTGTTTTAAAAGGCGTGGGCGTAAGGCGGGGCGTTTTACATATGCCTCAGCGAGGCGTAAGCCCCGAGGAATGAGGCGTAAGCCCCATAGGTATTTAATTTTTAATATTTTATAAAATAATATAATTACAGTAAATATTTATAAACTGGTAAAATTACATAAAAATTGAAGAAAACTATAAATATATATATATATATATATATATATATATATATATATATATATATATATATATATGTGTGTGTGTGTGTGTGTGTGTGTGTGTGTGTGTGTGTGTGTGTGTGTGTGTGTGTGTGTGTGTGTGTGTGTGTGTGTGTGTGTGTATTATACGCTACTTGCGGGGATTCTTCATCCCCACAAAAAATAGTCAAAATAATCTATTATACGCTACTTTGAAGCTCAAGTAACTTGAGTCGAAAGAATAAAGTTTTCTACATGAAGGAACAAAAAGGATGACTAACCTGCAATTTGAACTTTGAACTTGTTGCTATGAAGGATAATGGAGTTATCTTTATATTTGTAAAAAAAAATATTCATTGCTTTTGGGAGATATTAGCAAATTAGCGGACAAGATAAAGAATTGGGAAAGACTAGGAATTGGGGCTTCAATCAATAAAAAAAAAGTCTTAACTTTTAAATTTAATGCATTTCACTTCCTTTTTAAAACTTTTTGAGTAATTACCAAGCTGAATTATGAGAATTTGGGTATTATATGAAGGACTTATTCAACAAATTTTGTTTTAATTTGAAAAAATCTTTGGAGCTTACGCCTCACTAAAAATAATGTGCCCCGAACGTCTGGGCGTATGCCCCGAATTGCTAGGCGTGCGCCTCTTGAAACTTTCGCCCCACACCATCGCCCCGGGGCGTTTTTGGTGCGCCTCGCCCCAAGACTCGTCCCGAAAATACCTTTTAAAACACTGGTTATCAGATTTGTTACATAACTAGTGATTAGACACTCCTAATTGCCACTAGTTAGTAATGTTTCATACCTTAAGCCCTCACTCTATTTTATTTAGATGAAGGTTCCTTATCCCAACAAAATTCTTACTCTCTTCGGTTAATAACTATAATACTGTTATAAAACAATAAAAGAAGAAGAAGAGTAGTGTAGGAAAAAGTAGAGGGAGGGAATTCTTATTGATTTTGGGATGATTTACAATGGAATAGAACCCCTCTATTTATCGGGAAAAAGTGACTTAGCCACCAAGTAACAAATCCTAAGATCTCTCTAAAATATAGACATTCACCTTAAATAGAATTCTATTTACAACACTCCTCCTTGAATGTCTATTCAATAGATAATGAGCTTCGTTAAAGCCTTAACTAAAATACAACCCACTGGGAAAAAAAATTCTAGAGAAGGAAAAAGAGTACATATATCTAACAGTATGCCTTTTGGTTGCCTCGTTAAAAACCTTGCAAGGAAAACCTAGTGGGACAAAATCTTGTAAGGGAAAAAGAGTACAACACGTATTAACTCTCCCTGATGAGAGCATCAATTCACATCTTTGAGCCTTCGCATCCCATTCTTGTATACTAGCTTCTTGAAGGTTGACATCGGTAGAGATTTGGTGAACAAATCAGCCATATTATCACTTGAATGAATATGTTGCACCTTGAAATCACCATTCTTGTATATATGTAATCTCTTCATATAATGCCGTGGAATAACCTTTTCAATATCTCCATAGATGTAAAAATTTCCGCTATCATATTATCATGCTTATAGTTATAGCAAGATACATATGTGCATAAATTATACTTATCATATGGTACTTCGGGACCAAAAATTGTATATGCTTCAAGCGATTTAAATCCTTCAAAGATTGACATATAAGTTAAGTCATACAAGTCATAATAGACTTTAATTAGATGCATATCAAGTTTTCATGTCATGCTAGACAAATAAGATATCGAAAACTGATTGCACGTATCATTGACTTTATACTTTCAAATGTTTGAACTACGAGTCCAAATACTTGTCTTTCATATGAAACCAATTCTATTTGAATTGTGTCTCTTCTATATAGCCAATATTTTTGTGTCTGTATTCGACAGACTTGAGGTCCTCATCTATACTTAGTGCTATGTGTGTCACGACCCGAATTCCCACCATCGGGAGTCGTGATGGCGCCTACTCATGAAAGCTAGGCAAGCCAAGAGTTACAAATTTTATTACCCTTTTTACTTAACTTTTTTACATTTACGAATTAACATGTGATCAACAACGGAATAATCATAATGAACAGAAATGTGGAAGACGAAATCTAATAGTTTAACCAAATACTAATAAGAAAATCCAAAATACAACTCTAGCCAGAATTGGTGCCATAATATCACGGACTATCTATGAATATTACAAATAGTGGTCTGAATGGAAAATACAAATCTGTCTCTAAAATACATAAAAACAGAATAGAAAGATAGAAAGGGACGCCAAGGCCTGCGGACGTTTGCAGGACTACCTCGGGTCTCCACCGCTGGACTGAAGGCAGCAACCTCACTGTGGTTCAAAAGCTCCAGCACCGGGATCTGCATACAGTGCAGAGTGTAGTATCAGCACAACCGACCCTATGTGCTGGTAAGTGTCGAGCCTAACCTCGGCGAAGTAGTGACGAGGCTAGGACAAGACTACCAAATAAACCTATGCAGTTATATTATATACATCAAATAATAACAACAAAAACTAGCAGATAAAGATGGGAAGGGAAAACATGATGCGGGGAATATCATGTACAAACAGAAGTTCAGCAAAGAAGCATAAGGAACACCAAAATTCAACTATAAGCAAGAATAAGGAGAACAATAACAAGTGTACGACATCACCCTTCGTGCTTTTACCTCACAAAATCATGGCACGACATTATTCTTCATGCATTATCACTCATATCATGGAACGACATCACCCTCCGTGCTTTTACATTTACAATATCGGCACGACATCACCCTTCATGCATTAACACTCACTCACAAATATCACGCACGACATCACCCTTCGTGCTTTCCACTCATCCTTACCCAAGCAACAATCACAAGCAATTCGGGCAAGGGAATCAATAAAAATCACAATAGAATCCTGGCAAGGGACAATGGTATAACAATAATATCCCGGCAAGGAAAACAATATCATAAGCAATAACATCCCGGCAAGGAAAATAATGTCATAAACCTCTCCTCATTTCCACAATCACTTCACAACATAAATCTCAACTTGAGCCAATGCTCTACAATATTCAATTACCAAGAATACTTCCATAAGCCTTGTTCCATATTGAAAATTATCATATTAAGCATGGACAATACACAACGGAGTCACAACAATCATAGTATAAGACTCACGGGCATGCTTGACACCAACGTATAGATACTCGTCACCACACCTATACATCGTACTCAACAATTAACACATAGCAAATAAGATCACAACTCTTATTCCCTCAAGCTAAGGTTAGACCAAACACTTACCTCGAACTTTTACGGCCAACTCAAGCCTCAAACACCGTTATTCCTTTAGAATTCGCCTCCAATTTACTTGTATCTAGTCTAAATTAATTTAACAACATCAATAAATGCTAAAGAATTCATACCCAATGCTTAATTATAGGTTTTCTATAAATTTCCCCAAAAAGTCAAAAATTGACCCTGGACCTGCTTGGTCAAAACTCGAGGTTCGGACCAAAATCCGGTCATCCATTCACCCACGAGCCCGAATATGCAATTAGTTTCAACATCTGAGCCCAAAACGAGGTCTAAATTCCAATTATTCAAAAAGCCCTAATTCTACCCAAAATTCCTAATTCTACCATGGAAGAACAAGGTTTAGGCCTAGAAATCTAATGGGTGTTGATGAAAAATAAAGGAGATGAGTTTAAGAACACATACCTATGATTTGGCGTTGGAACTTTCCTTCAAAAATCGCCTAAGGTCTGATTTTAGGGAAGGAGATATGAAAATATGGCTTATTCCCATTTTTGGTTATGTTTTTAATTCACTTGACAGGTCTTCTTCGCGTTCGCGAGAAGCATGTCGCGTTTGCGAAGAGTTAACCCCCTCTGACCCTCACGTTCGCGAGACCTACATCGTGTTCGAGTAGGGTAAAATCCCTTCCCCTAGTTCCCTGCCAAATGGCCTTCGCGTTCGCGATAGCCGGGTCGCGTTCGCGAAGGGTAACACCCCCAATGCTTCGTGTTCTCGACCTGAGCCTCGCATTCGCGTAGAAGAAAATATCTCTCAGACTAACTTACTCTTCGCGTTCACGAAGAACAATACACCAGCACACCAGAAACAGCAAAACAACAGAAAATCCTAAGTCCAAAACTGTCATAACCCTAAAACCGACCCAGTCGCGATGGCACTTATCGTGAAACTAGGCCAGCCGACACAACTCCTGAATCAACCATTATTCAATGAAAGTCATTTTTAAGCCATTAATTAATCAATAATCTCATAATGTAAGTCTAAATGTACAGTGCAGAATAAAAACACAAGCCCGACATCGGGGTGTCACAAGTCACGAGAATCTACTAAGGTCTGAATACAACGAAGAGTTTGAAAATATACTAAAAACAATCTAAGGAAGACAAGAGGGAGAAGAGCAGGGCTACGAACGTCGGGCAACTACCTTGCTAACTCCGATGTCTCTGCCACTGAGCAATCAACACATGCTATCGGATTCAGAAATACCTAAATCTGCACACAAGGTGCAGGGAGTAATGTGAGTACGCCAAATCAGTAAGTAATAAAAGTAAATGAAAGCTGAGTAGTAGGAAAACACGTAAGCCACGACCTTACGCTACAACAAATGCACTACATTTCCAAAATAGTACAGAAATCATTTACTTCGTAAATCAAGCTCAGTTTCAGTAAAACCTTTTAAAACAACTTTCAATAGTTTCAAACGAGTGATAAAACAGTGAGTAAAAATGATAGAAACGTAAACAGCCCCTCTGGCAAAACATGTACCATAAACCGCCCCTCGGGCATAATATCAACAGAACCAACCCTTCGGGCTACCTCACAATCACTCGTAATTAGCCCCTCGGGCATAACATGAATCAAGAACTGCTCCTCGGAAAAACATGGATCAAGAACAACCCCTCGGGCAATAATATGAAACAACAACAGCCCTTCGGGCTACATTATATCACTCACACTAGGTACCCGTGCTCACTGGGGGTGTATAGACTCTGGGAGGGGCCCCTTACGGCCCAAGCGCAATAACAAACCATCTCGTGGCATAATCAAACAAGCATTCGACCTTATAACAATCCACCTCATGGTGTAAAAAATCAGGCCCTCGGCCTCATAATCATGAATCAACACAATACCGCTGTGGTGCGCAGCCCGATCCCATAATAACCTCACAACACAGGCCTTCGGTCTCACTCAGTCAGAAATCTCTAAACGCCACTCGGGCATAGTAAAATATGATACTCAGCCCACAATATCATTTAAAAATATCAAAACGGAGTAAACATGGTTGAGTTATGAAAATAGTAGAATCCAGCATGACTGAGTACAAATATGAAGTCAAAATAGTGAAGAATAGTAGTAAAAATCCCCTAAGGGTCCAAAACAGTTGACACGAGGCCCAAATATGGCATTCAGCCCAAAACATGATGATTGCAAACAATTTTGAATTAAATACGCGGTTAAATAGTCATACGGGACGGACTAAGTCACAATCCCCAACGGTGAACGACCCCACGCTCGTCATCAAGGTGTGCGTCACCTCAAAATTGCACAACGATGTGAAATTCGGTGTTTCATACCCTCAGGACAATATTTACAATCATTACTTACCTCAATTCGGTCTAAACTTTAGCCCGCGATGCCTTTGCCTCTCGAATCGGCCTCTAAATGCTCCAAATCTAACCAAAATCAGTGTACTACCATCAACATACGCTAAAGGAACAAAACCCAAGCGAAAATTATCAAATTACATAAAAAAATCCCGAAATTAGCAAAAACCCGATCCCCGGGCCCACGTCTCGAAATTCGATAAAAATTACAAAATCCGACAACCCATTCAACCACGAGTCCAACCATACCAAAATTACTAAATTCCGGTAACAATTTGGCCTCCAAATCTTCAAATCTTATTTTCAACCCTATGTCCAAATCCCCAATTTACACCTCAAAACATGTAATCTAGACGGATTATTCGATGATAATTCAATATTATGGAGTAGAAATGATCACAAGTGACTTACCGCAAGATTTCCCATGACTTCTCGCTCAAAAATCGCCCCAAGCCGCGTTCTTTTCGTCCAAAAATGTGGGAATGAGCTAAAAAAAACAAGACATCTCAATAAAACACGATTCTGGTCGCTAAAAGCCCCATTCCCGTCGCTAAAAGTGCCAAATCTGGTCGCTAAAGGTGCGCACCAGATCCTACTGCACCAACAATATTTATTTTCACTAAAAAGGCTCTAACTCCACCATACAAATTCGGAATTCGATGATTCTTGTTCCTATGAGTCACAAATAATAAATACGAACATAGCCCTTCAATCGAAACCCAATTTGGAGCTCATTTGCTCAGTGTTATACCCATTTCGCTCGTTAAATAATTAACTCATGTTTCGCGTCAAAAACCCAATCGCGACTTGATGAAATTAGACCAAACTTTCCAGATCACTCCTATAATTCATTATCAAAATTTCGGAAGTCTCAAAATCAAATTTCGATCTCTAGAACTAAAAATGGGCCTTTGGATCATTGCATGCTTATGCTCAAAACGACAAAAATCTTCCAAAACTTATCCGAGCCTTATGGGACCCCGACCAAACATGCCAACACACCCCATAACATCATTCAAACTTGTTCCAACCTTCGGAAATGCTCAAAACAACATCAAAACATCGAATCATCCTCGGATTCATGCCCAAGAATTCCAAAACTTTCGAATCCCAAATTCGATCAAAAAGTCTATCAAACCTCGTCCGAATGACCTGAAATTTTGCACACACATCACAAATGATACAACAAACCTACTCCAATTTCTGGAATTCCATTCCGACCCCGATATCAAAATTTTCAATGCCGATCAAAAAACGCCAAATTTCCAATTTTGACAATTCGAGCCTAAATCTACCACGGACCTCCAAAATACATTACGGACGTGCTCCTAAGTCCAAAATCACCTAACGAAGCTAAACAAATCATAGAAATCCGAATCCGAGATTGAATACTAAAAAGTCAAAACTTGGTCAAATCTTTCAAAATTTAAAGCTTCAAGCTGAGAATTATTCTTCCAAATCTTTTCCGATTATCCTGAAAACTAAAACCGATAATTTACATAGATCATAATACATCATACGGGGCTAGTCATGCCCGAGAACTAGCGAACGAAGTGCAAATGCTCAAAATGACTGGTCGAGTCGTTACAAAAACACCTCAAAACTTATCCGAAACTCACCTGAACCCTCGATGCTCCAAACCAAACATGCATACCAACTCAAAAACATCATATGGACTTACTCGTGCGATCAAATCGCCAAAGTAACATCTCGAATTACAAGTTTAGCATCAAAATCAAAGAAAAATCTCCATAACTCTTAAGTTCTAATTTTTAACAACCGAGGGTCCAATTCACGTCATATGAATTCCGTTTCTTACCAAATTTTACAGGCACAACTTGAATACCATATAAGACCCATACCGGGCTCCGGAACCAAAAATACGGTCCTGATACTATTAAATTCAATCACATTTAAGTTTCCAAAATTTCTTATAATTTCAGCTAAACAATTTCCTTCAAAAATTCATTTCTCGGGCTTGGGACCTCGGAATTCGATACCGAGCATACACCCAAGTCCCATATTTTTTTATAGACCCTCCGGGACCGTCAAATCATGGGTCCGGGTCCGTTTACCCAAAATATTGATCGAAGCCAACTTAAATTTAATTTTAAAGGCTAAATTAGCATTTTTATCAAATTTCCACATAAAAGTGTTCCGGATATGCGCCCGGACCATGCACGCAAATTGAGGTGAGATAAAAGGAGGTTTTTAAGGCCTCGAAACACATAATTTACTTCTAAAATGAGTGATGACCTTTTCGGTCATCACATTCTCCATCTCTAAAACAATTATTCGTCCTCGAACGGACATAAGAAAAGTACCTTAGTCGGAAAAGATGGGGATATTGGCCCCGCATATCGGACTCGGACTCCCAGGTCGTTGCCTCAACAGGCTGACCCCTCCACTGAACACGAACCGAAGGAAAACTCTTCGATCTCAACTGACAAACCTATCAGTCTAGAATAGCTACCAACTCCTCCTTATAGGACAAGTCCTTGTTCAACTGGATAGTGCTGAAGTCTAACACGTGGGATGGATCACCGTGATACTTCCGAAGCATGAACCCATGAAACACTGATGCACGACTAATAAACTCGGCAGCAATGCAAGTCTGTAAGCCACCTCTCCCACTCGATCGACAATCTTAAATGGGCCAATGAATCTAGGACTTAGCTTTCCTTTCTTTCCAAATCTCATCAGGCCCTTCATAGGCGACACCCGAGGCAACACCCACTCGCTGACCATGAATGCCACATCACGAACCTTACAGTCGGCATAACTCTTTTGCCTGATCTAAGCTGTACGAAGCCTATCCTGAATGATTTTAACCTTTTCCAAGGCATCCTGCACTAAATCCGTACCCAACAACCGAGTTTTTCCAGGCTCAAACCACCCAACTGGCAACCGGCACCGCCTACCATATAAAGCCTCATAGGGAGCCATCTGGATGCTCGACTAGTAACTGTTGTTGTAGGCAAACTCCTCTAAAGGCAAGAACTGATCCCACAAGCCTCCAAAGTCAATAACACAAGCTTGGAGCATATCCTCCAAAATCTAAATAGTATGCTCAGACTGCCCGTCTGTCTGAGGATGAAATGTTGTTCCTAACTGACCCGTGTGCCCAACTCACGCTGAACTGCCTTCCAGAAGTGCAAGGTAAACTGCGTACCTCGATCAGAAATAATAGACACGGGCACACCATAAAGACGAACAATCTCCCAGAAATAGATCTCAGCTAACCTCTCGAAAGAATATGAGACTGCCACAAGAATGAAATGTGCTGACTTGGTCAGCCTATCAACAATAACACACACTGCATCGAATTTCCTCTGAGTCTGTAGGAGTCCAACAATGAAGTCCATAGTGATACGCTCCCACTTCCACTCAGAAATAGATCTTAGCACAATACCGCTATGGCACGCATCCCGATCCTATAATAACCTCACAACACAGGCCCTCGACCTTACTCAGTTGGAAATCTAAAAAAGCCACTCGGGCATAGTAAAACATGATACTTTGCCCACAATATCATTTAAAAATGTCAAAACGGAGTAAACATGGCCGATTTATGAAAACAGTAGAATACAACATGACTGAGTACAAATATGAAGTCAAAACAGTGAGGAATAATAGTAAATATCCACTAAGGGTCCAAAACAGTTGGCACGAGGTCCAAATATGGAATTCAGCCCAAAACATGATGATAGCAAACAATTTTCAATCAAATACGTGGTTTAACAATCATACGGGATTGACTAAGTCATAATCCCCAATGGTGCACGACCCCACACTCGTCATCTAGCATGTGCGTCACCTTAATGTAGCACAGCGATGTGAAATCCGGGGGTTTATACCCTAAGGACGACATTTACAATCATTACTTACCTCTATCCAGTCTAAACTCTAGCCCGTGATGCCTTTGCCTCTCGAATTGGCCTCCGGATGCTCTAAATCTATTCAATAATAGATATATACCATCAAAATATGCTAAGGGAACAAAGCCCACTCAAAAATAACCAATTTACATAAAAAATCTCAAAATTGGCAAAACCCGACCCCGGGGCCCACTTCTCAAATTTCGATCTCTCACGGGTTGATAAATATCAAATATATCAAAATTCAATCATAAATGACCCCTCAAATCCCTAGATTTAGGTTTCCAATTTCCAAGCCCTAACTTCAAATTTTAGGCTTTAGATTCCACAATTTCTATGTTTAATTAGGTAGAAATCACATTAGGATCGAGTATTAAGTCCATAAATCTTACCTCCAAGTATTTCCCCTTGATTCCCTCTTCAATCTCCCTTAAAAAGCTCCAAAATTTCTCAAAAATGGTGAAACTTAGACTCAAAATCGTGGATATGGTCTTTTAAACATTCTGCCCAGCTATTCACGATCCTTCTTCGGGAACGCGGTCAATGCCTTGTGTTCGCGAAGCACAAACTTACGTTGACTACTAATTCCTTCATCGCGAACGCGACACCCCTAACTTGAACGTGAATGCAAAGCTCATCAATGCATCGCAAACGCGACGACCCTCTCGCGAACGCGAAGCACAATTCTCTAGGACCCCAGCTGCTCACCTTTCCTCTACGCGAACGCGGCAAAGCCCTCGTGAACGCGATGACCACTGGCCTCAGCCCGTCACAAACGTGGGACCATCTTTGAAAACCCGAAGACTATCTCCACGGCCTCACATCCTAACCCTTCGCGAACGCGGGACATCCATCGCGAACGCGAAGGTCAAAAACCTGCAACACCAACAACAGTTTTTCTGTAATTTCCTCCAACATGATATGATCCGTTCAACCACCCGAAACTCACCCAAGGCTCTCGGGTCCTCAAACAAACATGCCAACATATGCCATAACTCATTCAAACTTGTTCCAACCTTCAGAACGCTCAAAACAACATCAAAACACCAAATTTACATCGGATTCAAGCCTAAGATTTTCAAAAGCTTCCAAAGTTCACTTTCGATCAAAAAGTCTATCAAACCTCGTCTGAATGACCTAAAATTTTGCATACACATCACAGATGACACAAAAAACCTACTCCAATTTCAAAATTCCATTCCGACTCCTATATCAAAATCTCACCTATCAACCGGAAAATGCCAAAATTCCAATTCAAGCCTAAATCTACTCCGAACCTCCAAAACACATTCCGATTACGCTCCTAAGTCCCAAATCACCTCCCGAAGCTAACCGAATCATCGGAATTCACATCAGAGCCCTTTTTCACATAAGTCAATAACCGGTTGACTTTTCTAACTTAAGCTTACTCAAAAGAGACTAAGTGTCTCAAACCTTACCAAAACCTCTCCGAACCCGAGCCAACTAACCCGATAGCACATAATATAGCTGAACAAGATAATAAGAAGTATAAATAACAGGGGGGGTCTTTACATCGGTCACACCTCCTTTTTACTACCCCCGAAAGGGTATACGGGAGTTTTTTTCAATTTAAGTGACAATCGAAACGAGATTATTTATTTAAAAATCAAAGTCACCACTTGGGATAATTTATGGTGTCATAAGTCACCGCTTTAAAATCCCTAATCGAGGAAGTTTGGCTCTGTTATACAGTCTGCGAACACAGAAATCCGAGTAAGGAATTCTGTTAACTCGGGAGAAGGTGTTAGGCATTCCCAAGTTCTGTGGTTCTAGCATGGTCGCTTTGATCATACTTGGCTTATTAAACCTGTTTAATTACTGATTTTAGAAACTATGTGCATTTGCCTTTGGTAATTAAGAAATTATCTTAAAACAGCACGAGCACGTGTACCCATTTGTTTGGCCTGTCAAAAATCATGTCACGCAAACGTGTCCACAATTAATAATGCTTTATTATTATTAAGAAAGTTTAGACGAAGTTGTGCGAACGTATAATCCAATTTTATTTTTAAGATCGTAATTATGTCACGCGAACGTGTACACAATCACGGTAATTTGTTTATTAATTTGTGCCTAAAGCATACTAGCACATTTGAATTTTTTCCTAATCTTGGAGATTGTTATGTTACCAAATTTACGAACAAGACTTTATTGGGGAGGAAATAGGCTAGCTAACATGTTCTATTACTTGGCTAGATTCCTTATGGTCCAAGACTCACCTTATGGCCCATTCTTATTCTTTGCCAAGAAAGAGATAACTTCAATTTTTCACCTACCCAATTTAAAGCATTTATTCAAGAACCAAAACTACATGCATCACAATCGAAATAAAAAAGTAATTAAAATAATTTAAATGAAAACTAAGACATGCTACTCAAACAACGTAATCACAAATCAACCAACACGTGCATCAAACTATCATAACACAATAAAATAAGAATGAAAATTGAGAAATGAACTTTTTAGTGATGAACAAAGCCAAAAATTGTAAATCAATCGGGCTAAACAAAGCAACAATCCTTGGACCGAAACACCGAAATGACAAACCGGAACCTCAATCGGCAACCAACACTCGAAATAGAAATGGACTCCTCTACTACAATAGCAGCAGTTTCGTGCAATCTCCCATCAAAATGGACAAGCTTAGCACCATCCAATGATGATAACAAATTTGATTGGGAAAGATCCGTAGGTATCATGGGTGGATATCCAAGGGTGTGAATTGACGGTAATATAGGAGAATTGTGTTGTTTTAGTCCCAATTCGGCATTGATTATTTGGTCTAAATTAGTGGATCAGCCGCCAACCAATGATAGCATTGAGGGCTAAAAGGACTGATTTCATAAATTGTTTTTTTTGCTGGAAAGGAGTAATGATTTCAATGGCATTTTTTGCTTCAGAAAGGGAGATCGGAAGAATTGCCTTCAGGGGTTCGTTGTAAAAGTTCTGTGGGTTCTTGGGATTTTTGGGAGTAGGGTGCTGTTCTAGCTTTTAGTCTAGGTCCTAGGTCTTGAAAACTTAAGGTAGAGTTTCTATAATTGGGTATTTTATATGGAGGTAGGAAGGGATGATGACCATTGGATTAGAAGAAAATAGATGACTAGGATTGAATCTTGCACTTAAGTGGGCTAATGGGTTGGGAAGAATGGACTAAGGATAATTGGGTTGGACCATGTCTTTTGGGTTTGAACTTAGGCTAAAAAGACCAAATAATACAATGTATTTATAAAAGTGTAAAAAATGACTCTAAATTAAAATAAACTAATATAAAACTAAATACTATGAGCGAAACTAATTTTTTTTCGTATTTTCAAATGTTATAATACTATAAATATAAATATACTAATTGACTTTAACCTAAAGATGATTTTTTTTTTGTGATAAAAAAAGGAAAAGAGTCAACATTATTTAGGATAGCGATACTAAACCTAAATTAAATATTTACGCTAAAATGTGTAAAATCTTAGGGAGGGTCAAAAATTACATGTCTACAGCTGCCTCTCTTTGACTGGAAACGCGAAGAGTTTTCAGACAAAGAATAACTAGATAAGTTTTTGGATCCGACCCTTATTTAAAGAGGCCAAAAGCTAAAAGAAAGGAGAATGTGACCGAGCCTTGGTATCTGAGTTGCCTACATATCCTTGGTTATAAAGGAATCAGGCCACGTGTAGTTCAGAAGTGAGTGAGATGATGGAGTATACCAAGGTGGAGAGCCGATCGAGGTGCCGTTCTATCGAGGTTCCGATCTGCGGTCCTGTTATTACATCAAAATAAAAAAAATGAAAAAAACTAACTAAGCTTGTCAACTATGAATTACAAGATTCCCATCCATATGTCTTCTGAAGCTTGATCTTGAAGCTTGATCTTGAGTCTTGAATGGTTCTTCATGCAGACTTTAGATTTGAACCTTGACGCTTGCTAGCTGCAGGTGCTAGTTCATTCTTCTTTAGCTTTTTCGGATCAATACCGGACATGCAGTGCTTGTGACTTCAGCCATGTCTTGAGCAGCTCACATCTTTCATCTACTTCTGCATTTGGATTCACTTCTTGCTTTTTTTTTATTGTGACTAACTTCTGTTGATCAACTCGGACTGTTGACTCGCATTCTTGCTGCAAGCTTCTTTTGTTGCTGACTTGAATTGCATTCTGAAGTGAATTCCCTTGTTTTCTAGGTGGGTTCCTGATTGCCAAAACTTGAACTGTCTTCCTTCGAAACTTGAACCATTTTCCCTTGTTCTCCATGTGGGTGCCTGATTGCTAAACTTGAATTGCCCTCCTTCAAAACTGCTTTCCCTTGAAACTTGAATTGTCTTCCCTTGAAACTTGAACTGTCTTCCCTTGTTCTCTAGGTGGGCGCCTGATTGCTGAAACTTTCTATATTCCCTCGAAACTACTTGCCCTTGAAACTTGCAATGTCTTCCCTTGATACTTGAACTGTCTTCCCTTGTTCTCCAGGTGGGCGCCTGATTGCTGAAACTTTCTGTGTTCCCTCGGAACTGCTTTCCCTTGAAACTTGCATTGTCTTCCCTTGAAACTTGAACTGTCTTCCCTTGTTCTCCAGGTGGGCGCCTGATTGCTGAACTTGACCCGTCTTTCTTCGAAACTGCTTTCCCTTGGAACTTGAGATAATTTCGAAACAAATTCCCTTGTTCTCCAGGTGGGTACATGAAATCAAAACCATAAAACAAACAAAATTTTCTGCTCCTATTTGCACTCAGAAGATTTGTGAGTTGTTAGAAAAACTGTAAACCACTTATGCTATTGATGCAATGATGAAAGTAAACTAGAAACTCGACTAGGATGTGCATCTCCTGTGAGTAAGACCAATAAACTTTGACCAACAAATGCGTCCGCAAAAAAAAACTTGAAAGATCCAGATCAGGAAGTGCATCTTCTACGGGTGAACTTGAATGAATCAAACTAGGAAGTGCATCTCCGAAGGCTGAAACTTGAATAGAACAAACTAGAAAGTGCGTCTCCTAAAAGAATAACTTGAAAGACCTTGATTAGGAAGTGCGTCTCCTATAGGTAAAACTTCAATGAACCAGACTAGGAAGTACGTCACCTAGGGCCGAACTTAAATGACTCAAACTAGGAAGTATGTCTCCTAGGGGTGAAATCTCAATTTAGGAAGTGTGTCTCCTAAAACAAAAATATAACCCGAAAAACCCAGACTAGGAAGTGCGTCTCCTAGCGGTGAAACTTGAATGAACCAAACTAGGAAGTGCATCTCCTATGAATGAACTCTCAATTTAGGAAGTGTGCCTCCTATGGGTGAAACTTCAATGACTCAAACCTGGAAGTGCATCTCCTATGAATGAACTCTCAATTTAGGAAGTGCGTCTCCTACAGGTGTATCCTGAAAGACCCAGACTAAGAAGTGCATCTCCTAGGGGTGAAACTTCAATGGTTCAAACTAGGAAGTGCGTCTCCTATGAATGAACGCTCAATTTAGGAAGTCCGTCTCCTACAGGTGTATCCTGAAAGACCCAGACTAAGAAGTTTGTCTCCTAGGGGTGAAACTTCAATGGCTCAAACTAGGAAGTGCATCTCCTAGGAATGAATTTAAATGATTGTGCACGGTGAAATCTGGGAGGCCGATTTCTCCTTGACTGAATACCTCGAAAAGTGATTCCAGAAGCCCGGGATCTCGAGCACGCCCCTCAAGATCGACCGGTATCCTACCAAGGATAATGTCAATTAAAGCCTCGATGAGTGCAGGGATCTCCCGAGGAATACACCCGGGGTCGATCAGGTCTATTCAAGAGGCTCGACATCAGCCCACGCGTACATCGCAAAGTTAGCTGGTTGTCCCATCCTATTTCTTTTATCAAGCAACATATCTTGTACGAAGTTGGGACTTCCCCTTTTCTATAAAAGGGGAGTCACTAACACCCTGTAAAGGCAAAGCTCCAACCATTATACTCAAGTGCAATAATATCTTCTCTCTCTTTCTTCTCTCTAACTCGCTTGCCCTCACTGGCTCGAAGTCGTTTAGCTTTATTGCCTTCTTGTCTGTTCTTTGTTTATCAATTGATACTGGCTTGAAGTCACCTCGATATCCATCGTTTCCTTACTTGTTCTTCATTATATTGCTTAGCATTGGCCATGGAGAGCCTTTCTTAATTATATCCTCAACTGTTATCCCATCTCCGACTATCCCCAAGAGCTCGAGCTCGACCCTAATGTCAACCCCAAGGTCCCCATCAACCAGTCTTATATCCGGGTAGCAGGCCCTTCGTTTCAATTACTGTCTCGTTTTGTCTTTCATTTCATCATTAAACTTCATATTATTAGCATCAACTGCTCTAACAACTAGCTCGGAAATAGATCACGTATTTTTAGAATCCCATTTACAAATTTAATTGTTGTTACCATTTTCACGGTAAACAGTTTGGTGCCCACCGTGGGGCTAAAAATAAAATTGATTATTTTCTTGCTAGTTTCATTGCACAAACACACATTATCTTTGACACTTTTTCTTGTCCAAAATCCTTTGATTTCAGGTCAAAATGTCTGGCTCGGTAAACGGAGTCGAGAACTACAACCTCGAAAATCATGGGGAAAATGGTGTGGCTGTCCCGACCGCCGGAGCACCACTACAGAATCCCGATAACGTGCCCGGATTGATTCTAGCGGACGCGGACTCACAGGACGTACAACAAGTCGATGAAACTTCTCACACCAACAGGAGCATACGACACATCAACCAACAGGAAGCTCAAAAAACCTTGGCCCGGGAAGAACATAAAATATTCATGTTATTTTTGAAATGTTGTAGGCACAATAACTGGCCATTGCTCAGTTGCAAAGCCATCCGAGAACCCCCAACATAGCGGCTCCAGAGACAGCTCCCCCGCCGAGCAAGTACCCGAAAGATCAAGCAACAACGGGTCAGTGGCTGACCCCGCCATTGTGAAGATACTCGAGGACCTCACCAAAAGTATCGAATCATGTGAGAAAATGATTGCAGCCAACGATAAAAAGGTCGAGACCTATAACTCTATGGTGGATCAGATCCCCGGAGCACCCCTTGTCTTAAACGGTTTGGATTCGAAGAAGTTCATACAAAGGCCATTCCCCGAGGAAGCGGCCCCAAAGCCCATTCCTAAAAAATTCAGAATGCCAGAACTCCTAAGTGCAATGGTACTACCGACCCCAACGAACACATTACTGCCTACACCTGCGCGGTAAAAGGCAACGATATACAAAATGACGAGATCGAGTCCGTATTGCTGAAAATATTTGGGGAAACACTCTTGAAGGGGGCCATGATATGGTATCACAACTTGGCTCCTAATTTCATAGATTCATTCGTTATGCTAGCAGACTCCTTTATAAAGAGCGCACACTGGTGCCGTCAAGGTAGCAACAAGGCAGTCCGACGTATTCAAGATTAAGCAAAGGGAGAACGAAATGCTACGAGAATTCGTGTCTCACTTATAGATTTAACGTATGCAGCTTCCGCCAGTCTCCGATGACTGGGCAGTGCAGGCCTTCACCCAAGGCCTGAACGAATGAAGTTCGGTGGCCTAGAAGCAGGTGAAGTAGAACCTGATCGAATATCCAGTCGTGACCTGGTCGGACGTCCACAACCAATACCAGTCAAAGATTAGGGCCAAGGACGACCAATTGGGAGCCCTTTCGGGCTCAGTGTACCCAAACAGACTCCTGGTAAAAGAATCGAAACCAAACAAACAAAGATACCAGCCGTACCTCAAAGACAGAAGGAATGCCCAAAGGCACAACCTACCTCGCAACGATCGGAGGATAGATCGAGGACAGGACCCTCAAGGGTTCATCCATAGAACCTGGTTCGATCGAAGCATAGCGCCAACAAACACGGCCCACTTATCGGAATACAACTTTAGCGTTGATGTGCGAGCCATTGTGTTCGCCATTAGCAAGATTGGAGACGCCAGATGGACCATACCGTTATATTCAGATCCTTCCCATAGAAACTACAATTTGATTTGCGAGTTTCACAACTTGCGCGGGCACCAAACTGAAGATTGCAGGTAGCTCTGAGAGGAAGTGGCCAGATTGCTCGACAACGAGCACTTTCGGGAACTTCTCAGCAGCCAGGCTAAAAATCAATCACGAGAAGGAGAAATGGCAAAGGGAAAAAAACAGACGATCCTCAACGCGTCGTCCATACGATCTTCTGACGATCGCCCCGAACGCGTTCAAATAAAGGGCCAATTAGCAGCCGCCAAATAAGCGCCAAAACTCGAGAAGCACCATCGCCACCGAGGTATAAGAGCCCACCCCCTTCCCATCTTCTACTTCATGGTTACCCTTGTGTAGGACAATAACCAAGATAATTAGGACGATACCCCCACTCAAAGATTCCGAGGCTTCAGAATGTCCGTGATCGGATTTTTTTATCCCGAAACGGGTTTTCTACTGGCAGGGTATTTTAACGAGGCAACGACGACGCACTTCCCAAGTAGGATATAGTAAGCCTACGAGACTTTCATTACAACTAGCCCTAAGGGAGGAAGGCAATCGAGAAGGATGAAGCAAACGAGCCACGACGTATTACCATGACAGTAAAGGAGCGGCGACACCCTCTGAGGACTCATAAAATGGGAAGTGAAAATGTTCGCCATCAAGGAAAAATGGGTCCAGGGAAAGATTCCTGAGAACACCCTTATATCCAGGGAAAAGGGCATCGAGACTCCGCCTCGGCATCATACTTATGCTTTGGTAGCCCTCTCCCTTATTTGATCTATTTTGAATAAAACACGTGTTCATGAATTCAGGTGGTTCGGTCACGTACAACAATGATGTCAGAATAAAGTCAGTGGGGCAGTCCAGACTAACAGACCAAATTGCTCCCGTATCCCGAATCTCTGGTGAATCCCGAACGACAATCGTCACAAAGACCATTCTCTTGATACGGCCCGTCTGAGCTCGGGCCAAGACGTCGAGCTCTGTACCATCAAAGGAAGAGAAAATCACAGTTGTTTTATTCAGATGACCACCGACATACCACCCGAGGACAACGTCGGCCCCGTTTCTCCAAAAGAATGAAACCCCTCACAAAAGGCAGGACTAAAATAAGTCAACAAAAAGCAATACGCAACAAGAGGAAATTCTTCACCATCTGGCGCGTCGCCAACATCAATGCCCCCGCCCTCGGAAGGATCAAAGGGTAAGTAAACCACATCTTTGGCCAAGCCTGATAAGACACAGCGGGGGGCTGTATCGGGATTCACGCCTCAAAAGGGTAGGAACATACCAAATCTCAAAATGTCACCTTCACATCCCGCGGTGAGGAAGAACTGCTTTACTCCCTTGTTATTTTTTCACTAACCTGTATGCAGACAATTGGCCAGGATATTCAAAAGTTTTAACTCTACCCGGAGATCTATAGGCCTTGAAAAAGGGTCTGTCGCGCTCTTTCCCCTCAATCAGGCTTTCGCCCCAAAGAGGACCTCGTCAGCAAGATTATTAGCGGAGCAACGTACCCCTTAGAAGAGGATCCGATAAGGTCGCAGGCCTTCTTCTACAATCCAACAACAAGCGATGATCGTTTTGTAAGGGCACCGTCCCCTCGGGAGGACCGGGAAATGGCAGACTATAACCCAATCAGGAATTATGTACTAGATCGAATGGTCCGAGAAGCCGCACCCGCGCGGGCCAAGCTCACAACAATGAAACAATGTATGATTACACCAAGCAATAAAAGGACATCTTTTTAGCATCTTATTCTCCAAACAAGGTAATCTCGAGTATACTCCTGGTTTGGACAACTCCACCAAATGCATCCCGAAATACTCGGAGACTTAACGTCAACAATTTGGCACTCGCACGACCCTAGGGTCGGAACTCCAGGCTCATAAAGCCCCTACAAGGAAACTCCGAGCTCACGAAAAGGGGTCTTCACGCTCGAATAAATTCGATGACTTGGAGACTACCATTCATCGCCAATCGCCATGCGCTGGAAAACCCGAAATTGTAAGACCCCTAGCGGGCAGACTCGGCGTAACCAGATCTATTCTACATTGCAAAAACTGTAAGACCTCAACATGCATGACAGACTGTAAGACCTCAACAGGCATGACAAACTGTAAGACCTCAACAGGCATGAAAATTTCGAAGTTTAGGCTATATGTCGCATTTGTAAAAATCCCGAAAGGGCATACCCTTGTGTAGATGCCTAAACTGTCACTCGGGATTAAAAATGGCTACGGTCAAACACATATGACTAAGGTCAAAATGGCTGATATAGCCAAACTAACACGACTCGAGGATGCCCGACCGTCGCTAAACAAAAATCGCAGGCCACTACTTCGAATAAACTTCGGAAAGAACCGGTTAACACACGCTTCCCTCAACAGGCAAAAACGAGCTTCGACCATGTTAGCTCCAAATCACAAGGCTTCAACCTACTTAGCCTACGAGCTATGAACCTTCTGAGGTGCTCGAAACATCACCGATAATGACTTGAAATCGAGGTTTTTCCAGAACTAACGATGGGTCAGGCAAAAATCTTTAAAAAAGACCTTAACAAGCAAAAAACAAAGGCTACACAAAGCCCATAGGCAAAAACAGCGTAAGAGCCATTGTCGCCAGCTAAGCAAACCTCCGGGCCACATATTAAAAGGTCTTTACGACCAAAACAGCGTAAGAGCCATTGTCACCAACTTGAAAATTGACAACTTGAGGATAAAAATGAGCTCGAATCGTAACCTGATTCGAAGACCAGATCCAAAATAGTAACTATGAAAGCCACCGGGCCACCTATTAAAAGGTCTCAACGGCTAAAACAACGTAAAAGGCACTATCAGCGGTCTGAAAATCAAAAGCACTTAAGGGTCAAATTGAAGCTCGAGTCGCAACGCGACTCGGAGACTGGACTCAAAATAGTTAAACTACAACATGTCTAAAGGCACGACATAAATGCCACTATCAACCAGCCGAGTGAGCCTCTGGGCCACGTGCCTGTAAGGTCACTTCGACCCGAAAACACAAAAGGCCATCGTCGATCGCCCATGCGGCAAGAAAGAATTAAGGGTCAAATTAAAGCTTGAATCATAACGCGACTCAGAGACTGGGCCCAAAATAGTTGAAACAACAAAACGCTCGAGGGCGAGAAATGAAGGCCACCATTGTCCGCCCATGCAGGCCGGAAAGAACTCAAGGTTCAACTAAGGCTCGAATCGTAATGCAACTCGGAGACTGGACCCAAAATAGCTGAAACAGCGAATTATCCAAGGGCAAGAAATGAGAACAATCACCATCTGCCCACACGGGTACAAAAAAATCAAAGGACATGCAAGCTCAAATGAAGGCATGACTCAGAAACTGAGCCTAAAAGCAGCTGGGTAAAACATAGAGGCCCTAATACCTGCTTGCGTCAAGGATCGCACTTGAAAGCTCTCGGGCCTGCCTAATCAGTTCCGAGCCCGCGAGGATCCCGCCAAAACATGGAAACCAACCCACCGGATCAAAGGCAATACGGGAAGAGATACAAAGGAGCTAAAACTTCAAGATTTCTCTCATTATATATATATATATATATATATATATATATATGCACGAATGGTGCACTCTCCATCTACAAGCATGCTCTATAAATATCAAAATACAAAGTGACAAAATCTATGCTCCACCCCTAAAAGGGTTACGACCTACCAGTCCCAGCCTCGTTCTTCGTGGCATCGGCAATAAACAAACCGGGCATCACGCCTGACTACCTTCGCTCGAGCAAATCCCTCTAGAAGGACGGAACCCCTGGCATAGGTCTCTTTAAGCGCCTATCCCAAAGATCTACGACGAATGCGTCCCTCGAAGGCCTGCTCCAACCCGACTCAACCATCGGCGACAAGTCGCCACTCCTTCATCATCCTCGGTCCAAGCTTAGTATTATGCCATTCTAGGCACCGGTTGTTCCCAATCCAGAATTTGGAGGAATCAAGCTATAGCTTCACAATTATATCTACTCAGATCGAAACTCGAAGCCTACATTTTTGATACTTCAGGTATTCCTAGCTCGATCAGCTCTGCCCCTAAGGTCAAAAAGGCGAAACGCTTACCGCAAGAAGACTCCTGCCTCACCGAAAGGTTTTTGTAAAGAGAGCTTCGATTTGTCCCAAATCACCAGTGCACCAATTTGACCCTTTTTTCCCTCGCCAAGAAGCCTAAGGGTCTTGCCCTCATCCAGGCCCCTCGAAGTATAGCCCCTTGACAGAACGACTCAAAGACCCGAGATACGGAGGGATCATGCTGAAACCTACCGCGAAGTGAAGCCGGCAAACCTACTCGACGACCAAGCACCCTCTTGGTGGCCCAACCCTTGTTGGATCAAAGGAACCGCCGCTCCAGAACTAAGGACTCCAGAAACACCAGGCTCGAATGACGCACTCTCCTTAGAAGCAGGGGCCCGTCTCACCCCGATAAAAGCTCCTTCATAATTATGAAGCACACATCTCATCTATCGCCATGCCCGATATTTGTCGTGCCCCAAATAAGCAACTGGTAAGGGCATGACCCACCAACACCATAAAATCAGCGAACCCCAAAGACCCCGGGAAGTGGAAGCAACCTCACGACTGCGTACAAAAAGGGCCGGAACGAGTCGACACCAATCAAAGGCACCGACTATCAGCACCACCTCTGGTCTCGAAGTAATGCTCAACCCCGAAGACCTCCACCATAGCGAGACAGTGACCCACCAGACAAATAATACCTTCACCAAATTGGTATACAGCCTCTAAAGGCCTCCACCAAAGAAGGCTAGTTTACGAAGAAATGGGCGTCCCTAACAAACGTCCATGCAAAATAGATTCCGGGTAATGACCAGGGCGGCCTGAAGCACGGCCTGGCCTCCATCCAGATATTTTTCCAGGAAGTCACCGGCATCCCGAGACCGCGAGTCCTCAGGCAAGTCTCTTCTCGAAGGCCATTGTGAGGCCCGAAGATATTATCCACGCTTTCACGAAGAGAGAGGGTCCCGGCGGCCTGAGGTTATTATCATAATTTGGGTCCGGGTCAAGAAGTCACAAAAGACCCCGCGCGAAGCCGTTTCATCGACCAAAGGCCAGGAAAAATATTCAAAGCCAGTATCACAGGCGACGAAACAAGATCATGCACTCGAAGCTGCTAAAAATATAAAGAAATACAACAAGTGTCGAAGGAAGAAATGAAGAAAATATCTTTGTATTTGTACAAGTGTTCGCTTATGACGGCCCTCGAGGGATCCTTACATATAGTTACATTACATATGATTACAAAAGCCCATAGAGGATCCTTATGAAAAAGTGAAGAAGTACAAGTGATATACATACATCAGGAGCCTAAGGATCTAGCCTATTCATGCTGTGTCTCTGTCATCATCCTCTCAGGCATATGACCTCAAAGGCAATATCTTCCAAGTCTGATCCCCTCGGGGACCACATCCCAATCTTCCCGGAATGGAATCTTCAAAAGGGAGGGTATGTAAAAGGAAGGTAGGGGAGAAGAGCAAAATGACAAAGGAGAAGCCGGAAGAACACGAGAAGTGGCTGGGTGAAAAATTTGGCTAGTACGAACTCCACCAGTACTACCGTTTTGAAGCCACTTCTTGAGACGTTGCCTCGGCCCGGAAGGCAACAACCGGCAGAGATCGCCGACACACCCCCTTGGAATCCAAAAGGGGTGTAACACGCCGAGCCGAGGGAGGAGGGTGAGCAACGGTGTATAATCTGAGCTCCCTCTTGAGCAGCAGTGCATAATCTAAAACATCCCCAGGGTCGGATGAAGTCGGTCCTCTACCTAATCACCTCGGGCCAACGACAACAACATCAGCAGCATCATAGCGGCACAACTTTTCCCAATCAAAAGAGGATCGAGGATTGGGCCGCGGTACACATGGCGTAATATCTTGAGTATACGAGCTTTAAACATGACGGGATGTTAGAAATTCAAGATAGCAGAAAAGGAAGAAGAGATGGGTGTCAAAGGAAATTTGGATAAAAGTCCAACCACGAAAAGTCCCATTTATAGGGAGGGCAAAGTAACCGACGGCGCCATCACTGCCCTCGAAAAGTGTAACAGCAGGCAAAATCAATGCGTTCATAGAAGATGAACCTATAGCAACGAAGATCGAAGAATCGCGATGCTTCGGGTAATCCTAGAGAAGCAGAAAGGCGAGGCACCTCGACACCTGTAAAAAGGGGACTGCGCCGTCAGCGCGACGTCTTTTTGGGAGATCGAGAAGTAGGGTGTCAACATCATTTCTTATCACTTCCCTCTAAGAAATGTGGAGATTATCTGTGCATGGTGAAATCTGGAAGGTTGATTTCTCCTTGATCGAATACCTCGAAGGGTGATCCTAAAAGCCCGGGATCTCGAGCCATTCACGCCCCTCAAGATCGGTTGGTATCCTGCCAAGGATAATGTCGATTAAAGCCCCGATGAACGTAGGGATCTCCCGAGGAATACACCCGGGGTCGATCAGGTCTATTCAAGCGGCTCGACATCAGCCCACACATATATCGCAAAGTTAGCCGGTTGTCCCATCCTATTTCTTTTATCACTCAACGTTTATTGTATGAAGTTGGGACTTCCCCCTTTCTATAAAAGGGGAGTCGCTAACACCCTATAAAGGCAGAGCTCCAACCATTATACTCAAGTGCAATAATATCTTCTCTCTCTTTCTTCTCTCTAACTCGCTTGCACTCACTAGCTCGAAGTCGTTTAGCTTTATTGCCTTCTTGTCTGTTCTTTGTTTATCACTTGATATTGGCTCGAAGTCACCTCGATATCCATCGTTTCCTTAATTGTTCTTCGTTATATTGCTTAGAATTGGCCATGGAGAGCATTTCTTAATTATATCCTCAACTGTTATCCCATCCCCGACTATCCCCGAGAGCTCGAGCTTGACCCTAACGTCAACCCTAAGGTCCCCATCGACCAGACTTATATCCAGGCAGCATGCCCTTTGGTTTGATTACTGTCTCATTTTGTCTTGCATTTCATCATTAAACTCCATATTATTAGCATCAATTGCTCTAACAACTAGCTCGAAAATAGATCATGTATTTTTAGAATCCAATTTACTAATATAATTGTTGTTTCCATTTTCACGGTAAATAATGACCAAAGCTAGGAAGTGTGTCTCCTAAAAAGTATAACCTAAAAGATCCCTACTAGGAAGTGCATCTCCTAACGGGTAAAATTTCAATGACTCCAACTAGGAAGTGCGTTTCCTAGGGGTGAATTTATATGACCAAGACTAGGAAGTGCGTCTCCTAGGGGTGAAAACTTCAGTGACTAAAACTCATATGATCCAAACTAGGATGTGCGTCTCCTAAGGGTAAAATCTCAATTTAGGAAGTACGTCTCCTACAACAAAATATAACTTGAAAACCCAAACTAGGAAGTGTTTCTCCTGGGCGTGATGTGTGATCCTCTCAATAGCCTTTGCATAAGCAAAGTTGGGGCATTACACCTAAAAATTTTAAGCTTCCAAGCTTTGATATGAACCTAGCTTCCGTCCCTGTTTCAGACAAAGAAAACTTGTGAGTTTAAACATGGTGGTTGGTATGTGGCTTGACTTTACGGAGAGTGCTCCTTCACTTGCCATGATAACTTTGATTTCAACTTGAAAGACATTGTTTATTCATTGACTAAATACTTTCTCTGTCACCCTTATCACAAGAAACACCTCTGATCCGGTCAAACCCAATTCTCTTTATTTGTTGCATTGTGCTCATGAGTTGCCATTTACTGAACTTTTGCATTTCTCATGAATCCCAAAGCACGCCGATTGTTATCTAGTTAGTGCGTATAATGCTCTTTCCTGAATTATGTCACTTTGATGTGCTAACCAGACTCCACTTTGTGCAATTGGAAAGCTGGTAGCAGATTTTGAAGTTCTTTCTCACTTGTTTTGACCAAACAGACTCAAAAAGAGGAAGTAAACAAGACAAAAGGAACAAAGTAAGGAACAATGGAAAGAGATTATACCTAACAAGAAAATTACAAAGTAGAAACTTATCAGATATGGACACTAACTCTAATGAGAATGACATGCACCTTTGGATTAAGTGGCCTAATCTGTCAAGCAAGTCTAATGTTCAACTCTTGTTGTACCTCTTCACCATGAAACTGGGCTTCAATGCTTCGATTATCCTATCTGATTCACGGTCCTTATTTGACTTGTAGGGCCCAAAGGGTTTTCACCATCAAGCCTCTCCCATTTTGCTCTTTCTCTCAACTTACCGTCACCTTATGGTAACTGTGAAGGTTTTCACCAATAAGATTCTCAATTGTTTGTTTTCCTTGTGTAGAACGGAGTGTTGCCCCTGATGAGAATCATACCTCTAACTCTCTTGACTTGGCACTACTCAAATATTGATCGAAAGGTCTTTCTTTGGACCGTAATGTAGGCTTTTGGATAGGATTAGAAACAAAGGTTATCATAAAGGCTCAAAAATAGCTTAAAAGAGCTCAAAATTATAACTTTTGGAATCAGATCTCTTACAACAACCACAACTTCTGCCCCAGTTTCTTTGCTTGGGGGCTTTTGAATATTGCTTTGTTTTTGTACTTTTCTCTCTTTTTTTCTTTTCTATACTCTTTTTCCATTTTTTCTTTCCTTTTTTTTTTGGCTCTTTTCTCTCCTTTTTTTTCGGTATCATTTTCTAAACTCTGCTTCTGATTCCAAAAGAGGGATATGAAAGAAAATAAATAAGGCTCAAAGGGATAACAAAGGATAAAGTGTTTAGATAGCAGAATAAAATGTCTTCGTCATTCCAATCTTCAAAGCATGCCATATACAAACAACACAATTAAAAACACCAAAGAAATCATACATAATATCTTTTGATTGCATCAGAATTGATAACCATATCCACATATTTTCCTTCTACATCTGTTGAATACAAATCACCATTAGGCAACACTCTCGTTACCACGAACGACCCCTGCCAATTTGGGGCAAACTTGCCTTTAGCTTCAACCTGATGCGGGAGGATGCATTTCAATAGTGTTTCTTTATGTTCTATCTACCCCAATTTCACGCAATTCGGGCTTGAAGTGATTTCAAAATGCCTTTACTTTTTTCCCTCAAATGTCCCTATCATCTTCAAAAAAATTTCATTTCTTCATGACTAAACTAACTTTTAAGATCAGGCTGAGAATTACGCGTGCATGTCATGTCACTAGAGTCAGCAGGAAAAGTACTATAAAAGGGAAAGAGAACTAAACCAACACTGACTAGAAATAACAGAAAACAGGAAATTGCATTAGATAGATGGTGAAAGGGTTTGAACAACAAAACAAGTAAAATAAGATAGGGTTACAACCCTGGAAAAACCAAAGTAACACTAAAAGAGCTATTACGACCAAACAAACTAGGCAAAATAAAAGGATAGAATGGTTTGAGTCACAAGACAATATCCGGATTACAACCCTGAAAATAACCCGGACAACAGAAGTGACAACAAAATAAACCACCAAGACTCCTCCCTGGCTAGCCAAGAAATGGAGCGTCTTTCCAACTACCAAGCACGACATCTTAGCCACTGAGTTCCGCATCAACATTACTAGGACCTTCACAAGTCTCCATCACATTGACCTTAGCAAATTGCTTTTGGGTCCCTTTTGCCAACTCGTTCTTAAGATCAACTTTTGGAATCGATACTGATAGCGGTGAAAACTTTACAGCAAGTGGCCTTCCAAGGAACTTAGAAGAGTTTTCATATTCATTTTTAACACAAATCATGCCCACCTTATGCGTCTCATTATGAATAGGCAATGGACTTTGGCTAGTATCTGCTGCATCTGGATTTTGCACGGTAATGTCACCAGAATCGACAAGCTTCTGGACTGCTCTTTTCAGATTCCAACACTTTTCTATCCTATGCCCCGGGGCATTAGAGCAATATGCGCACCTTTAAGTATAATCAAAATTCTTTGGAAGACGGTTCGACATTTTTATCTGAATCGGCTTCAACATGTCCAATTGCCTCAACCTTTGGAACAAACTAGCATATGATTCACCAATAGGAGTGAAAGTCTTTTCTTTTCCCTGTTGCCTTTTCATTTTGTACTCTAGCCTCGGTTAGAACCTTTTGTGGGTAGGTGGTTGATATGCTTGAGGAGGAGGGCAAGATATTTGCGGAAATGGTGCAGGCCATCACGGGTCTCGTGGGTGTGGAGCATATGGCGGTGCATTGTAGATAAAGTACTGGGAAAGTGAGGTATGACCTTGGGGATTTTGTGGAGGAAAGTAGCATTGGTGAGGATTATCTGGCGTAAGAGGATATTCATGGGGTCAGTATTGAGGCTGAAAGCGTGTAGCAGGAATAACCACTGGATCCCGTCATTGGCGGGGCTCAATAACATCTTTTCTATCAATCAGAGGACTGACCCAAGCAACTTGTTCGTTCCATCTGACCCAAAACTCCCCAAAACTTTCCTCGGGTTTCTTTTCCATCTGATATAGGGATGAGCGGTATGGGATAATGTCTAGATTGTACTGAAAGTGTCGAACAAAATCTTGAGCCATATCATCCCATGCATGCCACTTATTGACATCTTGACGAGTATACCATTCCAAAGTTGCCCTAGTCAAGCTCTTACTGAAATATGCCATCAACAAATCATCTTTCCCGCTAACACTTCTCATTTCACTACAGTAACCTCTCAGATAGGCTACTGGATCTCCACGTCCATCGTATAAATTAAGCTTTGGCATTTTAGACCCTTTCAGCTTTCTGGATGGCTCATCTTTTGTCCACTGTCTTAACAGGCTTTGCACTCTTATTGGGGGGCTCAAAATGAGGAGTGTGAGAGTATGGATCCGGGACTTTGAAAGTTGGTTCTGGAGCATAGTGTTGGGAATCGGGGACTTTGAACACAGTCTCGTTAGAGGATCGAGGAAAAGTAGCTGGAGGAGGAGCTACAAGAGCATGAGTGACCAAAGGAGTGGGATATGAGGTGGTTTTGGCAGGTAGAGTGTGAAAAGGTTGTGCAGAGATATCAACAACAGTGGGAATCTAGATTGTGATAGTAGTGGGATAGTTGCAGGATTTTCAGTGTAGTTAGCAAGGAATGAAGGTGGAGGATGCCCCCTGATCCAAGACTGATACATTTCTGCCATCTGCTATTTCAACATTTGGACCTCCCCTTTCAACTCAGATTCTGATTCCACAAACTCCCTCGACGGGTCAACAACTCTTGTGTCCAACTTTTTGCCAGTCACGACTACCTTGCTCTTTGACCTTGTGTTGTATGGATGAGTTACCTTAAGAACCACAAACCAACCACCCTTCTCCTCAATAGAGATAACAAAAAGGAACAAAATGAGGTCATCATGTTAGAGTTAGGGCATTTAACAGCTAAAAATATCAGATTACATGCAATGCCTCTAGCAACAATTAACGGTTCAAGAATGACTTTGAGGGTCACAAGGTCACTTGGCATCATCCCAATTTGTTCATTTCAATCTTCTCTTTTCTTTCTTATCTAGCACTTCTTGCTCATTTTCCTTCCTCTTTTTTTCTAATTATCACTCTTTTCTTTCCTCTCATTTCTCACATCCCATAATTTCACCTTTTTTTGTTTCCTTCTTTTTCCCTTTTTCTTTTAATAAAATAAAAATGATTCGATCGAACTCTATGTAGGCTGCCTACATATCATGACACCGCATGAATCAGATCTTTGCGTAGTTCGGGAAGACCGAGAATAAAGTAAACAAACTAACGTTCTCAAGTAAACAAACTAACGTTCTCTTTTTATTTTTATTTTCTTCTTTACCTTAATGACTACTCTGACGAGAAAAGAGAAATAAAGAAGCAAATCTTTTTTTTTTTAATTTTCTAGACTTAATGTTCTATAACTTATTCTATACTTAAGCTTAACGAGCATATATTTTTTTCCTCTCCTTTTTTTCTTTTTGAAACAAATAATCTATGGGAAATTATTAAGGAAAAACCCTAGAAGAGAAAAATATTTTTTGATTTTTGTTAGGGAGAAAGTCTAAACAATAAACCAATGAAAAGTATTTTGAATTTTCATTTAATATCCCTGAAGAAAGATTTCGAAACGAGAAATGAACAAGATAAAAAAAAATATTTTTGGATTTCAGTTTTTGATTATCTAAAGGAGAAACTCTGAAGACAAACAAAAGATAAAGTATATTTTTTTTCTATGTACAATGTCCTAAAGTTCTAGTGAAAATAAAAAGAACATTTTTTTTCCAAAAAGAAAATCTTTTGGATTTTGGAATTAATATCTTAAAGAAAACATTTAAAGATGTACTAAAAGAAATTTCTTTTTTTTTATGAAATTTTAGTCTTAATATTCTAAAGGAGATATAAAAGCAAATTTTTTATTTTGAGTTCTAGATATTAACTTCCTAAAGGAAAAACACCTCAAATGATTTTTTTTAATTCCTAGAATTCGCAATTTTTTTTTTGGATTTTTTACGTGTAACTCTAACATAACCTAAAGGACTCGACATTACTGTACAAAACTAGAAGGTAAAAGATGACATAAAAAAGAACAACAGACTAAAAATATAAAGAAAATTTCCTCAAGCAAACTCCTGAATGAGTGATCCTGACTGGATGGTCTTGGAGCATCTGTCATGCTCAAACTTTGGTAAGTAAACCCACACCTGTATGAGAAAATTAAGACCAAATAAAGTTAAAGATCTAGAACACTATGCGAGATTATATCACTTCCTGTTGGACAACATGCAAGACATGATTGAGGCTATTTTTGCAAAATGGCTTATGCGGCCTAAAGATGGCTAGAAGTGAAAAATTTGGCTAAGACCCCGCAAAGCCAAGAACGTAAGATTTACTAGGAAGACCGGACCCTATGTTGGTTGCCTACGTATCATGCCCCGAAAGACGAGAATCAGGTATGCGTAGTTCGGGCAGGTTTGCACTTCTAAACTCTTTTGGATTTTCTTTTCCCTTTTTTTTGCTTTTTTTTTCGGAAAATGATGGAAAAGTGCAAAATCGTTTTTGTTGGGATTTTTCATTTTTTTTGTCTTTTCTTGAAAAATATTGTGAAAGAAAAATATAACTAGACCCTACTTGCTTTATTTTTATACCTTAACCTCTTTTCTTTCTCATTTACCCTCAAATCTCATTGGTCCGCCAAATGACCCCTTTTACCCTTGAAGATTGCAACATGTAGCACATTAGGATGCATCAGGATAGTCTTTTATTTTTGGGTACACTTATCCTAGATGGACCCAACCACTGTGTTGAGTCCCCTAAGTCAAATGCACGTGATGCAAACAAACGTTCCTACTAGGGATCCGACATGAGGTTATGTTATTCTAGGTTTAAAACCTAGGGTTGTGCTCTTGACCTGGCTTACCCGAGCGGACAACTCGAGCCGAAGAGGGGGCAACGTACCGGGAGCACTGAAGTCTACCCGGCCTTGTTGCTAGCCTAGCCTCTTTCTATTTGGTATAACTTCTACAGAAAAAGCAGGCCACACAAACGTGTGCACCATTTTCAGAAGACTCAGAGGGGTGGCGTAAGAAGACAGTTATATACAATTCAAATAATATTAAAGTGGTAAACAAACAACAGTTAGCACAAAAAGTTCACAGAATAGAGTAATATTAACAATAAATGAAGCCAAGTAAAAATCATAGTAACAAGCTCGAATTCTTGAACTTGAATCAGAAGTTTTGGGGATTTCTCCCCAACAGAGTCTCCAGATTTGTCACACCTCCTTTTTACTACCCCGAAAGGGTATAAGGGAGTTTTTTCCAATTTAAGTGACAATCAAAACGGGATTATTTATTTAAAAATCAGAGTCGCACCTTGGGATAATTTATGGTGCCCTAAGTCACCATTTTAAAATCCCGAATCGAGGAAGTTTGACTTTGTTATACAGTCTGCGAACACAAAAATCCGGGTAAGGAATTCTGTTAACCCAGGAGAAGGTGTTAGGCATTCCCGAGTTTCGTGGTTCTAGCATGGTCGCTTTGATCATACTTGGCTTATTAAACCTATTTAATTACTGATTTTAGAACCTATGTGCATTTTCCTTTTTTAATTAAGAAATTATCTTAAAACAAGTCACGCGCACGTGTACCCATTTATTTGGCGCGTCAGAAATCATGTCACGCGAACGTGTCCACAATTAATAGCGCTTTATTATTATTAAGAATGTTTAGACGAAGTTGCGCGAATTCATACTCCAATTTTATTTTTAATATCATAATTATGTCGCGCGAACGTGTATACAATCACGGTAATTTAAATATGTGCCTAAAACATACTAGCACATTTGAATTGTTTTCCTAATCTTGGAGATTATTGTGATACCAAATTTACGAACAAGACATTATTGGGGAGCAAATAGGCTAGCTAACATGATCTATTACTTGGCTAGATTCCTTATGGTCCAAGACTCACCTTATGGCCCATTCTTATTCTTTGCCAAGAAAGAGATAACTCCAATTTTTCACCTACCCAATTAAAAACATTTATTCAAGAACCAAAACTACATGCATCACAATCGAAATAAAAAACTAATTAAAACAATTCAAATGAAAATTAAGACATGCTACTCAAACAACATAATTACAAATCAACCAACATACGCGCCAAGCTATCATAACACAATGAAATGAGATTGAAAATTGAGAAATGGACCTTTTATTGATGAACAAAGCCGAAAATTGCAAATCAATCGGGCTAAACAAAGCAACAATCCTTTGATCGAAATACCGAAATTACAAATCGGAACCTCGATCGGCAACCAACACTCGAACTAGAAATGGAATCCTCTGCTACAACAGCAGCAGTTTCGTGCAATCTCCCATCAAAATGGACAAGCTTAGCACCATCCAATGATGATAACAATTTGATTGGGAAAGATCAGTAGGTATCATGGGTGGATATCCAGGGGTGTGAATTGACGGTAATATAGGAGAATTGTGTTGTTTTAGTCCCAATTCAGCATTGATTGTTTTGGTCCAAATTAGTGGATCAGCCGCCAACCAATGATAGCATTGAGGGCTAAAAGGACTGATTTCATAAATTGTTTTTTTTTGCTGGAAAGGAGTAATGATTTCGATGGCAGTTTTTGCTTCAGAAAGGGAGATCGGAAGAGTTGCCTTCAGAGGTTCGTTGTAAAAGATCTGTGGGTTCTTGGGATTTTTGGGAGTAGGTTGCCGTTCTAGATTTTAGTCTAAGTCCTAGGTCTTGAAAACTTAGGGTAGGGTTTCTATAATTGGGTATTTTATATGGAGGTGGGAAGGGATGATGACCATTGGATTAGAAGGAAATAGATGGCTAGGATTAAATCTTGCACTTAAGTGGAGTAATGGTTTAGGAAGAATGGATTAATGGTAATTGGATTGGACCATGTCTTTTGGGTTTGCCAAATAATACAATATATTTATAAAAATATAAAAATCACTCTAAATTAAAATAACCTAATATAAAACTAAATACTACGAGTGAAACTAATTTTTTTTGTATTTTCCAATGTTATAATACTATAAATATAAATATACTAATTTACTTTAACCTAAAGATGAAAAATATTTTTTTGTAAATTTTTTTAAATTTTTTGTGATAAAAATAAAGTAAAAGAGTCAACACTATTTAGGATAGCGATATTAAACCTAAAATAAATATTTAAGCTAAAATATGTAAAATATTGGGGAGGGTCAAAAATAACATGTCTACTACATCCTCCCCCTCTTAAACAAACGTTCGTCCTCGAACGAGTCAAGAAACATACCTGAAGCCTCAAATAGGTGAGGATATCTGCTCCTCATCTCCCGCATGGTCTCCCAGGTAGCCTCCTCCACGGGCCGACTTCTCCACTGCACTTTCACTGAAGCTATATGCTTTGACCTCAACTTTCGAACCTGACACTCCAAAATAGCTACTAGATCCACATCATAAGTCAAATCATCATCTAACTGAACCGTGCTGAAATCCAAAACATGAGGCGAATCGCCAATATACTTCCGGAGCATAGAAACATGAAATATCAGATGCACACTCGATAAGTTGGGTGGCAAAGCAAGCTCATAAGCCACTTCCCCAATCCTCCGAAGCACCTCAAAAGGCCTAATGAACCGAGGACTCAATTTACCCTTCTTCCCAAATCTCATAACACCATTCATGGGAGAAACCTTCAATAGAACCTTCTCGCCAACCATGAAAACTAACAATCTCCCGGATATATATCTTATATATCTCTGCCAACCGCTTTGAAGAATAGGTAGTACACACAAGAATGAAGTGCGCAGACTTAGTCAGCCGATCCTCAATCACCCAAATAGCATCGAACTTCTTCAAAGTCTGTGGGAGCCCAACTACAAAGTCCATGGTGATCTGCTTCCACTTCCATTCTGGAATATCCATCTGCTGAAGCAAGCCACCCGGTTTCTAATGCTCATATTTCACCTGCTGACAATTCAAACACCGAGACACAAATACCACAATGTCTTTCTTCGTTCTCCTCTACCAATAATGCTATCTCAGATCCTGATACATCTTTGCAGCACCCGGATGAATGGAATACCGTGAGCTATGGGCCTCCTCCAGAATCAACTCCCAAAGCCCATCTACATTGGGCACACATATCCGGCCCTGCATCCTCAATACCCCATCATCAACAATAGTCACATCTTTGGCATCATCGTGTTGAACTCTATCCTTAAGGACAAGCAAATAAGGATCATCATACTGACGCTCTCTGATGCAATCAAATAAGGAAGACCGAGAAAACACACAAGCCAATACCCGACTGGGCTCCGAAATATCCAACCTCACGAACTGATTGGCCAAGGCCTGAACATCAACTGCAAGAGGTCTCTCCCCAACAGGAATATACGCCAAATTCCCCATACTCACCGCCTTCCTACCCAAGGCATCAGCCACCACATTGGCCTTCCCCGGATGGTACAAAATAGTGATATCATAGTCCTTTAGTAGCTCCAACCATCTCTGCTACCTCAAATTGATATCCTTCTGCTTGAAAAAGTTCTGGAGGCTATGATGATCAGTAAACACCTCACAAGACACACCATACAAATAATGCCTCCAAATCTTCGACGCGTGAACAATGACAGCCAACTCCAAATCATGAACATGGCAATTCTTCTCATGGGGATTCAAATGACGAGAAGCATAAGCAATAACTCTACCCCCATGCATCAACACACACCCAATACCAACGATCAAAGCATCACAATACACGGTACATAAACCTGAAGCTGATGGAAAAACTAACACTGGAGATGTGGTCAAGGCAGTTTTGAGCCTTTGAAAGCTCTCCTCACACTCATCCAACCACCTGAATCGAGCACCCTTTTGAGTCAACTTGGTCAAGGGCGATGCAATAGATGAAAATTCCTGAACAAACTGGTAGTAATAACCCGCCAAACCAAGAAAGCTGCAAATCTCTGTGCCAACTCTGAACTGCCTCTATCTTCTTTGGATCAGCCTGAATACCCTCACTGGACACCACGTGCCCCAAGAAAGCCACTGAACTGAGCCAAAACTCACACTTAGAACTTTGTATAAAGCTTCTCCTTTCTTAATCTCTGCAATACAACTCTAAAATGCTCTGCGTGCTCCTCCTAGGTATGCGAGTATACCAGAATATCATCAATGAACACTATGACAAATGAGTCAAGATAAGGCCGAAACACGTTGTTCATCAAATGCATAAACGCTGCTGGGGCATTGGTCAGCCCAAAAGACATCACCAAGAACTCATAATGACCATATTGGGTCCTGAAAGTCGTCTTAAGAATATTCGAGTCCTTGATCTTTAGCTGGTGATACCCTGAACGAATTTCAATCTTGGAGAACACTCTCGCTCCCTGAAGTTGGTCAAACAAATCATTGATACGAGGCAAATGATACTTGTTCTTGATTGTTACTTTGTTCAACTGCCTATAATCAATGCACATCCTCTTCGTGCCATCCTTCTTCTTCACAAATAGAATAGGCGCACCCCAAGGCGACACACTAGTCAACCCCTTATCAAGGAGTTCCTGAAGTTGCTCCTTCAACTCCTTCAACTCCGCTGGTGCCATACGATACAATGGAATAAAAATGGGCTGAGCGCCTGGCACTAGATCGATACCAAAATCAATATCCCTGTCCGGTGGCATGCCCGATAGGTCTGCAGGAAACACATCGGGAAAATCCCTTACAACAGGAATAGAATCAATACTGGGAGTCTCTGCACCGACAACCCTCACAAAGGCTAAGTATGAAAGACACCCTTTCCGAACCATCTTCTGGGCCTTCTAGAATGAAATCACCCTATTGGGGACAAAAGCAGTCGAACCTCACCACTCAATCCATGGCACACCCGGCATAATCAATGTCACTGTCTTAGCATGATAGTCCAAAATAGCACGACACAGAGATAGCCAATCCATGCCTAATATCACATCGAAGTTCACCATACAAAGCAATAATAGGTCCACTCGGGTCTCCAGACCCCCAATAGTCACCATACACAGCCAGTATACACGGTCCACAACAACAATATCACCCATTAGAGTAGATACACGAATAGATAAAACAGACTCACATGGTGTATCCAAATAACGAGCAAAATATGATGACATATATGAAAAAGTGAAACCGAGATCAAATAACACAGAGGCATCTCTGTGACAGACTAAGAAAATATATGTAATCATAGCATTTGAAGCAATAGCATCGAGTCTAGCTGGGAGTGTATAGAAATGGGCCCGACCACCACCCGATCGACCTCCCCCTCTAGGGCGACCCCTAGCTGACTAACATCCATCCCTAGCTGGGTGGGTGGGTGGTGGTGAAGTAACTGGCGCTGAAGCCGATGGCAGACTCCTCTGCTGAGAAGAACCCCCAAGATGACGAGGACACTACCTCCACATGTGACCCAACTCTCCACACTCATAACAACTCCTTGGTACTGGAGACGGGGACTGAAGGGAACCCCTAGCACCGGAATGACTAGTAGATGCACGTGGCATAAAAGATCCTTGAACTGATGGAGCAAGGGATGAACTCTGGTCTGGAAGGGCACTGAGTGATGAATTCCCTGATGAGAACTGTGAGAACCATGACCCGATGATGCTCCATGATAACCTGGGCAAGTTGACTAAGCATGTCTGAATGGACGGCCCCTGCCGTGTTGAAACTGACCTCTCGAAGGAGCACCACCATAAATACCAGATCCCCAAGTCCTCTTGGTCTCCCTCTCATCTCGCTCCTGGCGACAAACTGACTTAATCTAACGAGAAATGTCAACAACGTCCTCAAAAGTAGCACTGGACACTCTCTCCCTGGTCATGAGAATTCGAAGCTGATACATGAGGCCATCAACAAACCTCCTAACACTCTCTCTCTCTCTCTCTCTCTCTCTCTCTCCGTAGGAACAAACCAAACAGCATGACGAGCTAACTCCGAGAACCTCATCTCATTCTGCGTCATAGTCATATCTCCCTGTCACAACTGCTCGAACTGCCTGCGCAGCTCCTCTCTGCGAGACTGTGGCACATCCTTCTCCCAAAAGAGAAAGGAGAACTGCTGCTAGGTAAGGGGTGCTGCACCAACAGGCCTATGCCTCTCATAAGCCTCCCACCAAGTGAAGGCAGCGCCAGAAAACTATTAAGTAGCAAATGCGACCCCGCTGGTCTCTAGAATACCCACTGTGCGAAGAATCTTCTGACACTTGTCCAAGAAACCCTGGATATCCTCGCCCTTTGTACCACTGAAAGTCGAAGGCTGAAGTCTACCAAACCTCTCCAATCTACGCTACTCGTCCTCTGACATAACAAGAGCTACATAGTCCTGAACAGCTGCAACCGGCTGGGATGGAGGTGCCCCCGGTGTCTAAAGTCCCTGCACGACCGGCTTAGGTGTGCGAGCAGCGGGAGTCTGCGTGCCTTCCCCGGCCTAAGAAGTAGCTGCGGCTGTAGTAATTGAGACCGTCTGAGCTAGGCCAGTGCATACTAATAGAATTTGAGCGAGGGCCTCCTGAAGATCTGGAATCACAATGGGCACAACTGGTGCCTGAGCTAGTGCTACTGGATCGTCCACAACTAGGACCTGATCATGAACTGAGGTAGCTGGTGGATCTGCAGGTGCTGCCTTAGCTAATGTGCGGGCTACACCCCTGCCCCTACCACAGCCTCAACCATGTCCTCGGCCTCTAGTGGCCACGTGCCCTCACCATCTGTATGAAAATAGAATAACAGAAGTTTAGTACTCAGATCAACAGATTTGTATGACAAGAGTTTCAAGAATATAAAGTTTTCCTAAAGGTTCTGCAGCTTCCCGAGGATAAATACAGACGTCTCCGTACTGATTCGTGAGACTCTACTAAACCTGCTCATGACTCGTGAGACCTATGTAACCTAGGCTCTGATACTAACTTGTCACGACCCTAAACTGGACCCGGTCGTGATGACGCCTATCGTGAAATAAGGCCAGCCAACACAAAACCCCAATCCAACCAAACAGTTATACTAAGTCATATTTATGTCAGTAAGAAGCTACAAATCCCAAAATATAGTGTAGAATAGAACAATGCCGAAACAAATACAGCCCGATATCGGGATGTCACTAGTCGTGAGCATTTAAAGATCCATCTAAGAGTATGAAAAGACTACATAGTCTAATACAAGGCTAGTACAAAGGAAAAATAAAGATAGGAAGGAGAAGCACTGGCTGCGAATGCCGAGCAACTACCTAGTCAACTCCGAACAAGCCTACTTT
Source organism: Nicotiana tabacum (assembly GCF_000715075.1). NCBI lineage: Eukaryota > Viridiplantae > Streptophyta > Magnoliopsida > Solanales > Solanaceae > Nicotiana > Nicotiana tabacum. The sequence continues at coordinate 98,892,562 of NC_134097.1, read as the reverse complement.
AGAAGTAATTAGCCCTCGCTAGCATGATCAGTGACTCCTGGATATGCACACAGGGTGCAGGGATTCATGTGAGTACGCCAACTCAGTAATTAATAAAAGTAAATGTAGTTGAGCGATAAGAAAACACGCAAAACACAGCATAATGCTACAACAAAATAGTATAAAATCAGTACAATGCAACAAAGCATTAAAATCTAGTAAAAAACACCTTAGTTCACTGAAAACCTCTTTAAAATGTGTTTTAGTATTTCAAACGAGTGATGAAAACATGGAGAAAAGGATAGAAACATTAATTAGCCCCTCGGGTAAAATACCAACAATACCAGCACCTCAGGCTATCTTACAATCACTCGTATCAGCCCCTCGGGCAATAACATAAAACAACAACAACCCCTCGAGCAATATCACATCTCACACTGGGTACCCGCGCTCACTGGGGGTGTGCAAACTCCTGGAGGAGCTCCTTACAGCCTAAGCGCAATAAACAAGCAATCTCGTGGCATAATCAAACAGGCACTCGACCGTATAACAAGCCACCTCGTGGCATAACAAATTAGGCCCTCAACCTCATAATTATGAATCAGCACAATACAGCTGCGGCGCGCATTCCAATCCTATAATAACCTTACAACACAGGCCCTCAGCCTCACTCAGTCAGAAATCTCTAAAAGCCACTCGTGCATAGTAAAACATGATACTCAACCCACAATATCATTTAAAAATGTCAAAACGGAGTAACATTGGATGAGTTATAAAAACTGTAGAATATAGCATGACTGAGTATAAATATGAAGTCAAACAAGTGAGGAATAATAGTAAAAATCCCTTAAGGGCCCAAAACAGTTGACACGAGGCCCAAATATGGCATTCAACCCAAAACATGATGATAGCAAACAACTTTCAATCAAATACACAGTTTAACAGTCATATGGGATAGACTAAGTCACAATCCCCAATGGTGCACGACCCCACGCTCGTCTTCTAGCGTGTGTGTCACCTCGATGTAGCACAACGATGTGAAATCCAGGGTTTCCATACCCGCAGGACAACATTCACAATCATTACTTACCTCTATCTGGTCCAAACTCTAGCCTGCGATGCCTTTGCCTCTCGAATCGGCCTCCGGATGCTCCAAATCTAACCAAATCACAGATTTATACCATCAAAATATGCTAAGGGAACAATGCCCACTCGAAAATAACCAATTTACATCAAAAATCTCAAAATTGGCCAAACTTGGCCTCCGGACCCACATCTCAGATTCCGATGAAAATTACAAAACTAGAATTCTTACACTCTCACGAGTTCATACATATCAAATACATCAAAATCCGACCACAAATGTCCCCTCAAATCCCTAGATATAGGTCTCCAATTTCCAAGCCCTAACTTCCAATTTTAGGCTTTAGATTCCACAATTTCCATGTTTAATTAGGTAGAAATCACATTAGGATCGAGTATTAAGTCCATAAATCTTACCTCCAAGTGTTTCCCTTTGATTCCCTCTTCAATCTCCCTCAAAAAGCTCCAAAATTGCTCAACAATGGTGAAACATAGACCCAAAATCGCGGATATGGTCTTCTAAACATTCTGCCTAGCTATTCACGATCCTTCTTCGCGAACGCGGTCAACGCCTCGCGTTCGTGAAGCACAAACTTAGGTTGACCACTATTTCCTTCATCCCGAACGTGATACCACTAACACGAACGCGAACGCAAAGCTCATCAAAGCATCGCGAATGCGACGACCCTCTCGCGAACGCAAAGCACAATTCTCCAAGACCCTGCTGCTCACCTTTCCTCTATGCGAACGTGGCAAAGCCCTCACGAACGCGATGACCACTGGCCTCAGCCCTTTGCAAACACGAGACCACCTTCACAAATGCGAAGTCCAACTCCACAGGCCCACATCCTAATCCTTCGCGAATGCAGGACATCCAACGCGAACGCGAAGGTCAAAAACCTGCAACACCAACATCAGTTTTTCTGCAATTTCCTCCAACATGAAGTGATCCATTCAACCACCCGAAACTCATCCGAGGCCCTCGGAACCTCAACCAAACATGCTAATATATCCCATAATCCCATTCAAACTTGTTCCAACCTTCGGAACGCTCAAAACAATATCAAAACACCAAATTTACATCGGATTCAAGCCTAAGAATTTCAATAGCTTCCAAATTCCGCTTTCGATCAAAAAGTCTATCAAACCTCGTCCGAATGACCTGAAATTTTGCACACACGTCACAGATGATACAACGGACCTACTCCAACTTCTGGAATTCCATCCTAACCCCTATATCAAAATTTCACCTATTAACCGGAAAACGCCAAAATTTCAATTTCACCAATCCAAGCCTAAATCTACTCCGAACCTCCAAAACACTTTCCGATCACGCTCTTAAGTCCCAAATCACCTCCCGAAGCTATCCGATTCATCAGAATTCATATACGAGCCCTTTTTCACATAAGTCAACATCCAATTGACTTTTCCAACTTAAGCTTACTCAAAAAAGACTAAGTATTTCAAACCTTACCAAAACCTCTCCGAACCCGAGCCAACCAATATGCTAAGACAAAACACAACTGAACAAGACAATAAGAAGCAGAAATGGAGAAATGGAGTGGTAACTCATGAAACGACCGGCCGGGTAGTTACACTTTGTCCTTCTAGGACTTAATATGAACATTTCCAATGAAAATATAGTTACTTTTTTTGGGTTAGCAAATGCGTCTGGCATGATTTGTAATATATTGCAAATGAATTATCTTTTTATGAATTTAAAGTTCATATTATTTTATTCGAGGATCTAAATGTACAAATGATAATTCGTTTCACGTAACTTTTCCTCAACTATTTATCATATCTCCCTCTTATGTTAGAAAAACTAACTTGTTTTCTCAACTTTGAGAACCCATCTTTGCGCGTTATGGTGTAAATCAAAATATACCCTGCACATCAATAATAATAAGATGGAATTATTTGGTTCCTGACCATGAACCACTTGTGAGGGGAGAAAATAATATACTTTGGTATATAACATATATCAAATTGATATAGATAACTTTGTTCTCATAAGCAATTGTTTAGCTATTAAGTGGAGGCACTTAATAAATCATTTTGCTAAACCAACTTTGATGTAAACCAACTTATCAAGATGAACTATCTTGAATAAAAAATCTGGAAATTATGCTCTAAATCAAATTATTGAGCAAGTTACCTCGCAAATATCATGTTGTGGGTTAATAATAATCGCACATATAAACATTTCATAGATGCATCTTATGTGATATAAATGACAGGTGAATGGGCCTATATTCACCTTTGATATTTCCAGCATTCATTGGATTCAATCCCAATTTTAGTTGGTCAATTAATTAATGAGAACAAACAACATTAGAGAATTCATAAAGAACTTTCTAGTTCTTTAATATTTAATCATGTGAATTCTCTTTTATATTTTTCACATCAAACTTTATTGATATGATTAAACTAGCTATGCCAACTGGATATCAATAAACTCCAAGTTTATTATGATATGTATTTTATATCAATAAAGTTCTACTTTATTGTGACATTCTTTTATTTGTGTAGTACAAACTAGAGAATAAAGCTGGTAATATTTCACATAAAAATTACCCCGTTACAAGTTGTAGTAATAGAAGATATTAAATCTTTCCTTTATTTATAGTCTCAATATAACCAACCGCTTTCGCAAATACTTTAGAAACTGAATAAGTTTCTTTGAGACTTACTACTATACAATAAATTGATATGATAATTAATTGTGTTCCTCCAAAATAGTAATAATTGGCTCTTCCAGAGCTCTCAATTAATTTTGTACTAACACAGATTCATCAACATCCATGCGGTGAATATCTCTTTTAAAGAGAAAGTTATACCATTATAGTCATGGTCAAAATTATATGCAAAATCTGTTTTTGCATTATTGTTATCCTTTAATAATCACATTGCCAAAATATTTTGGCGTACAAAAGGTACGTGATCAATGACCTTTCATGCCATAATAATGACATTATTTTTTTTTATTTCATCTCAAACCCCTTCTAAAGGTGAGTGTGGTATCTACCACTAGAACGTTCATATTCTTCCAAGAATGAATATGTATTCATAAATTACATGTTGTCACATTCACATCACGAATGGACCATAATCTATATATACTTTACAAAATCTCATGTCAAATCGATGACAAATAGTACTTTCACAAAGTGAAGGATATTTTGAGAATCCTTATTATTCTCATTACCACAATGATGACTATTATAATTTCGTCTATTGCCACGTCCACATCCATTGATACATTCATAGTAATAATTTTGTATTCTTTCAGACTTATTATATGTGGCTACCACATTCTCTTAAGGGACTGAGAATGAAGCAAATTCAATGGGATGGATTTTCACTTCTTGTGCTCACGATCATACATGACTTTGATCATGACAAGACATAGAAATTTTACCACTTCAAGTGGTTGTAATTTCTTACTAACTCCATTATAGTTATAATCAAAATTTATTGTCTTTGCTTGTATTTAAAATTAAATTATAGAATAAAAGAAAAAAATACAGTATAATACATACCTTAAATCCAGAATTTAATCATGAAGGAAGTTCATGGAACAATTGACAATCATTATGCTCAATCCCAAAGTTTCTACTCAATTGGACAGAGTCTCGTGCTTATAACGTGTTATAAAACAATAAAAGAAGAAGAAGAGTAGTGTAGGGAATAGTATAGGAAGATAATTCTTATTGATTTTGGGACGATTTACAATGGAATATAACCCCTCTATTTATCGGGAAAAAGTAACTTAGCCACCAAGTAACAAACCCTAAAATCTCTCTAAAATATAGACATTCACCTTAAATAGAATTCTATTTATAACAGATGCTCTTTATATTTTGGGACCTATCAAAATGTTTGACATCCCTTATTAGACTACTTTCTCAACTTTAATGAATTCAAATTCATTAACTCTTCACTTTAAGTGATATTCCTATATATCAAATTTACTTTTTAATTATGATTTTAATATTTTTAATTATCACTAATTAATATAACAATTTAAATACATGAAGATTCATGTACCCAAAAAACGTGACCATGCAAATACCAGTCATTCAGATCGAAATGACGCAAAAACTATACCTTCTTGTTTTTATAATATATATTCAGTTTTATGTTATGTGAGTTAAAATTTTATGTATTAATCTTGTAAATAATATTTATACAATCAAGTCATTTAGCTAGTAATTCTATTTATAACATTAATTAATAATATGTTATAACATGTTAAACTATAATGATGATGTAAAAACTTTATTATTATACTATTAGCGTAGGTACCTTATGTAGACGTCGAAATTTTAACAGATTCAAGATACTACAAGAGGACTCTTGAAATTCTAGGAGTCTATTAGGATTGCTTGGAGGCTAGTCTACCAAAACCCTAGCTTAGAGGCTACTTTACCTCAACCCTAGGTCACTCCTATAAAAAGGGTTACAGATTCCCTTAAAGAATATCTCGAAAAGGGAGATCATCTCAGCAATTCTATAAACACCCGGAATATTGACAAAGAGATTAAATATATGATCTCCGAAATTCCATGAACACTACTAGAAATTCTCTAAACACCGACAAAAAAGCGATCAAAATTAATTGGTTATGGCCAATTACTGTCACGACCCTAACCCCGAACTCGGTCGTGATGACGCCTCTCGTGAAGACAAGGCCAGCCAGTTTAACCCTACTCAACTTTTAAAACAGTTAATCAACATAAAAATAGTCTAAACATGATTTAAACAATACTAAATAGCGGAAATATCGATAACAATGCGGAAAGTCCAACCCGACATAGCCCTAACCGGGGTATCACAAGTCACGAGCATTTCTAAACCATAATACTAGTCTGCTAAAGTCATAAACTACTACAAGTGTTTGAAAGGAAACAGAAATGATAGAGAAGTAGAGACACGGGGCTGCAACGTCAACAACTACCTCGTAGTCTCCGAAAAAACCCGCCTGGAACTAGAGGAATCATCACTCAGGAACGGTACCTGCTACGCCTGAATCTGCACACAGGGTGCAGGGAGTAAAGTGAGTACTCCAACTCAGTGACTAATAGATAAATAATGATTGAAAGTAAGAAAACACGTATACACATGATATTCTATAATGAAGCAATTAAATAGGTAATTTGTAAGCAGTAAACCATTGAAAAGCAAAATAAAGTACTTCTACAACAAATAAACAGGTAATTGACAGATAGTTATGATAAAGTAAACATATAGAAGTTCACCCCTCAGGCACAACATCAACAATTTCCGCCCCTCGGGCTCAATCTCACATCACAATGGGTACCCGCCCAAGCACAATATCAAGTCATCTCGTGGCATCAAATCTAGGCCCTCGGCCTCATATCAATCAAGCCACCTCGTGGCGTATATATTTCAGGCTCTCGGCCTCATAAACAGTATCAATAAGCCACCTCGTGGCGTACATATCTCAGGCCCTCGGCTTCAAATCAAAATCAGTATTTCCTCACAACTAGGCCATCAGACTTACTCAGTCAAAAATACTCACAAGCCCCTCGGGCATTAGTAAAATAGTATTTCTCACCCCAAAACATCATTTAAAATATCATTTAAGTCTGAAAACAGAGTAAAAATGGTTGAGTAGTAAAACAATGGAAAATAACATGACTGAGTTCAATTAGTAAGTCAAAATATTGAGGAAATAGTAATAAAAATATCCGAAGGGTTCAAATAGTTGGCACGAACCCCAAATATGGAAATCAGCCCAAATCATGATGATAACATATAAGTTGCAGTCAAATGCGCGGTAAAATCATCAATCGAGACGGACCAAGTCAAGATCCCCAATAGTGCACGACCCCACGCTCGTCATCAAGCGTGTGCTTCACTTCAATATAGCACTACGATGTGCAATCCGGGGTTTCAAACCCTCAAAGCATCATTTATAATCATTACTCACCTCGAACCGGCTAAATCTCTAACTCGCGACGCCTTTGCCCCTCGAATCGGCCTCCACGCGCGTTGAATCTATCCAAAATTAGAACGAATACGTCACAATATGCTAAGGGAACAAAGCCCAAGGAAAAACAATCAAATTACCACAAAATTCCTGAAATTGGTCAAACCCGACCCCGGGCCACATCTCGGGATTTGACAAAATTCACAAAACTAGAATCCTTATACTCTCACGAGTCTAACCATACAAAAATTATCCAATTCCAATGCCATTTGGTCCTTCAAATCATCATTTTACATTTTTGAAAGATTTCACAATTTTCTTCCCAAATTCCATCCCAAATCACGAATTAAATGATGAATTCAATGATAGATTCATGCACTCTAGCCAAATCTGAGTTCGAATCACTTAACCCGATGAATTTCTTGAAAAACCTTCGAAAATCGCCAAAATCCGAGCTCTCTAGGTCAAAATATTAAATAAAACCCAAAACCTCGTATTTATAGAGTACGCCACAGATTTCTACCTCTGCGGACTGCACAAAATTGACCGCGGTCCGTACAAAAACGACCGCGGCCACACATGCTTCCTCTACAATGACAAGCTTTAGTATTTTGGCCATAACGTTCGCTAAATATGTCCAAATTGCGATATCTTTACCTTTCCGGAAACTAGACACGAAGGGTTACAACTTTTGGATTTTGAATCATCTCAAAATTCCTTGTAGATCAAAAGATATGAGCTTCCGAAGTAGGACCAGTGAAACCTTGCCCACCACGGCCGCACAACACCTACAGCTGCCGCACTTCATTTTATGCGGTCCACACAACACATACCGTGGCCGCACTTCTTTTTGTGCGTATCGTGCGGGTGGGTTCCGAGGCCTGTAACCCTTCTGGATTTGTAACAACTATGATTTTCGGCCTAAAATATCCCGGAACCTACCCGGAACTCCCGGAACTTCAAACCAATTATACCAATACATCCCATGACATCGATCAAACTTGTTGAAAACTTTGGAACGCTCACAACAACATAAATCACCAATTTAACATAGGATTCAAGCCTAAGAACTCCAAGAACTCTTAAATTAAGCTTTCGATCAAAAAGTCTATCAAATCTCATCCGAATGACCTAAAATTTTGCACACACATCCCAAATGACACAACGAAGCTACTGTCACTCTTAGAATTCCATTTCGACCCCTATATCAAAATCTCGCCTATCAACCGGAATCGCCAAAATATCAACTTCGCCAATTTAAGCCTAAATTTTCTCGACAACTCCAAAACCCATTCCGATCGCGCTCCTAAGTCACAAATCACCTCCCGGAGCTAACCAAACCATCAGAACTCACTTCCGAACCATCGGAACTCACTTCCGAGCCTTCCAACTTAAGCCTTCTTAAAAGAGACTAAGTGTCTCAAACTTCACCAAACTCATTTCGGACTCGATTTGCCCAACCCGATACCACAAAAACATGGATAACGAAGCATAAAGAAGCTGAAATGGGGAAAACGGAGCGGTAACTCATGAGACGACTGGTCGGGTCATCATATCCTCCCCAACTTAAAAAACGTTCGTCCTCGAACGAGTTAAGAAACATACCTGAAGCCTCGAATAGGTGAGGATATCTGCTTTGCATCTCCCGCTCGGTCTCCTAGGTAGCCTCCTCTACGGGCCGACCTCTCCACTACACTTTCACTGAAGCTATATCCTTTGGCGTCAACTTCCGAACCTGACGACACAAAATAGCTACTGGCTCCACATCAAAGATCAAATCATCATCCAACTGAACCGAGCTGAAGTCCAAAACATTTGATAGATCCCCGATATACTTCTGGAGCATAGAAACATGAAATACCGGATGCACCCTTGACAAGATGGGTGGCAAAGCAAGCTCATAAGCCACCTCCCCAATCCTTCGAAGCACCTCAAAAGGTCCAATGAACCGAGGGCTCAATTTCCCTTTATTCCCAAATCTCATAACACCCTTCATGGTTGAAACCTTCAACAGAACCTTCTCGCCAACCATGTAGGACATATCTCGAACCTTCCTATCAGCATAACTCGTTTGCCTCGACTGCGCTATGTGAAGCCTCTCCTGAATCACCTTCACCTTCTCCAAAGCATCCTGTACCAAATCAGTCCCCAATAGCTTGACCTCACCGGGATCGAACGAACCAACTGGAGATCTACACTGCCTCCAATACAAAGCCTCATATGGAGCCATCTGAATACTCGACTGGTAGCTGTTGTTATAAGAAAACTCTGCAAGCGGTAGGAACTCATCCCATGACCCTCCGAAATCCATAATACAAGCACGCAACATGTCCTCCAATATCTGAATAGTACACTTAGATGGCCCATCATGACCCTCCGAAATCAATAACACAAGCAAGCAACATGTCCTCCAATATCTGAATAGTACGCTCGGACTGCCCATCCGTCTGAGGATGAAAAGCTGTGCTCAACTCAACTTGAGTTCCCAACTCTCTCTGCACAGCTCTCCAAAACTACAAAGTAAACTAAGTACCTCAATCTGAAATGATGGAAACTGGAACGTCATGCAAACGTACAATCTCCCATATATAAATCCTTGTCAACCGCTCTAAAGAATAGACAGTACACACAGGAATGAAGTGCGCGAACTTGGTCAACCGATCCACAATTAGCCAAATAGCATCGAACTTCCTCAAAGTTCATGGAAGTCCAACAACAAAATCCACAGTGATTCTCTCCCACTTCCACTCAGGAATATCCATCTGTTGTAGCAAGCCACCTAGTCTCTGATGCTCATATTTCACCTACTGACAATTGAGACACCGAGCTACAAATCCCACAATATCTTTCTTCATACTTATCCACCAATAGTGCTGCTTCAAATCCTGATACATCTTCGCGGCACCCGGATGAATGGAATACCGCGAGCTATGAGCCTCCTCCAGAATCAACTCCCGAAGCTTATCTGCATTGGGCACTCAAATCCGTCCTTGCATCCTCAACACCCCATCATCACCGATGGTCACATCTCTAGCATCATCATGCTGAACTCTATCCTTAAGGACAAGCAAATGCGGATCATCATACTGGCGCTCTCTGATGCGATCATATAATGAGGACCGAGAAACCACACACGCCAATACCCGACCAGGCTCCGAAATGTCTAATCTCACGAACCGATTGGCCAAGGCCTGAACATCAACTGTAAGAGGTCTATACCCAACTGGAATACATGCCAAACTCCCCATACTCACTGCCTTTCAGCTCAAAGCATCGGCCACCACATTGGCCTTTCCCAGATGGTATAATATAGTGATATCATAATCCTTAAACAACTCCAACCATCTCCGCTGCCTCAAATTAAGATCCTTTTGCTTGAACAAATGCTGAAGACTATGATGATCAGTGAACACCTCACAAGATATGCCATACAAGTAATGCCTCCAAATCTTCAATGCGTGAGCTATGGCAGCCAACTCCAAATCATGAACGAGGTAGTTCTTCTCATGGGGCTTCAACTGAAGAGAAGCATAAGCTATAACTCTACCCTCCTGCATCAACACACAACCAATCCTAACTCTCGAAGCATCACAATAGACGGTATATGAACTTGAAGCTCATGGCAAAACCAAAACTAGAGCTGTGGTCAAAGCTTTCTTAAGCTTCTGAAAGCTCTCCTCACACTCGTCCAACCATACAAATGTAGCACCCTTCTGAGTCAACTTGGTCAAGGGCGATGCGATAGATGAGAATTCCTGAACAAACTGGTTATAATAGCATGCCAAACTGAGAAAACTGCGAATCTCTGTGGCTGAGGACGGTCTGGGCCAACTCTGAACTGCCTCTATCTTCTTCGGATCAACCTGAATACCCTCGCTGGACACCACGTGCCCCAAGAAAGCCACTGAACTGAGCCAAAACTCACACTTGGAGAATTTTGCATAAAGCTTCTCCTCCCTCAATCTCTGCAATACCACTCTCAAATGCTCCACGTGCTCCTCCTGACTACGCGAATACACCAGAATATCATCAATGAAGACTATGACAATGAATCGAGATACGGCCAGAACACGTTGTTCACCAAATGCATGAACGTTTCTGGGGCATTGGTCAGCCCAAAAGATATCACCAAGAACTCATAATGACCATATCAGGTCTTGAAAGCCATATTAAGAATATCTGAGTCCCTGATCTTCAGCTGGTGATAACCTGAACGGAGATCAATCTTGGAGAACACCCTCGCTCCCTGAAGCTGGTCAAATAAATCATCAATGCGAGGCAAAGGATACTTGTTCTTAATTGTTACCTTGTTCAATTGCCTATAATCAATGCACATTCTCATTGTGCCATCCTTCTTCTTCACAAACAGAATTGGCGCACCCCAAGATGACACACCAGGCCGAATGAACCCTTTATCGAGGAGTTCCTGAAGTTGTTCTTTTAATTCCTTCAACTCCGCTGGTGCCAAATATGACGGAATAGAAATGGGCTGAGTGCCCAACACCAGGCCAATACTAAAATCAATATCCCTATCCGGCGGCATGCCCGATAGGTCTACAGGAAACACATCGGGAAATTCCCTTAGAACTGGACCAGAATCAATACTGGGAGTCTCAGCTCCAACATACCTCACAAACACTAGGTATGTAAGTCAACCCTTCCCAACCATACGCTGGGCTCTCAAGAAAGAGATCACTCTACTAGGAACGTAATCAGTCACACCTCACCACTCGATCCGTGGCATACCCGACATAGCCAATGTGACTGTCTTAGAATAACAGTCCAGAATAGCACGACACGGAGATAACTAATCTATGCCCAAAATGACATCAAAATCCACCATGCTCAATAGTAATAGATCCACTTGTGTCTCCAGACCCCCAATAGTCACCACACATGACTGGTACACACGGTCTACAATAATAGTATCGCCCACCGGGGTAGATACATGAACAGGTAAAGCAAGAAACTCACGGGGCGTACCCAAATAACGAGAAAAATATGATGACACATAAGAAAAGGTGGAACCAAGATCAAATAATACAGAGGCATCTCTGTGGCAGATTGAAACAATACCTGTCATAACAACATCTGAAGCAATAGCATCGGGTTTGCCTGGGAGTGCATAGAAACGGGCCTGACCGCCCCCTGATCGACCTCCCACTCTGGGGAGACCCCTGGCTGATTGACCTCCACCCTTAGCTGGCTGAGCGGGCGGTGGTGAAGAAACTGGTGCTGAAGCCAAAAACTGACCCCTCTGTTGGGACGAACTAGTAACACGACAAGGACACTGCCTCCACGTGTGGCCTATCTCGCCATACTAGGCCCTCGACCTCATATCAATCAAGCCACCTCGTGGCATATAGATACATCTGGCCCTCGGCCTCACAAACAATATCAACAAGCCACCTCGTGACGTACACATGTCAGGCCCTCGGCCTCAAATCAGTATCAGTATTTCCTCACAACTAGGCCCTCGGCCTTACTCAATCAAAAATACTCACAAGCCCCTCGGGCATTAGTAAAACAATATTTCTCAGCCCAAAACACCATTTACAATATTATTTAAGTCTAAAAACGGAGTAAAAATGGCTGAGTAGTAAAACAATGGAAAAGAACATGACTGAGTTCAATTAGTAAGTCAAAACAGTGAGGAAATAGTAATAAAAATCCCCAAAGGGTTCAAATAGTTGGCACGAAGCCCAAATATGGAAATCAGCCCAAATCATAATGATAACATATAAGTTTCAGTCAAATGCGAGGTAAAATCATCAATCGGGATGGACCAAGTCACAATCCCCAATAGTACACGACCCTATGCTCGTCATCAAACGTGTGCCTCACTTCAATATAGCACTATGATGTGCAATCCGGGGTTTCAAACCCTTAGAGGATCATTTACAATCATTACTCACCTCGAACCGGCTAAATCTCTAACTCGCGATGCCTTTACCCCTCGAATCAGCCTCCACGCGCATCGAATCTATCCAAAATCAGAACGAATACGTCACAATATGCTAAGGGAACAAAGCCCAAGCGAAAACAATCGAATTACCACAAAATTCCAGAAATTGGTCAAACTCGACCCCCGGGCCCACATCTCGAAATTTGACAAAATTCACAAAACTAGAATCCTTATACTCGCATGAGTCTAACCATACAAAAATTATCCAATTCCGATGTCATTTGGTCCTTCAAATCATCATTTTACATTTTTGAAAGATTTCACAATTTTCTTCCCAAAGTCCATCCCAAATCACGAATTAAATGATGAATTTAATGATAGTATCATGTACTCTAGCCAAATCTGAGTTAGAATCACTTACCCCGATGAATTTCTTGAAAAACCTTCGAAAAATCGCCAAAATCCGAGCTCTCTAGGTCAAAATATCTATTAAAACCCAAAACCTCGTATTTATTGAGTACCCCACAGATTTCTATCTCCGCGGACTGCACTAGCCTCTCTCACATTGGTATTGCCATCTCTAGGGTCCTCAAGAGATCAAGGTCAGCTGGCTTGCATCTATGGTCCTGTTCTCGCCTGTTTCAGGTTGTTCCAGTGTGATTCCGAGTAAGATCGTCTTACATCGACTATGATCTATGTGTTTATAAGCATGTTTCTTCACCTCTGTATTGTTCTCTTTGAAACACTAATTTCTTTCTTCTGAACCTCTTTTTCCAAATCTGAGATGATTTAGACTTGTTTCATATGTGTTTTATAATGACCTTGTGATTCTTTATAAGAATCGTATGATTTTCGAGTGATTCTTCATCTTTCTCTAAACTAGGGTTTCTGAGATTTCTTTTTCAAAACTGTTGGTAATTTTTTGAGTGTTTGATCTTCTACTTCTTATGTGTTTTGATTGATTTCATAAGTTTGCTACAACCTTAACTCGTTTATACTAAAAAACCCTAATTTTTGACATTCTTTGTTTGGTTTCTGAATACTGGTGTACTGATTGTGTTCTTGCCATGGTTCTTGTGATTTCTCTTTCGTTTGAATGTCTCGTAGTTTTCTTGTCCTAGTATGCCTCTACTGGATTTCTTAGTTCAACCTTTCCATGATTCTATATGTTTGTGTTCATCCTGACTATTCGTGTTAAAACCTATATCTTTCTCCTTGAATCAATGTCGATTTAACTATTTGTTTTGTTAAAATTATGTGTCGAATCCTGACTATTCATTTCTTACCTTATTTTAACTGCTAAACTTGCGGGCTCTTTCATGATTTTCTCTTTGACCGAAACCTTGATTATTCTAAAGTCCTTATTTCCTGGATTGATTTGAACACTTTTCCTTAACAAAACTTTTGATTCTTACCTCCCTACTCGGTTTAATTAAACTGCTTTCCTTAATTAATTTTTCCCTTGCCTTATTTGTTATTTTGCTGATTCTTACTGATTATTTTCTTAATTGAAACCCCTGTGCGTCCGCCCCTAATTACCTACTCTGTACTCGATTTCCTTCCTTAAGTATCTGTCATGCTGTTACCTTTTGATTGATGTTCCCTTGATTTAAGGAAAGACTTACTGATTTTTACATGTACTTGATTCTATGATCCCTTTACTAGTCTAGCCGGCTGAAAGCGAAGGCTAGACATTGGAACTACATCTGCTTTATATTTTGCATTCTTTTCTTCAACTGGTATGTCTCTAGTTTAATTTTTAAATCCAACCCCTGTGTGTTTCATTCCTGCACTAGTTCATCAGCTATGAATCTAACATGTATTCCTACTTACCTCTTTGCCTAGCATGTCTATACTCTGTCCTGTTCAATGCATGATTAGCATATCTACACTTCACCTAGTTATTTGATACTTAACCAGTCTGTTTATGAATATCTGTTCAATCCCTCAATTATGTCATCATGCTGGCTATTTGATGTATGTGATTAACCCTGCATGTATGTTTAATCATGTTCCAGACATGTCAGGCCTTTCTGTATTGCAACTATGTCTTAACTATTTACTGGCCATGACTAGCCTACTAAGTCTCTAAGACCCTAAGTGTTTTTATGCAGTTTGTTGATTGTATGTTTCCTCTATACCCTATCCATGTACCCCTAATATGACTCTTTTGTGCCCAAATCCCTTTATCCCCATGTGAGATCTGTTTGTTTAGTGTTTCTGAATTTGGATGTTTTATGGCCAATTGATTGTCTGTTGTCTTCAATAATGTTTTGGTACTCCTCTCAAACTGTCTTTTACCACCAAACAATCTCCTGTTTCAGAAAACCTTTTCACTCCTAAAGTCATCTCTGTACAATTTTTGAGAGACTTGAGATCTCTCTGAACTTTGGCATGTCAGAACTGGCCTTTCCACACTGCACCTAAATCAGTTATTGTTTGAGAAAAGGTCTAGGTATGAGCACTGTCCGGGGATCCTTGAGGTCCTTAGGGAACTCTAACACACCTAGACAAGAAATTGGCTATGGAACTTCGGTATTTGAGACTACTGGAGGCTGGGAAATCACTTGGCCTACTTCAGGCTCCCTAAAGATTAATTTCTGTTCTATTTATATAATTTTTATTCAATTCATTAGTCTGTAATAATTATTGTAAACAAAAGTGAGGTGATTAGTGAAAAAGGGAGGGTAGTTATATATGATGGGTAAATTGGGTAGATACCATGCCTATAGGGTCCATGTTGATTCAAATATGTTTGTTATGTTTACTTTACTTCCACAATTAGAAACCATGCCTATAGGATCTAAAGATATCATGACTATAAGGGTTGCACTTTGGTTAAATGAATGCTATTTATTTTACCTCATGCTTAATTAGAAGTTATGCTTATAAGACTTAAAACAGTTCAGTTAGAAGGTCAGTTCAGTTCATGTTTATATATTCTGAATTGGTTTAGTTAATTAATCTATCTGCTTCCCTAATAAGTTTTCAAATAGTGCCTTAAATTAATACCACCAGAAAACATGTCTATATGATCTCAAGTTGTCTGTTTAAAATTGTTCACTGTTTTTACTACATTCCTAATCAATATAGATATCATGCTCTTAGGACATCACTGTTATAGGCAAGCCTATAGGGCGATTAAAATCTTGCAACTATAAAACTGCGGTTTGTTATTTGAGACTGCTTACCTTCAACATGTCTAAAATTAGTAGGCAAGCGGAATAGGTCTTTGACACTTTGTCTTAATTCAACGCTGTATAATCTCTGCTCACCTAGATATCATGTTCTAGGATTTTTCTCTTAAATACTTGAAACTGTTGTTTGAGACGTGCACTTACTTGTTATGTTTGTGGAGGTGAATGTGAGCCTGTATTTGTTCTCTTTAAATACAGTCCTAATTGTTTTTGATTGATGCCTAAATTTTTATCCTTTAAAACCTTAGGATGTTCTAGAACTACCTAAATTAGAGGTCCTAAATACCTCCAGGGCAATGAGGAAGGGACGAGTAGTGCACGCATAGGACATCTATCAAGGTTTTTAGGACGCTTTAGGCTATAACCAAGGGAGGTAATTGGGTAGTAAGGATATGATGACTACGCGCTAATGTCACGTGTAGCCCCTCATTGAGGAGTGATTACCGGGCATTGTGTGGGGTGATCATGTAGGCTAAACAATCTAGGACCCCTCTTTCCCAATTCCCGTCGTTTAAATAAATTTACTTTCCTTTATATATGTGCAACTTGTTCAAACCTTTTCTTTTATTTCATTACTTGAATTATACATGTGCTTAGAATGTCAAAATATGCCTTTACTTGCAAGTACGTGTTAAAACTATTTTTGTGTTAAAATGACTAATTCACATAGTTTATGTTCGGCCGGGACCCACCATTATGGACAGCAAGGGGTGCTTAACACCTTCCCCTCAAGGTTATTTCGAGCCCTTACCCTAAATCTCTGGTAATGCAAACTAGTCTAAGAGTTAATCGCTCTAGGTGCCCTAACCCACCATAATCCGTTATGTGGCGACTCTTCAAAACACCCAAATCCTAAAAGGAAATGAGTCATTACCCCCATGAATATCGAAAACCGGACTTTCTCCACAGGGGAAAAAAGTGGGTGCGACAGCATGGCGACTCTGCTGGGAATACCTTTAGGCTCTTACCATAACGAACTTATCTTTTGTGAATTAGTCCAAGCATGCCTTATCCCGTACCCCTTCCCATTATTTGAATTTTAATTGTCTATTTTTAAAAGTATTTATGATTCTTTTATTCCTGAAACTGACTTGTCTCCTTGTTTTCTTTTTCTGTATCTGTCTTTCAATTATTTAAATACTGCATTTATTATTCTTACGTGCAAATACTTGACTACATGCTATTTATTGCTGCATAAATCATGCTCCACATCATATTCCACTCGTGCGTATTAAATCCTATAGCAACGCTTGATGAGTGGTTGCGCTCTTTCTATTTATTACCCCTAAATTCGAAAAGGCTTATTTGCGGTAAAATTAGTCGATCAGCGTGCAGTCGACGGTTCCGTGCCTTTCCCCCTCAAGTTGTCCGCTTGAGGGTACCAGTCTAGACCCTTATAGTAACCTTACTCTGATCGAAATTGTGCATGCATCATGGTCAAACCTTGTCGGATTAATATGTTTTCCACATAATGATCCTTTAAGACGAGCCTTATCAAAAAGTCCACTGGGGTTTCCATAATCCCAACAGACACAACCACATTCTGTGCATTAATTTGAGAACTACATGCCAATATACTAATTATGAATGTATAAATAGTCGAGTCTGGTGAGGGAAAAAGGTCCTAACCCTTTTGTTTTGCAGAAAATAAGGCACGAGGTCCCCAGATTCGGTATGGTTAGCAACATTCCACCATTGCTGCTAGATCGGTGGGAGGACCTTTCCTCAAGTTACAAGAAACATGTAAGAAAGTACTTGGTCAACTTTCCTTCTCTACTAGACATTCAGCCAAACAACAGGTTGATCGATGCTGCGACTTTATTCTGGGACAATGAAAGGGTTGTGTTCCGTTTCGGCGACATAGAAATGACTCCACTCCTAGAGGAAATTGGGGGACTTGCGGGATTGACTTGGGATAGCCCTGGGTTGTTGGTACGAGGAGAACCGTACTGGTTAAGGGTTCCTAAAGATGATGGGGTTGAAGAAAAGTGCTGACCTGGGATTCCTGGAGAAGTCATACATACCCTTCGAGTAACCATATGGGAGATATGGCCATAGAAAGTCCTACCGTACCTTTCATGACGAACTTTCTATCACTTCTCTGGGCCACATTCAGCGCAGAGTGTTCGTGTTCATTGTGTATTTCTTGGGCCTGATAGTGTTCCCAATGAAAAGGGAAAGAATCCATACTAGGTTGGCCATGGTCGCCAAGACTTTGACGGAGGGGATCGATGGGCAAACATACACTATAGTCCCCATGATCATAGCAGACATCTACAGGCTCTGGAGCGCTGTCAAAGAGGGGTCAAGCATTTTAAGGTTTGTAACATGTTGTTGCAGTTGTGGTTGTTAGAACATCTTCAAATTTGCATATCATTATTCAAAGGCGTCATGGTTCGGAGGCACCATCTTCATGGTCCGAGAACACCATTTCATGGCTTGCGAATCTCTCACTAAACAATTCATGGCGTAGGACATCATGGTCTAAGGACGTCATCCTTAACCATCCAAAGATAACTTTTATGGTCTGAAGGGAATCTGTATCATGTTTAAATTTCCGCACAAATATATGTCTTTAGCATCTCTTTATCTGTAGGTAACCAGCGAGCAACCACTATCCTAGTAGGAGCGACCTCGCTCCAGTTCTTTCAAATTATGTCAAACTTAACCGCTCACTATAACCACTCTTGCATCTCATGCCCATTCTTGCAATGATTTCATCGGTATTTTCGCCAATTAATCCAGAACTACACATGGCCTGATTCTTGTAAAACTAGGGAAATATAGGCAACTCTATATTTTTCCTCATATATTTTTAATACATATATATACTTTCAAAATAGCACATATGCAGTTTTAAGCATGCATAAACATTTTTATAATTTTTCTATAATTTTTGAAGCTCCAAATTAATTTTTTTGTTCTCTTTTATTTATAAAATATCCAATAATTATCCTTCAAATGACTTTTGTGATGATTTAGTCATCTAAATTCTTTATTTATTCCAAAACAATGTTTAAATTTTTTTAGTGCATTTTCTTATAATTATATTTATATTTTTAGACTAAATTTTACATCTTTGCAATAATAGCCCATACTAATGCATAATTATATTATTGATGCATAAAATAGTCTTTTATATTTTTAAAATGTTAAATAAATTTTTAAAATCATTTTATTATATGAAAATATTTTTTGGAACTCATTTACTATTTTTATAAATTATGTAACTATTAAAAATTGCTATTTAAAATCTGGCCTATTTTTTATTTCAATTCTAGCCCTAATTCAACCCAATACCAGCCCAATCCCAATTTAAATTTACCCACCCAAACCTTGAAGACCCGATCTGGCCCTAAAATCCTTTAATCTGGGTCGTTGATCATAAGATCAACGACCACAAATAGCCCTTACCAAAAATAAACCAAACGACCCCCCAAACCCTTTCATTTTCCACCATCCATCGCCCTAAAATCCCTCCCCTCTCTCAAATGATCTCAAACCTAACCTTAATCGGACCTCACCATCACTCATCTATGGCTACCTATGGTGGTTTCTCACCACCCCCAGGCCTCTAATAGCCTCTCTCACGTTGGTATTGCCATCTCCAGGGTCCTCAAGGGACCAGGGTCAGCTGGCTTGCATCTATGGTCTCGTTCTCGCCTTTTTCAGGTTGTTCCAGTGTGATTCCGAGTAAGATCGTCTTACATCGATTATGATCTTTGGGCTTCTAAGCATGTTTCTTTTCTTCCGTGTTGTTCTCTTCGAAACCCTAATTTTTTTCTTCTGCACATCTTAGATCTGTCTAGATCTGAGATGATTTAGACTTGTTTCATATGAGTTTTAGAATGACCTTGTGATTCTTTACAAGAATCGTATGATTTTCGAGTGATTCTTCATCTTTCTCTAAACTAGGGTTTCTGAGATTTCTTTTTCAAAACAGTTGGTAATTATTTGAGTGTTTGATCTTCTGCTTCATATGTGTTTTGATTGATTTCGTAAGTTTGCTACAACCTTAACTCGTTTATACTAAAAAACCCTAATTTTGACATTCTTTGTTTTGTTTCTAAATACCGGTGTACTGATTGTGTTCTTTCCTTGGTTCTTGTGATTTCTCTTTAGACATTTGAATGTCTCATGGTTTTCTTGTCCTAGTATGCCTCTACTGGACTTCTTAGTTCAAACTTTCCCTAATTCTATATATTTTTCTTCATCCTGACTATTCGTGTTAAAACCTATATCTTTCTCCTTGAATCAATGTCGATTTAACTATTTGTTTTGTTAAAATTATGTGTCGAATCCTGACTATTCATTTCTTACCTTATTTTATCTGCTAAACTTGCTGACTCTTTCATGATTTTCTCTTTGATTGAACCCTTGATTATTCTGAAGTCCTTATTTCCTAGTTTAATTTGAACATTTTTCCTTAACAAAACATTTGAGTCTTACCTCCCTACTCGGTATAATTGAACTACTTGCCTTAATTAATTTTTCCCTTGAAATATTTGTTATTTTTCTGATTCTTACTGATTGTTTTCTTAATTGAAACCCTTGTGCATATGCCCCTAATTACCTACTCTGTACTCGATTTCCTTGCTTAAGTATTTGTCATGTTGTTACCTTTTGATTGATGTTCCCTTGATTTAAGGAAAGACTTACTGATTTTTACGTGTGATTAATTCTATGATTTTCCTAATTACTACTTAATTGATCCCTTACCTGATTTTGCTAAGCTTTCGATTACTATATAAACTCCCTCCTATTCTCACTTCTAACAACGAACATTAATTCACAAAAGCACACTTACAATCTAAAGCTCTCTTTTTCTCCTCTGCTACTTGTGATATTTACTGGTCTAGGCGGCTGAAAGCCAAGGCTAGAAATTGGAACGACATCTGCTTTATATTCTGCATTCTTTTCTTCAACCGGTATGTCTCTAGTTTAATTTTTAAATCCAACCCGTGTGTGTTTCATTCCTGCACAAGTTCATCAGCTATGAATCTAACTTGTATTCTTGCTTACCTCTTTGCCTAGCATGTCTAAACTCTGTCCTGTTCATTGCATGATTAGCATATCTACACTTCACCTAGTTATTTGATACTTAACCAGTCTGTTTGTGAATATTTGTTCAATCCTCTAATTAGGTCATCATGTTGGCTATTTGATGTATGTGATTAACCCTGCCTGTATGTTTAATCATGTTCCAGACAAGTCAGGCCTTTCTGTATTGCAACTATGTCTTAACTATTTACTGGCCATGACTAGCTGCTAAGTCTCTAAGACCCTAAGTGTTTTTATGCAGTTTGTTGATTGTATGTTTCCTCTATACCATATCCATGTACCCCTAATGTGATTCTTTTGTGCCCCAATCCCTTTATCCCCATGTGAGATCTGTTTGTTGAGTGTTTTTGACTCTGGATGTTTTATGACCAATTGATTGTCTGTTGTCTTCAAAAACGTTTTGGTACTCCTCTTAAACTATCTTTTACCACCAAACAATCTCCTGTTTTAGAAAACCTTTTCACTCCTAAAGTCATCTCTGTACTATTTTTGAGAGACTTGAGATCTCTCTGAACTCTGGCATGTCAGAACTGACCTTTCCACACTGCACCTAAATCAGTTATTATTTGAGAAAAGGTCTAGGTGTGAGCACTGCCCGGGGATCCTTGAGGTCCTTAGGGAACTCTGACACACCTAGACGAGAAATTGGCTATGGAACTTCTGTATTTGAGACTACTGGAGGCTATAAAATCACTTAGGCCTACTTCAGGCTCCCTAAAGATTAATTTCTGCTCTATTTATGTAATTTTTATTCAATTAATTGGTTTGTAATAATTATTGTAAACAAACAGTGGGGTGATTAGTGAAAAAAGGAGGGTAGTTATATATATTGGGTAAATTGGGTAGATACCATGCCTATAGGGTCCATGTTGATTCAAATGTGTTTGTTATGTTTGCTTTACTTCCACATTTAGAAACCATGCCTATAAGATCTAAAAATGGCTTTAACAATAGAGATCATGCCTATAGGGTTAAAATCAGCTCTATAGATATCATGCCTATAAGGGTTTCACTTTGGTTAAATGAATGCTGTTTATTTTACCTCATGCTTAATTAGAAGTTATGCATATAAGACTTAAAACAGTTCAGTTAGAAGGTCAGTTCAGTTCATGTTTATATATTTTGAATTGGTTTAGTTAATTAATCTATCCGCTTCCCTAATAAGTTTTCATACAATGCCTTAAATTAATACCACCAGAAAACATGTCTATAGGATCTCAAGTTGTCTGTTTAAAATTGTTCACTATTTTACTGCATTCCTAATCAATATAGATATCATGCTCTTAGGACATAACTGTCATAGGCAAGCCTATAGGGCGATTAAAATCTTGCAACTATAAAATTGCCCTTTGTTATTTGAGACTGCTTACATTCAACATGTCTAAAATCAGTAGGAAAGCGGAATAGGTCTTTGACACTTTGTCTTAATTCAACGCTGTATAATCTCTGCTCACCTAGATATCATGTTCTAGGGTTTTTCTCTTAAATACTTGAAACTGTTGTTTGAGACGTGCACTTACTTGTTATGTTTGTGGAGGTGAATGTGAGCCTGTATTTGTTCTCTTTAAATGCAGTCCTAATTCTTTTTGATTGATGCCTAGACTTTTATCCTTTAAAACCTTAGGATGTTCTAGAACTACATAAATTAGAGGTCCTAAATACCTCCAGGGCAACGAGGAAGGACGGGTTTCACACAAAGGACATCTATCAAGGTTATTAGAACGCTTTAGGCTATAACCAAGGAAGGTAATTGGGTAGTAAGGATATAGATGACTACGCGCTAATGTCAAGTGTAGCCTCTCATTGAGGAGTGATTACCGGGCATTGGGGGGGTGATCCTATAGGCTAACAAATCTAGGACCCCTCTTTCCCAATTTCCGTTGTTTAAATAAATTTACTTTCCTTTATATATGTGCAACTTGTTCAAACCTTTTCTTTTATTTCATTACTTGAATCATACATGTGCTTAGAATGTCAAAACATGCCTTTACTTGCAAGTACGTGTTAAAACTGTTAGTGTGTTTAAATGACTAATTCATATAGTTTATGTTCGGCTGGGACCCACCGTTGTGGACAGAAAGGGGTGCCTAACACCTTTCCCTTAAGGTTATTTCGAGCCCTTACCCTAAATCTCTGGTAATGCAAACTAGTCTAAGATTTAATCACTCTAGGTGCCCTAACGCACCATAATCCGTTATGTGGAGACTCTTCAAAACACCCAAATCCTAAAAGGAAATGAGTCATTACCCCCATGAATGTCGAAAACCGGACTTTCTCCGTGGGGGAAAAAAGTGGGGGCGACAGCATGGCGACTCTGCTGGGAATACCTTTAGGCTCTTATCATAACGAACTTATCTTTTGTGAATTAGTCCAAGCATGCCTTATCCCGTACCCTTTCCCCTTATTTGAATTTAATTGTCTATTTTTAAAAGTATTTATGATTCTTTTTTTCCTGAAACTGACTTGTCTCCTTGTTTTCTTTTTCTGTAACTGTCTTTCAATTATTTAAATACTGCATTTATTATTCTTACGTGCAAATACTTGACTACATGCTATTTATTGCTGCATAAATCATGCTCCACATCATATTCCACTTGTGCGTATTAAATCCTATAGCAATGCTTGATGAGTGGTTGCACTCTTCCTATTTATTACCCTTAAATTCGAAAAGGCTTATTTGCAAGAAAACTAGTCGTTCAGTAGTGCAGTCGACGGTTTCGTGCCTTTCCCCCTCAAGTTGTCCGCTTGAGGGTACTAGTCTAGACCCTCATAGTAACCTTATTTTGATTAAAATTGTGCATGCATCATGGTCAAACCTTGTCGGATTAATACGTTGTCCACATAATGATCCTTTAAGGTGAGCCTTATCAAAAATCCACTGGGGTTTCCATAATCCCAACAGACACAACCACATTCTGTGCATTAATTATGAGAACTACATGCCAATATGCTAATCATTAATGTATAAATAGTCGAGTCTGGTGGGGGAGAAGGGCCTAATCTTTTTGTTTTACAGAAAGTGAGGCACGAGGTCCCCAGATTCGGTATGGTTAGCAACATTCCACCATTGCTGCTAGATCGGTGGGAGGACCTTTCCTCAAGTTACAAGAAACATGTAAGAAAGTACTTGGTCAACTTTCCTTCTCTACTAGACATTCAGCCAAACAACAGGTTGATCGATGCTGCGACTTTATTCTGGGACAATGAAAGGGTTGTGTTCCGTTTCGGCGACATAGAAATGACTCCACTCCTAGAGGAAATTGGGGGACTTGCGGGATTGACTTGGGATAGCCCTGGTTTGTTGGTACGAGGAGAACCGTACTGGTAAAGGGTTCCTAAAGATGATGGAGTTGGAAAAAAATGATGACTTGGGATGCTTGGAAAAGTCCTACATACCCGTCGAGTACCTGTACGAGAGATATGGCCATAGCAAGTCCTACCGTACCTTCCATGATGAGCTTTCTATCACTTCTCTGGGCCACATCCATCGCAGAGTGTTCGTGTTCATTGTGTGTTTCTTGGGCCTGATAGTGTTCCCAATGAAAAGGGAAAGAATCCATACTAGGTTGACCATGGTTTCTAAGACTTTGACGGAGGGGATCAATGGGCAAACATACACTATAGTCCCCATGATCATAGCAGAAATCTACAAGGCTCTGGAGCGCTGTCAAAGAGGGGTCAAGCATTTCAAGGATTGTAACTTGTTGTTGCAGTTGTGGTTGTTAGAACATCTTCAAATTTGCATATCATTATTCAAAGGCATCATGGTTCGGAAGCACCATCTTTATGGTCCGAGAACACCATTTCATGGCCTGCGAATCCCTCACTAAACAATTCATGGCGTAGGACATCATGGTCTAAGGACGTCATCCTTAACCGTCCAAAGACAACTTTTATGGTCCAAAGGGAATCTGCATCATGCTTAAATTTCCGCACAAATATATGTCTGTAGCATCTCTTTATCTGTAGGTAACCAACGAGCAACTGCTATCCTAGTAGGAGCGACCTCGCTCCAGTTCTTTCAAATTATGTCAAACTTAACCGCTCACTATAACCACTCTTGCATCTCATGCCCGTTCTCGCAATGATTTCATCGGTATATTCCGCCAATGAATCCAGAACTACACATGGCCCGATTCCTATAAAACTAGGGATATGTAGGCAACTCGAAGACCGGAGTCCGGCCTCTATCTTTCAAAACATTCTAACCGGTCAAAATTGGCCATCATTTCTTTACTCGAAAACTCTTTCATCCTTCCCGGGTAAAGAGGGGCAGCTGTTGGTACCCAATTTTTCCTCATATATTTTTAATACATATATATACGTTCAAAATAGCACTGTAGTTATAAGCATGCATAAACATTTTTATAATTTTTCTATAATTTTTAAAGCTCCAAATCAATTTTTATGTTTGTTCTCGTTTATTTATAAAATATCCAATAATTATCCTTCAAATTACTTTTGTGATGATTTAGTCATCTAAATTCTTTATTTATTCCAAAACAATGTTTAAATTTTTTTAGTGCATTTTCTTATAATTATATTTATATTTTTAGACTAAATTTTACATCTTTGCAATAATAGCCCATACTAATGCATAATTATATTATTGATGCATAAAATAGTCTTTTATATTTTTAAAATGTTAAATAAATTTTTTAAATCATTTTAGTATATGAAAATATTTGTTAGAACTCAATTACTATTTTTATAAATTATGTAACTATAAAAAATGGCTATTTTAAATTTGGCCTATTTTTATTTCAATTCTAGCCGTAATTCAACCCAATACCAGCCCAATCCCAATTTAAATTTACCCACCCAACCTAGAAGACCCGATCCGGCCCCAAAATCCTTTAGTCTCGGTCGTTGATCATAAGATCAACGGCCACAAATAGCCCTTACCCAAAATAAACCAGCGACCCCCCCTAAACCCTTTCATTTTCCACCATCTACCGCCCTGAAATCCCTCCCCTCTCTCAAATGCTCTCAAACCTAACCTTAATCGGACCTCACCATCACTCATCTATGGCTACCTATGGTGGTTTCTCACCACCCCCAGGCCTCTAATAGCCTCTCTCACGTTGGTATTGCCATCTCCAGGGTCCTCAAGGGACCAGGGTCAGCTGGCTTGCATCTATGGTCTCGTTCTCGCCTTTTTCAGGTTGTTCCAGTGTGATTCCGAGTAAGATCGTCTTACATCGATTATGTTCTATGGGTTCTAAGCATGTTTCTTTACCTCCATGTTGTTCTCTTCGAAACCCTAATTTCTTTCTTCTACACGTCTTAGATCTGTCCAGATCTGAGATGATTTAGACTTGTTTCATATAAGTTTTATAATGACCTTGTGATTCTTTACAAGAATCGTATGATTTTCGAGTGATTCTTCATCTTTCTCTAAACTAGGGTTTCTGAGATTTCTTTTTCAAAACAGTTGGTAATTTTTTTAGTGTTTGATCTTCTACTTCATATCTGTTTTGATTGATTTCGTAATTTTGCTACAACCTTAACTCGTTTATACTAAAAACCCTAATTTTGACATTCTTTGTTTGGTTTCTAAATACGAGTGTGCTGATTGTGTTCTTTCATTGGTTCTTGTGATTTCTCTTTAGCCATTTGAATGTCTCATGGTTTTCTTGTCCTAGTATGCCTCTACTAGACTTCTTAGTTCAAACTTTCCCTAATTCTATAAGTTTGTGTTCATCGTGACTATTCGTGTTAAAACCTATATCTTTCTCCTTGAATCAGTGTCGATTTAACTATTTGTTTTGTTAAAATTATGTGTCGAATCCTGACTATTCATTTCTTACCTTATTTTATCTGCTAAACTTGCTGACTCTTTCATGATTTTCTCTTTGATTGAAACCTTGATTATTCTGAAGTCCTTATTTCCTGGTTTGATTTGAACAATTTTCCTTAACAAAACTTTTGATTCTTACCTCCCTACTCGGTCTAATTGAACTGCTTGCCTTAATTAATTTTTCCCTTGCAATATTTGTTATTTTGCTGATTCTTACTGATTGTTTCCTTAATTAAAACCCATGTGCATCCGCCCCTAATTACCTACTCTGTACTCTATTTCCTTCATTAAGTATCTGTCATGTTGTTTCCTTTTTATTGATGTTCCCTTGATTTAAGGAAAGACTTATAGATTTTACCCGTGATTGATTGTATGATTTCCCTAATTGCTACTTAATTGACCCCTTACCTTATTTTGCTAAGCTTTCGATTACTGTCTTTCAATTATTTAAATACTGCATTTATTATTCTTACGTGCAAATACTTGACAACATGCTATTTATTGCTGCACAAATCATCCTCCACATAATATTCCACTCGTGCATATTAAATCCTATAGAAACGCATGAATGGTTGCACTCTTCCTATTTATTACCCTTAAATTCGGAAAGGCTTATTTGCTATAAAACTAGTCGATCAGTGGTGCAGCCGACGGTTACGTGCAAACGCTTGTGCATACATCATGGCCAAACCTAGTTGGATTAATATGTTGTCCACATAATGATCCTTTAAGACGAGCCTTATCCAAAAGTCCACCGGTGTTTCCATAATCCCAACAGACATAACCATGTTTTGTGCATTAATTTGGAGAACTAGATGCCAATATGCTAATCATGAATGTATAAATAGTCGAGTCTGGTTGGGGAGAAGGGCCGAACCCTTTTGTTTTGCAGAAAATGAGGCA
Source organism: Nicotiana tabacum (assembly GCF_000715075.1). NCBI lineage: Eukaryota > Viridiplantae > Streptophyta > Magnoliopsida > Solanales > Solanaceae > Nicotiana > Nicotiana tabacum. Next base: position 98,864,678 of record NC_134097.1, on the reverse strand, counting down.
CGAGGTCCCCATATTCAATATGGTTAGCAACATTCAACCATTTCTACTAGATTGGTGGGAGGATCTTTCCTCAAGTGACAAGAAACATGTAAGAAAGTACTTGGGCAACTTTCCTTCTCTACTAGACATTTAGCCAAACAACAGGTTGATCGATGCTGCCACTTTATTCTGGGATAGTGAAAGGGTTGTGTCCATTTTCGGCGACATAGAAATGACTCCACTCCTAGAGGAAATTGGGGGAGTTGCGGGATTGACTTGGGATAGCCCTAGGTTGTTGGTACTAGAGAACCGTACTGGTAAAGGGTTCCTAAAGATGATGGGGTTGAAGAAAAATGCTGACTTGAGATGCCTAGAGAAGTCCTACATACCCTTCGAGTACCTATACGAGAGATATGTCCATAGCAAGTCTATCGTACCTTCTATGACAAGCTTTATATCACTTCTCTAGGCCACATCTATCGCAGAGTGTTCGTGTTCATTGTGTGTTTCTTGGGCCTGATAGTGTTCCCAATGAAAAGGGAAAGAATCCATACTAGGTTGGCCATGGTCGCCAAGACTTTGATGGAGGGGTCATGCATTTCGAGGGTTGTAACCTGTTGCTGCAGTTGTGCTTATTAGAACATCATCAAAAAGGTCACTATCGCCTAGAATTTTTGCGAAGGGCTTGGAACGACCATATTGCCTTCCATCACCCCAAGCAGATGACTTACATTCCGGACAGATTTGCTCAGCCGGAAAGAGCCAAAGAGTGGGTAAAGTTCTTCGACAATCTGACCGAGGAACAGGTGCAAAGGATGTTTGAATGGTTCCCAACAGACGAATTAATCATCAGATCCAGGGACGCTCCACACTTGGCACTGATTGGGTTGAGAGGGATATACCCTTATGTCCCTATCCGAGTCATGAAGCACGCAGGTAGGAAGCAGGTTGTACCTAGGATCGCCAAAATGAGACATTTCCGAGCAGACTTTTAGGATGATGATGTCCCTTACAAGTGCCAAGTTCAGCACATGTGGCACTGCAAGATCATTGTGGAAAAGAACACCATTGACCAGAGAGGTATCATGCGGGGTTTGAACCTTTCTACCCAGCATGGTTAGAGGACAACCTGAAGGGGATAGTGATGCCAGGAACTGGTCAAGGGAATAGAATCATAGACGAAGACGCTGAGGCTCAAGTCAAATACAACAGGCTGCACAAGAGGGTTCACGACTCTGAGAATGAGCACCAGGAAATACACAAGAGAAATATGAGGTTGATCGACGAGTGGAAAGAAATGGTTGTCACTTGAAACAGAAAGTTGGAATATGTGGAGCGAGGATTAGTGGAGCTAGAGGGAAAAGTCATAAAGAGGATTGAGGATTGCCATAATGCTGAAGGAAGTTAAGGAGGACATCTGGCCAGAGCCTACCTGCTGTTGGGTCTGTGCGAGCTGGGGAACCTGTATGATGGAGTCATGAAGATCGAATCTGGGAAAGGTCCTTTTGGGACCAAGTAGGCTTGATTTATTTGCTTTCCTAAATGTAATAAGACTAAGTGTCAATAGTGACTTACTTTTCTATTGTCTTAGTGTCGTTTTGGGATTCATCTGTTTTCACATTATGAAATGAAGCATTTACTGGCATCTAAAGTTCTCCAAATTTATTTGTCTTTAGGCCTACCTTGGGCACAACAAGGCTCCCAAATTAGGACATGAATTTACATTCCTGCAGTATGTGTTTAAATATTGCAAACATTTCAGAATCCTTACTGACTTGTTTACCTTTTCGTTTTCTTTTCTTTTTCTTTTTCTTTTTCTTTTTCTTTTTCTTTATTTCTTATTCCCATCCTCTAAGGTTGGTTCGCTCATACTGGCATCACCAGCATATCACACTAGATCTAGAGGTCCTCCACCACCTCCTCCTCCAAGCAATACAAAAGGCAAAGGAAAAGCAAAAATGGACGATTTAAGTGGTATTCAAAAGGAGAATGCTGAGAACGCAGAAACTTTAGATAGCCGCAGTACCCCGGCACCAAATGATCTAGTCTTGAGATTGGAACAAAAGATATTAGAGCTACAAGGAGAGCTTGAGCAGGTCCACAACTTGGAAAACTTGTCACTCACCCTAAATGTCCCCGACATCAACCAACAAGACACAAAGAACCCAGCACCTCCTGAAAACTCACCAAACCAACATCCGCAAAACCCTCCAGCACAGCATCAATATGCAACCCCACCCCAAAATCTCAATCCCCTACCAATACCAACTCCGCCATAACACCACCATCAAGCAATTCATTACCCACCAACCGTCATTTATCACACTCCCCAAAACACACCACAACCTATTCTCGATCCTCAAAACTCTACTAATGACCACCACTATACCTAGGCACAGGGCACTCACCAAAATAACCCTATATACGTCCCCAGAATCATCCGAGAAGAACCTTCTCATTCAAAACATGGCGAAAGAACTCAAGAAGTTCACAAGCTGAGTTCAAGGTATCGAAGGAGGCAATGGAATAGAAGGTTTGAACTATCAAGACCTATGCATACAACCAGATGTAGAACTGCCAGAGGGATACAAACCTCCCAAGTTCGGGATGTTTGACGACACAGGTGATCCCAGGGTCCATATGAGGACCTATTGCAACAAGCTTGTTGGGGTCGGGAAAGACTAAATGATCCGAATGAAACTCTTTTTGAGAAGTCTTACTGGAGATGCTTTGTCCTAGTACATCAGCCATGATCTCAAGATATGGTCCAATTGGGTGAGTATGGCATCAGATTTCATGGACTGGTTCAGGTTCAATACAGAGAACGCACCAGATGTTTTCTACATCCAGAATCTTAAGAAGAAACCTACCGAAATCTTCTGCGAGTATGCTACTCGTTGGAGGTCGAAAGCGGCCAAGGTCAGGCCATCTTTGGACAAGGAACAGATGAACAAATTCTTCGTCAGAGCACAAGATCCACAGTATTATGAAAGATTGATGGTTATTGAAAACCATAAGTTCTCTGATATTATCAAGCTTGGGTAAAGAATTGAGGAAGGCATCAAAAGCGGGATAGTAACAAATTTTGAGGCATTACAGGCCGCAAACAAGGCGTTACCATCAGGCGGCATATCAAAGAAGAGAGACGTTGGGGCAGTAATGGTGGCCCAATGCCCAAAATCTCCACTTACCTATCAAACACCTCCACCTACATATCAAACACCTCCACCCACATATAAAACACCTCCGCCCACATACCAAGCATCATCGCCTACATATCAGCCTTCATCTCCCAGATATTCCCAACCAGCCACTGTCCATCACACCTATAACTCCCAACCATCCCATTTCTAATCACCTCCAACTCGCTAAAACATTCCAAGATCATGACCAAACTTCGACCGCAAGCTACCCAGATAGTACACCGCAATTTTTGAACCCATCAACCAACTGTATGAAAGGTTGAAAGTTGCTGGTTATGTCACCCCCATTCCTACTATGGCATTAGAGATTCTATCCCAATGGGTCAATCAGAACAAAACTTGTGCATACCATTCCTGTATGAAGGGGCACACCATTGATGAGTGTCGAACATTGAAAGATAAGATTCAGATACTAATTGACAACATGGTCATACAAGCAAAGAAAGTTGCACCCAACGTCCATAATAACTCCCTCCCTGATCATAGAGGTTGTGGGGTACATGTGATAGAGATGAATGAAGAATGGGACCCTGAGGGGCTGATTGGGCTTATTCGAGAAGGCTATAACTTTAAAGTTGCAGTCACACTTACTCCTATTATGGTACAGACTCAGTTACCAATCAAGGTCGAGGTAGCCGCACCGGTCCCATTTGAAGTAGAGATAGCTCCATCTGCAACCACACCCACTCTATTTGAAGTAGAAGTGGTCACACCTTTCATAGTGACAGTGTCTACCACACCTCTTTTCGACTCAAAAGCAATACCCTGGGATTACGTTGCCGAAGCTTGGTGAAAGGGAAAGGCAAAAATGGAGGAATTCTACGTTGCACAAGGAATGACTAGGACTGGAATAGTCTATACATCTAAACATTTGGGAGGACCAAGTAAGGATGCCACTACCAGGCAGCTTGTCATTGAAACAGGGCCAGATGACCTGTGGAGGAAAGTGCAAGCAAAGGAGTATTCCGTCATTGACCATCTGAACAAAACCCCAGCTCAGATATCCATCATCTCACTATTGCAAAATTCAGAGGCGTATAAGAACGCTTTAATGAAAGTGTTGAGTGAAGCTTATGTACCCAATAACATCACCGGCGGGGAGATGGACAATACGGTAGGGCAAGTTCTAGAAAGTCATAAGATCGTCTTCCCCGAAGATGAGCTACCACCTAAAGGGTTGAATCACAACCGAGCATTGCATATTACAACACAATTTGAAGATAAATTCATTGCTAGGGTTTTGGTTGATGGAGGTTCAAGCCTCAATATTTGTCCGTTAGACACTCTGAAAAGGTTGGACAAAGGTTTTCATGAAATACGGGTAGGAAGCACGAATTTGAAAGCTTTCGATAGGCCTCAAAGAGCCACGATTGGGAAAATTAACACGTGCTTACAGATGGGGCCAATTTGGTTCGACGTAAAGTTTCAGGTGCTCGACATACCGGCCTTATACAATCTTTTGTTAGGCCGACCATGGATCCATGTCGCTGGGGCTATGGCATCCATACTACATCAAGACATGAAATTTGAATGGAGTCGTCAGGAGGTAATCATTCACGGAGATGGGAGTAACCCCATTTACACCAGTCAAACCATCCCCGTCATTGGACATAGAAGAAGGCCAGGAGTGGAAACCTATCATCACATTGAACGTGCCAATGCTGTCGAGAAAGATAAATGGTAGAGCGGTAAAATAAAAATCATATTGGAATTTTCTGGGTATGAGCCCGGCAAAGGGCTAGGGAAGAATCTCTAGGGTATCACTAAACCAATACGACTGAAGGGTCATGGTACTACCTTTGGGCTCGGATATCAGTACATATGGAAAGAATACAATGATTAGTCGCCTTCATAGCGCGGACCGTATTACCCTCTCGAGCAACCGGTGCCACATCTAGATCAAGCTTTTCACCTAGCTGATGCAATATGGGGAACTGCAGAAGAGGAAGCATTAGCCAGGTTAAAGAATCTGTTCTTGGAAGATGAAGACATGGACTGCAGTGCCATAATTGAGGAAAAGGAGGAAGAAGGCCTCACTATTCAAACTGTGGAAAAGGGAGTTATTCTCAGGAACTGGACCGCCAGACCATCCCGGGCCCGCCGAGTCCCTGGGTAGCTTGGCAGATTTTATTTCTATAGCCATTCCAGGCATTTAAGATTTTCAGTAATTTTGATTTAAAGACTTACCTATTTCAAAATAAATGCTCGATTCATCGAGCCACACTTGTCTGGATGTTGTTTAATTTTAATCAAATGCATTTGCTCTTTATTATTCATTATTATTTTCTACGCTTTTTCTTTCTACAGTTTTATTATTACTTTTCCTGATAAACCGGTGACTATGACATGTAATGAGGCAACGCAACATAATAATAGTGATTCAGATGAAGAAGATGAGATACCCGAGGAAGTTGTCAGGGAAGTTGAAAACTTTGAGAATAAGCCAAAGTCCAATCTGGACAAAACTGAAGTAGTAAATTTGGGGGACATCTAGACCATCAATGAGACTCGAATCAACATTCACTTGTCACCAACAGAGAAGGAAGAGTACATCCATTTCCTAAAAGAGTATGAGGACATTTTCGCATGGTCTTATGATGATATGACCGGTTTGAGCACGTCCATAGTGGCTCACAAGTTGCCTACTACTCACATATGTCTGCCAGTGAAGCAGAAACTCCAGAAGTTCAAACAAGATATGAGCTTGAAAATCAAGGAGGAACTTACTAAGAAGATCAAAGCCAAAGTTCTCAGGGTGGTTGAGTATCCAACCTGGTAAGCTAACATTGTGCCAGTTCCAAAGAAGGATGGAAAGTCAGAGTATTTGTTGACTAACGGGATTTAAACAGAGCAAGTCCCAAGGACGACTTTCCATTGCCAAACATACACATTTTGATCAGCAACTGCCCTAAGCATAAACTCCAATCCTTTGTAGATTACGTCGCGGGTTATCACCAGATTTGAATGGATGAAGAAGACGCGGAGAAAATAGCTTTTATCATACCTTGGGGGGTATACTAGTACAAGATGATGCCATTTGGTCTAAAGAATGCCGAGGTATGATACACAAGGAGATAGAGGTATATGTCGATGACATCATTATCAAATCCAAGAGGGTTACAGATCACATAGTGAACTTGAGGAAGTTCTTTGACAGGCTAAAGAGGTACAACTTGAAGCTGAACCACACAACAAGTGCATTCGGGGTTCCCGCAGAAAAATTACTAGGATTCATTGTCAGTAGTCGAGGAATCGAGCTGGATCCATGTAAAGTCAAAGCTATTCGGGAGTTACTGCCACATAGGAGCAAAAAGGACGTAATGAGATTCCTAGGACATATCAATTATATTAGGAGCTTCATAGCATAGTCCAAAGTCATATGTGAACCCATCTTCAAGATGCTGAGGAAAGATGCCGAGACAAGTTGGACCGAGGATTGTCAGAAAGCTTTTGACAAGATTAAGGAGTACCTGTCTACACCACCAATTCTGGTCTCCCCGAAACCAGGATGACCTTTGTTACTCTATCTATCTGTTTTGGATTGGGGCTTCGGATGTGTTCTGGGACAACATGACGAGACAGGGAGAAAGGAGCAAGCCATATATTACTTGAGTAAGAAGTTCACACCTTATGAAGCACGGTACTCTCTGCTGGAACGCATTTGTTGTACTTTGACCTGGACAACTCAGAAATTGAGGCATTACTTCTGTGCCTACACTACATACCTCATATCCAGGATGGACCTTTGAAGTACATATTTCAAAAACCCATGCCAACTGGGAAGTTAGCTAAGTGGAAGATACTGTTGAGTGAGTTTGACATCGTCTACGTAACTCAAAGGCGGTCAAAGGACAAGCATTGGCAGATCATCTTGCTGAAAATCCGGTGGGAGGAAAATACGAACCCTTGAAAAAATATTTTCCTTTTGAAGAAGTGTCATTCGTAGGGGAAGACATTACCGAAGCATACAACGGTTGGAGGATGTTCTTTGACAGAGCTGCAAATTTCAAAGGAGTGGGCATTGGAGCAGTTTTGGTATCAGAAATGGGTCAATGTTATCTGATATCTGCTAAACTTAGATTTCCTTGCACCAACAACATGGCGGAATATGAAGCCTGCATACTAGAGCTCAACATAGCAATCTATATGAACATTTAGGAGCTACTGGTAGTCGGTGATTTAGATTTGCTTGTGCACCAGGTACAAAGAGAGTGGGCCACCAAGAATTCCAAGATATTGCCATATCTGCACCATGTGAAATAAATGAAAAGAGGTTCATGAAGATAGAATTCCGACATATGCCCAGAATTCAGAATGAGTTTGCCGATGCATTGGCCACCTTGTCATCTATGATACACCACCTAGATAAGAATTTCATTGATCCCATCCTAGTAAGAATCCATAATCAACCGGCATAATGTGCTCATGTTGAAGAAGAAACAGATTGAAAGCCTTGGTTCCATGACATCAAGGAGTATTTGTCAAAGGGAGAGTATCCAGAGCATGCAAACCACACTCAGAAACGCACACTCTGGAGATTGTCCAATCACTTCTTCCACAGCGGAGGAAATCTGTACAGAAGAACTCCTGATTTGGGATTGTTGAGATGTGTGAACACAAAAGAAGCTTCTAAGATACTTGAGGACGTACATACTGGGACCTGTGGTCCGCACATGAATGGTTTTGTCTTGGCTAAAAAGATACTTAGGTCTGGTTACTTTTGGATGACCATCGAGACAGATTGTATCCAGTATGTCCGAAAATGCTTCCAATGCCAAGTACATGCTGATATGATAAAAGTGTTGCTAAATAAGGTCAATGCAACAAGCTCACCTTAGCCATTTTCCGACTGGGGAATTGATGTCATTGGTCCGATCGAGCCCACTACTTCAAATGGGCACATGTTTATTCTAGTGGCCATTGATTACTTCACAAAATGGGTAGAGGCTGCATCATACAAAGTTGTGACCAAGAAAGTCGTCGCATACTTTGTCAAAGATCATATTGTTTGCCGATTCGAAGTTCCCGAGTCCATTGTTATTGATAATGCCATCAATCTCAATAATGATCTGATGAAAACCATGTGTGAAACTTTCAAAATCAAGCACAAGAATTCCACAGCCTACAGACCTAAGATGAATGGAGCCGTACAAGCCACCAACAAAAATATCAAGAAGATACTAAGGAAGATGGTAGAGAACCACAAACAATGGCATGAGAAGCTACCTTTTGCTTTATTGGGATACCGCACTACAGTTCGCACATCAACAGGGGCAACTCCTTACATGTTGGTTTATGGTACCGAGGCTGTCATTCCAGCCGAGGTAGAGATTCCTTCTTTAAGAATCATATGTGAAGCCGAACTCAGCGATGCATAATGGATAAGAAGCCGCTATGAACAATTAGCCCTTATCGATGGAAAAAGGATGAACGCAGTATTTAATGGTCAACTTTATCATAGTAGAATGTCCAAAGCTTTCAACATAAGGGTTAAACCAAGGCAATTTGCACCAGGACAGCTGCTACTGAAGAAGATCTTCCCATATCAAAATGAAGCCAAAGGGAAAATCTCTCCCAACTGTCAAAGTCCTTATATGGTTCACAGGGTGCTGACAGGAGGAGCACTCATACTTGCAGAGATGGATGGAGAAATCTAGCCAAAACCAATCAATTCAGACATAGTCAAGAGATACTATGCTTAGATTATTTACATTTCCTCATCTGATGTAATTGAACTACGCTTGAACTGATTCTCATTTAAGAGGGGATACATAGGCAGCCTTATGGGTTCGGTCATATCATAATAAAATTTCCATTTTTCCCCAAGATCAGAAACTGAGGCAGAATTTTGAGGAGGACCCTCAAAATTCCGGAGCAAGTCCAGCTAACGCCAACATATGTCAGATGGTCAGAAATCGGTTAAGAAACTAGGGCAGAATTTTGAGAAAGTTCTCAAAATTTTGGAGAAGGTTCAATAAGGCTCATTACCTGCAAACAGTCAAAGGATCATCTACCAAACTGGGGAAGAATTTTGAGAAGGACCCTCAAAATTCTAACATGAGAAAGCTACAATGTCTCTAAAATGAGTTATTGCCACTAGTTCATCTAAAAATCACTTGATATATCAATATGTTTCTAAAATGACTCTATTTTTATCAATAATTGCACATTTTCGAAAAAACTTTATTTTCGTCACAGTCAGGTATTACCCAGGGAAATAGAAAAGGCCTCCAGAACGGAGCGAAGTAAGGCTAGCAGACAAAGGCACGAACCAACCTGCCCTCAAAAAACTTACAATTTTTCTTTAAACGCAGGAAGATTTGACGTAGCGATAGAATTCGCAAATATGTAAACACAAAGCAAATCCACTATCAATCCGGCCATCAGACACTGAACATATCTCCAGCTAAGAAATATACTACTCTTATTTGGTACCCGCACTTTGCATGGGACTAAGCTTTGTCTCGCATATCTTCATGAGGCTAATCCTTGCCTCCACATCTGCATGAGGCTAATCTCTGCCTCCATATCTACATGAGGCTAATCCCTGCCTCCATATCTGCATGAGGCTAATCCCTGCCTCCATATCTGCATGAAGCTAATCCTTGCCTCCATATCTGCATGAGGCTAATCCCTGCCTCCATATCTGCATCAAGCTAATCCATGCCTCAATATCTGCATGAGGCTAATCCCTGCCTCTATATCTGCATGAGGCTAATCCCTGCCTCCGTATCTGCATGAGGCTAATCCCTGCATCCATATCTACATGAGGCTAATCCCTTTTTCCATATCTGCATGAGGCTAATCCTTGCCTCCACATCCGCATGAGGCTAATCCTTGCCTCCAAATCCGCATGAGGCTAATCCTTGCCTCCATATCTGCATGAGGCTAATCCCTGCCTCCATATCTACATGAGGCTAATCCTTGCCTCCATATCTACATGAGGCTAATCCCTGCCTCCATAACTGCATGAGGCTAATCCCTGCCTCCATATTTGCATGAGGCTAATCCCTGCCTTCGTATCTCCTTGAGTCTAATCCCTGCCTCCATATCTGCATGAGGCTAATCCCTTTCTCCAATAATCCTTGCCTACATATCTGCATGAGGCTAATCCTTGCCTCCAGATCTACATGAGGCTAATCCTTGCCTTCATATCTGAATGAGGATAATCCTTGCCTCCACATCCACATGAGGCTAATCCTAGCCTCCATATCTGCATGAGGCTAATCCCTGCCTCTATATTTCCATGAGACTAATCCCTGCCTCCATATCTATGTGAGGCTAATCCCTGCCTTCATATCTGCATGAGGCTAATCCCCACCTCCATATCTGCATGAGGCTAATCCCCGCCTCCACATCTACATGAGGATAATCCCCGCCTCCATATCTTCATGAGGCTAATCCTTGCCTCCCTATTTGCATGAGGCTAATCCCTACCTCCACATTTGCATGAGGCTAATCCCTGCCTCCCTATTTGCGTAAGGCTAATCTTTGCCTCCCTATCTGCATGAGGCTAATCCCTGCCTCCCCACTTGCATGAGGCTAATCCTTGCCTCCCCATCTGCATGAGGCTAATCCTTGCCTCCCTATCTGCATGTGACTAAGCACTGTCCCTCTTTGCTCAAATATTGCTTAATTTCTAGCACTATCTATTTGCTTTTAAATCGGGCTAAGCTCTGCCCTCCATTTCACAAGACCAAGCCCTGTCTTGTTAGCATCATATTATTGCATATCATGGGATGAAATATCACCAATCTATCCAAAGGTGTCATCCTCATAGCCGCAGGATACCATGCCATGGCCTGAGGATCCCTTAAATTTGCATATCATTATTCAAAGGCGTCATGGTTCAGAGGCACCATCTTCATGGCCCGAGAACACCATTTCATGGCCTGCGAATCCATCACTAAACAATTTATGGCACAAAACATCATGGTCTGAGGACGTCATCCTTCACTGTCCAAAGATAACTTTCATGGTCCAAAGGGAATCTACATCATGTTTAAATTTTCGCACAAATATATGTTTGTAGCATGTCTTTATCTGCAGGTAACCAACGAGCAACCACTATCCTAGTAGGAGCGACCTCGCTCCAGTTCTTTCAAATTATCTCAAACTTAACCGCTCACTATAACCGCTCCTGCATCTCGTGCCCGTTCTTGCAATGATTTCATCGGTATATTCCGCCAATGAATCCAGAACTACATATGGCCTGATTCCTGTAAAACCAGGGATATGTAGGCAACTACAAAACTAGAGTCTGGCCTCTATCCTTCAAAACATCCCAGCTGATCAAAATTGGCCATCATTTCTTTACCCGAAACCTCTTTCATCCTTCCCGGGAAAAGAGGGGCAGTTTTTGATACCCAATTTTTCCTCATATAATTTTAATACATATATATACTTTCAAAATAGAAAATATGCAGTTATAAGTATACATAAGCAGTTATAATTTTTCTATAATTTTTAAAAACTCCAAATCAATTTATTTCTTCTCTTTTATTTATAAAATATCCAATAATTATCCTTCAAATTACTTTTGTGATGATTTAGTCATCTAAATTATTTATTTATGCAAACAAAATGTATAAATATTTTTAGTGCATTTTTTTGTAATTATATTTACATTTTTAGGCTAAATTGCACATCTTTGTAATAATAGCCCATACTAATGCATAATTACATTATTACATAAAATGGTCTTTTATATTTTAAAATGTTAAATAACTTTTTGAAATCATTTTAGTACACGAAAATATTTTTTCGAACTCATTTAATATTTTTATAAATTATGTAATTATTGAAAGTGGCTATTTAAAATCTGGCCTATTTTTTATTTCAATTCTAGCCCTAATTCAATCCAATACTAGCCCAAACCCAATTTAAATTTACCCAGCCCAAACCCTGAATACCCGATCCGGCCCCAAAACCCTTTAATCTCGGCTGTTGATCATAAGATCAACTGATCACAAACAACCCTTACCCAAAATAAATCAAACGACCCCCCCAAACCCTTTCATTTTCCACCATCCGCTGCCCTGAAATCCCTCCCCTCTCTCAAATGCTCTCAAACCTAACCCTAATCGGACCTCACCATCACTCATCTATGGCTATCTATGGTGGTTTCTCACCACCACCCCAGGCCTCTAGTAGCCTCTCTCACGTTGGTATTGCCATCTCCAAGGTCCTCAAGGGACCAGGGTTAGCTGGCTTGCATCTATGGTCCCGTTCTCGCCTATTTCAGGTTGTTCCAGTGTGATTCCGAGTAAGATCGTCTTACATCGACTATGATCTATGTGTTTATAAGCATGTTTCTTCACCTCTGTATTGTTCTCTTCGAAACCCTAATTTCTTTCTTCTGAACCTCTTAGATCTGTCCAGATCTGAGATGATTTAAACTTGTTTCATATGAGTTTTATAATGACCTTGTGATTCTTTACAAGAAGCATATGATTTTCGAGTGATTCTTCATCTTTCTCTAAACTAAGGTTTTTGAGATTTCTTTTTCAAAACAGTTGGTGATTTTTTGAGTGTTTGATCTTCTGGTTCTTATGTGTTTTGATTGATTTCGTAAGTTTGCTACAACCTTAACTTGTTTATACTAAAAACCCTAATTTTGACATTCTTTGTTTGGTTTCTGAATACTGGTGTACTGATTGTGTTCTTGCCATGGTTCTTGTGATTTCTCTTTAGCCATTTGAATGTCTCGTAGTTTTCTTGTCCTAGTATGCCTCTACTGGACTTCTTAGTTCAACTTTTCCCTTATTCTATATGTTTGTGTTCATCCTGACTATTCGTGTTAAAACCTATATTTTTCTCCTTGAATCAATGTTTATTTAACTATTTGTTTTGTTAAAATTATGTGTCAAATCCTGACTATTCATTTCTTACCTTATTTTATCTGCTAAACTTGCTAACTCTTTCATGATTTTCTCTTTGATTGAACCCTTGATTATTCTGTAGTCCTTGTTTCCTGGTTTGATTTGAACACTTTTCCTTAACAAAACTTTTGATTCTTACCTCCCTATTCGGTTTAATTGAACTATTTGCCTTAATTAATTTTTCCCTTGCCTTATTTGTTATTTTGCTGATTCTTACTGATTGTTTCCTTAATTGAAACCCCTATGCATCCGCCCCTAATTACCTACTTTGTACTCGATTTCCTTCCTTAAGTATCTGTCATGTTGTTACCTTTGATTGATGTTCCCTTGATTTAAGGAAAGACTTACTGATTTTTACATGTGATTGATTCTATGATTTCCCTAATTACTACTTAATTGACCCCTTACCTTATTTTTCTAAGCTTTCGATTACTATATAAACTTCCTCCAATTCTCACTTCTAACAACGAACATTAGTTCACAAAAGCACACTTTCACTCTAAAGCTCTCTTTTCCTCTTCTACTATTTGTGATATTCACCGGTCTAGCCGGCTGAAAGATAAGGCTAGTCATTGGAACTACATTTGCTTTATATTCTGCATTCTTTTCTTCAACTAGTATGTCTCTAGTTAAATTTTGAAATCCAAATCCTATGTGTTTCATTCTTGCAGTAGTTCATCAGCGATGAATCTAACTCGTATTCTCGATTACCTCTTTGCTTAGCATGTCTAAACTCTGTCCTGTTCAATGCATGATTAGCATATCTACACTTCATCTAGTTATTTGATTCTTAACTAGTCTGTTTGTGAATATCTGTTCAATCCCTCAATTATGCGATCATGTTGGCTATTTGATGTATGTGATTAACCTTGCCTGTATGTTTAATCTTGTTCAAGACATGTCAGGCCTTTATGTATTGCAACTATGTCTTAACTATTTACTGGCCATGAGTAGCCTGCTAAGTCTCTAAGACCCTAAGTGTTTTTATGCAGTTTGTTGATTGTATGTTTCCTCTATACCCTATCATATACCCCTAATGTGACTCTTCTATGCCTCAATCCCTTTCAGAAAGCCTTTTCACTACTAAAGTCATCTCTGTACTATTTTTAAAACCTTCTCAAAACTATGTCAAGCACTCTCTTTACTCTTAGAATACTAGGTTCTGCCCCTCGGATATGTGTACTACCTTGAGATCCTTGAGATCTCTCTGAACTCTGGCATGTCAGAGCTGGCCTTTCCACACTGCACCTAAATCAGTTATTGTTTGAGAAAAGGTCTAGGTGTGAGCACTGCCCGGGATCCTTAAGGTCCTTAGGGAACTCTACCACACCTAGACATGAAATTGGATATGGAACTTCGGTATTTGAAACTACTGGAGGCTGGGAAATCACTCGGGCCTACTTCAGGCTCCCTATAGATTAATTTCTATTCTATTTATGTAATTTTTATTCAATTCATTGGTCTGTAATAGTTATTGTAAACAAACAGTGGGGTGATTAGTGAAAGATAGGGTAGTTATATATATTGGGTAAATTGGGTAGATACCATGCCTATAGGGTCCATGTTAATTCAAATGTGTTTGTTATATTTGCTTTACTTCCACAATTAGAAACCATGCCTATAGGATCTAAAAATGGCTTTAACAATAGAGATCATGCCTATAGGGTTAAAATCAGCTTTATAGATATCATGCCTATAGGGGTTTCACTTTGGTTAAATGAGTGTTGTTTATTTTACCTTATGCTTAATTAAGAGTTATGCTTATAAGACTTAAAACATTTCAGTTCATGTTTATATATTCTGAATTTGTTTAGTTAATTAATCTATCCGCTTCCCTAATAAGTTTTCAAACACTGCCTTAAATTAATACCGCTAGAAAACATGTCTATAGGATCTCAAGTTGTCCGTTTAAAATTGTTCACTGTTTTACTGCATTCCTAATCAATAGAGATATCACACTCTTAGGACATCACTGTTATAGGCAAGCCTATAGGGCGATTAAAATCTTGCAACTATAAAACTGCGCTTTGTTATTTGAGACTGCTCATATTCAACAGGTCTAAAATCAGTAGGCAAGCAGAATAGGTCTTTGACACTTTGTCTTAATTCAGCGCTGTATAATATCCGTTCACCTAGATATCATGTTCTAGTGTTTTTCTATTAAATACTTGCAATTGTTGTTTGAAACGTGCACTTACTTGTATGTTTATGGAGGTGAATGTGAGCCTGTATTTGTTCTCTTTAATTGCAATCCTAATTATTTTTGATTGACGCCTAGACTTTTATCCTTTAAACCCTTAGGATGTTCTAGAACTACCTAAATTAGAGGTCCTAAATACCTCCAGGGCCACGAGGAAGGGACGGGTAGTGCACGCATAGGACATCAATCAAGGTTATTAGAATGTTTTAGGCTATAACCAAGGGGAGGGAATTGGGTAGTAAGGATATGATGACTACGCGCTAATGTCACGTCTAGCCCCTTATTGAGGAGTGATTACCGAGCATTGTGTGAGGTGATCCTGTAGGCTAACCAACGTAGGACCCCTCTTTCCCAATTCCCGTTGTTTAAATAAAGTTACTTTCCTTTATATATGTGCAACTTGTTCAAACCTTTCTTTTATTTCATTATTTGAATCATACATGTGCTTAGAATGTCAAAACATGTCTTTACTTGCAAGTACATGTTAAAACTGTTTGTGTGTTAAAATGACTAATTTACATAGTTTAAGTTCGTCCGGGACCCACCGTTGTGGACCGAGAGGGGTGCCTAACAACTTTCCCTCAAGGTTATTTCGATCCCTTACCCTAAATCTCTGGTAATGCTAACTAGTCTAAGAGTTAATCGCTCTAGGTGCCCTAACGCACCATAATCCGTTAGGTGGCGACTCTTCAAAAAATCCAAATTCTAAAAGGAAATAAGCCATTACCCTCATGATTGTCTAAACCCAGACTTTCTCTGCGGGGGAAAAAGGGGGGAGTGACAAAACTAATACTAATACGAATCCATAAACATAACCCATCCGAAACTGTTGTCACAATCTCATGGACTATCTAAAAATACTACAAATAGGGTCTGAACAAAATAAATACATGTATATCTCTAAAATAGAAAAGAACAGAAAGAAACTAGATAGGAAGGGGACGCCAAGGCCTGCGAACGCCTTCAGGACTACCTCGGGTCTCCGATGGACTGAAGGCAGCAACCCCCACCTAAGGTCCATATGCTCCAGTACCGAGATCTGTACAAAAGGGTGCAGAGTGTAGTATTAGTACAAGTGACCCCATATACTGAGTAAGTGTTGAGCCTAACCTCAACGAAGTAGTGACGAGGCTAGGACACAACAAACAAATAACTTGCAATTAAAAAGTACCTAGCAGAATAACAGTAATAGAAGTAATTCAAAAGTAATGGGGGAGGGGTAACATATTATGGGGAAATACCAACGTAAAGAGTTACAGTAATAGTGGAATAAGACAATTAAGGTAATTAAACCGAAAACATCAAGAAAACATAACAAAAAGGCAATAAGTGCACGACATCACCCTTCGTGCTTTTACTATCAATCCTTACTAATGCAATCAAGTAATGAAAATGTACACGGCATTACCCTTCGTGCTTTATCTCTCTTTCTCACCATGCAAATATTAGAAATGTGCATGACATCACCCTTCGTGTTTTATCTCTCTTTCTCACCATATGCATCAATATCAATGAAAATCTACACGGTATCACCCTTAGTGCTTTATCACTCTTTCCTCACCATATGCATAAATATGAATGTGCACGGCATCATCCTTCGTGCTTTATCTCTCTTTCCTCACCCAAACAATAGCAACAACAACATCCCGACAAGATAATCAATAACAAGAATAAACACATCCCGACAAGGGAATCAACAGTAAGATATAAATATGTCCCAGCAAGGGAATCAGCTCTAACCAAACTTGTACCAACAATTAACTTCACAAATGAACCTCAACTGGAGCCAATGCTCAATAATAAACCAATACCAAGAAGATAATCATACATCTTGCTCAACATGGATAATCAACAATTTAGGCAATTGTAGTACTTATTAAGAAAACACAACGATCGCAATTTAAGACTCACAGGCATGCTTGACACCAAGGTATAGATACTCCTATACGTCGTACACTACACTAGCACATAGCAAATCAAGCACAATACCTATTCCCTCAAGCTAAGGTTAGACCAAACACTTACTTCAACCTTTCACGGCTAACTCAAGCCTCAAACACCGATTTTCCTTTAGAATTCACCTCCAATTTACTTGTATCTAACCCAAATTAATTTAGCAACATCAATAAATACTAAAGAATTCATACTCAATGCTTAATTATAGGTTTTCTATCATTTTCCCCAAAGAGTCAAAATCGACCTCGGGCCCGCTTAGTCAAAACTCGAGGTTCGGACCAAAACCCGATTACCCATTCACCCCTGAGCCCGAATATACAATTAGTTTTGAAATCTGACCCCAAAACGAGGTCTAAATTCCAATTATTCAAAAAGCCCCAACTCTACCCAAATTCCCAATTTCTACCTTAAAAACCCTAGATTTATTTATGAAGATTGATGAAATGCAAAGAGAAATCGAAACAAAAAGGTTTAGAATCATATACCAATACTTTGGAGCAGAACTTGCCTCTTGAAAATCGCATTCGCGTGAGCACTGTCGCGTTCGCGAAGAGCTGGCAGATGTGGACTTATGCGATCGCGAGAGAAGCTTCGCGTTCGCGAAGGCTTACCCCAACCCTGCCTTCACGTTAGCAATAGAGGGGTCGCCTTCGTGTAGTTCTCCCTAGGTTCCATGGCCAGCCCATCCCTAAGGTACGTGTTCACGATCGACCGG
This sequence comes from Nicotiana tabacum, assembly GCF_000715075.1. Taxonomy (NCBI): domain Eukaryota; kingdom Viridiplantae; phylum Streptophyta; class Magnoliopsida; order Solanales; family Solanaceae; genus Nicotiana; species Nicotiana tabacum. The sequence goes on along the minus strand of NC_134097.1, from coordinate 98,846,744 downwards.
TCGCGTTCGCATAGAGCAAACCCCCCAATACTCCGCGTTCGCGACCTGGGTCTCATGTTCGCATAGGGTAAAATCCTCCCCTGTAAAAACCTGAACCGTTGTTTCCTGTATTTTTGTCTCGTATTCCCCGTTAAATGCTTATTCATGTTTTAACATGTGTACTTGGTGAATTTGAGTTAATTCGGATCGAGTTTGGTATGAAAGGGGACAATTAGTCTCTTTAAGGAAAAATTAGTTTGGAAAAGTCAACCGGACGTTGACTTGTGAGTTAGAGGGATCGGAATTGAATTTCGATGATTCGGTTAGTTTTGAGGGATGATTTAAGGCCTAGGAGCGCAATCGGAATTAATTTTGGAGGTCCGGTGAAGAAATTAGCTCATTTTGGCGAAGTTAGTATTTTGGCGATTTCCGGTTGATAGGTGAAATTTTGATCCGATGGTTGGAATGGAATTCCGAGAATTTCTGTAGCTTCGTTATGCCATTTTGTATATGTGTGCAAAATTTCAAGTCATTCGGACATATTTTGGTCCAGTTTTTGATCGAATGCTCGTTTTGGAAGTTTTAACGGAACTTAGACTTGAATTCGATGTAATTCGATAATTTTGGTGTTAGTCGAGGTGTTTTGATAATTGGAACAAGTTTGAATAATATTATAAGATGTATTGGAATTTTTGGTTGAGGTCCCGAGGACCTCGGGGTGATTTCGGATGGCTAATGGGAACTTTTGAAGTTGGGAAATTTCATAATAGACGAAATTGTAAATGAGTGTGCACAAGACCTCACTTTAAAAGACCATATATCCAGTTATATAAGGAGTTATGTGAGGATCTACCTATCAAATTAAATCCCTTTGAGTCTAGTTCCCAAAGCAACAAACCGTTCGTAATTTGGAGTTTTATATAGAAAGTTATGTTCATTTTACTGGGCATGTGTCAGTAGCGCGGCCTTAGCGCGGGAGCACGTAGCCAGCGCTAATTGAGTTTTCTTCTGCCTCACTAGCGCGGGATTATCACGGGCGCGCTAGTGTCAGGCCTCTAAATACACCTAAGAACGGGAAATGACGGACTTTGAGTCATTTCTCAAGCCTAGGGCTTCCCCAACACCCCCAATTCGACCAAGGCACCCAATTGCACTCCTAAGGTAAGATTTTTGGAGTATTTTGAGTTGATTACTACTCCCAAACACATATATTAACATGGATTGATCTTGAAAATCCTTAGATTTTCAAGAAATTCCTTCAAGAACTCAAAGAAGGGTTTTGCAAGATTTCTTCCAAAAGGTAAATCCTACACCTTAGACTCACATATATGGATATATTATGAAATTATGAGTATGAATCAAGTATTACAACTTATTGTATGGTGGTTGGACGCCATAAATTCCCAATTTAAATACATGAACATGGTAGGGATTTAAAGGTGTTTATTTGATGGAATTTTTGTTGGTTTGGGTGTGAATGGTTGATCACACATGTGATGTTAGGAGTATAAATTGTTAAAGAATAATAGTGGGATGAATTGTTGGTTAATGGTGATAGTTGGAGGAACCAATGCTATAGTTAAGAGGTGTAAATATTTATGCCTACAAGATGTTTGATAATATGCCTAAATGGCATAATTTATGGGATCTAGTACTAATATTGGCCCTATTGAGTGTTGTATTGTAGATTGAAGTTACATAACTGTATGGGATCATTATAGTATCATTAAGGGGCGAATTTCAGATATGTATGGTTAAAACCCCGTCTTTTAGAAATCGAACTTCATCGATGTTTGTGTGATTTTTGGCAGATTCGTCACACGAGGAGGCCAATTAGAGAGGCAAGGGCATAGCGAGCTAGAGGTGAGTAATGATTTTAAATGATGCACTGAGGGTTTGAAACCCCGGATTGCACAACATACTGTTATGTTGAGATGAGACACGCGTTGTATGACGAGCGCGGGGTCATTTACTATTGGGGATTGTGACTTGGTCCATCCCAGTTGATATTTTTACCGCGTAATTGATAAAGATTTATTGTTTTTCACTATGATTGGGGCTTATTGCCATATTTGGGCTTCGTGCCAATTATCTGAAATCTTTTGTGAATTTACATCACTATTTCCCTCACGAATTGAAATATTATTTAAACTCAGTCCAATTGAATTATATTATTTTGTGAACTCAGCTACATTTATACTCAACTTGAGATTTAATGATATTTATAATGTTGTTGAGCTGAGCACTATTGTTTTACTGATGCCCAATAGGCTTATGATTATTTTCTGGACTGATTGAGGTCGAGGGCCATACGTGAGGATATGTTGAGTGATGTGAGGAGGCTTTCAGGCCTCGAGTGTTATGTGAGGAGGCTTTCAGGCCTCGAGTGTGATGTGTGAAGGCTTTTAGGTCTATTGATATTGCGCTTGGACTGTAGGAGCCCCTCCGGAGTCTGTACACACCCCCAGTGAGCGCAGGGTACCCAGGTGAGTTGGGAGTGGGCCCGAGAGGCCGATGTTTGTGTTCTGGTGAGTTGGGAATGAGCCCGAGGGGCTGATATTGTGTGCTGGTGAGTTGGGAGTGAGCCCGCGGGGCTGATTCTATATTGAGAATTTGATATTGAGCCGAGGGGCAAGTTTCTGATTATTCCTTACTTGTTGAAATTTAATTGTCTTCACTATTTTAAAAGAGAATTATCTGATATTCCACGGTTTTATTGTATAATTGATTTTACTGCTTGAGATAGCATTATATTGTGCCTTTATGAGATTTCATGCTTTCAGTAGTTATTTATTTTTATTACTCACTGAGTTGGAGTACTCACATTACTCCATGCACCCTGTGTGCAGGTACAGGTATTCCTGAGGCATAGAGCGAGTTTTCTACTGTTCAATTTTCATCGGAGTTATCGAGGTAGCTGCATGGCGTTCGCAGCCCCGTTTTCTCCCTTATCTTTGTTATTTATGATAATTCCAGACTTTGTAAAATATTAGTAAACTCTGTAGTAGCTCATGACTTGTGACACCCCGATTTCGGGCTGTGTTGTGATGGTTTTCCTTTTTCTATCACGTTTATTTCGCATTTAAGATTATATTGCCCATGATTTAGACTTATTCCTGCTAAGTAATTATAAAGAGATGTATTGTTTTGTTGATTGGCTGGCCTTGTCCTCACGAGAGGCGTCATCACGACCGGGTTGGGATTTTGGGTCGTGACAAGTTGGTATCAGAGCCTAGGTTACTAGGTCTCGCGAGTCATGAGAAGGTTTAGTAGAGTCTCGCAGATCGGTACGGAGACGTCTGTATTTATCCTCGAGAGGCTACAGAACCTTTAGGAAAAACTTCATATTCTTGAATTCTTATCGTCCATCCTTGTTTCAGCTTGAAAAAGTAACTTTTACAATTCCTTCCACGTATTCGTATGCGTGAACGAATGCTCAGTATTAGATGTGCCTTGATGGCTTGTAATTCCCCGATCGAAGGGGGAGACGTGGTCGTTTTGAGTTTGATATTATGCCAGTCTGGAGGACTTGAGGCCGGATCTGTGCCAATGGCTTTATCACTGAGGTGCTTATTGTGTGAGCAAGTATTTTGAACTTAAATGTTCGGTATTGCCTCTATTAGTGGGAATCATGGCTGGATAGCTACATGAGGGGTATGATAGTACTGCGATATGTATCTATATGACTTGGAAGTGACGAGGAAGGTCTACTGGATGATAGATGAACTATTGAGTGTATGATTTCCATTGTGATAGGATGTGTAGTCCCAAGTTATGGGTGCGTGAAGGATCTTTTTATGTCTCCTATTTGAAGTGAAGTAAATTTCATATTACGGTATGAGTTTAGACTTAGGAAGATTAAGTGATGGTGTAATGTGTATGGCAGTGGAAGGTATACAAAAATATTAACTAAAGGTAAAGCTAGTGGGTAATTGGCTTATGAGGGGAAGCTATTTGTCATACTAGTTAGATAAGTCTGGGAGCTGAGATCGCTTCTGTAAATGTATTATGACGAAATCGTTAAGTCAAGGAGACCACCTTGAAGGTCTAAAACATTAAAGAAAGAATATGTTCTTACTCGGTTGAATAGCCCAATAAAGGAGGATTGAAAGGTATTTTCTATGTGTTATGATTCAAATTGGTGCAACACATGTCCATGTATCAATTTTGATAGTATAATACATGTAATATTGATATCAATGTAATTGATATACGTTGTGATGCTTTGTCAAGTTGTGGATGTGTTGTTAGGATGGTTTTGGTGATTCTCTGGCAGGTGGATAGGCCCAATTACAAAGGAGACTCTGCCGAAATTTTTGAAAAATTTGGGACTTAGTAAAAATTTGGTCCCCTAGAGAGTAAGCTTAACTGTTATGTGAGTGAATGCAAGAAAATGCGGAAGAGTTAAAATTTCAGATGAATTGTGTTTCCACAAGCTTATGAAGGAGTGAGTTTAATCTCACTGTGGTATTATCTCAACCTGCCACACAGATGCCTCTGTCTTATTTGATCCGGGATTCACCTATTCTTATGTGTCTTCATATTTTGCCCGTCATTTGATTATGCCCTGGGAGTCTCTTACTTTACATGTTCATGTGTCTACCCCGGTGGGCGATACTATTATTGTGGACCGTGTGTATCGGTCATGTGCTGTGATTATTCGGGGTTCGGAGACCCGAGTTGATCTCCTACTGTTGAGCCTGGTAGATTTTGATACTATTCTGGGCATGGATTGGTTATCTCCATATCATGTTATTCTAGACTGTCATGCTAAGACAGTTACTTTGGCTATTCCGGGTGTTCCAAGGATCGAGTGGCGTGGCATGACTGATTATGTCTCTAGCAGAGTAATTTCTTTCTTGAAAGCCCACCGTATGGTTGGGAAGGGTTATCTATCATATCTGGCTTTTGTGCGGGATGTTGGAGCTGAGACTCCTGGTATTGATTCTGTCCCAGTAGTGAGGGACTTTCCTGATGTATTTCCTGCAGACCTGTCGGGCATGCTGCCAGACAGGGATATTGATTTTGGCATTGACTTAGTGCCGGGCACTCAGCCCATTTCTATTCCTCCATATCGTATGGCACCAGCAGAGCTGAAAGAATTGAAGGAGCAGCTTCAGGAACTCTTAGATAAGGGGTTCATTCGGCCTAGCGTGTCCCCGTGGGGTGCACCTGTTTTATTTGTGACGAAGAAAGATGGCACAATGAGAATGTGAATTGATTATAGGCAGTTGAATAAGGTAACAATGAAGAACAAGTATCATTTGCCTCGCATTGATGACTTATTTGATCAGCTTCAAGGAGCGAGGGTATTTTCTAAGATTGATCTTCGATCGGGCTATCACCAGTTGAAAATCAGGGAGTCGGATATTCCCAAGACTGCTTTCAGGACTAGATATGGTCACTATGAATTTTTGGTTATGTCTTTCGGGCTGACCAATGCCCTAGCAGCATTCATGCATTTGATGAACAGTGTATTTCAGCCTTATCTGGATGCATTTGTTATTGTATTCGTTGATGATATCCTGGTGTATTCGCGTAGCCAGGAAGAGCATGCCCAGCATTTGCGAGTGGTGTTGCAGAGATTGAGAGAGAAGAAGCTTTATGCAAAATTCTCCAAATGTGAATTTTGGCTAAGTTCTGTGGCATTTTTGGGACACATAGTGTCCAGCGAGGGTATACAGGTTGATCTAAGGAAGATAGAAGCAGTGCAGAGTTGGTCTAGACCGTCCTCAGTCACAGAGATTCGGAGTTTTCTTGGGCTAGCAGGCTATTATCGCCGATTTGTTCAGGGGTTTTCTTCTATTGCATCGCCTTTGACTAAGTTGACCCAGAAAGGTGCCCCATTTGTATGGTCCGGCGAGTGTGAGGAGAGCTTTCAGAAGCTCAAGGCACTTCTGACCACAGCTCCAGTGTTGGTGTTACCATCAGCTACAGGTTCATACACGGTATATTGTGATGCTTCCAGAGTTGGGATTGGTTGTGTGCTAATGCAGGAGGGTAGAGTTATTGCTTATGCTTCTCGTCAGTTGAAGCCCCATGAGAAGAACTACCATGTTCATGATTTGGAGTTGGCTGCTATAGTTCATGCCTTAAAAATTTGGAGGCACTATTTATATGGCGTATCTTGTGAGGTATTCACTGATCATCGCAGTCTTCAGCATTTATTTAAACAAAAAGATCTTAATTTGAGGCAGCGGAGATGGCTTGAGTTACTTAAAGACTATGATATTACCATTCTATATCATCAGGGAAAGGCCAATGTAGTGGCCGATGCGTTGAGCCGAAAGGCAGTCAGTATAGGGAGTTTGGCTTACATCCCAGTTGGGGAGAGGCCTCTTGCAGTTGATGTTCAGACCTTGGCCAATCAGTTGGTGCGGTTAGATATTTCTGAGCCTAGCCGGGTATTGGCTAGTGTGGTTTCTCGATCTTCCTTATATGATCGCATCAGAGAGCACTAGTATGATGATCCGCATTTGCTTGTCCTTAAGGATAGAGTTCAGCATGATAATGCCAAAGATGTGACTATAGGTGATGATGGCGTATTGAGGATGCAAGGCCATATTTGTGTGCCCGATGTTGATGGGCTTAGAGATTTGATTCTTGAGGAGGCCCACAGTTCGCGGTATTCCATCCATCCGAGTGCTGCGAAGATGTATCAGGACTTGAGACAGCATTACTGGTGGAGGAGAATGAGGAAAGACATTGTGGGATATGTGGATCAGTGTCTCAACTGTCAGCAGGTGAAATTTGAGCATCAAAGACTAGGCGGTTTGCTTCAGCAGATAATTATTCCGGAGTGGAAATGGGAGAGAGTTACTATGGATTTCGTGAGTGGCCTTCCTCAGACTTTGAAGAATTTTGATTCGATTTGGGTCGTTGTGGATAGGCTGACCAAGTCAGCGCATTTCATTCCGGTGTGTACCACATATTCTGCTGAGTGGTTGGCTAGGATCTGTATTCAGGAGATTGTGAGGTTGCATAGTGTTCCAGTTACTATTATTTCGGATAGAGGTACTCAGTTCACTTCTCAGTTTTGGAGGACTTTTCAGCATGAGTTTGGCACTCAGGTGGAGTTGAGTTCAACATTTCATCCTCAGACGGACGGACAGTCCGAGCGTACTATTCAGATATTGGAGGATATGTTGCGTGCCTCCGTGATTGATTTTGGAGGTTCTTGGGTTGAATTTTTACCACTTGCAGAGTTTGCCTACAACAATAGCTATCTGTCTAGTATTCAGATGGCACCGTATGAGGCCTTTTATGGGAGGCGGTGTAGAACTCCAATGGGTTGGTTTGAGCCCGGTGAGGCTAGGTTGTTGGGGACAGATTTGGTCCAGGATGCCTTAGAAAAGGTGAAGGTAATTCAGGAAAGACTTCACACAGTTCAGTCGCGTCAGAAGAGTTATGCGGACCGGAAGGTCCGAGATGTGTCATTTATGGAGGGCGAGAAGGTATTGCTGAAGGTTTCGCCGATGAAGGGTGTTATGAGGTTCGGAAAGAAAGGGAAGTTGAGTCCGCGGTTTATTGGACCATTTGAGATACTTAGGAGGATTGGAGAGGTGGCCTACGAGCTTTCTTTGCCGCCTAGATTGTCGGGTGTTCATCCGGTATTCCATGTGTCCATGCTCCTGAAGTACATTGGGGACCCGTCTCATATTTTAGATTTCAGTACAGTACAGTTAGATGAAAATTTGACTTATAATGTGGAACCAGTGGCTATTTTGAGTCTACAGGTTCAAAAATTGAGATCAAAAGATATAGCATCAGTGAAAGTACAGTGGAGAGGTCGGCCCATGGAGGAGGCTACTTGGGAGACCCAGCAGGAGATGCGGAGCAGGTACCCGCACCTATTTGAAACTCCAGGTATGTTTCTTAACTCGCTCGAGGACAAGCGTTTGTTTTAGTTGGGGAGAATGTAACGACCCGAATCGTTGTTTCCTGTATTTTCGTCTCGTATTCCCCGTTAAATGCTTATTCATGTTTCAATATGTGTACTTGGTGAATTTGAGTCACTTCAGATCGAGTATGGTATGAAAGGGGACAATTAGTCTCTTTAAGGAAGAATTAGTTTGGAAAAGTCAACCGGACGTTGACTTGTGAGTTAGAGGGCTCGAAATTGAATTCCAATGATTCGGTTAATTTCGGGGGATGATTTAAGGCTTAGGAGCGCAATCGGAATTAATTTTGGAGGTCCGGTGAAGAAATTAGCTCATTTTGGCGAAGTTAGTATTTTGGCGATTTCCGGTTGATAGGTGAAATTTTGATCCGACGGTCGGAATGGAATTCCGAGAATTTCTGTAGCTTCGTTATGCCATTTTGGATATGTGTGCAAAATTTCAAGTCATTCGGACATATTTTGGTCGAGTTTTTGATCGAATGCTCGTTTTGGAAGTTTTAAAGGAACTTAGACTTGAATTCGATGTAATTCAATAATTTTGGTGTTAGTCGAGGTGTTTTGATAATTGGAACAAGTTTGAATAATATTATAAGATGTATTGGTATTTTTGGTTGAGGTCCCGAGGACCTCGGGGTGATTTCGGATGGCTAATGGGAACTTTTGAAGTTGGGAAATTTCATAATACACGAAATTGTAAATGAGTGTGCACAAGACCTCACTTTAAACAACCATATATCCATTTATATAAGGATTTGTGTGAGGATATACCTATCAAATTAAAGCCCTTTGAGTCTTGTTCCCAACGCAACAAACAGTTTGTACTTTGGAGTTGTATACAAAAAGTTATGATTATTTTACTGGGCATGTGTCAGTAGCGCGGCCTTAGCGCGGGAGCGCGTAGCCAACGCTAATTGAGTTTTCTTCTGCCTCACTAGCGCGGGATTAGCGCGGGCGCGCTAGTGTCAGGCCTCTAAATACACCTAAGAACGGGAAATGACGGACTTTGAGTCATTTCTCAAGCCTAGGGCTTTCCCAACACCCCCAATTCGACCAAGGCACCCAATTGCACTCCTAAGGTAAGATTTTTGGAGTATTTTGAGTTGATTACTACTTCCAAACACTTATATTAACATGGATTGATCTTGAAAATCCTTAGATTTTCAAGAAATTCCTTCGAGAACTCAAAGAAGGGTTTTGCAAGATTTCTTCCAAAAGGTAAATCCTACACCTTAGACTCACATATATGGATATATTATGGAAATATGAGTATGAATCAAATATTACAACTTATTGTATGGTGGTTGGAAGCCATAAATTCCAAATTTAAATACATGAACATGGTAGGGATTTAAAGGTGTTTATTTGATGGAATTTTTGTTGGTTTGGGTGTGAATGGTTGATCACACATGTGATGTTAGGAGTATAAATTGTTAAAGAATAATAATGGGATGAATTGTTGGTTAATGGTGATAGTTGGAGGAACCAATGCTACAGTTAAGAGGTGTAAATATTTATGCCTACAAGATGTTTGATAATATGCCTAAATGGCATAATTTATGGGATCTAGTACTAATATTGGCCCTATTGAGTGTTGTATTGTAGATTGAAGTTACATAACTGTATGGGATCATTATAGTATCATTAAGGGGCGAATTTAAGATATGTATGGTTAAAACCCCATCTTTTAGAAATCGAACTTCATCGATGTTTGTGTGATTTTTGGCAGATTCGTCACACGAGGAGGCCAATTAGAGAGGCAAGGGCATAGCGAGCTAGAGGTGAGTAATGATTTTAAATGATGCACTGAGGGTTTGAAACCCCGGATTGCACAACATACTGCTATATTGAGATGAGACACGCGTTGTATGACGAGCGCGGGGTCATTTACTATTGGGGATTGTGACTTGGTCCATCCCAGTTGATATTTTTACCGCGTAATTGATAAAAATTTATTGTTTTTCACTATGATTGGGGCTTATTGCCATATTTGGGCTTCGTGCCAATTATCTGAAATCTTTTGTGAATTTACATCACTATTTTCCTCACGAATTGAAATATTATTTGAACTCAGTCCAATTGAATTATATTATTTTGTGAACTCAGCTACATTTTTACTCAACTTGAGATTTAATGATATTTATAATGTTGTTGAGCTGAGCACTATTGTTTTACTGATGCCCAAGAGGCTTATGATTATTTTCTGGACTGATTGAGGCCGAGGGCCATACGTGAGGATATGTTGAGTGATGTGAGGAGGCTTTCAGGCCTCGAGTGTTATGTGAGGAGGCTTTCAGGCCTCGAGTGTGATGTGTGAAGGCTTTCAGGCCTATTGATATTGCGCTTGGGCTGTAGGAGCCCCTCCGGAGTTTGTACACTCCCCAGTGAGCGTAGGGTACCCAGGTGAGTTGGGAGTGGGCCCGAGAGGCCGATGTTTGTGTTCTGGTGAGTTGGGAGTGAGCCCGAGGGGCTGATATTGTGTGCTGGTGAGTTGGGAGTGAGCCCGCGGGGCTGATTCTGTATTGAGAATTTGATATTGAGCCGAGGGGCAAGTTTCTAATTATTCCTTACTTGTTGAAATTTAATTGTCTTCACTATTTTAAAAGAGAATTATCTGATATTCCACGGTTTTATTGTATAATTGATTTTACTGCTTGAGATAGCATTATATTGTGCCTTTATGAGATTTCATGCTTTCAGTAGTTATTTATTTTTATTACTCACTGAGTTGGAGTACTCACATTACTCCATGCACCCTGTGTGCAGGTACAGGTATTCCTGAGGCATAGAGCGAGTTTTCTACTGTTCAGTTTTCATCGGAGTTATCGAGGTAGCTGCATGGCGTTCGCAGCCCCGTTTTCTCCCTTATCTTTGTTATTTATGATAATTCCAGACTTTGTAAAATATTAGTAAACTCTGTAGTAGCTCATGACTTGTGACACCCCGATTTCGGGCTGAGTTGGGATGGTTTTCCTTGTTCTATCACGTTTATTTCGCATTTAATATTATATTGCCCATGATTTAGACTTATTCCTGCTAAGTAATTATAAAGAGATGTATTGTTTTGTTGATTGGCTGGCCTTTTCCTCATGAGAGGCATCATCACGACCGGGTTGGGATTTTGGGTCGTGATATCCCCAGCCCTATTTCCCTTTCGAGATCGCAAGAGTAGCTTTGCGATCGCGAAGCACAAAATATCTGTGCACCTGAAGCAGCAAAACCTACAACTTTTCTAAGTGTAAAAACATCCTGTGGCCTATCCGAAACTCACCCGAGCCCTCGGGGCTCCAAACAAAACATGCACACAACCCTAAAAAAATCATACAGACTTACTCGTGTGATCAAATCGCCAAAATAACATCTAGAACTTCAAGTTTAGCATCAAAACCAAAGAAATCTCAATAACTCTTAAGTTCAAATTTTCACAACCGAGTGTTCGATTCACGTCATATGAAGTCCGTTTCTTACCAAATTTTACAAGCTCAACTTAAATACCATATAAGATCTGTACCAAAATCCAGAACCAAAATACGGGCCCGATACCATCAAATTCAAACACAGATAAATTTCCAAAACTATTATAATTTCAGTTAAACAATTTCTTCAAAAATTCATTTCTCGGGCTTGGGACCTTGGAATTCAATTTCAGGCATATGCCCAAGTCCCATTTTTTTTTACGGACACTCCAGGACCGTCAAATCATGGGTCCAGATCCGTTTACCCAAAATATCGACTGAAGTCAACTTATATTCAATTTTTAAGGCAAAATTATCATTTTTATAAAATTTTCACATAAAAGTATTACGGATATACGCCCGGACTGTACATGCAAATCGAGGTGAGTTAAAAGGAGGTTTTTAAGGCCTCAGAACACAAAATTAACTTGTAAATCGTCCTCGAACGAATATAGAAAAGAAGTACCTGAGTCGGGGAAAAGATAGGGATATCGGGTCCGCATATCGGACTCGGACTCAAGGTAGCTACCTTGGCAGGCTGACCTCTCCACTGAACATGAATTGAAGGGAACTTTTTCGATCTCAACTGATGAACATGTCGATCCAGGATGGCCACCGGCTCCTCCTCATAGGTCAGATCTTTGTCCAACTGGACAGTGCTAAAGTCTAACACGTGGGATGGATCGTCGTGATACTTCTGAAGCATAGACACATAAAGCACTGGGTGCACAGCTAATAAACTCGACGGCAATGCAAGTCTGTAAGCCACCTCTCCCACTCGATCAAGAATCTCAAAAAGACCAATGAATCTAGGGCTTAGCTTGCCCTTCTTCCCAAATCTCATCATGCCCTTCATGGGTGACACTCGGAGCAACACCCGCTCTCCGACCATGAATTCCACATCACGAACCTTACGGTCAGCAATATTATTTTTTGCCTTGACTGAGCTGTACGGAGCCTATCTTGAATGATCTTAACCTTGTCCAAGGCATCCTGAACTAAATCTGTGCCCAACAACCGAGCCTCTCCTGGATCGAACCACCCATCATACGACCGACACCGCCTACCATATAATGCCTTATAGGGAGCCATCTGAATGCTTGATTGGTAGATGTTGTTGTAGGCAATCTCTACTAATGGAAAAAACCGATCCCAAGAATCTCCAAAGTCAATAACACATGCTCGGAGCATATCCTCCAAAATTTGAATATTACGCTCGGACTGTCCATCCGTCTGAGGATGAAATGTTATGCTCAACTCGACCCGCGTACCCAACTCATGCTGAACTGCCCTCTAGAAATGCGAGGTAAACTGCGTATCTCAGTCAGAAATGATAGACATGGGCACGCCATGAAGATGAACAATCTCTAAGATATAGATCTTAGCCAACCGCTCTGAGGAATAGGAAACTGCCACAGGAAGGAAATGTGCTGACTTGGTCAGGCAATCAGCAATAACCCATACTGCATCGAACTTCCTCTAAGTCTGTGGGAGTCCAACAACGAAGTCCATAATGATCTGCTCCCACTTTCACTCAGGAATCTCAATCTTCCGAACTAAACCACCAGGTATCTGATGCTCGTACTTTACCTGCTGACAATTCAGACACCAAGCTACATAGGCAACAATGTCCTTCTTACTCCTCTTCCACCAATAATGCTGCCAAAAATCCTGATACATTTTAGCGGCGCCCAGATGAATAGAATACCAAGAACTATGGGCATCCTCTAGAATCAACTCACGAAGTTCATCCACATTAGGCACACAAATACGACCCTACATCCTCAGAACTCCATCATCTCCAACTGTAACCTGCTTGGCACCTCCGTGCCGCACTGTGTCTCTAAGGACAAGCAAATGAGAGTCATCATACAGCCAATCTCTAATACGCTCAAATAATGAAGAACGCGTGACTTACACGACTGGGCTCAAAAATATCCAACGTCACGAACTGATTGGCTAAAGCTTGAACATTCAAAGAAAGCGGTCTCTCACCAACTGGAATATACGCAAGGCTGCCCATACTGACTGACTTCCTACTCAAAGTATCGGCCACTACATTGGCCTTCCCCGGATGATACAAGATGGTGATATCATAGTCTTTCAACAGCTCCAACCACCTTCTTTGCCTCAAATTTAGCTCCTTTTTATTGAACAAGTATTGCAAACTCTTGTGATCCATGAACACCTCACATGACACGCTGTATAAATAATGACTCCAAATCTTCAGCACGTGAACAATGGCTTATAGCTCCAAATCATGAACTGGATAATTCTTCTCGTGGATCTTCAACTGTTGTGAAGCATATGCAATAACCTTACCATTCTGCATCAACACCGCACCAAGTCCAATATGCAATGCATCACAATACACTTTATATGGACCTGAACCTATGGGAAAAACCAACACTGGCGCTATAGTCAAACCTGTCTTGAGCTTCTAAAAGCTCCCCTCATACTTATCCGACCACCTGAACTGAGCACCCTTCTGGGTCAACCTGGTCATCGGGGCTGCAATAGATGAAAACCCCTCCACAAACCGACGGTAATAACTGGCAAAACCTAAGAAACTCTGGATCTCTATAACTGATGTGGGTCTAGGCCAATCCTTAACTGCCGCAATCTTCTTAGGATCCACCTAATTACCCTCTGATGATACAACATGACCCAAGAATGCAACCAAACTCTACCAAAACTCACACTTCGAAAACTTAGCATACAATTGACTATCCCTCCGAGTTTGAAGAACGACTCAAAGATGCTACTCGTGCTCCTCCTGGCTATGGGAATAAATCAGAATATCATCAATGAAGGCAATCACGAAGGAATCCAAATAAGGCTTGAACACTCAGTTCATCAAATCCATGAAAGCTGCTGGGGCATTTGTCAACCCAAATGACATCATTAAGAACTCATAATTCCTGTATAGATTGCAAAAAGCTATCTTAGGAACATCAGATGCCCTAATCCTCAACTGATGGTAGCTAGATCTCAAATCAATCTACGAAAATACCTTGGCACCTTGAAGCTGATAAAACAAATCATCAATCATCGGCAATGGATACTTGTTCTTCATGGTGACCATGTTCAACTACCAATAATCTATACACATTCTCATCGACCCATCCTTCTTCTTGACAAACAACACCGGCGCACCCCAAGGAGAGACACTCGGTCTAATAAAGCCTTTATCCAGAAAGTTCTGCAACTGTTCTTTCAATTCTTTCAACTCTAGCGGGGCCATACGATATGGCGGAATAGAAATAGGCTGAGTGCCCGGAGCCAAATCAATGCAAAAGTCAATGTCCCTGTCGGGTGGCATCCCCGGTAGGTCTGAAGGAAATGCCTCTGGAAACTCACAAACAACAGGCACAGAATCCATAGAAGGAATCTCAGCACTGGAATTAGGAACATATGCCATATAGGCCAAACATCCCTTATCAACCATGCGTCGAGCCTTCATATATGAGATAACCGTACAGGTAGAATAACCAGAGGTCACTCTCCACTCCAAACGAGGCAGTCCCGGTAGTGCTAAGGTCACGATCTTAGCATGAAAGCCCAATATAGCATGATATGGGGATAACCAATCCATCCCCAGAATGACATCGAAATCCACCATGTCGAGAAGTAGGAGATCTACATGGGTCTCAAGACCCCCAATAATGACCACGCAAGCACGATAGATACGATCTACCACAAAAGAATCACCCACCAGTGTAGAAAAATATATAGGAACACTCAACGAATCACGAGGCACAACCAGATAAGGGGAAAAATAAGATGATACATAAGAATATGTGGACCCTGGATCAAATAGAACAGAGGCATCTCTACTACACACTGAAACCGTACCTGTGATAAATATATCGGAGGCCTCAGCCTCAGGTCTACCTGGCATAGCATAACATTGGGGCTATGCCCCACCACTCTATTTTGCATCCCTAGGACGGCCTCATACTGGCTGGCCTCCACCTCTAGATGCCTCGCCTCAACCTCTAACGGCCTGACCTCCACCTCTAACACATCTACCCCTACCTCTAGATGTCTGAGTGAGCGGTGGAACACCCGGTGCTAGAACCATAGCACAAGAACCTTGGTGCTGAGAACTGATCGAGGCTCGAGTGCAAAACCTAGCAATGTGCCTCGTATCACCACAAGTACAGCAAGACTTTGGTTGTTGATACTGCTGACCCTGAAACTAACCCTAACGGCCTGGATAACCACCCTAGAAACTCTGGAGCAGAGGTGCACTAATAGAAGCTGGTGGTGCACTGTAGGCTAGCTAGTCAGAATACTGCTTGTGAGAACCACAGCCACCTGGAGCACCATGAGAAACCTAAAGAGCTGACTCAAATAGCTTAGGAGGATGGCCACTACCAAAAGAATCCCTGCCTCTAGATGAGGCACCACTGCATCTACCAGAATGACGAGGATTCTTATCAGACCCCTGACCGCTCCCCTAAGCTAAAACCATCTCAACCCGCCGGGCCACATTGGCCACATCCAGGAATGAAATCTCGCTACCTATCTCCTTATCCATCTGTAGTCTAATAGGCTGAGCGAGTACCTCAATAAACCTCCTCACCCTCTCTCTCTCTCTCTCTCTCTCTCTCTCTCTCTCTCTCTCTCTCTCTCTCGGTGGGGAGTATCAGAAGAGAATGACGAGCCAAATTAATAAACTTCATCTCGTACTGGGTGACAGTCATAGAACCTTGTTGGAGACGCTTGAACCGCCTGCGGTACTCCTCTCTCTGGGTGACGAGAAGAAACTTCTTGAGGAATAGTTGTGAGAACTGGTCCCAAGTGAGAGCTGGTGATCCATCTAGTCTGGCCAAACATTAATCTCTCCACCAATTCTTGGTAGAACCTGACAGACGGAAAGCAGCAAAGTCGACCCCATTAGTCTCCACTATCTCCATGTTCTGAAGAACCTCATGACAGCTGTCTAAATAATCCTATGGATCCTCTGAAGATGTACCACCATAAGTAGTAGTGAATAGCTTGGTGAACCTATCCAATCTCCACAAAGCATCGGCAGACATAGCTGCTCCATCACCGGTCTGAGCTACTACACCCGGCTGAACTGCTCTAACTAGCTGAGCTACTAGAGTCTGAAACTGGGTAGACATCTACTCCGGAGTGCGGGTAGCGGGAGTCTGTGCTTCTCCCCCAGCCTGAGAGACACCTAGTGCTACGGGAAGTAAGCCTACCTGAGTGATACTCTCTATAAGGCCCACTAGACGGACCAGAGCATCCTGGAATACCGGGGTAGCGATGAACCCCTTTGGGACCTGAGTTGGGCCCACCGGAACTGACTTGGCCGAAGCCTCATCATCGAACTCTACTTGAGGCTCCGCCACTGGTGTTGCTGCTTTGGGCTAAGCTCTGCTCCTACCTCGGCCCCTAGAACAATCTCGTCCTCTGCCCCTTATGGGAGCTGCCGCTAGGGACTCGAGCTACTGATCAGCAGATGAAGAAGCATGCATTCTTGCCATTTTCAAAAGAGTAGGAGTTTAATTAGTATTGAGAAACCAAACCGCACGATAGAGAAGAATAGAAGTGAAATTGTTCCTAACTTCGTAGCCTCTGGGGGATAAACATAGATGTCTCCGTACCGATCCCTCAGACTCTACCAAGCTTGTCCGTGAATTGTGAGACCTACGCAACCTAGGGCTCTGATACCAACTTGTCACGACCCGGATTTTTCACCCTCGGGAGTCGTGATGGAGACTACTAGTGAAAGATAGGCAAGCTAACTATTCTGATAAATTTACCATTTTCATTTTTAACTTCTTATAAATTGAGAGTCAACATATTATAAACAGTGGAAATAATAATGCGTAAGAACAAAATTTAACGATGAAGCTAATACCAATACGAATCCATAAACATAAACCACCTAGAACTGGTGTCACAATCTCGCAGACTATCTAAGAATATTACAAATAGGGTCTGAACAAAATAAATACACGTCTGTCTCTGAAATAGAAAAAAACAGAAAGAAACTAGATAGGAAGGGGACGCCAAGGCGTGCGGATGCCTGCAGGACTACCTTGGGTCTCGATGGACTAAAGGCATCAACCCCTAGTTAAGGTCTGTATGCTCCAGTACCAAGATCTGCACAAAAGAGTGTAGAGTGTAATATCAGTACAACCGACCCCATGTACTGAGTAAGTGTCCAGCCTAACATCGGCGAAGTAGTGACAAGGCTAGGACACAATAAACAAATAACCTGTAGTTAAACAATATCTAGCAGAATAACAGTAAAAGAAGCAATTCAAAAGTAACGGGGGAGGGGTAACATACTATGGGGGAAATACCAATGTAACAGTAATAGTGGAATAAGACAATTTAGGTAATTGAACCGCAAGCATCAAGAAATCATAATAAACAGGCAATAAGTGCACGTAATCACCCTTCGTTTATTTACTCTCAATCCTCACAAATGCAATCAGGTAATAAAAATGTGCACGGCATCACCCTTCGTGCTTTATCTCTCTTCCTCACCATGCAAATTTTAGAAATGTGCACGGCTTCATCCTTCGTGATTTATCTCTCTTTCTCACCATATGCATCAATATCAATAAAAATATACACGGCATCACCCTTCGTGCTTTATCACTCTTTCCTCACCATATGCATAAATATGAATGTGCACAGCATCACCCTTCGTGCTTTATCTCTCTTTTCTCACCAAAACAATAGCAACAACAACATCCCGGCAAGGTAATAACCAACAAGAACAAACACATCCCGGCAAGGGAATCAACAACAAGAATAAACATCACAGCAAGGGAATCAACAGTAAGAAATAAATACGTCCCGGCAAGAGAATCGGCTATAACCAAACTTGTACCAACAATTAACTTCACAAATGAACCTCAACAGGATCCAACGCTCAATAATGAACCAATACCAAGAAGATAATCATACGTCTTGCTCAACATGGATAATCAACAATTTAGGAAATTGTAGTACTTATTAAGAAAACACAACAATCACAATATAAGACTCACGGGCATGCTTGACACCAACGTTTAGATACTCGCCACCATACCTATACGTTGTACCCTACACTAGCACATAGCAAATAAAGACAATACCTATTCCCTCAAGCTAAGAATAGACCAAACACTTACCTCGAACTTCCACGGCCAACTCAAGCCTCAAACACCGCTTTTTCTTTAGAATTCGCCTCCAATTTACTTGTATCTAACCCAAATTAATTTAACAACATCAATAAATGCTAAAGAATTCATACTCAATGCTTAATTATAGGTTTTCTATCATTTTCCCAAAAAAGTCAAAAATCGACCCTGGGCCCACTTGGTCAAAAACTCAAGGTTCGGACCAAAATCCGATTACCCATTCACCCACAAGCCCGAATATGTAATTAGTTTCAAAATCCTACCCCAAAACGAGGTCTAAATTCCAATTATTGAAAAAACCCTAACTCTACCCAAATTCCCAATTTCTACCTTAAAACCCCTATATTTTTGGATGAAGATTGATGAAATGCAAAGGAAAGTCGAAAGAAAAAGGTTTAGAATCATATACCAATACTTTAGGGAAGAACTTGCCTCTTGAAAATTGCCTCAATGCTCTCTAGTTTTGAAAATATGAAGTTGTGGGCTAATTCCAGATTTTGCTACTTTTAAGTGCTGGGCGACAGTGTTCATCACGTTTGTGTGAGCACTGTCACATTCACGAAGAGCTGCCAAATGTGGACTTACGTGATCGCGAGAGAAGCTTCACGTTCGTGAAGGCTTAGCCCCTCCCTGCCTTTGCGTTCGCGATAGAGGGGTCGCGTTCGCGTAGTCTTCCCTAGGTTCCATGACCAGCCCATTCCTAAGCTACGCGTTCGCGATTGACTAGTCACGTTCGCGTAGAGCAAACCCCCCAATGCTCCGCGTTCGCCACCTGGGTCTCGCGTTCGCATAGGGTAAAATCCTCCCCAGCCATGTTTCCCTTTCGCGATCGTGAAGCACAAAATGTCTGTGCACCTGAAGCGGCAAAACCTGCAACTTTTCTAAGTGTAAAAACATCCCATGGCCTATCCGAAACTCACCCGAGCTCTCGGGGCTCCAAACCAAATATGCACACAACCCTAAAAACATCATACGGACTTACTTTGCGATCAAATTGACAAAATAACGCCTAGAACTTCAAGTTTAGCATCAAAATCAAAGAAAAATCTCATTAACTCTTAAGTTCAAATTTTCACAACCGAGGGTCAGATTCACGTCATATGAAGTTCGTTTCTTACCAAATTTTACAGGCTCAACTGAAATACCATATAAGACCTATATCAGGCTCCAGAACCAAAATACGAGCCCGATACCATCAAATTCAAACACAGTTAAATTTCCAAAAAAACTCTTATAATTTTAGTTAAACAAGTTTCTTCAAAAATTCATTTCTCGGGCTTGGGACCTTGGAATTCAATTCCGGGCATATGCCCAAGTCCCATATTTTTTCACGGACCCTCCCGGATCGTCAAATTATGGGTCTGGGTCCGTTCATCAAAAATGTTGACCGAAGTCAACTTATATTCAATTTAAAAGGCTAAATTAGCATTTTTATCAAATTTTCACATAAAAGCGTTCCAAATATATGCTCGGACCGTGCACGCAAATTGAAGTGAGATGAAAGGAGGTTTTTAAGGCCTCGGAACACAGAATTTACTTGTAAATCAAGTGATGACCTTTTGGGTCATCACATTAGGTCTTGTTTTAATTGAATTGATTACATATGGTATAAATTGAAAGTTTGAGTTTGTATTTTCTTAAATAGTTTAGTTAGAATTGAATTATTAACTTTGTATTATCTTGAATAGTTTAGTTAGAATCTAGGGTTTAGGATTTGTTCTTGTAAATTTAACTTTTAGGGTATGGGTTGAATTTTTAGGATATAAATTGAACTTTTAGTTTATGTTTAAACTCGTAGGATATAAATTGAACTTTTAGTTTATGTTTAAACTCATAGGATATGAATTGAACTTTTAGTTTTTAGGTTTTGTTCTTGTGAATTGAACTTTTAGGATATGAATTGAACTTTTTGGACATGAATTGAACTTGTAGGATATAACTTGAACCTTTTGGGTATGTGTTAAATTTTTAGGATATAAATTGAACTTTTAGTTTATGTTTAAACTCGTAGGATATAAATTGAGCTTTTATTTTATGTTTAAACTCGTAGGATATGAATTGAACTTTTAGTTTTTAGGATTTGTTCTTGTGAATTGAACTTTTAATATATAAATTGAACCTTTTGGATATGAATTGAACTTTTTAGGATATAAATTGAACCTTTTGGGTATGGGTTGAACTTTTAGGATATAAATTGAATTTTTTGTTTATATTTAAACTCATAGGATATAAATTGAACTTTTAGTTTATGTTTAAACTCGTAGGATATGAATTGAACTTTTAGTTTTTAGGAGATGTTCTTATGAATTGAACCTTTAGGATATAAATTGAATCTTTTAGATATGAATTGAACTTTTTAGGATATAAACTGAACTTTTAGTTTATAATTAATTATATTTAATGTAATTTAATTTTTGGTGTAATTAGGAAAAAATAATTATCTTGAATTAACTAAATTGCTTAAATTATTTTACTTTTCTTAGTATATTTATTCTGTTTATTAACTAAATTAATTTGTTTTTAGGAAAAGAAGTTGGGGCATCCAATGAGCCATGATGAGCTATTCAAGGAGATGCATATTGTAAAGAAGAAAAAAGAGACAGATCAAGATAGGTGGGTTGAGGACCAGGCCTCGACTACATACGTAAGCTTTCAATTTTCTTTAAGTATTATAATTTACTTTTATAAGAATTTTGAAATACTGATCTAATTTAAAATAATATAGGGTCGCTACCAAAGTAACGTGGAGGAATTCATTCGTAGTCATCCAGCTGGTGAATTGGGCGAGCCAACCTAACCTTCGGCTGAGGATGCTGAAAGAATATGGTTGGAGTCTGTTGGCGGTCCAAAATGGGGGAAGGTATACGGGCTTCCTACTAAAAAATTTCATCGCTATAAGTGTGGAATGCAAGGAATAGGGACTTCCTCGCAAGGCGAGCAACAAAGCTCACATCCGAGCTAGAAACGGCCAAAGAAAGAGAAAGAGTTAGAGATGCTCAATTCCTTGGCATGCAAGCTCAGATTATAACTCTCCTATCTACTGGAGCTTTTTCGTTGCCCCGGTCTCGTGAGTCATCGCCAGAGGGTCAACCTCCACGTTATCATTCCTTCTGTCCTGCTCGTGATCGTTCCTCCCGTCCTCCCTGTGATCGTTATTCCCATCCTCCACAAGACTATTCGCTATACCGTCTTGTAGATGCTTGTAGATAAAAGTTCATCAAATGGTGATAACACCCCTTGACTTTTATATACTTTGAACTAGACAAATAGAACCAGTTTTGAACTTGTTATAATTAGTTTTAACTTGGTTTTGGATTGTTATGTTCAATTGAACTTTAATTTGTTAGTTTTAAAGTATTTATTGAATGTTTGGTTGTTGTTATATTGTTGTTGTAATTCAGTTATTAGGGGTATTGGTATGCTAGCAGGTAGTGTAGCTACCAAAATAGACATTTTATGACAAAATTAAACCAAGAAAAACCGACCAAGTTGATTGGTTTTTAATAAAAAAAGTTAATTGCATATTACCGACCAAAGTTGGTCGGTTAATGAACAATGAATTCCCAAAATTCGACATTTCCGACCAACTTTGGTCGGTATGTTGCCTGTACTGTTGAGGTTACCGACCAAAGTTGGTCGGTAATATTTAATTTTAATTATTTTTAAAAACTATATATTTTTAGTTACTGAATGTTGATCGGTGTTTTTTAATTTTAATAATTAATAAAAAACATAAATTAAATACACCAACCAACTTTCGTCGGTAAAATTAAATTAATAAAATATGTTTTCAACCAAAGTTGGCCAGTAAATCATTTAAATTTTCAGATGGTTGTTTAAAGCAACCAACCAATGTTGGTCGGTAAGCCATTCTGACCATCAAAATACCGTCCACCTATATATGTTTGTGTTTTGGTCGGTAATTGTGACGACCCGGACAGCCGTCTCATGAGTTACTGCTCTGTTTCCCTCATTTCAGCTTCTTTATGCTTCGTTATCCGTGTTTTGTGGTATCGGGTTGGGCGGATCGAGTCCGGAATGAGTTTGGTGAAGTTTGAGACACTTAGTCTCTTTTAAGAAGGCTTAAGTTGGAAAAATCAACCAGATGTTGACTTATATGTTACAAGGCTCGAAAATGAGTTCCGATAGTTCGGTTAGCTTCGGGAGGTGATTTGTGACTTAGGAGCGCGATCGGAATGGGTTTTGGAGTTGTAGAGATGATTTAGGCTTAAATTGGAGAAGTTGATATTTTGGCGATTCCGGTTGATAGGCGAGATTTTGATATAAGGGTCGAAATGGAATTCCGAGAGTAACAGTAGCTTCGTTGTGTCATTTGGGATGTGTGTGCAAAATTTTAGGTCATTCGGACGATATTTGATAGACTTTTTGATTGAGAGAATAATTTAAGAGTTCTTGGAGTTCTTAGGCTTGAATCATATGTTAAATTGGTGATTGGTGATTGGTGTTGTTGTGAGCGATCAGAAGTTTTGAACAAGTTTGAACGATGTCATGGGAATTGTTGGTACAACTGGTTTGAAGTTCCGGGATCTTTTAGGCCAAATATCATAGCTTTAGCAAGTCCAGAAGGGTTGCAGGCCTCGGAACCCACCCGCGTGGTCCGCACAAAAAGAAGTGCAGTCGCGGTATGTGCTGTGCGGACCGCACAAAATGAAGCGCGGCCGCGGTAGGTGCTGTGCGGACCGCACAAAATGCAGTGCGGCCGCTGTGGGGAACATTTCACTGGTCCTACTTTGGAAGCTCATATCTTTTGATCTACAAGGAATTTTGAGATGATTCAAAATCCAAAAGTTGTAACCCTTCGTGTCTAGTTTCCAGGAAAGTAAAGATATCACAATTTGGATATCTGTAGCGAAAGTTATGGCCAAAACACTAAATTTTGCAATCAACCTTGAACACTGGGGGCATCCCCCCGGAAGGCCATCTGCTCGGAAAATCTAAGAAATACCAAACGAGGTCCCAACAGGAAAATAATGTACCGGGCCAAACGGTCGAACGAACTATGTCCGTATAGCCGGACCCCCGAGAGCAAAAACATGTACACTTGTACCAAACAATTGAAGAATATCTTTTATCAAAGCATCTCGCACTCCAAAAGAAGCTTGGCACCTCCGCAAAAATAACTTCTTTGCCAAAAAATGTCCCAAACACTCGGGGACTAGCGTCAACAATTCAACACCTGAACGACCCTGGGTCGGGACTCCAAAATCATAAGCCCTCAGATGAGGCAACATGAAAATCGCAAAGCATCTCCAAGGCCGAAAGTTCCCCGAATACTCGGGGCTTGGCGTCAAAATCTCAAAAAAAATGCACGACCTCAGGGTCGGGATCTCCGAAATTATAAGCCCTCAATGAGGCAATAAAAAATTTACAAGTAATAGCTTCCGAGCGTAGGCACCCTCGATGACTCGGGGACTATCGCCAATCGCCATTCATTAAAAAACCTGAGGCCGTAAGACCCCGGGCGGGCAGAATCGGTCTCGTAAGACCTACGTAAGGCAACAATAGTATCTGTAAGACCTCAAGCAAGGCATGAACAATACCTGTACCAAGTATCCAAAACTGTAAAACCTCAAAGGCATGAAAACTGTAAGACCTCAAAGGCATAAAAAACTATAAAACCTCAAAGGCATGAAAAACTTGTAAGACCTTAATAAAGGCATAAACCCGATCTCAAAGTTTCGGCTATATATCGAACTTGTAAACCCCTAAAAAGGCATACCCTCGATATAGATACCGAAACTATCTCACTCGGGACTCAAAGGCTCGGCCGAACATAAGTGACTCCGGTCATATAACTGTACCAACCGAACTAACGCAACTCGAGGACGCCCGACTATTGCTAAAAAATCACATGACTCTAATTACTTCGAATCTACTTCGAAAAGAATCGATTAAACAGGCTACCCTCGGCATAGGCAAGAGAGCTTCGACCATGTCAGCTCCAAATCATAGTCTTCGAGTTACTCAGCCTCCGAGACAAACCTCCCAGGTGCTCGAACATCGCCGCACGTTACTCGAAATCGAGGTTTTTCCCAAACCGACAACGGGTCAGGCAAAAACTACTTTAGAAGTCCTTAACGAGGGGAAAATAAAGCCAATAAAAGGTCGCTTCGACCCAAAGCGTAAGAGCCATTGCCACCAGCTTACATTTAAAGGTCGCTTCGACCCAAAGCATAAGAACCATTGTCGCCATCTTATATTAAAAGGTCGCTTTGACCCAAAGCGTAAGAGCCATTGTCGCCAGATTACATTAAAAGGTCGCTTCGACCCATGGCGTAAGAGCCACTATCGCTAGCCTACGCAAATTGGAAAACTTGAGGGTCGATTGAGCTCGAGTCGAAACCCGACTCGGAGGCTGAACCCCTAGCACAGATCTCCTTGAGAGTTTTTCTTTGAGACATGCAACAAGCATATTCTTCAACCCTCCCTTCGCGGTCGAGGATCCTTCTCAGCTTAGCTTGAGCATCGGCAGCATCCTTTGAATAGATCGCCATCTCCTGGTCAGCCTTAGTCCGGCTCACTACAGCCTGCCCGGGCATCAACGATCTCAGCCCTGACTTTCGAAAGCTCAGACTCAAGCTTCGCAATCGTATCTGCTTGAATCGAGAGTTATCGCGAACTAAGCGAAGTTGAGCTTCAAAAGCAGGAACTTTAGCCAGAGCGCCCTTCCCCTCTAAAGCTTGAGCCTCCGCCCGAGCTTTTAGCTCATCATGCTCACGCCTGGCCCGACCAACTTCATTTTGAAGTCACTCCAGAGCCTTTGTCTTTTTTTGCAACTGAAATAAATGAAGTCTTAGCTTCGAGCACTAGAAGGCGGCATGCAAGCTTACCTGGAATAGAAAATTACCTGTTGTCGCGCCCCTTTTCTAAAAAAAAAAAAGCGAAATCGGGCTTGTGACATTTGAGAGGACAACTCGTTCCCTTTTGGGAATTGGGTTTTAGAATTTGAAGAGTCGCCACCTAATGATTAAGTGCATTAGGACACCAAGAAGGGTTTGAGTTTGAAGTACCAGAGTTTGGGTAAGGGCTAAAAATTATCTCGAGGGGAAGGTGTTAGGCACCCCTCAAGATCCACTAGTGTGGTTCCCGACCATGTTACAGTTGTGACTTCACATAATCAAATAAGCAATTACGGGCTCAAGTATGAAGGGGTTCACATACAACATTGTAAGTAAGTCGAAACTTGAGAAAGGGTAAAAAGCGGCAGGAATTTGATGAAAGATTTAAATAATTCTACAAGGAATAGATGAAAACAAATAAGAGGGAAGAGGGGGGGTCCTAGGTTTGTTATTAATATGGATCACATCAATGCAATACCTGGTAATCACTCCTCAAAATAGGGGCTACACGTGGTGTTAGCGCACCGGTCATCATATCCATAGCTACCATTCCCACTCTGTTAAGGTATTAAAGCGCAGAATGGTGTCGTTACTTATTGCATACTATTACCCGTCCCGATCCTATCAGTCCCGGAGGCATTTAAGACTACTAATCCTAAAAGGGAGGGAGTTGGGGCTTTTTTAGAGTTTCAAAAGAATAAAAATCTAGGCGACAAGCAAAAAAACAAACAGTAGTTAAAGGGTGAACAAATAGCAATTAAGGCTCAAGTAGGCCTCCTCATTCAAAGCAGCAAGTTATTTAGCATGACTTACAAGTACTGGTTAGGTCTTTAATAAATTAAGGCATAGGACAGACTGATTTATCACATATTTTCCAGATGAGGAGTCTGAATTAGCCCTGTCTGGATGTAGTTATCAAAACTGATACAATTGGTTAATTACCTAGTAGTTTGCCTAAGTGAGACCTATAGGCATGATATATAATAGAGTACACTGATTTTGTACAAAAGGATCCTGATTTTATAAACGAAAATATACAAACTTATGACTGATTTTAGATTAGAAACGAGACTGATTCAAATGATTTGCTCCTATAAGCATGATCTCTAAGTGTCATTGGTTTAAAACGGTTATGAAAGTGCAGGAGTCCTATAAGCATGGTGTCTAGGATGCAATTGATTATTTTAAACCTATAGACTGTTTTCCTAATATGTATATGCAAAAGTGCAGAAGCCTATAGTCATGATTTCTATATGCAGAAGTATAGAAACTTATAGACACGTTTTCTGATGCTGAAATGAAACAATCTTATAGGCAGGATTTCTAAATGCATAATGAAACAATCTTATAGGCAGAATTTCTAAATGCAGCTATATAAACGAAAATGTTGTGATTGCAAAAATAAAACCTAAAGCATGATATCTACCCCCTTATGCATAACATGAGAGACCCTCCCCCATTTTACTATACACCCCATAATTATTACAAATTTTTACCACTTGAAAGAATCCATAAAAAGTATATTACATCAGAAATTCCGACTACATCTGAACAACCTAATTCAGACTCAAAGTCTAATAATATGAGATAAACCAACTTCCAGGATCAGATTCCCAAAGCCTTTCTCATCTTTTGGGTGTGTCAAAGTTCCAAGGAGCTTTGTGAACTCCAGGCAGTGCTTACACCCAATTGTATTACAGAATTATAGCAGTGAGGATGGCCAGCCCTCCAATGTCTAAGTTTAGAGGGAACTCAAGGCTCCCAAGGAAAGGCTCATAGAAGGGGGGAAGAACTTAAAATCAAAGAGAGAGTGAAAGTGCAATAGAGGGGGAATTAGGGAGGAGCCATGACAAACTAGTGGTCATGCCAAGCAATTAGGAGTGCTGGCACACCCCTGACTAGCCTGTTAGCCACATTTAGGAGTTAGGACCCATTGTGGATCAGGTTATGGCCTGGCAGTAATTTGGATACTGCCAAGCCAAGAACCTTAACTCAAACACATAGAAGGGAACATGGGTAGGGATTCACAATAGAAATAGATGCAGGGAAAGAACATAATTAACATAAATCATTGAACATAAGTAGTAAAGTAAACAAGAGGGATGAAACTATAAAGTAAACACATATGGGTGAGGCAGAAATTAAATCAGAACATACCAGTTTCAGGGAAAACAAGTAAATCAGTAGCCTTGAAAAAGCCAAGTTGCAAGAAAACAGTTCCAAAAGATCTCAGAAAAAAGTAGAATGTTGAGAGAGTATTGAACTCAAAGCAATATTGTAAGTGTGTAAGTTGAAAGTATCTTGAAGTGTATGTGTAAAAGTATTGAATTGGGAGTTAAGGGTGATCAAAGTGCAGAAGGGTCGTGCCCCCTTTATACTGCAGAAAACAAGTAAGAAAAGGTAAGGAAATAACATTGAAATCAATCTCCCTTTAGTTAAGGGATTCTGATTTTAACGGGTAAAAGCCATTTAAGGAAAGAAGTTTTGATTAAAACCTTTTCAAAGTAGCACAAAAGGGGTAAATACATAGAAGTTATTTAAGGGAAAAGTTCAATAGTACACGGCTTGGAAAAATAAGGAAAGGGAATCAATCAAACAACCAGGGAAATCAAAATTACAATTTCAATTCGAATGAACCAAGTCAGGAAAAGGTAAAGGAGGTTCAATCAAAGAAAATCAGTAACAATCAATCAAACCCCCATTAGAGGATTTCAGAATCAATCAATTAGTTGGTAAAACCTTTTGAAAGCAGAGTCCTTATATATAAAGCACACAAATATGTGAATACCAGAAGGGATTGTCAAATTATTTAGAAGAGAGTTTAATTAAAGAAAGGTTCAGAATCATAAGCAAGAAGAGGTATAAGTCTAGTTTGCAGACTCACAATGAGTTTGAGAGTCCAGGGTCCCAAAGTGGAACATAACTCTCACACAAAAGATCAACATTGCCAAGAAATCCCCAAATCTTAGGGTTTCGAATTGAGTCAGACAATAGAGATGAGAAGGCAAGCCACTCGATATAGGCTCATGAGTCTTTTCCAAAGACTTATGAGAAACAAACAGACATGATACACAGTCAAGATCATGGAGAACACGTTTTGAGAAAAACTCAGAACTTAAACAGGTTCAGAAGAAAAAGTGATACAAACTTAGGTAAAAACAGATGAATCATGCTTAGTAAGAACATAAACATAGTCCAGTAAAGCAAACAACATCAAAGAACTCACAGTAAACACATATAGTAGAAGAGTAAGGAAAACATAACACGGATTAACATGCGAGTACAGGAGAAAAGAAAGTAGAAGAATAGTACATGCGCAGTAAAAGAAATCATACGAGCATAACACAGACAAACACATGTCGACGCCCCTTTTTTTCTACGAGTGGGTCGAAATCGGGTATACGACATTGGGAGGACAACTCTATTCCCTTTCGAGAATTGGGTCTTAGAAGTTGAAGAGTCGCCACCTAATGATTATAGTGCATTAGGACACTTTAAGAAAGAATTGAGATGAAGAACCAGATGTTGGGTAAGGGCTAGAAATTATCTCGAGGGGAAGGTGTTAGGCATCCCTCAAGATCCACTAGTATGGTCCCGGCCATGTTATAATTGTGACTTTACAAGTAAACAATCAAGGCTCAAATAAGGACTCGCATATAACATTGCAATTAGGTTGAAAACTTTTGAAGGCAAGTAGAGAGGGCAGTAATTTATGAAAAAGGATTTGAATAGTTTTACAAGAAGAGATGAAAGCAAATAAAGGGAAGGGGGTCCTAGGTTTATGATTAATATGGATAACTTCAATGCAATATCCAGCAATCACTCCTCAAAAGAGGGGACGCACGTGATATTATCGCACCGGTCATCATATCCATATGCTACCCTTCCTACTCCGTTAAGGTATTAAAGTGTGGAATGGTATCGTTACTTATTGTATGTTATTACCCGCCCCAATCCTATCAGTCTCGGAGGTATTGAGACTATTAATCCTAAAGGGGAGGGAGTTGGGGCTTTTCAGAGTTAAAAAGTGAAAAAGTCTAAGGCGACAAACAAAAAAACACATAAGCAGTTAGGGGGAAAACAAATAGCAGTTAAAGGCTCAAACAAACCTCCTCACTTAAAGACAGATTGTTTAGCATGTCTTGCATGTACTGATTAGGTCTAAATTAAACTTAGAAAAAAATGCATGAGGCAGACTGATTTATTACATATTTCAGATAAGAAATCCGAATCAGACATGCCTGCTGGTTGGAATTATCAAAGACTGATGCAATTATGGTTTTACCCTAAAGCTTGCCTAGGTGAAACCTATAGGCATGATATCTAACAATGCAGGAGAGAAATATACTAACTTTACAGAGGGAGACTTATTAATTGCAGGAACATGAGTTCTGCAGATGTTCAAGCATTGTTATTTACCAATTTTAGACTTATAAGCGAGTTGAACGATTCTGAGTTAGTTGATAGCTCCTATAGGCATGCTTTCTAGGCGTTATTGATTTTAAACGTTTATAGAAGTGCAGAAGTCCTATAGATATGATATCTAAAATACTGATTGTTATTTAAACCTATATGCACGTTTGCCAATGATAGATGCATATGTAGAATTCAGGAAGCTCTATAGATATGTCCTCTATATGATAGGCAGAAATGTAGAAAACCTATAAGCATGGTCTCTATATGAGATGCAGAAGATATAAACATGATATCTAGACCTATAGACAGGATTTCTAGAATGCAATGTGCAGAAGTTTATATATAGGATTTCTACATGAAAATGTAGAAGTGCAGAACCTAAAACAGGATTTGCGAAATGCAAAACTTGCCATGATTTGCAGAAATAAAGACCTAATGAGCATGATATCTACCCTTATGCATACATGAGTGACCCTCCCCCTTTTCACTAAAACCCCATAAGTTATTACAAATTATTACAGCCCAAAATGAATAAAGAAAAGTAAAATAAAGTTACATCTGAAAGCTAAAAATCCCAACCAAGGAGAGCCTGATTCAGACTTCTGTCTGAAGCATGAAGTAAACCGACTCCAAAGATCAAATTCCAAAGCCTTTCTCTGATTTGGGATGTGTCAAAGTTCCCAAGAGCCTTAAAGGGACTCAGGGCAATGCTTACACCCCAAATATATTGCGGAATTAAATTATAGTGCAGTGTGGAAATGCCAGCTCTCAGATGTTCAAGTTCAGAGGGAACTCAAGGTCCCAAAGAGAGGGGCAGAACTTAAAATCTAAGAGTAGGTGCAAGTGTAGGGGGAGGGGGAGTGATAAGCTGGTGGTCATGCCAAGCAACTTGAAGTACTGGCACACCCCTGACCAACTTGTCATTTCAAGTTGAGGAGTTAGGGCTCATTGAAAGCCAGGCTCAGGCCTGGGCGGCCATTTAAGAGGCTACCAGACCATGAGCCTTAACTCAGCATACATAGAGAGTAAGGGTAGGGGATTCATAACAGAAACAGTAGACAAAGGAAAAGTGGGCAAAGGACATGATCAGCAATAAAACATACTGACATCCTTTACTTGGGGTTAAAATTCAGTTCATGGACAACAACTCATGTTGCCATGCCCTGAATCCCCATTTACAAACACATAAAGGGTAAAGGTATAGGGATCAAGCATTCGCAAGAAAGTAAAAAACAGCAGTATATGAACATGTCAAACTTTGCAGGTAATAGGCATAGATATAAAGGTTCCAAGTAAACACATTAGGATGATTGCTAGGAACTGAATCAAGACATACCAGTAAAAAAGTAAGAGCAGAGCAAAGACAAAGTAGTAGCAGTATATTAGCCTTGACTTTCAGCTGGCTAATAATAAGCTGGAGTAGAGAATGGTAGTAGAGAAAAGAGCAAGAGGGAATGCAGGTTTTGAGAGTAGTAGTGTGTGTAAGAGTATGCAATTTGAAGTGTTGAAAAAGTATTGAATTGTCAGTGTCTTAAAAATGCGGAAGGGTAGTCCCTTTTTATAGTTCAGAGAAACAAGTAAGAAAGGTAAGAAAATAACTAGCAATCAATCACATAGAATTTTCCTTCAGTTAAGGGATTTGATTTCAAACGGGTAGAAGGTAATCAAGGAAAGAATTTTGGTTAAAAACTTTTCAAAGTAGCACAAAAGGGGTAAATACAAAAAGGCTATTTAAGGACAGGGTCTTGACAGTATATGGTTGTAACATTTAAGGAAAGAAAATCAATTAACAGCCAAGAAATCAGAAGTCGAAGATTTTGTATGAATGAACCAAGTCAGAAAGAGGGGAAAGATTTCAACTTAAGGAAAATTAGCAGACAATCAATTAAACCTTTTTAACAGGAATTCTGAATCAATCACTAGCTTGAAAACCCTTTTGAAGAACGATTCGTCACATATAAAAGCATACAAACACGGGAAAGAAAGATTGTCATGCTCTTGTGAAATCAGTAGAAAGAATCTAGTGTAGGAGAATTTAAAAGTCCAGAATTGTATGAAAACAAAGGGGTCCTAACTCAGTTCAAAGACTTAAAAATTAGTCTGAAAGAGTCAAAAGTTCTCAAATATAACCCTAGTTCAATCGCACGATCAATCCTCGGCAGAACCCCCAAATTCTAGGGTTTCCACCTCGAGTCAAATACATAGATGAGGAGGCAAGTAGTCGAAGCAGGCTCAAAGATTTCTTTCAGAAACTCATGAGAAAACAAGCAAAAATAGTAGAAAGTTCAAAGCAAACAGAGTGAAGAAACTAATTCGAAGTGTAATGAGAGTAGAAACAGTAGAGGAAAACATGCTTAAGCAAGTCTTTTCAAAAGAAATTTAAAACAAGGTAAAGTAGAAGAGAAAACAGTAAGCACTTAAGAACATAGTAGAAGGGTACAGTAGGCGAAGCATATCAGAATATAGCAAAACATATTGAAAAAGCATGTGAGACCATAGTATAGAAAACACAGTAGAAGAAAGGACGGAAATATAAGAACACAGTAGGAAAACATGCGCGATAAAAGGGAAACATAAGAACACAATAAAATAACATGTGTGATAAAAAGAAAACCTAAGAACATAGCAGAGACACCTACACACAAAGAAAAGGAAAAGAAAAGTCAGAGAAACATTTTAAACATTTTCAGAAAACCCTAAATCTAAAAGAAGTGATTTTGAAAGTAATTTTTGAAAGAAAATTTGGGAAAATTGTTTGAACACTCAAGTAGAGCATAGATACACAACAGATCTAAAAGAAAATCGGAGAAAACCTCGGAGGGTTAGGGTTTCAGAAGAACCCTAGAAAAAGCTTTGAAAAGGTCACCGATCTGAGTCGGAGAGGTCAGAACCAGGCTCAAAACACCATGATATGCCGGAGCAAGGCCGGCGATGACTTTGGAACGTTGAATCGGCAGAGATCTGGGTGCAAACCTTTGAATTCTAGCCTCGATTCCTCAGGTATCAAGCGTGTAAGAGCAAAGGTGGGTGAGTATAAGGTTTCCATGGCCTGAGAATCCATGGATTCCGATGGGTTTTGAGGTAAGGATGACGGGAGGCTGCTAGGGTTAGGGGAAGGTTCGAGAGAGTTTGAGAGATGAGAGTATCCAAAGGCGGCTATCAAAATGAAATGGGGGGATTAGGGTAGGGTTAGGTGAATTAAAATGGTAAAGGAGGATCATGGTCGTTGATCAAAACGATCAACGACCTAGATTAAAAGAAAGGTCGGGTGGGTTAGTGAATGGGTTAAGGGGGTTGGGTTAAAATGAAATTGGGCTTGTCCAATTGGGTGTTATGATTGGGTTAATTTGAGGGCTAAAATTGAAATGTAAATAGGCTGTAATTGAAATGAAATGAGGCTAAATGTTAAATAGCTAGTTTTTTCTTTTTATTTTTTAAAAATAATAAAAATAATTTTAAAAGCAAATTAAAAGTAATGGAGGTGAGTATAAGGTTTCCATGGCCTGAGAAGCCATGGATTCCGATGGGTTTTGAGGTGAGGATGATGGGAGGCTGCTAGGGTTAGGGGAAGGTTCGAGAGAGTTTGAGAGATGAGAGTATCCAAAGGCGGCTATCAAAATGAAATGGGGGGATTAGGGTAGGGTTAGGTGAATTAAAATGGTAAGGGAGGATCATGGCCGTTGAACAAAACGATCAACGGCCTAGATTAAAAGAAAGGTCGGGCGGGTTAGTGAATGGGTTAAGGGGGTCGGGTTAAAATAAAATTGGGCTGGTCCAATTGGGTGTTAAGATTGGGTTAATGTGAGGGATAAAATTGAAATGTAAATAGGTTGTAATTGAAATGAAATGAGGCTAAATGTTAAATAGCCAGTTTTTCCTTTTTATTTTATAAAAATAATAAAAATGATTTTAAAAGCAAATTAAAAGTACTGACCCAATTAATAATATATAAATATTAATTTAAAATATTGGGACCAATTTTACAATTATAAAATGCTATTAAATCTTAAAGTAGGCTAAAATTGCAATTATATGCAATTTAACTTAAAAAATACCAAATAAATTTGTAAAAATATGCAAAAATCACCTTAATTATATTTTGGTATAAATATGGGAATAAAATAAATTATTCATCAAAATTGATGATTTCGGGAATAATTATGGATTTTGTACTGCTAAAATAGACAATAAATTGATTTTAAAAATCTTTAAGAATTAGGAAAAATACCAAAACTCTTGGGGAATGCATATATATGCTTGTACATGCTATTTTGAAAGTATTTTGTATATAAATACGTAGGGAAAAATTGGGTATCAACAGCTGCCCCTCTTTACCCAAGGAGGATGAAAGAGTTGTCGGGTAAAGATATGATGGCCAATTTTGACAGGAAGTGGCGATTTGAAAGGAGTTTTGAATGAGCTCTGGTCTCTAAGCCGCCTACATATCCCTGGTCTTACAGGAATCAGGACATATGTAGTTCAGGAACCATTGACGGAATATGCCGATGGAGATTTGAAACGGACGAACGCGATGTTTAGATTGAGAGAGGTTTCTGAAAATAGATAGGCTGCGGGAACCGGAGCAAGATTGCTCCTGATGAGATGGCCGTTGCTAGCCGGTTTACCTGCAAATGAGCAATATGAACATATATTGTGCATAAATTTAAACGTGATGCAAATTCTCATTGGACCATGAATGCTGTCTTTGGACGGTTAGGATGACGTCCTTGGACCATGACGTCCTGGGCTATGAAGAGCGTAAATAAAAATTCGCAGGCCATGAAATGATGTTCTCAGGCCATGTAGATGATGCCTCCGAACTATGATGCCTTTGAATAATGATATGCAAAAGATAAAATGGGGTCCTCAAGCCATGGCATGGCGTTCTCGGGCTATGCAAATGGTGCCTCCGAACAATGACGCCTTTGGACAATTTGGCGATCTTTCAGCCCATGAAATGCAGAAGGTGGCGATCTTTCAGCCCATGAAATGTAGGATTTGGCGATATTTCAGCCGATGCAAGACGTAAATAAAAGGTGGCAATATTTCAGCCATGCGAGAGAGATAAGGTGGCGATCTTTCAGCCGATGCAAGAAAATAAAGTGGCGATATTTCAGCCATGCAGGATGGAGACAGAGCTTAGTCTCGAAAGGCAGAAAGGTAGCCTTATGCAATGCAGAAAATGCAGATGGAGGTAGAGCTTAACCTCGGAAGGCAGAAAGGTAGCCTTATGCAAAATGCAGATGGAGACAGAGCTTAGTCTCGAAAGGCAGAAAGTAGCCTTATGCAGATGATGATGGAGGTAGAGCTTAACCTCGGAAGGCAGAAAAGTAGCCTTATGCAAAATGCAGATGGAGACGGAGCTTAGTTTCGAAAGGCAGATAAGGTAGCCTTATGAAATGCAAGGAAATGCAAGATGGAGACAATGCTTAGTCTAGGAAGGCAGAAAGGTAGCCTTATGCAATGCAGAGAAATGCAGGATGGAGACAATGCTTAGTCTCGAAAGGCAGATAAGTAGCCTTATGCAGACGATGATGTAAAAGGACGATTAGTAGTAAGATATCTTAGCTGATAGCCGATTATAATAATATGACTGCTGGGGAGATTGTGTACGGATAGCAATTGCGGGCACGTGATGGTTCTGAAAAGTTGCGTTCTTGGGAAAGTGTGAGTGCATAAATATATCTAATGATATTGCGAATTGAGTGCCTGCATCCAAAGAAAAATTGTGAGTTCTATAAGGGGGAAAAGGTTAGTTCGTCTTCCCCGGGCTCTTGACGTTGTGTGTCATTGGGGTAGCGTCACTAAACAACAGCAATCCGGATAATAGTTATGCATGATTTAGTAAATATAACGTAAGTATATAATTGAAAATAGTTTTCTTTAGATGAACCAACGACTGCGACGCGGTTCCAGACATTGCAACCTCTTTCGCTCCGGAATTTTGAGGGTCCTCCTCAAAATTCTGCCCTAGTTTGCTGAGCGGACATTTCGTACGGCTGTGCTGAATGACTAAAAAAAATTGTCTTCGGAATTTTGAGGGTCCTCCTCAAAATTCTACCCCAGTTTACTGGGTTGGCGCTTCTGGCGATGCATGGACTAAAATCAACTTCGGAATTTTGAGGGTCCTCAAATTTTTGCCCCAGTTCTAATAGTGGGAAAAAATGGAATTTTTATTAAATTGTGACCGAACCGATAGGGCTGCCTATGTATCCCCTCTTAAACGGGAATCAGGTCAGGCGTAGTTCAAATTACATCATAGAGGGAATCATAAATGGTTACACATAATATCATTTTACTACATCTGAATTGATCGGCTTTGGCTAGACTTCTCCGTTCATTTCTGCAAGAATAAGGGCTCCTCTAGTTAGAACCCGGTGAACCATGTACGGACCCTGCCAATTGGGAGAGAACTTCCCCTTGGCTTCATCTTGATGTGGGAATATTTTCTTCAACACCAGCTGCCCCGGTGTAAACTTCCTTGGCTTAACTCTTTTGTTGAAGGCTCTGGACATTCTGTTCTGATACAACTGACCGTGGCAAACTGCATTCATCCTTTTCCCATCTATAAGGGCTAACTTCTCGTAGCGACCTTTTACCCATTCTGCATCATCCAACTTTGCTTCTTGTATGATCCTTAAGGAGGGAATTTCTACCTCGGCGGGGATGACCGCCTCTGTACCATAAACCAGCATGTAGGGAGTTGCTCCGGTCGATGTGCGGACTGTGGTGCGGTATCCCAATAAGGCAAATGATAATTTCTCATGCCATTGTTTGTGCCTTTCGACCATCTTCCTTAGTATCTTGTTGATATTCTTGTTGGCTGCCTTCACAGCTCCATTCATCTAAGGCCTATAGGCTGTAGAGTTCTTGTGTTTGATCTTGAATGTTTCACACATTGCTTTCATCAAGTCGTTGTTGAGATTGGAACCATTACCGGTGATGATCGATTCCAGAATTCCGAACCGACAAACAATGCGGTCGCGGACGAAATCCGCCACAACCTTCTTAGTGTCCGACTTGTATGATGCTGCTTCGACCCATTTGGTAAAACAATCGATTGCCACTAAGATGAACCTGTGCCCATTTGATGCAGCAGGCTCGATAGGTCCGATAACATCCATTCCCCAAGCGGCGAATGGCCAGGGTGAGCTTGTTGCAGTAAGCTGTTTGGAGTCACCTTTATCATATCTGCATGTATCTGACAGCGATGGCATTTGGGAACATACTGGATACAGTCTGTTTCCATAGTCATCCAAAAATACCCTGCTCGGAGTATCTTCTTTGCTAAGACAAAACCATTCATGTGCGGCCCGCAGGTCCCTGCATGCACTTCGTCTAATAGCCTGGATGCTTCTTTTGCTTCGACACACCTTAGTAAACCCAAATCGAGAGTCCTCCTGTACAAGATTCCTCCACCGTGAAAGAAGTTGTTGGATAACCTACGAAGTGTGCGCTTCTGAGTAGCATTGGCAAGTTCTGGATATTCCCATGTTGTCAGTACTCCTTGATATCATGGAACCATGGCTTTCCATCCGCTTCTTCCTCAACGTGGGCGCAATAAGCTGGCTGATCATGAATCTTTACTGGGATGGGATCAATGAAATTTGTATCTGGATGCTGGATCATGGATGATAAAGTAGCTAATGCATCAGCAAACTCGTTCTGGACTCTGGGGACGTGCTGAAATTCTGTCTTTGTGAACCTTTTCCTCAACTCATGTATGTGATGCAAGTAGGGAAGTATCTTAGAGTTATTGGTTGCCCACTCTTCTCGAACCTGATGTATGAGCAAGTCTGAGTCCCTGATCACTAGCAACTCCTGAACGTTCATGTCAATGGCCATTTTGAGCCCCAAGAGCAGGCTTCATATTCGGCCATATAATTGGTTCAAGGAAACCTGAGCTTGGCAGATACCGGGTAGTGCTGGCCGGTTTCTGATACTAGGACTGCTCCTATGCCAAATTCGCAGCACCGTCAAAAAACAACCTCCAACCATCATAGGATTCTACAATATCTTCTCCTATGAAGGATACCTCTTCATCGGGAAAATACGTTTTTAGGGGCTTGTATTCTCCGTCCACAGGATTCTCGGCGAGATGATCCACCAAGGCTTGCCCTTTGATTGCTTTCTGGGTCACGCAAACAATGTCGAATTCACTTAGCAGGATTTGCCACTTGGCGAGCTTGCCAGTGGGCATGGGTTTCTGGAAGATATACTTCAAAGGTTCCATTCTAGATATGAGATAAGTAGTGTAAGCACAGAAGTAATGCCTCAACTTCTGCGCGACCCAAGTTAGAGCACAACAAGTGAATTCTAAAAGAGAATACCGGGCCTCGTACGGTGTGAACTTATACTAAGATAGTAGATGGCCTGCTCCTTTCTCCCTGTTTCATCATGTTGTCCCAGAACATAACCGAATGCTCCATCTAATACCGCAAGGTAAAGCAATATGGGTCTTCCTGGCTCAGGCGGGACCCAATACTGGTGGCGTTGACAAGTATTTCTTGATTCTGTCGAAGGCTTTCTGACAATCATTAGTCCACTTGGTAGCAGCATCCTTTTTCAACATTATGAAGATAGGTTCACAAATGACAGTGGACTGAGCTATGAACCGACTGATATAGTTGAGTCTCCCCAGCAAATTCATCACGTCCTTCTTGTTCTTTGGCGGCGGCAATTCTTGGATAGCTTTGAACTTTGATGGATCCAATTCTATTCCTCGACGACTCACGATGAAACCCAATAATTTTCCAGCAGAAACCCCGAATGCACACTTGGCGGGATTCAGTTTCAGATTGTACCTCCTCAGTCTGTTGAAGAACTTTCTTAGGTCTTCCATGTGATCCCTGACTTTCTTGGATTTGATGATGACGTCATCCACATATACCTCGATCTCCTGTGTATCATGTCATGAAAGATGGTAGTCATGTCTCTCATGCAGGTAGCACCAGCATTCTTCAAACCGAATGGCATCATTTTGTAACAGTACATTCCCCATGGCGTGATGAAAGCCGTTTTCTCTGCATCTTCATCATCCATTCAAATCTGATGATACCCAGAGAAACAATCAACAAAAGGCTGCAACTCATGCTTGGCGCAGTTGTCGATAACAATGTGTATGTTAGGCAAGGGGAAGTCATCTTTGGAACCGACCCGATTAAGATCCCGGTAGTCAACACAAACTCTAACTTTCCCATCCTTTTTTGGCACTGGTACGATGTTGGCTAACCATGTCGGATACTCTACTACCCTGAGAACCTTGGCTTTGACTTGCTTGGTAACCTCTTCTTTGATTTTCAAACTCATGTCGGGTTTGAATTTCTGAGCTTCTGCTTTACCGGCGGACATGTTAGATCTGTTGGCAGTTTGTGAGCTACAATGGATGTACTGAGACCGGTCATATCATCATATGATCAGGCTAATATGTCTTCATATTCCTTTAGGAACTCCGTGTACTCTTTCTTTTCTGATGGTGATAGGTGAACGCTGATCCGAGTTTCTTTAACATTTTTTGTGTCTCCCAGATTAACGACCTCAGTTTCGTCCAAGTTAGACTTTGGCATATTTTCAAAATTCTCAACCCCTCTAACAACCTCTTCTGGTATATCATCCTCTTCTGAATCCGTATCCGTTTGTTGTGCTGTCTCGTTGCAAGTCACAATCGTTGGTTCATCGTCAAGGCAAGTAATAGTAATGTTGTGTAAAATAAAGTGAATGATAGAAAAAATAATAAGAGAGAGATATATAATAAACTGAAATGCTTCGATTGAATTCATAATTGTTTTGAAAATCAGAGCTCTTTTCAAAATTAAAAGACAATGCGGAAATAAAATCAGCTAGTAAAAGGTAAAAATGTGATGCATGGTGCTTTTGTTTAGCCTTGCTACCCCGAAGCTTTTCGGGCCCTGGTGGTTTTGATTGACCAATTGCTGAGGCGCTCTCCTTGGTTCACAACTTGTATAAAAGGGCCTTCCTCCCCTTCCTCCTTGAAAATAATACAGCAGTCCATATCATCATCCTCCAGGAACAGATTCTTCATGGCTGCCAATGCTTCATCTTCCTCCGACCCATATATAGTATCTGCCGGCTGGAAAGTCTGCTCCAGGTGAGGTATCGGATGCTCCAGTGGGTAGTAGGGACCGCGCCATGGTGGCGACCAGTGATTGAACTCCTCCCAAGTGTACTCATACCCCAAACCAAATGTAGTACCATATTTCTTCAGCTTGATGGGTTTGACGATTCCCTAGAGTTTTTTGCCGAGTCCCTTTCCAGGTTCGTATCCACACCAATTCAGGATACTTTCAATCTTGTTATCCCGCCATTTATCTTTGTCTACAGCGTTGACTCTTTTAATGTGGTGGTATGTTTCTCCGCCTATTCTCCTTCTGCCTCCAATCATCGAGACGGTCTGGCGACTATATATGGGGTTTCTACCATCGCCATGAATAATCACCTCTTGGTAATTCCATTCGAACTTCACTGCCTGATGTAGGTCGATGCTACAGCTCCAGCGGCATGGATCCATGGTCGTCCCAACAGCAAATTGTAGGATGTTGGGACATCTATCACTTGAAAGTCAACGTCGAACCAGGTTGGCCCCATTTGCAAGCATAGGCTGATCTCGCCGATAGTAGACCTTTGGGACCCATTGAAGGCTTTGACATTGATGGCCCCATCTTTGATCTTGTGCAGGCTCTTTCCCAATGTTCTGAGAGTTATCAACGGATAGATGTTGAGGCTGGAGCCTCCATCGATCAGGACTCTAGTGATGAAGTAATCCTCGCATTGCACGGTGATGTGCAGGTCCATGTTGTGACTCAGTCCTTCCGGCGGCAGCTCATCTTCGTGGAAGGTGATTTTGTGGCTTTCCAGTATTTGTCCTACCATATTTGCCATTTCGCCTCCAGTTATGTTGCTGGGCACATAAGCTTCGCTCAATAGCTTTATCAAGGCATTTTTGTATGTGTCAGAGCTCTGTAAAAGAGCTAGGATGGAGAACTGTGCTGGTGTTTTGTTCAACTTCTCAACGACCGAATACTTCTTAGCTTGTATTTTTCTCCAAAGATCATCGGGCCCAGTTTCAATAGTCCATTCAGAGGCTTGCTTACTGGACTCGGCTAGGTGATATGGAGTGTAAACCCTGTCTGTTCTGGTCATACCCTGCGCAGCAATTGCTTCTCCTGTCTTGGTCTTCCCTTTCCTCCTAGCTTCAGCTGTGTAATCCCATGGTATGGCATTTGAGTGGAACGGTGTTATGTCTGACATTGCTACAGGAATGGGTACCCTCGGTGGTAACACAACAACTTCGAAAGGTGTCGGTGCCTTCGGGACTCCAAACTCAACTTTAATTGGTCCGGGCGCCTTGGCAGAAGAAGGTGCTTCAAATTCGAGAGGTATAGACATATTTACTTCATCACCCTGGGAGGGTTGATTCTGCACAACAATTGGGTTAAGCGTGACCATTGTTTTCTTTGGCTCATCAACCTCAGCAATCAATCCTATCGACCCCTTAGGGTCCCAGTCATCTTCGATCTCGATCATGTGAATATCTCCGCATTTATGATCAGGTAGAGGCTTGTTGCGGACATTAGGAGCAGGCTCCTTTGTTACGATAACCTTATTGTCGATCAGAGTTTGAATTTTGTCCTTCAACGAGCGGCACTCGTCAATGGTATGTCCCTTCATGCCAGAGTGGTACGCACAGGTCTTATTAGGGTTGACCCACTGGGAAGGATTTTCTGGAGTCGTGGAAGGGATAGGGGAGACGTAACCAGCAGCTTTAAGTCTCTCATACAGCTGGTCAATTGGCTCAGCGATGGCCGTATATTGTCTGGGAGGTCTGCGGTCAAAATTTGTTCTGGGCTAGGGAAATTTTGGTGAGTGGGAGGTGATTGGTAGTGAGAGGTTTGGGCATTATAAGCTTGGTAAACAGGTGCAGGTTGAGAGTATATGGGTGAAGTGGGTTGATATATGGGAGGTGGAGATGATTGGTAAATGGGTGGTGGATTTTGGTAAGAGGATGCGGGGCTTGGTAATTCGGGATAGGCTGATATGTAAGTGGAGGTGACGGGTAAGTGTGGTATTTTAGTGGTGATTTGGCTCCCTGTGCGACCATAACGGCACTCACATCCTTCTTCTTGGACATGCCACCAGACTGTAAAGCCTTGTTGGTGGCCTGCAATGCTTCAAGATTAGTAACCATACCATTCTTAATGCATTCCTCAATTCTTTCTCCCAGCTTGATAATATCGGAGAATTTCTGGCCCTCGATCAGTATCAACCTCTCATAATATTGTGGATTCTGAGCCCGGACAAAGAATCTATTCATCTGTTCCTCTTCTAAGGACGGCCTGACCTTAGCAGCTTCTGATCTCCAATGAGTAGCATACTCACGGAATGTCTCGGTAGGCTTCTTCTTCAAATTCTGGATGTAGAATACATCCGGTGCATTCTCTGTATTGAATCGGAACCTATCCATGAAATCTGATACCATACCTACCCAGCTTGTCCATTTCTTGGGGTCCTAACTGATGTACCAAGATAAAGCATCCCCCTTCAGACTTCTCATGAAGAGTTTCATACGGATTTTCTCATTCCTTCCGACTCCGACCAGCTTATCACAATATGTCCTCAAATGGACTCTGGGATATCCCGTGCCATCGAACATTTCGAACTTGGGAGGTTTGTACCCCTCCGGAAGTTCAACATCTGGCTGAATGCAGAGGTCCTCATAATTTAGCCCCTCTATACCTTTGTTTCCTTCCATGCCCTGGACTCGGCTGGTCAACTTCTTGAGTTCTGCTGCCAAGTTTCTGATAAGAGAGTCCTTGTCATTAGACTCAGGTGCACTTGAGATTGGTTGAGTATAGCGGGGTACGGTATCTACATAGATGGGGAGTGTTGTGGAGGTGGTCGTTTGTGGTGTTCAGTGGTTCAGGAATGAGTAATGGAGTGTTGTTTGGAGTGTGGCATGTGTTGCAGTGTTGAGCATGAGTGGGTTGCATCTGTGGTTGTGGGGTGTTCTGTGGAGGTGTGGGATTTTGAGCATTTGGAAAGTTGAAATCAGGAGCGGTGAGAGAGAATGATAAATTTTCCAAGTTCCGAACTTGATCCAGTTCTTCTCGGAACTTCAATAATTTCTGCTCAAGTTGGGCAGCAGTTTCCTTAGCAATCGGGGTACCCTGAGGAATCTCAGTTCTTTCCTTTCTGGCGCTTGAATCTTCCATTCTATTTTTGTTCTTGTTCCGGATAGGACTCAGATGAGGAGGAGGTGGAGGGCCCTTGGATCTCGTATTGTATGATGATGGTGCCAGAATGCACAAACTAACCTTTGGGGAGGGGAATAAAAAATAAAAGAAAAACAAAAAACAAGGTAACAAGTTAGTGCAGATTATGAGGAAAAATGTTGCAGTATTTAAACACATTGTGCAAGAATATAAATTGCGTCCTAATTTGGGTGTCTCGTTGTGCCCGAGGTAGGCCTAGCGACAAATTAATTTGGAGAACTTATAATGCTAAATGCCTCATTTTATTGACAAAAAAAAAAGACGAATCCCAAAACGACACTAAAATAGCGGAAAGTAAAAATGTCACTAATGGCCATTGGCCTTATTACATTATTAAAGCAAAATGAAAGACTCCTAACTACTTGGTCCCAGAAGGGCCTTCTTTAGGTTGAATGTTCTTGTTGATCAAGTCCTCCAGCTCGCGCAGATTTTCCAGTAAAAATGCTATCGCCAGACGTTTTCCTTTGCCTTCCTCAGCATTTTGACAGTCGATGACTCTTTTCCTC
The DNA here is from genome assembly GCF_000715075.1 of Nicotiana tabacum. NCBI lineage: Eukaryota > Viridiplantae > Streptophyta > Magnoliopsida > Solanales > Solanaceae > Nicotiana > Nicotiana tabacum. The sequence continues at coordinate 98,803,191 of NC_134097.1, read as the reverse complement.
ACTTTCCCTTCCAATTCCAGCAAGCTGTACTCCAGGTATTCTAGCTTCTCACTAGACTTGGTGACTCTCTCTTTCCATTCGTTGATTTGGTTGCTCGATGGGAGGTTTCTCCACCAAGTCTGCAAGAGTGAAGGTATGTTTACCATACCGAAGTCAGGAACTTTGTCATTCATTTTCTGCAAAACAAAAAGGTTAAGACCTCACCCCCATCGGACTTGACTATTTATTACCAATAATCAGCATAACAAGCATTTAGTTCTCCAAATAAATGCACAGAACATGTAGGTGTCCATTTGGGTTTCAGGTAAACCCGATGGACTTGGGACAAGGCTATCTTAATGAGTCATTATGCGGACAACATAATTGACTCGGCTAGGTTTGACCATGATGCATGTACAATTTAACAGAGTAAGGTTTCTATTGGGGTATTAGACAGGTACCCTTGAGCGGACAACTCAAGAGGGAAAGGCACGAAACCATCGACTGCACCGCTGATCGACTGGTTTTACCGCAAATACGCCTTTGCCAAATTTAAAGGGTGATAATATTAGAAGAGCGCAACCACTCATTATAAGCATCTCTATGGTATTTGTTTGGCACGAGTGGAATATGATGTTGAAGATGCAGTTTACAAGAAGGAAACAAATTGACATGTATTTCCACGTTCATAAGATAAATGATTACAGTAATTGTAGTAATCACACAGTATTGAAATAAAGCAGTAAATGAAAGCAGTTAAAGGAAAGAAAAGACATGAAGAGCCAAGTCAGTTTCGTAGTGAAAGAATAAAAGACAGTAAATAAAGCAATTAATGAGATGGTAAAGTCACAAGTAGCATGCAATGGTAAAAGCCTAAAGAGTCCTTAGCAGAGTCGTCATGTTGTCGACGCCTCCTTTTTCTATACGTGGGTCACAATCGGGTATATGACATTGGGAGGACAACTCTATTCTCTTTCGAGAATTGGGTCTTAGAAGTTGAAGAGTCGCCACCTAATGATTATAGTGAATTAGGACACTTTAAGAAAGAATTGAGATGAAGAACCAGATGTTGGGTAAGGGCTAGAAATTATCTCGAGGGGAAGGTGTTAGGCATCCCTCAAGATCCACTAGTGTGGTCCCGACCATGTTACAATTGAGACTTTACAAGTAAACAATCAAGGCTCAAATAAGGACTCGCATATAATATTGCAATTAGGTTGAAAACTTTTGAAGGCAAGTAGAGAGGGCAGAAATTTATGAAAAAGGATTTGAATAGTTTTACAAGAAGAGATGAAAGCAAATAAATGGAAGGGGGTCATAGGTTTATGATTAATATGGATCACTTCAATGCAATATCTAGCAATCACTCCTCAAAAGAGGGGCCACACGTGATATTAGTGCAGCGGTTATCATATCCATATTCTACCTTTCCCACCCCGTTAAGGTATTATAGCGCGGAATGGTATCGTTACTTATTACATGCTATTACCCGCCCCAATCCTATCAGTCTCGGAGGCATTGAGACTACTAATCCTAAAGAGGAGGGAGTTGGGACTTTTCAGAGTTAAAAAGGGAAAAAGTCTAAGGCGACAAACAAAAAAACACATAAGCAGTTAGGGGAAAAACAAATAGCAGTTAAAGGCTCAAACAAACCTCCTCACTTAAAGACAGATTGTTTATCATGTCTTACATGTACTGATTAGGTCTGAATTAAACTTAGAAAAAAATGCATGAGGCATACTGATTTATTACATATTTTAGATAAGAAATCCGAATCAGACCTGCCTGCTGGTTGGAATTATCAAAGACTGATGCAATTATGGTTTTACCCTAAAGCTTGCCTCGGTGAAACCTATAGGCATGATATCTAACAATGTAGGAGAGAAATATACTAACTTTACAGAGGGAGATTTATTAATTGCAGAAACATGAGTTCTGCAGAAATAAAGACCTAATGAGCATGATATCTACCCTTATGCATACATGAGTGACCCTCCCCTTTTTCACTAAAACCCCATAAGTTATTACAAATTATTACAGCCCAAAATGAATAAAGAAAAGTAAAATAAAGTTACATCTGAAAGCTAAAAATCCCAACCAAGGAGAGCCTGATTCAGACTTCTGTCTGAAGCATGAAGTAAACCGACTCCAAAGATCAAATTCCAAAGCCTTTCTCTGATTTGGGATGTGTCAAAGTTCCCAAGAGCCTCAAAGGGACTCAAGTCAGTGCTTACACCCCAAATATATTGCGGAATTAGATTATAGTGCAGTGTGGAAATGCCAGCTCTCAGATGTCCAAGTTCAGAGGGAACTCAAGGTCCCAAAGCGAGGCTCAAAAGAGAGCGGCAGAACTTAAAATCTAAGAGTAGGTGCAAGTGCAGGGGGAGGGGGAGTGATAAGCTGGTGGTCATGCCAAGCAACTTGAAGTACTGGCACACCCCTGACCAACTTGTCATTTCAAGTTAAGGAGTTAGGGCTAATTGAAAGCCAGGCTCAGGCCTGGGCGGCCATTTAAGAGGCTACCAGACCATGAGCCTTAACTCAGCATACATAGGGAGTAAGGGTAGGGGATTCATAACAAAAACAGTAGACAAAGGAAAAGTGGACAAAGGACATGATCAGCAATAAAACATACTGACATCCTTTACTTGGGGTTAAAATTCAGTTCATGGACAACAACTCATGTTTCCATGCCCTGAATCCCCATTTACGAACACATAGAGGGTAAAGGTATAGGGATCAAGCATTCTCAAGAAAGTAAAGCAAACAGCAGCATATGAACATGTCAAACTTTGCAGGTAATAGGCATAGATATAAAGGTTCCAAGTAAACACATTAGGATGATTGCTAGGAACTGAATCAAGACATACCAATAAAAAAGCAAGAGCAGAGCAAAGACAAAGTAGTAGCAGTATATTGGCCTTGACTTTCAGCCGGCTAATAATAAGCTGGTGCAGAGAACGGCAATAGAGAAAAGAGCAAGAGGGAATGCATGTTTTAAGAGTAGTAGTGTGTGTAAGAGTATGCAATTTGAAGTGTCGAAAAAGTATTGAATTGTCAGTGTCTTAAAAATGCGGTATGGTAGTCCCTTTTATAGTGCAGAGAAACAAGTAAGAAAGGTAAGAAAATAACTTGCAATAAATCACATAGAATTTTCCTTCAGTTAAGGGATTTGATTTCAAACGGGTAGAAGGTAATTAAGGAAAGAATTTTGGTTAAAAACTCTTCAAAGTAACACAAAAGGGGTAAATACGTAAAGGCTATTTAAGGACAGGGTCTTGACAGTACACGATTGTAGCATTTAAGGAAAGAAAATCAATTAACAACCAAGAAATCAGAAGTCGAAGATTTTGTATGAATGAACCAAGTCAGAAAGAGGGGAAAGATTTCAACTTAAGGAAAATTAGCAGACAATCAATTAAACCTTTTTAACAGGAATTCTGAATCAATCACTAGCTTGAAAACCCTTTTGAAGAAAGATTCATCACATATAAAAGCATACCGACACGGGAAAGAAAGATTGTCATGCTCTTGTGAAATCAGTAGAAAGAATCTAGTAGGAGAATTTAAAAGTCCAAAACTGTATGAAAACAAAGGGGTCCTAACTCAGTTCAAAGACTCAAAAATTAGTCTGAAAGAGTCAAAAGTTCTCAAATAGAACCTTAGTTCAATCGCACGATCAAACCTCGGCAGAACCCCCAAATTCTAGGGTTTCCACCTCGAGTCAAATACATAGATGAGGAGGCAAGTAGTCGAAGCAGGCTCAGAGATTTCTTTCAGAAACTCATGAGAAAACAAGCAAAAATAGTAGAAAGTTCAAATCAAACAGAGTGAAGAAACTAATTCAAAGTGTAATGAGAGTAGAAGAAATAGTAGAGGAAAACATGCTTAAGCAGATCTTTTCAGAAGAAATTTAAAACAAGGTAAAGTAGAAGAGAAAACAGCAAACACTTAAGAACATGGTAGAAGGGTACAGTAGGCGAAGCAAGTCAGAATATAGCAGAACATATTGAAAAATCATGTGTGACCATAGTATAGAAAACACAGTAGAAGAAAGGACGGAAACATAAGAACACAGTAGGAAAACATGCGCGATAAAAGGGAAACATAAGAACACAGTAAAAGAACATGCGTGGTAAAAAGAAAACCTAAGAACATAGTAGAGACAACTACACACAAAGAAAAGGAAAAGAAAAGTCAGAGAAACATTTTAAGCATTTTCAGAAAACCCTAAATCGAAAAGAAGTGATTTTGAAAGTAATTTTTGAAAGAAAAGTTGGGGAAATCGTTTGAACACTCAAGTAGAGCATAGATACACAACAGATCTAAAAGAAAATTGGAGAAAACCTCGGAGGGTTAGGGTTTCAGAAGAACCCTAGAAAAAACTTTGAAAAGGTCACCGATCTGAGTCGGAGAGGTCAGAACCAGGCTCAAAACACCATGATATGCCGGAGCAAGGCCGGCGATGACTCTGGAACCTTGAATCGGCAGAGATCTGGGTGCAAACCTTCAAATTCTGGCCTCGATTCCTCAGGTATCAGGCGTGTAAGAGCAAAGGGAGGTAAGTATAAGGTTTCCATGGCCTGAGAAGCCATGGATTCCGATGGGTTTTGAGGTGAGGATGACGGGAGGCTGCTAGGGTTAGGGGAAGGTTCGAGAGAGTTTGAGAGATGAGAGTATCCAAAGGTGGCTATTAGAATGAAATGGGGGGATTAGGGTAGGGTTAGGTGAATTAAAATGGTAAGGGGGGATCATGGCCGTTGATCAAAACGATCAATGGCCTGGATTAAAAGAAAGGTCGGGCGGGTTAGTGAATGGGTTAAGGGGGTCGGGTTAAAATGAAATTAGGCTGGTCCAATAGGGTGTTAAGATTGGGTTAATTTGAGGGATAAAATTGAAATGTAAATAGGTTATAATTGTAATGAAATGAGGCTAAATGTTAAATAGCCAGTTCTTCCTTTTTATTTTATAAAAATAATTTTAAAAGCAAATTAAAAGTACTGACCCAATTAATAATATATAAATATTAATTTAAAATATTGGGACCAATTTTACAATTATAAAATGCTATTAAATCTTAAAGTAGGCTAAAATTGCAATTATATGCAATTTAACTTAAAAAATACCAAATAAATTTGTAAAAATATGCAAAAAATCACCTTAATTATATTTTGGTATAAATATGGGAGTAAAATTGATGATTTTGGGAATAATTATGGATTGTGTACTGCTAAAATAGACAATAAAATGATTTTAAAAATCTTTAAGAATTAGGAAAAATACCAAAACTCTTGGGGCATGCTTATATATGCATGTACATGCTATTTTGAAAGTATTTTGTATTGAAATACATAGGAAAAAATTGGGTATCAACAGCTGCCCCTCTTTACCCGAGAAGGATGAAAGAGTTGTCGGGTAAAGATATGATGACCAATTTTGACAGGAAGTGGCGATTTGAAAGGAGTTTTGACCGAGCTCTGGTCTCTGAGCCGCCTACATATCCCTGGTCTTACAGGAATCAGGCCATATGTAGTTCAGGAACCATTGACGGAATATGCCGATGGAGATTTGAAACGGACGAACGCGATGTTTAGATTGAGAGAGGTTTCTGAAAATCGATAGGCTGTGGGAACCGGAGCGAGATCGCTCCTGATGAGATGACCGTTAGGTGGGAAACCGGGTAGGGTCATTTGAATTGGGTTATGGGTTGGGTGAAAATTGAAATTGGGCCAGTTCAGTTGGGGTTAGGATTGGGTCAATTAAGGGTTAAAATTTAAATGTAAAATAGGCGTAATTGAAATGAAATGAGGCTAAATGTTAAATAGCCAGTTTTCCCTTTTATTTTATAAAAAATAGTAAAAATGATTTTAAAAGCAAATTAAAAGTACTGAGCCAATTAATAATATATAAATATCAATTTAAAAATACTGGAACCAATTTTACAATTATAAAATGCTATTAATCTTAAAGTAGGCTAGAATTGCAATTATATGCATTTTAGTTTTTTTTTTAAATACCAAATAAATTTGTAAAAATGTATAAAAAAATTACCTTAATTATATTTTGGTATAAATATGGGAATAAAATAAATTACTCGCCAAAATTGTTAATTTTGGGAATGATTACTGATTTTTGTACTGCTAAAAATGGACAATAAATTGATTTTAAAATCTTTGAAAAAAATACCAAAAGTCTTGGGCATGCTTATATATGCATGTACATGCTATTTTGAAAGTATTTTGTATATAAAAATACATAGGGAAAAATTGGGTATGAACACCTGCTCCTTTATGTGGTTCTCATAATTCAAGCTCCAGCCCACCTCATACTGCAAGTGTACCAACTCCACTTCCTTTTCATCACAAAGGAGCCTAACGGATCTCTCCTCATCCAGAGTTTTCTGTAGCCTGGCTTCACAACAAAGAAGCCTGGACTTAAGCTTGTCGAATGCCTGCAAAAGAAAACACAATAAGGAAGGGAAGGCGCGAAGCTCGAAAAACCTGTGAGAAAACTCACCGCAAAGTGAACACGCTGGGCTTCCTCAAGGCGGAACGTACACCTGCCAATCCAGTTCCTTCAGCCCTGAAAGAGTCGACTCCAGTCAAACCACGATCGCTCGGTGTATGCGACCCCAGATTTCTAGTATCTCCCGAAGTACTGTCGGCGGAGAAGAAAGGCGACAACAATAGAGAAACCTTCTTTCTGGAACCAGGAACCACGGATGCGGCAGGCTCGGATGATGCTTCGCTCCAAAACCCCGATCCCATTTTTCCTTACTTTGAGCGTCATCGCCCTGTAAAAGCATCTCTCGCTTATTGTCGTCATTTTTCAGCCCGGGAGTTGGCCACCCTTCCCCCTCTCCAAAGGAGCGCGGCCTCTCCTCGAAAGGCTCTCCAATGACTACAACGGCAAGATTAATACGCATAACGAGAATATTCTTCTCCATATGAAAGAAGAGAAAGGAAAAAACAACACAACACTCACCATGATATTTTGCTTCCCATTTGCCCCGAGACAAAGCTCACCACTTCCACTCATCACAAGTCGAGTGGGTCGCCAACTTTCGGACCCAATCCCGCAAATCAGGAATGTCGCCTGGCACCCATGAAACCGCTGTAGAAAAAGAAAGGAGGGCACGATTACGAAACCAGTTCTCGCCATTGGCAAAATTGAGAAGGCACGAAATGCACCACTTACGTGTATAATTCCATTTCTCAGGAAATGTCATAAGCTCCACGGGGATAATGTCACCGGTCCGCACTCGGACGAAGCGACTCATCCACTCCCGGTCTCCATTTTCCTCATCATCTACAACGAAGGGCGTGGTCGATCGGCATCTCAAGGTTAGCAGACCCCGATGATCAAAGGGCCAGTATAGCCTAATAAGATGACTGAGCGTAAATTCGAGCCCCGCTTTCTCTGCGAAAAATCTCACCATCAATACTGTTCGCCAAAACTACGGATGGATCTACACCAAGGTAACCCGATACTTTGAGCAAAAATCGAGCACAACCCTATCAAAGGGGCCTAGTGTGAAAGGATACGTATACATATTCAAGAATCCATCGGCATGATCCGTCATGCCCTTACCCGGGGAAAATGCCTGTAACACCACTTTCTCCCCCCATCCGCAGTATTTTCTCACTAACTCAAGATGTTCTTCTCTTATCAAAGAAGTAGTCTTCAAGGTGTACCCTCGTTGGTCCTAAATGCCGGAGGCGGAGCTCTCCCCTTCCTGTCGGACAGACCCCGACATAGCAGCCATGGCTACGACAAAATTGGAGAACAAAAGCGGGAATCTGTGCGAGTGCGTTAGGTGCTGAAGTAGTGAAAGGCTAGCATAGAAAAAGAAGGGTAACTACTTAAAATGGTGGGATCTCCGAATAAGAGCAGAGACAGCCCTATATTTATACATGGAAGAAACAGGGATGATCCACCTGCCTCAAAGCCGGTTAGGAACACTAACTGATGCCATCTTCGCATGTCCCGAAGTGGTACCCGACCTCGAGGACCTCCGTCAGAACAAGGTTAGGCTCCAGGAAGCCAATAACGCCTTCATTGGTCCCGAGGTGGTACCCGACCTCGAGGACCTCCATCAGAACAAGGTTAGGCTCTAGGAAGCCAATAACGCCTTCGCCAGTCCTGAGGTGGTACCCGATCTCGAGGACCCCCATCAGAACAAGGTTAGGCTCCAAGAAGCCAATAACGCCTTCGCCAGTCCCGAGGTAGTACCCGATCTCGAGGACCCCCATCAGAACAAGGTTAGGCTCCAAGAAGCCAATAACGCCTTCGCCAGTCCCGAGGTGGTACCTGACCTCAAGGACCTCCATAAAAAAGAAGTTAGTCTTTAAAAGGCCAACGACATTAACGCCAATCCCGAGGTGGTACCCGACCTTGAAGATCTCCATCAAACAGACGTTTGTCTTTAAGAAGCCAACGACATCATTACCAGCCCCGAGGCAGTATTCGACCTCGAGGATCTCCATCTAAAAGAAGTTAGGCCCTAGGGAGCCATTGGCATCATCACAAATCCCGAGATGGTACCCGAACTCGAGGACCTCCTTCGAAAAATAAGTTAGGCTCCAGGAAGCCTTTAACAACATTGCAGATATCATCCAAAATCGGGAAGTCCCTCATCTGGGACCTATCTACAACGCCTTAAGATTACATATATTAAGTTCAAGACAAGTCTCCAAATGCCCAGAGTCAACCCTCACTCGGGGACTGCTCTCGAAGGTCTAAAGGCTAAGTCTCAATTTAGGGGTTCGAAGCCCTACTTCTATTCGACTCAAAATAAGGATCCCGATGACCCGAGTTTATCGGATCAATCCAGGTTTGGCCTTAGGAACAATAAAGGATTCCGCGGGAAGCCATTTTATCAACCGAAAGTCAGAAAGAATACTCGCTTCAGGGTTCGATAGCAAGCATCAAAGACAAAATTGAAAAAAATATCTTTGTATTCATGAATATTCAATTACAAAAGCCCACAGGGGGTCTTTAAACGTGATTACAAAAGCCCACGAGGGGCTCTTACATAGAAACAAGAAGCAAGAAGGTGTACATATAGTAAAAGCCTAAGAGCCTAGCCTATTCTCAAAAGCACCAGAACCATTGCCTGAGTTTCGGTAATGCCCGGACTCGCTCAAAACTCATCCGAAATACACCCGAGGCCCTCGGGACCTCAACCCAAACATACCAACACCTCCCATAACATTATTAAAACTTAGTCGAGCCTTCGAATCACTCAAAACAACACCAAATCAACTTTGGATTCAAGCTTAAGAACTTAGGAACTTTCAAATTCCATAAACAAACGCCGAAAACTATCAAATCACCTTCCGAATGACCTGAAATTTTGTACACACACGTCACGAATGACATAACGGACCTACTCCAATTTTAGAAATTCCATTCCGACCCTGATATAAAAAATTTCATTGCCGATCGGAAACGCCAAATTTCTAAATTTCGCCAATTCAAGCCTAAATCTACCACGGACCTCCAAATTTCATTCCGGATGCACTCCTAAGTCCAAAATCGCCCAACGGAGCTAACCAAATCATAAAAATCCAAATCCGATATCAAATACTAAGAAGTCAAAACTTGGTCAAACCTTTCAAATTTAAAGCTTCAAGTTGAGAACCATTCTTCCATATCTATTTCAATTAACCAGAAAACCAAAACCGACGATTTACATGAGTCATAATACCTCATACGGGGCTAGTCATGCCCGAGAACTGGCGAGCGAAGTGCAAATATTCAAAATGACCGGTCGGGTCATTACAACGCGGTAGTGGCAGCGGCGACGGCGGCAGCTGGGCGATGGCGACGCTGGGTGGGGAATGTGATTTGTGTGAGGGAAATAGAGTAGGAGAGGGAAAGGTATTGAGTGAGGAGTTTGGGGAAATTTGGAGATCAAGAAAGGTAGTAGAAATAAGGGGAATCCCGTATTTCATATCCGTTTTCAGAATTATTGACCAAAGTTGGTCGGTACATTAAGTGTTGACCGTTTCACCAAAAACCGACCAACTTTGGTCGGATTTTTTATTAAAAAAACTCTAAATTGTTTTTTTTGTATTTTTTTAAATATTATAAACTATAAGCATTTATTTTATTTAACTATCCAATTATTATAAATTATAAGCATAATCTTTATAAATAATTATATTAACTATTTACTTTTAATAAATTATAATAGCATCTATCTAAGTAAATTTTCTAAGTTATAATTAACTATGTGAGTAATTTCTCACACACACACATACACTTCGTGTTCTTATATATATACGGCTATACCTATATATATATATATATATATATATATATATATATATATATATATATACACACGCGCACACACACACACTTCATTGTAATACTTTAACTATATATATAGCTTGTTATATTATATATATGTTAGTGTGTGTGTGTATATATATATATATATATATATATAACACGTTTCGTTGTACTACTTTAACTACATATATAGCATGTTATAGTATATGTTAGTGTATTCATTATTTATATTGCAAAATTGTTAACGGATTACATTTATATTATTTAGATAGTAAATATAAAAGTGATTCAAAAGTTTGACCAATGTTGACCTAATAACCGACCAACTTTGGTCGGTTATTGTCTAGAAAATAAAATAAACCGACCAAAGTTGGTCGGTAAATGCTTTGCGTTAACCGACCAACGTTGATCGGTAATTTCAAATATAAATTCTTTAAATTTTATAAAATATTTTAAATAATAATATGATTATTAAAATTTTAAAAATTGGGTCCACATTATCGACCAAAATTGGTCGGTAATCCCAAATTTTCTTTGACTAAGCAAGTCTGACCAACTCGGTCAACGTGTTGACCAATTTACCGACCAATTTTGGTCGGTATTTATTTTTAAAAAAATGTAAAATATTTTTTTTTCTAGTTTTCGTCCAAGCTAGACGGTTTTTGGTCGCTTTTTTTAACCGACCAACGTTGGTTGGAAACTTTTGGTCGTTTTTAGCGGATTTCTAGTACTGAAAACTCTTGGAATATTTATTAAAAGATTAAAGACATGACAAATATGTCTTGCTGAAAGTTTTAACAACATTCAAGATCCAAATGGAGTGTTGCTACATGCTTCTTGATCATTAAATACATCAAGAAGATGCATATCATCAACAATTCGGAGGGAAAAATCAAGGGACAAACAGAGTTGTAATCCGCAATATTTATCAATAAAATTCTTTATTTTCTTTATAATTGTTTGTGATTGGAGATTTATTTTTCTGCACAAAATTTGTTGAAAAACCTTAAATCCAATTTAATTAGATTATTAGAGGGGCAAAAATAAGACTGAACTGGAAGAAGACAAAAGGTATGTAAAATATGTTATGTTCGACTCACAAAGGTATCAGCTTCAACAGTTGCAATAATATAATGCCCTACTAGCAAAGCACCTCTGTCTCTTTTTCTGTCTTCACTCTTCCCTCTTTCTTCCAATCTTCCTCTGGTAAGCTCAAGACAATATACTGTCATCCTCAAAATAAGTTGATTAACTTTAGCATTTTGTTTCTCTAGCATTATAGGTTTAGATAATTGTTCCATGTTAGATTATCTAAATGGGGTTCTTTCTTGATTTTTGTTTGGTACATTAAGATTTAGGTTCCATGTTGGTCTACCCCTGTTTCTTGGTATTTGATAGCCTTACTTTCAAACTTTATAATCTTTTTTTGATGTTCTAATTTGATTCCCTGGTTCTCTAGTTCTTATATTTTCTCTTTTCTTTTGGGGTAATTAATTGGCTTATGTACCATGTAAACAATAGCCCTTTTTCCTTACTTTTCTAATTTGATTTTCTTGGGTTACCTTTAAGGTCTTAATTTCAAGATATGAACTTTTATTTTTACTGATGCTTTTTTATCACTTTGTTCTTTGCATAATCAGAAATCAATTTGGATTCTGCTTTTGGTGAAAATTCACTGCATACTTTGAGCAACTTTAGTTTCTGCTAGAAATGGAACCAATTCTGTTTCTTGATAATAATGAAATCCCAGTTGGTGCACTTGCAAGAAGTAGAAATATTGTAAAAGATTGGAATTTGAACAACTTTTCTGATGTTGATAAAACCATGCTTGGCACTATCCAAGAAATCACTGAAAATATAGAATTTCCGGAATCAGGAATGGCTGATATTTTGAAGAAATGTGCTACAAGCAACCAATGGTCAGAAGGTTTAGGTGCTGAAACAGTTGATTCTTCTGGGAAGATGTTATCTATTTCTGTAAATACATTGGACTCCATTCTCGGGGAAGTGGAACTTAAAGAGAGATCTAATCATATTGGAAATAGGTGTAACGATCCCATATCATTGCCAATTGGATTGAAATTGGATCAGTTGGTTGATCATAGAGAAGTCAGGAGTATATCATCTTCAAAAGGAAGTTCACTTGTGTCTTTTAGCAGATTCTTTATTGCCAGCGGAAAAAGCCGATTCTCAGGAGGATGACTTGATTGTTTACAAAGTCAAGCGTAATTCGTCTTTGATGGGAAACTCAGCTTCGTCATCACTGGAACCTTTGCCGCTAGGAAAAAGACCGAGGACCACAAATTTGCATTCTCAGGTTCTTTTATGCCAAGTTTATGGTTGTAACAAGGACCTGAGATCCTCAAAAGACTATCACAAAAGGCACAAAGTGTGCGATGAACACTCAAAAACTACTAAAGTTATCGTTAATGGGTTTGAGCAAAGGTTTTGTCAGCAGTGTAGCAGGTATGGTCTGGCTTGTCATCTGCTTCTTCTGCTGTGTTGTAAAACTTCATTAGGATGGAACACATTAATGACGTTGTCCTTTATTTCAGATCATTTGACGAAACATGGTATAACTACATTTGATAATGCTGATTCATAGCAAAGTGCGTAGAACTAGTAGTCTTATTTGCATCTTTGATAAAGTTTTAGCATCAGAACTTTTAAAGAACAGATTATGACCCAAATGCGAGAATTCCTCTCCAGCTGCCTAAATATTCCATCTGAACTTGAACTCTAGTCCAACTGTTTTTGTGAACTTGACTTTGAATGAATGAGTGAGTTGTAGTAAGGTGAAGGAATTTAGGCAGTTGCAGTTTTTCATTTATTATCTGAATTATCCTTAAGTAAAACTACCCTGTGGTTCAGCAAAAAGGGGCTAGTTAGCGTAGATCTTGACTTCATCTATTCTTGTAGCTAATTTCTATCCATGTTATCTGAAATTTCAGAATTTAGTGGTTATGATAGTATGACTGTTTGTGAATGCTACACCAACATAGACTTTTGTGAACTTTTGCTATGCAGGTTCCATTTGCTGGCAGAATTTGATGAAGGTAAACGCAGTTGTCGTAAGCGCCTTGCAGGCGCGCCGGAGAAAGCCTCAATTTGATGCTCACTGGGGTAAGCTTAATGTCCCCCTCTTTTAACCATTCTAGACTTTGATGATTGTATTTGAACTTAGGAGTACTCCAGTACATTAGCCTTTTAAGTTCCATCAATTTGATTCTACAACTAAAAGTTTCCACGTCGGCCCATCCACCCTCTCCCTCTTTCCTCTCCAAAAGAATGAATTAGAAACCTCCTTTTTTTTTTTATCTTTCCAACTATGCTCTTTTGTTCGAGGGCATGATAATACTTTAATTCATTTGGTGTATTTCGAAAAAATTGTGTGCTGCAATACCATCTTATTACCTATTCTTATCTAGTACATATGCTAATTTTTGTTTGTTTTTAATTATTATTTACTAGTGCATTGGGTCAATGGTTACAACTCTTCCCTTAGCCTCTGGCACTGCCATCTTTTATATGCTTTGCGGAAAAATAGTATTTTTCTATTTTGTTGAGTCTGAATTTATGCTAATGGTTCAAGTTTATTCGATATAACTTCACAAAGGAGAGTACTATTTTTCCCCCCTGAAATACGTCCTGGCAGTTCGTTTTGTCAAGAAAAATTTGAAGGCCATCGCAAGCACATCAAATTGGAAGAAAAATCAATCTGCATCTCTCAATTAGCTATGGCAGTGACAAAGAAGCAGTCACCAATAAAAAGCTTACAGCATCATTATGTAATGAGAAAAGAAAATTCATCCAAGATTCATGCTGGGGAAACATTGTCAGTTCAAGAAACATTTGCAGGGCAAAACTCCGCTTGTGCTCTCTCTCTTCTGTCAGCCCACTCACAACACCATTTACACAACTCAGAAAATCGTTGTGGTCACCTTAAAAGAGATCATAATCCTCAAAACTTTTGCGGATTAAGTGCTTCGAGAAGCTTTACATCAAATGAATTATATTCATCTGAAGTATTTGAAATAGATAGGATCGTCCAAGTTCTTGATGACAGTCAAGCTGTTTCAACTGATGATCTAAGAGAAAGATGTGTTCGAAGATCAAATTCTATGAATTCTAAGCATGACCTTTCTCTAGAAGATGGACCAACCGTGGATTTAGTTCAGTTGTCATCGCACCTGCAAAGAGTGGAACAGCTGAAAAATTCTGACCAAGTGAAACAGGAGAATGATATCTTCCGTTGCTTTACGACCACATGAGGATTAAGAAACCTTCAAGGTGTGTAGCCATGTCCAATTGAATATTAAATGCTTCTTTCTTTTCTATCATGATTTGGAGTTCGTGATGCCTTTGGAGGTAATTCAATAGATCGAGTTGATTTAGGCCTTGGGAACTCTGTGTTTGAACCATGTAAAACATTGTTGTTTTGTTTTTGATCCTTGCATAATTCATGCTTAATTGTTGCAGTATTAATATGATACCTGAAAGCTATTGAGGAGATTCAGCCGATACAAGAATGGCTTTGCTGACAAGTCAAGAGGCAAAGACAGAATAATAAATGGTAGATATCGATCTGTATATTTTGTAAGTGTCATTTTAGTTTCTTTGCTGCATCAATTGCTCAATTGTATAGAAAATGTTATCAAAAGGATCATATTTTTCTGTGTATATATGTTTGTGGCCTCAAAGGTGAATTATAAACCCTTGAGGATTGATAAAAGATACATAAATCATGTGTTTTAAGGTGAAACCTTTCATCAGCATTTCGTGTGATGCAACATTCTATTTCCTCATAGAGAAAAGTAAAAATGACACTTTTGTGGCAAAAACTTGCTCTATTGTTTTCAATTCAACACTTTTGAGAGTGAAACACCATTCTAAAATCGGCAAAGGGCTAAATATACCCTCTACTTTCAAATATTGTTTACCTGTACCCTTCGTTATACTATTGGGCTATCCATACCCCTACCGTCATATTGTGGAACAAAAATACCCCTATCGTCATACTTTGAAACAAAAATACCCCTATTTTAGATGGAGTCAGGGGTGGGCATATATCGGGTAAAACCGATAACCCGAACCGTTAATTCTTTATTGGGTTATCGGTATTGGGTTATTGGGTTAACGGTTCGGTAACGGGTTAAATTTTGTTTTTTATTGGGTTATCGGTTCGGGCTCAGTTTGCATTTTTGTTATTGGGTAAAAACCGATAACCCAATAAGAATGATGTAATTTACTAATTTACCCTTAAGTATATACTAGGGTTATTTATTTTCCTAATTCCCTCTTCACTCTTCACTCTTCAGTCGTTTGTCTCTCAGTTCTCATTCTTGTTTCCGTCACAGCCCCCAAGAGTCAAGACGCAAGACTCACCACCAGTTCTCCGCCAGACATCAGTAGATACTGCACAGAAGTGGGAGCGTGCTTTTGTTAAGAAACAACAAAAGTTGGCAGTTTACACGTTCTGACAGTTTGATTTTTTTGTTTTATATATTGCAAATTTTTTTAGTTGTTTTATCTTATCGGGTAAACCGATAATCGAACCGATAACGATATATAACCGATTAACCGATAACTGATAACCAATATCTTATCGGTTTGGTTATCGGGTTATGATATTTGTAAACCGATAACCGATAGGCAAAACCGATAATGTTCAAAACCGAACCGAACCTACCGATGCCCACCCCTAGATGGAGTGCCACCTGGCAATACCAGATTAAAACGACCCATTTCTTTTTTTACCCTATCCATTTTTAAAAAAAACCCACAACCCGACCCCTATTTTCATTTTTTTCAGTTTTTTAAAAGAATTTTGTTTTGTAAAAACTGGAAAAACAAATTTGTAAAAACAGATTTTTTTTTTTGTTTTTCAACAAAATATTTTGTTTTTTAAAAACTGAAATTTTAAAAAATAAAACTGGAAAAAATGAAAATAGGGGTCGGGTTGTGGGTTTTTTAAAAAACAGATCGGGTAAAAAAAAAAGAAATGGGTCGTTTTAATTTGGTGTTGCCACGTGGCACTCCATTCAAAATAGGGGTATTTTTGTTTCAAAGTATGACAATAGGGTTATTTTTGTTCCAAAGTATGACAGTAGGGGTATGAATAACCCAATAGTATAACGAAGGGTACAGTTAAATAATATTTGAAAGTAAAGGGATATATTTAGCCCTTTTCCCGTTCTAGAATCTTTAATTCCTTGGAATGTAGCAGTTGATGAGAATGAAAATTTGAAAATACATATTAAAAAGTTTAATCAATATCCAACAATCGGTGGAACTGAATAAGAAATTTTCAGGAACTAGTAGTGGCTTTGGTGCAAGTAACTAAACTTAGATGCTTGCTTTGTCGCATGAAAGTTTATTCCATGCAAACTAATTGTAATTGGGTTTGGTGCATGATGCGTTGTCCTGATAAAAAGTTTATTCCATGCACACGTGCATACATAAAACAAAAGAACTTTCGGCGTCCATATATCTCAAAGTACATAAATTCTTTTTGACTTACTGTTTAAAAACTTTAGCTGATCATATTAATTGACTTTGTTTTTTACTTTTGTAAGCTGCTTTTCCAATATATTCACTAGATCTCTTTAATATACTTCCTATTTAATTTATGTGAACCTATTTGACTGGCAACGATGTTTAAGAAAAAATGAACACTTTTGGAATTTGTGATCCTAAACAAGTCAAAAAGAAATCTAGAGTATTTGTGTAGTTATAAAAGTTTCTCACTAATGGTATAATTGGGAATTTAAGTTATATTGTTTCCAAATTTAAAAAAAAAATAATTCTTTTTGGAACGGGCCAAAAAAGAAATAGATTCACATAAACTTGAACGGAAGAAATAGTAGATAAATAGATAGATAGATAGGGGTGTGGATATATGAGTGTGCTTTTGAGTGGTCCTTGAAAGAGAAGGATCTATTCTATGAAGAACAGAGAGGTGGTGTGGTCCCCCGTTGCAACATTCGATTTGGTTGAAAACACAACCACGCCGCTGCGTCCATGCACTATTCTGGTATGCTACGAAGGAAAAAGGGATTTTTTTTGTGTGTGTGGATGATTTGGGATAATAGGATTTAAAAACTATTTGACTCCATATAGTAAATGTGCCAAAATATTTATTTTTTGCACCAAACTATTAAGTGCTTGCGATGTGTCCTTGAATAAGATTTATATACTCGATCATCATGGTTAATTAATATGTATTATTAGTACTGTAATCCATTGCTTAATCATGTTAAATTCACATAGATTGGTGCTGTACGGTTAAGGTGTTTTATTTCTGTAAACAATACATTCTTTGAGGCACAAAGACAGTATGGTTGCAGCATTCAACACTTGTGACTGCTTGGTCCCTTTTCATTAATTTTTTCCTTGTTACCGAGTTCAATTCATTTTTAAAAATTTGTCTCCGAAATTTTCCTGTTAAATCTTCCATTTTCCACGTGGTTAATAGGCAAATTGTGTATTTACACTGTCTTGGTGGGTAGAGTTATTCAATACCTGTGATGGTGGAAGATAGCAGATCTCTGATATTTACACTGTTTTGGTGGGTAAAGTTATTCAATATATGTGATGGTGGAAGATAGCAGATCTCTAATAAAACTATTGGAGGTATGCACAAGCTAGTCTAAACACCACCCTCGGAAAAATGAAAAATAATGAGATGTGAAACAACAGTTTTAAAGAAGATTTTATATACGAACTATTTCCATAAGGAATTTTTAGAAGAAGATGAAGAAGCTATAGTTTTAGAAGACAATGCATTATTTTGAAGGAAAAAAGAAAAGAAGAATTATTACAATCATTATTCATTAATTCCTCCATATTATTTCCATCTCCTGGAGCCAACAACCTTAACCTATTCAAGCGAATGTTAGGAAAGCTAAATATGCAGTCAAAAGTACCTACTTTTAAATAAAAGAGGACTTTTTATGCGTAGCCCACATTCGTTCACTTTTTATATATAATTGTGAATTATAATATTGTCGAGCTGCAAAATGAAACTGCAAATGATTACAGCAATGAGGTTGAATAATTTTTATCATATAATTGATTCATATATAGTTGTCAATTTTGGAATTTTGACTTAACAAATTAAATCATTATATATGAATGAAAAAAGTTGAGAAGTTTGAGTGGTTAGAGTTTGTGGGCAGAGTATGGGATTGGGAAGAGGGCGAAGAACAACATAATTGGATAATATTATCGTTTGTTTGGTTCATAGGATAGGATGTCGGACTAGAATTGTGATTAAGTATTTTATTACATTAATGTGCACAACAACTCCTTAAGCTCAAATTAATTAAGACTCCTTTCTTAAGTAATAATCATTTTTTCTTTACTTTCTTTTTTCATTTATGTTATTGGTCAATCCCTGCAGAAATTAACAGGAAAAATGACATGGTATGAAGTAGTTGGGCAATAAGTGAGTGAAGCTAGAACTGTAATTTTTTCCTCTTTAAAGGATTGAAATATTTCTGTCACGACCCAAAATCTCTTCGAAGGAGTCGTGATGACACCTAGTGTCTAAACTAGATAAGTCTAACATTAACTGAAATAACATTGATATTACTAACTTTAAATTAAATACTCTTAACACATTATCATTTCCAAAACCGGTGGTACAAGTCATAAGCCTTTCTAAGAGTAGTTATACAAAATAAATACGTTACTGTTCTGAAACAAAAGAACATATGGATATAAATACAAATGAAGGTGATTCCGAGGCCTGCGAACGCTGCAGCAGGTATACCTTGAGTCTCCACCGCAACGATCCGCACAACTACTGCCGATCAAATGCCTGGATCTGTACAAAAAAATATATGGAAGTGTAGTATGAGCACACCACAGTGATGCCCAATAAGTATTAAGACTAACCACGATGGATTAGTGACGAGGAACAGTCTAGACACCTACTGGTAAAATAAGTTGAACATGATATGATGATAAACTATCAACCTAAAGATAATAAAGTAATATCAACAACAGGGAGAGGACAAACTACAATCAGTAGAAACAATAAAGGAAAACACGGATGGAAACAAAAGATAACCAAGTAAATTAACACCAACATAGCTAGAACACAAACAAGTAAAAATGTACTCAAATAAGGAAGGCGATGTCATCTCAATAAATCATATCATTTCTGATACACAATTCCAGCCATCTCAAACTCGAAGTCTCATATCATAACCTCAATTACCAAAACTTTAGCACACCCGGCACCTTGTGCCCACATATTTCTATATCACTTTGCACAACAACGTTCTCATGTTACTCTATACTTAGGATCCATAACGAATGCAATTAAGGTGTTCAAAAAATCTCATTTACATAACATAAAGTATAGTACAACTTCTACACCAATTAGGAACTCAGCAAGAAAAGATGAAGTTATTTTTAGAAATCGTTTGAATAAAGAAAGAACCATCTTCAATTAAAATACAACATCGAATGAATTATTACCTTTAACATGGAATTTAATAAATTACAACTTAGTAGAAATTCTTTTTTAAGTAAAATAAAACCTCAGACGGTTTAAGGGAATCTAATTGAGAAACTAATTGAATTAAAAATGAAACAATTATTGAAATTTGAAGTATTGAAATATATATATATATATATACATATATATACATATATATATATACATATATACACACACACACACACACACACACACACATATATATATATATATATATATATATATATATATATATATATATACAGCGGAAAAGAAAACACCATGGGTTCCAACACAAAGGATCATGACAGTAAAGGAATCTAAACAGTTAAAACACTTGATTTGATAACAACAATTAAACACAGCAAACAGAAAGTACACGACATCACCCTTCGTGTTTTATCGCTCTTCCTCACCATATGCATAAATAGAAATGTGCACGACATCACCCTTCATGCTTTAACTCTCTCATTACATGGCACGATATCACCCTTTGTGCATTAACACTCACAGAATATGACACGACATCACCCTTCGTGCATTAACACTCTTAGAATATGGCACGGCATCACCCTTCGTGCATTAACACTCTCAAAATATGGCACGGCATTACCCTTCGTGCTTTACACTCTCTCACAATATCGTGTACGACATCACCCTTCGTGCTTTACACTCTCTCACAATATCGTGTACGACATCACCCTTCGTGCTTTACACTCTCTCACAATATCGTGCACGACATCACCCTTCGTGTTTTACACTCTTACTCACCCAAACAATAGCATCAATAACATCCCAGCAAGGGAATCAACAACAAATCCAACAATCCTGTCACAAGGAGTTCCACCACCAAGAGTATGAATACACGACAACAAGAGAATCACGAAAAAACCAAGAAGCGCAATAACCTTAACAAAACAACAAAACATAATAAACACGTGATAACTGCACCGGCAACCACAATAATTTGGACACATAGCATATATACACAGGGTCATAAAGGAATTCACAATTAAGAGATATCAAAACAATAAGGAGAACAATCACTTCAATTAAGGGAAATAAGGGCCAAGTAATAAGTAAGAGTTAGAGGAAAGCTAACAACATCATATGGAGAATATAAAGATAAATTAAGCAATTAGAAAACTCAATCATAACAGAATACTTCCCACATAATGAACATAAGGACCTAAGGACCCTAAAGGCAAATTTTTCACAAGTAAATTCGAGCACACATTTGTCACCTCGCGTGTACGGACTACAATTAGCATAGAAGACTCAAATCCTAAGGGAAAGTCCCCCACACAAGGTTAGACAAGATACTTACCTCAATGCGGTCAATTCAATACTCAATTTAGCTTTTCCTTCACCAATTCATCAACGCTCGGCTCAATCTTACCAAAAACGACTTGAATACATCACATAATGCAAAAGGAAACAATTCCAATTAATAAAGCTATAATTTTTATTTAATTTCTAAAAAGTCAACAAAAGTCAACTCCCCGAGCCCGCACCTCGAAATCCGATAAAATTTATAAAACCCAAACACCTACTCCGATAAAAGTTTAGAAATACCAAAATTATCAAGTTCCGATACTAATTCTTCCTTCAAATCATGATTTCTTGATTTGAAAGGTTTCACAAATTTTTTCCCAAATTCCCAACTTAATTCACCAATTAGCTGATGAAAATAGCAATGGATTCATGAAATATGATGAGATTCGGGGTGACAACACTTTCCCCAATGATTTGCTTGAAAAACTCACGAAAAATCTCCCAAAGCCGAGGTCTACAACTCCCAAAATGATAGAAATGGCTAACCCTCGATTTGGCATTATATTTTGTCTGCCCAGGGATTTATGCATCGCGATCGCGGAGATTGGGTCGCGATCGCGGAGAAGAGAGTTAAAGTTGTCAAGAAATACCCTTTGCAATCGCGAGAAAAGGGACACGAACACGATGAAAAATGGGCAGGAGCTTACGCGAACGCGGGGCATTTGATGCGAACACGAAGAGGAAATAGCAAACCGCCCCAGCCTCTAATTTCTACTACGCGAATGCGAGGGAACAGATGCGAATGCGAAGAAAAAGAAAGCAGACCATCGCGATCGCGAGAGGTACTATGCGAATGAGATGAAGGAAAAAGGGGCAGACCAACAGAACTCCACACGATCATGACTGGAGCTACGCGATCGCGAAAGAGGGCAACAGACACCAGAAACAAGCAATCTGAAACTATGAAAAAAATCATTCCGAACTAATCAGAAACTTACCCGAGTCCTCGGGGCTCCAAACAAAATATGCACACAAGTCTAAAAACACAACACAAACTCATTCGCGCGCTGAAATCATCAAAATAACTTCTAAAACTACGAATCGGATGCCAAAACGCATGAATATCAAACTTAAACTTCAAGAACTTCTAGAATCACAACCGAGCATTCGAACCCTATCAAATCAACTCTGAATGGCGCCAAACTTTGTAGACAAGTTCCATATGAAAAGACGAACCTACTCGAAGCTTCAAATCACACACGGCAACCTCAAAACTATGAATCACACCTCAAGCCGAAATCAATGAACTTTGGAACTTCAACTTTCGCAACCAATGCCGAAACCTATCAAATCACCTCCGATTGACCTCAAAATTTGCACACAAGTCACATTTGACATTATGGACCTATTCTAACTTCCGAAATCGGAATCGTTCCCCGATATAAAAAAGTCCACTCCCGGTCAAACTTCCCAAAAATCCAACTTTTGCCATAATGCCTCAAATTACCCTACGGGCCTCCAAATCCAAATCCAAATGCGCGCCTAAGTCCAAAATCACTATATGAAGTTGTTGGCATCATCAAAACTCATTCCAGAGCCGTTCACTCAGAAGTCAAATTCCGGTCAAATTCTTACCGTTGAGCTTTCAAAACTAGAGTCATTCTTCCAATTAGACTCTGATTCATCCGGAAACTGAATTCAACCATGCACGCAAGTCGATACTCAAAATATGAAGCTACTCGTGACCTCAAACTGCCGAACCTTACATAATTGCTCAAAACGACCAGTTGGGTAGTTGCATCCTCCTCAACTTAAACATACGTTCGTCCTCGAACGTGCCCGGAGTCATTCCAAAGCCATCGAACCGCTGCATGAGCTGCTCATACATACATTCGGGGGTGATTCCCCATCACCCAACCTATGCAGATCTGACAATGGAACTTAACTGAAGGTTTCATCTCCTTCTTAGTCCATACCCTTAGGACAGAACCCAAACCTCAACATCTGAAATGTATCATAGGACCCGAATACCACATCATTACACTGAATAAACCCGAACCAGTTGAATCGGGCCAAAATTCTAATCCAGAATACAATCACATGTTATTTCACACAACTCACATACTCGAGCAATAACCTCTGACCACCACAGCTGCTCGAATAACGTCTTGGATGCCGGCAATATACTTTACAGTAAATACAACGTTGTTCCGGACTCCCACAACACTTCCCATGATAAAGAAACATGCGGAAACTCATATCCGCCCATGAAGTCATCAAGTCAAGAAGCTCTCTCGCCCGCCAGGGCCATTACCCAAATCTTAGCAGAAACACCCTCTCCCTTCCAAACACTCATCATCCTCAATACCATAGTACCAATATTAGGTCTAAGAACCTCATCTCAGCCAATACAAGCTGCCCAACTAACAACTCATCACGGAACCACACGGATTCTCACACTACACAGTTTGTACACCAAACCAACAATAACTTAATTATGCAACACAAATAAAGAAAAGCAAAGTAGAAGAATTATCTAACAAGTACAACATGTATGACAACAAAAGTATAGTTTTTCGTCAAATCGTCCCATAGAGGGAAAACACAACACCAAATAAACACAAGGAAAGGGTATCCCACATAATATCCACTGTGGCGTGCAGCCCGCTCCCAAATACCCATCGAGCCAAAATGCTCTGGTTTACTGAACATATGAATACTGATATCAAGTACAATCTCACATAACATCCACTGCGGCGTGCAACCCGCTCCTAAATACTCATCAAGCCAAAATATTTGGGTTCACTAAACATATGAATACTGATATCAAGTATAATAGAGAGCACAAATAAAATTGTGGGAAAAATGAATAGAAGTAATAAGACATAAAAGAAGCAATCACAATTAAGGTGCAATGAGCAAATCAACATAACGAGGGCTATCCCGCTCGCATTGCCATAAGGCTTGAACGGAATCACAACATGCGTGGAGAATAGTCATACAACCTCATAGATCATCACAACATAAGAGAGCAGCACATAACATAGGCCAGAGGCACAAATAATGTCCATTCTGCCTGATAACATAATCAAAATGACAATCTTACAGGAGCACATAAACTTGATCTGATACGAAATACTTATTCTCGCTGACCTTCCAAATAGTCCCAACCAAATCCCGACCCTTCCCAATTAGATAAATATGCTTCAAAAGATCCATAACTACTTATCAATAATACATGCTATTAATTACCTCATCCTCGACGTTTCTTCACAATCCGCAAACAGGAAATAGTCCACATATGAGGGCATCTAGCCCCAAACCTCCGGAATACCAAAACTTCCATACCCAACTTCAACTACGCAAATCAAATGGCTAATATATCACTTACACCCTATCATTCTGCTAAAGCACCTATATAGGATTTCTGTTCGCTTAATAAAACATGAATCTCGAAAGCCTCAAAACCCAGTAATCACCATGCTACTAGCCACACACCCGCAAACCAAAACTCAAGGCCCTTTCCAAAAATGCACACTCTTCACATATGATCGCCAGCAATGTCAACACTCTATTAACTTCTGATACCTGTCTAGGAGAAACCCACAATGTACAACATATTCCTTATGCCTATGGCGACCAGCCGACTCAAGCCGTTGCCTAAACCATCAAGAACCCTCCGAGATCCGCCCGCACACAACTAAGTCATTAGGACTGCACCTCCCCAACTCAACCGAGTCACACAAACCGTCCCATCCAAGAGTGTTGCCATAAATGCCAGTAGAGAATTCCTTTTCAAAGGACCAATTACTCCATCGCTATGCTGACCCAATACCACAAAGTTGACCCATCTCTTCGGATAGTCGATATGGAATAATCCCAATCAATGTCCCAAATACAGATGATCCTAACATGAGCCACATAGCCAGAAGCTCATAAACCACCACATTTCCTCTGAAGTACCCCGTTCTGCTGCAACTACGATACCCATGCTGAATAGACCTCCAGTGAATCTGAATTCATTCCTCCGACCCTCCCTTGATGCTGAAATGTAGATCCATTAATGATGTAGGAATACTGTAAGCCCCAATATCATCTCGTGCAAGATCTTAGACCTTGGTGATACACAAAATCAGGGCACTTATCGATACCACCTACACACATACCTCGGGCCAAAACTGATGTAAATCTGACTCTACAATCTAAATGCCGCTATTGGACTCCTCCACTTGGCATGAAGCCATAGAAAACAACGTCTAATGATCCGCAAAACTAACCTTCACAGCTCGTACAACACAAATCACACGGTACTCCAATACCACCAACTATCCCCAATCAACACCCACCTCGTGGCCTTGCCATAATTACAACGACTAGTCAACCAATTAAACCTTCCCAAGCTCGCACTCATCAATCAGATGCCGGAAACTGCTGCGCCTCCATATGAACAACTGAATAGTCTCTCAATACCTCTGTATCTTTAGTCTGGACAAAATGTTGAGACAATGTCTGAGCATCCCGACTCCCTAATAGATCGTTTGTAGCATCACGAACCATTGGCGCATAGCGGACACTGAGAGCGTAATATTACACACGAGTGGATGCAAAGGAACATTGGTTATATGCCTCGAGCTGAATCAATATCGCACGATAAGGAATGAAAGAAGTGAGATTATCCTAATAGTTCTGTATTGAAGATAAGTACAGATGTATCCGTACTAATCCGCAAGACTCTACTAAACCCGCTTATGACTCGTAGCACCTATGAACCTAGAGCTCTGATACCAACTTGTCATGACCCAAAATCCCTCTGAAGGAGTCGTTATGACACCTAGTCTCTAAACTAGGTAAGCCTAACATTAACTGAAATAACATTGATATTACTAACTTTAAATTAAATACTCTTAACACATTACCATTCCCAAAATCGGTGGTACAAGTCATAAGACTTTCAAAGAGTAGTTATACAAATAAATACGTTACTGTTCCGGAACAAAAGAACATATGGGTATAAATACAAATGAAGGCGACTCTGAGGCCTACGAACGATGCAACGGCTTTACCTTGAGTCTCCACTGTAATGACCTAAACAACTACTACCGATCAAATGCCTGGATCTATATACAAAAATGTACAAAAGTATAGTATGAGCACACCACAACGATGCCCAGTAAGTATCAAGACTAACCTCGGTGGGGTAGTGACGAGGAACAGTCCAGACACCTACTGGTCAAATAAGTTGAACATGATATGATGATAAACTATCATCCTAGAGATAACAAAGTAATATCAATAACAGGGAGAGAACAAACTACAATCAGTAGAAACAATAAAGGAAAACACGGATGGAAACGAAAGATAACCAAGTAAATTAACACTAACATAGCTGTAACACATATAAGTAAAAATGTACTCAAATAAGGAAGGCGATGTCAACTCAATAAATCATATCATTTCTGATACACAATTCCAGCCATCTCAAACTCGATGTCTCATATCATAACCTCAATTACCAAACATTTAGCACACCCAGCACCTTGTGCCCACATGTCTGGGGACAACGGTAAACGTGAGGAATGGCACCTCCGCCCTACTAAAGAAGTTCGCAAGCAAGGGACATGTCGAACACCTACCTTTCCAACTAAGTCCAAGGCGAGGAACTCTATTTCACTTTGCACAACAACGTTCTCATGTTACTCAATACTTAGGATCCATAACCAATGCAATTAAGGTGTTCAAAGAGTCTCATTTATATAACATAAATTAAAGTACAACTTCTAAAACAATTAGGAACTCAACAAGAAAAGATGAAGTTATTTTTAGAAATCGTTTGAATAAAGAAAGAACCATCTTCAATTAAAATACAACATCGAATGGATTTTTGCCTTTAACATGAGAGTTAATAACTTAAAACTTAGTAGAAATTCCTTTTTAAGAAAAATACAACCTCAGACGGTTTAAGGGAATATAATTGAGAAATTAATTGAACTAAGAATGTAACAATTATTCAAGTTTGAAGCAATGGAACGTGTGTGTGTGTGTGTATATATGTGTGTGTGTGTATACAGCGGAAGTATAGAAAACACCATGGGTTCCAATACAAAGAATTACAGCAGTAAAGGAATTATCACGACCCTAAACATAGACCAAGTCGTGATGGAACCTCTCGTAAAGGCAAGGCCAGCCGACACACTCCCAATTAATTTTTAAGCAATTAAATAATAAAAACTTAGTCTTAAACATAATAATAATCCTAAAAAAAGGTGAATACTACAGTTGCGGAATAGACATAGTCCGACATCGGGGTGTCACCAATCATGAGCATCTATCATAAAAACTATAAGTCTGAAAGAGTCTACACATCTATTACATAACTAAAATGGAAGAAAATAAGGTATAGGGAGAAGCACTGGACTGCGAACGCCGGGCAGCTACCTAGTGAATCTCCGGGATCTGCTGGAAGCTCTCTCAACCCTCGCAAGCAGGATCTGATGCGCCTGAATCTGCACACGAGGTGCAGGGAGTAAAGTAAGTACTCTAATTCAGTGAGTAATAATAATAAATACAGGCTGAGCAATAATAAATCACATAAAGGCACATCAACAGGCTATAAAGAAGTAGTAAAAGCCAGTAAAAGCAATGAAATAGTGAAAATATGTAAGGTCACATTAGTTCAGTTTAAGCTTCTTTAAAATATCTTTATAACAGCTAAACAAGTAAAGATAGGCAACTAGAAAAGAAAAACACATAAAGAATCGCCCCTCGGGCACAGTACCAACAGAATCAGCCCCTCGGGAAACACATGGAACAATACCAGCCTCTCGGGCTATATCTCATATCACAATGGGTACCCGCGCTCACTAGGGGTGTGTAGACTCCTGGAGGGGCCCCTTACGACTCAAGCGCAATATCAAACCATCTCGTGGCATCATCACTAGGCTCTCGGTCTCATATTAACAAGCCACCTCGTGGCGTACAAATATCAGGCCCTCGGCCTCATAATCATAATTAGTGTTTCCTCACAACATAGGCCCTCGGCCTTACTCAGTCAGAATCTCATACCCACTCAGGCAACAGTAAAACATAGTGCTTAGCCCAAAATATCATTTAAGTGTTAAAGTAGAGTAAACATGGCTGAGTCATGAAAAACAGTAGAATATAGCACGACTGAGTTCAAGTATAAAGTAAAAACAGTGAGGAAATATCAATAAAAATTCCCTAAGGGTTCAAATAGTTGACACGAATCCCAAATATGGCATTCAGCCCAAACCATGATGATAGCAAATAGTTTTTAGTCAAATACGCGGTAAAACAGTCATTCGGGATGGACTAAGTCACAATCCCCAATAGTGGACGACCCCACGCTCGTCATCTAGCATGCGCATCACCTCAATATAGCACAACAGTGTGCAATCCGGGGTTTCATACCCTCAGGATATTTACAATCATTACTCACCTCAATCCAGTCAAATCTCTAGCCGCGACGCTTTTGCCCCTCGAATCGGCCTCCACTCGCATCGAATCTATCCAAAATCAGAATCACAGTGTCAAAATATGCTAAGGGAACGAAGCCCAAGCGAAAATAATCAATTTACAACTTAAATCCCAAAATTACCAAAACCTGACCCATGGGCCCACATCTCGGAATTCGATAAAATTCACATCAATAGGTTCCTTATCTTCCCACGAGTTCATACATAACAAAAGTACCAAAATCTGACCACAAATGGTCCCTCAAATTCTCAAGTCTAGGTCTCTAATACCAAGCCCTAGTTTTCCCAATTTTAACCCTTAAATTCCAATAATTATAGCTCTAATCCACAAAATAATACCATAGGAACGAGTTTTAAGTCAAAATTCTTACCTTAATGAAGTTCCCTTGAAATTCTTCTTCAAAATCGTCCAAAAAGCTCCAAAGCCAACTTAGAAAAGGTGGAATAGCTCAAAAATTGCGAAAGAAACAATTTATACTTTCTGGCCCAGGGATTTCGCATCTGCGGCCAATTACCCTCTTTTGCGGTACTGCTTTTGCGGTCAATGGACCGCTTCTGCGGTCATCACTTAAACGACCACTTTATGCTCCTCTGATCCTTTTCCCTGCACCTGCTCTATCGCAGATGCGGCTCCTCAGTCGCTTCTGCTGCCCCAGCCTTCCTAGTCCCTTTTCGCTTTTGCATCCTTTCCATCGCATCTGCGACATAGCACCTACGGTCTCCAATCCGCAGGTGCGGAAACATTAAAAGCAGCAAATCTACAGCTTCACTAAAATTCCAAACTTCTCTGTCAACCATCCGAAATCACCCCGAGGCACCCGAGACCTCAACTAAAAACATAAACATACCCCATAACCTTATTCAAACTTATACCAACCTTCAAAACACCTTAAACAATATCAAATCAACCAAAACACATCGGATTCAAGCCTAAGTTTCCAAAAATCTTCCGAATTCCACTTTTGATAAAAAACCCAACCAAACCACGTCCGAATGACCTAATTTTGCACACACATCCCAAATGACACAACAGAACTACTATAACTCTCGGAATTCCATTCCAACCCCAATATCAAAATCTCACCTATCAACCGAAAACGCCAAAAATTTAATTTCGCCAATTCAAGCCTAAATCTACTCCAAACCTCCAAAACTCATTCCGATCACGCTCCTAAGTCCCAAATCACCTCCCGAAGCTATCGGAACCATCAGTACTCACATTCGAGCCCTCTAACACATAAGTCAACATCCAGTTGACTTTTCCAACTTAAGCTTCCTAAAAAGCGACTAAGTGTCTCAAACCTTATCAAATCCTTTCCGAACCGGAGCCAACCAATCCGATCATATATAGAACCGATAGACAAAGGAATAAGAAGCAAAAATGGGGAAAAATAGAGCGGTAACTCACGAGACTACTGGCCGGGTCGTCACATCCTCCCCAACTTAAACAAATATTCGTCCTCAAACGAGTCAAGAAACATACCTGAAGCCTCAAACAGGTGAGGATATCTGCTCCGCATCTCCCGCTCGGTCTCCTAGGTAGCCTTCTCCACGGGCCGACCTCTCCACTACACTTTCACTGAATCTATATCCTTTGACCTCAACTTTCGAACCTGACGCTCCAACATAGCTGCTGGCTCCATATCATAAGTCCAATCACCATCCAACTGAACCGTGCTGAAATCCAAAACATGAGACGAATCGCACCAATATACTTCCGAAGCATAGAAACATGAAATACTGGATGCACACTTGACAAGCTGGGTGGCAAAGCAAGCTCATAAGCCACCTTCCCAATCCTCCAAAGCACCTCAAAAGGCCCAATGAACCGAGGACTCAATTTACCTTTCTTCCCAAATCTCATAACACCCTTCATGGGCAAAACCTTCAACAGAACCTTCTCGTCAACCATGTAGGACAAATTCCAAACCTTCCTGTCGGCATAACTCTTCTGCCTCGACTGCGCTGTACAAAGCCTCTCCTTAATTATTTTCACCTTCTGTAAAGCATCCTGCACCAAGTCTGTCCCCAATAGCCTAGCCTCACCTGGTTCAAACCAACCAACTGGAGATCTATACCGCCTCCCATACAAAGCCTCATATGGAGCCATCTGAATACTCGACTACTAGCTGTTGTTATAAGCAAACTCTCCAAGCAGTAGAAACTAATCCCATGACCCTCCGAAGTCAATGACACAAGCACGCAACATGTCCTCCAATATCTGAATAGTGCGCTCGGACTGCCCGTCCGTCTGAGGGTGAAAAGCTGTGCTCAACTCAACCTGAGTACCCAACTCTCGCTACACAGACCTTCAAAACTATGAAATAAACTGAGGGCCCCTATCTAAAATGATTGAAACTGGGATACCATGCAAACGAACAATCTCCCGGATATAAATCTCTGCCAACCGCTCTGAAGAATAGGTAGTACACACAGGAATGAAGTGCGTGGACTTGGTCAGCTGATCCACAATCACCCAAATAGCATCGAACTTCTTCAAAGTCCATGGGAGTCCAACTACAAAATCCATAGTGATCCGTTCCCACTTCCACTCTGGAATATCCATCTGCTGAAGCAAGTCACCCGGTCTTTGA
Source organism: Nicotiana tabacum (assembly GCF_000715075.1). Classification (NCBI taxonomy): domain Eukaryota; kingdom Viridiplantae; phylum Streptophyta; class Magnoliopsida; order Solanales; family Solanaceae; genus Nicotiana; species Nicotiana tabacum. The sequence continues at coordinate 98,772,064 of NC_134097.1, read as the reverse complement.
TGCTCTTATTTCCCCTGTTGACAATTGAGACACCGAGCTACAAATCCCACAATGTTTTTCTTCATTCTCCTCCGCCAATAATACGACCTCAAATCCTGGTACATCTTCGCAGCACCTGGATGAATGGAATACCGTGAGCTATGGGCCTTCTCCAGAATCAACTTCTGAAGCCCATCCACATGGGGCACACATATCCGGCCCTACATCCTCAACACCCATCATCACCAATAGGCACATCCCTGGAATCATCATGCTGAACTCTGTCCTTAAGGACAAGCAAGTGCGGATCATCATACTGGCGCTCTCCGATGCTATCATATAAGGAAGACCGAGAAAGCACACAAGCCAATACCCAACTGAGCTCCGAAATATCTAACCTCACGAACCAATTGGCCAAGGCATGAACATCAACTGCAAGAGGTCTCTCCCCAACTGGAATATATGCCAAATTCCCCAAACTCACCGCCTTTCATCTTAAAGCATCGGCCACCACATTGGCCTTTTTCGGATGGCACAATATAGTGATATCATAATCCTTTAGTAACTCCAACCACCTCCATTGCCTCAAATTAAGATCCTTCTACTTGAACAAGAGCTAGAGGCTACGATGATCACGAAACACCTCACAAGACACACCATACAAGTAATGGCTCAAAATCTTCAACGCATGAGCTATGGCAGCCAATGCCAAATCATGAACCGGGTAGTTCTTCTCGTGGTGCTTCAACTGACGAGAAGCATAAGCAATACCTCTACCCTCCTACATCAACACACACCCAATACCAGCTCTCGAAGCATCACAATACACGGTATATGAACTTGAAGCTAATGGAAAAACTAACACTGGAGCTGTGGTCAAGACTGTCTTGAGCTTCTGAAAGATCTCCTCACACTCATCCGACCATACAAATGAAGGACCCTTCTGAGTCAACTTGGTCAAGGGCGGTGCGATGGATGAAAACCCCTGAACAAACCAGCGATAATAACCCGTCAAACTAAGAAAACTGCGAATCTCTGTGGTTGAGGACGGTCTGGGCCAACTCTGAACCGCCTCTATCTTCTTCGGATCAACCTGAATACCCTCGTTGGACACCACGTGCCCCAAGAAAGACACTGAACTGAGCCAAAACTCATACTTGGAGAATTTTGCATAAAGTTTCTCCTTCTTCAATCTCTACAACACAACTCTCAAATGCTCCGCGTACTCCTCCGGACTACGCGAATACACCAGAATATCATCAACGAAGACTATGACAAACGAGTTGAGATAAGGCTGGAACACGCTGTTCATCAAATGCATGAATGTTGCTGGGGCATTGGTCAGCCCAAAAAACATTACCAAGAAGTCATAATGACCATATCGGATCCTGAAAGCTATCTTTAGGATATTCGAGTTCCTTATATTCAACTAGTGGCAACTTGAACAGAGATCAATCTTGGAGAACACTCTCACTCCCTGAAGTTGGTCGAATAAATCATCAATGCGAGGCAAAGGATGCTTGTTCTTAACTGTTACTTTGTTCAATTATCTATAATCAATGCACATCCTCATAGTGCCATCATTCTTCTTCACAAATAGAACCGGCACACCCCAAGGTGACACACTAGGCCGAATGAACCCCTTATCAAGAAGTTCCTGAAGCTGCTCCTTTAACTCCTTCAACTCCGCCGGTGCCATACAATATAATGGAATAGAAATGGGCTGAGTGCCCGGCACCAGGTCAATACCAAAATCAACATCCCTCTCCGGTGGCATGCCCGACAGGTCTACAGGAAACACATCGGGAAACTCCCTCACAACTAGAATAGAGTCAATACTGGGAGTATCTGCACCGACATCCCTCACAAAGGCTAGATACGAAAGACAACCCTTCCCAACCATATGTTAGGCCTTCAAGAATGGGATCACCCTACTAGGAACCTAATCAGTCAAACCTCGCCACTCAATCCGTGGCATATCCGATATATCCAATGTGATTGTCTTAGCATGACAATCCAGAATAGCATGACACGGAGATAGCCAATCCATGCCCAAAATAACATCGAAATCCACCATACATAATACCAAAAGATCCACTCGTGTCTCCAAACCCCCAATACTCACCAACAACAGTCTCGCCCACCGGAGTAGATATATGAACAGGTAAAATAAGAGACTCACGGGGCACATCCAAATAACGAGCAAAGTATGATGACATATAAGAAAAGGTGGAACCATGATCAAATAATATAGAAGCATCTCTGTGGCAGATTGAGATAATACCTATAATAACGGCATCAGAAGTAATAACATCGGGTCTAGCCGGAAGTGCATAGAAATGGGCTTGACTGCCACCTGATCGACCTCGCCCTCTAGGGCGACCCCTAACTGGCTGGGTGGGTGGCAGTGAAGTAACTGATGCTGAAGCTGATGGCTGACTCCTCTGCTGAGATGAACCCGCAAGATGACGAGGACACTACCTCCACATATGACCTATCTCTCCACACTTATAGCAACTCCCAGGTGCTGGAGAAGGGGACTGAAGGGAACCCCTAGCACCGGAATGACTGGCAGATGCGCCTGGCATGGAAGAGCCCTAAACTGATGGAGAACAGGACGAACTCTGAGCTGGAAGGGAACTAAGTGATGAGTGGCCTTGATGAGAACTGTGATAACCATGACCCGATGACGCCTCACAATAACCTGGGCAAGTTGGCTAAGCATGCCTGAATGGACGACCTCTGTCGTGTTGAAATTGACCTCTCGAAGGAGCACCACCATAACTACCAGATCTTTGAGGCCTCTTGCCCTCCCTCTCATCTCGCTCCTGGCGACGAACTGACTCAATCTCACGAGCAATGTCCACAACCTCTTCAAAAGTAGCACCAGTCACCCTCTCTCTGGTCATGAGAATATGAAGTTGATAAGTAAGGCCATCAACAAACCTCCTAATCCTCTCTCCATCTATCGGAACCAACCAAATCGTATGACGAGCTAACTCGAAGAACCTCATCTCATACTATGTCACAGTCATCTCTCCCTGATGCAACCACTCAAACTGCATGCGCAGCTCCTCTCTGCGTGATCACGGCACATACTTCTCCAGGAAGAAAACGGAGACCTGCTGCCAGATAAGGGGCGCTGCACCAACAGGCCTATGCCTCTCAAAAATCTCCCACCAAGTGAAGGCAACTCCAGAAAACTGATAAGTAGTGAAAGCGACCCTGCTAGTTTTCAGAATACCCATTGTACGAAGCATCCTCTGACACTTATCCAAAAAACCCTGGGCATCCTCGCCCTCTGCACCACTGAAGATCAGAGGCTAAAGTCTACCAAACCTGTCCAACCTATGCTGCTCATCCTCTGGAATGGAAAGAACAACATAGTCCTAAGCGGCTGCAACCGGCTGGGCTAGATGTGCTCCCAGCGTCAGAAGTCCCTGCACGACCTGCTCAGGTGTGCGAGCGACGGGAGTTTGAGTGCCTCCCCCAACCTAAGAAGTAGTTGCGGCTGTAGTAACTGAAACTGCATGAGCTAGGCTAGTGCATATTGATAGAATCTGAGCCAAGGCTTCCTGAAGACCCGGAATCACAATGGGCACAGCTGGTGCTGCTGGAGCATCCACAACTGGGACCTGATCTAGAACTGGGGTGGCTGGTGGATCTGCAGGTGTTGCCCTAGCTGCTGTGCAGGCCACACCCATACCCCTACCACGACTGCGTCCTCAGCCTCTTGTGGCCACAGCTGGTGGCACTGGTGGTCGTCCATCCTGACTGGTAGCGCATATCCTCACCATCTGTGAGAGAATAAAATAATAGAAGTTTAGTACTCGGATCAACAAATTTGCACAACATGAATTTCAAGAATATGAAGTTTTTCCTAAAGGTTCTACAACCTCTCGAGGATAAATACTAACGTCTTCGCACCGATCTACGAGATTCTACTAAACCTGCTCATGACTCGTGAGACCTATGTAACATAGGCTCTGATACCAACTTATCACAACCCTAAACCTAGATTCGGTCGTGATGGCACCTCTTGTGAATACAAAGCCAGCCGACACACTCCCAATTAATTTTTAAGCAATTAAATAATAAAAACTAAGTCTTAAACATAATAATAATCCCAAAATAAGGTGAATACTATAGTTGCGGAATAGACATAGCCCGACATCGGGGTGTCACCAGTCATGAGCATCTATCAAAAAACTACAAGTCTGAAAGCGTCTACACAGCTATTACATAACTAAAACAGAAGAAAATAAGATAGAGGGAGAAGAACTAGGTTGCGAACGCCGGGCAACTACCTAGTGAATCTCCGGGATTTGTTGGAAGCTCTCTCAACCCTCGCAAGCAGGACCTGATGCGCCTGAATCTGCACACAGGGTGCAGGGAGTAAAGTGAGTACTCCAACTCAGTGAGTAATAATAATAAATGTAGGCTGAGCAATAAGAAATCACGTAAAGGCACATCAACAGGCTATAAAGAAGCAGTAAAAGCTAGTAAAAGCAATCAAATGATGAAAATATGTAAGGTCACTTTAGTTCAGTTTAAGCTTCTTTAAAATACCTTTTTAACAACTAAGCAAGTAAATGACAGGCAGCTAGAAAAGATAAACACATAAAGAACCGCCCCTCAGGCACAGTACCGACAAAATCAGCCCCTCGGGCAACACATGGAACAATACTAGCCCCTCAGGCTATATCTCATATCACAATGGGTACCCGCGCTCACTAGGGGTGTCCAGACTCCTGGAGGGGCCTCTTATGGCCCAAATGCAATATCAAGCCATCTCGTGGCATCATCACTAGGCTCTTGGCCTCATATCAATAAGCCACCTCGTGGCGTACAAATATCAGGCCCTCAGCCTCATAATCATAATCAGTATTTCCTCACAACATAGGCCATCAGCCTTACTCAGTCAGAATCTTATAGCTACTCGGGCAACAGTAAAACATAATGCTCAACCCAAAATATCATTTAAAATATCATTTAAGTATTAAAGCAGAGTAAGCATAGCTGAGTCATTAAAAACTATAGAATATAGCATGACTGAGTTCAAGTATAAAGTCAAAACAGTGAGAAAATATCAATAAAAACCCCCTAAGGGTTCAAATAGTTGATACGAAGCCCAAATATGACATTCAACCCAACATATAATGATAGCAAATAGTTTTCAGTCAAATATGCGGTAAAACAATCATTCGAGATGGACTAAGTCACAATCCCCAATAGTGCACGACCCCACGCTCGTCACCTAGCATGTGCGTCACCTCAATATAGCACAACGATGTGCAATCCAGGGTTTCATGCCCTCAAGACATCATTTACAATCATTACTCACCTCAATCCGGTCAAATCTCTAGCCCGTGACGCCTTTGCCCCTCAAATCGGCCTCCACTCGCGTCGAATCTACCCAAAATCAGAATCACGGTGTCAAAATATGCTAAGGGAATGAAGCCCAAGCGAAAATAATCAATTTACAACTTAAATCCCGAAATTACCAAAACCCGACCCCCGGGCCCATGTCTCGAAATTCGATAAAATTCACATCAATAGGTTCCTTATCTCCCCATGAGGTCATAAATATCAAAAGTACCAAAATCTGACCACAAAGGTCCCTCAAATCCTCAAGTCTAGGTTTCCAATACCAAGCCCCAGTTTCCCCAATTTTAACCCTTAAATTCCATTAATTATAGCTCTAATCCGTGAAATAATACCATAGGAACGAGTTTTAGGTCCAAAATCCTTACCTTAATGAAGTTCCCTTGAAACTCTTCTTCAAAATCGTCCAAAAAGCTCCAAATCCGACTTAGAAATGGTGAAATAACTCAAAAATCGCGAAGGAAACAATTTATACTTTCTGGCCTAGGGATTTTGCATCTGCGGCCAATTATCCGCTTCTGCGGTACCGCTTTCGCGGTCAATGGACCGTTTTCTGCGGTCATCACTTAAACGACCACTTACCGCTTCTGTGATCCTTTTCCCTGCACCTGCGCTATCGCATATGCTGCTCCTCAGCCGATTCTGCGGCCCCAGCCTTCCTAGGTCCTTTTCGCTTCTGCGGTCCTTTTCATCGCATATACGGCATTGCACCTGCGGTCCCCAATCCGCAGGTGCGGAAACAACAGAAGCAAAAAATCTGCAACTTCTCTGTAAACCTTCCGAAATCACCCCATAACCTTATTCAAACTTATACCAACCTTCAAAACACCTCAAACAACATCGAATCAACCAAAACACATCGGATTCAAGCCTAAGTTTCCAAAAATCTTTCGAATTCCGCTTTTGATAAAAAAACCCAACCAAACCACGTCGAATGGCCTGAATTTTGCACACACATCTCAAATGATACAACGGAGCTACTGCAACTCTCAGAATTCCATTTCGACCCCTATATCAAAATCTCACCTATCAATCGGAAACGTCAAAAATCCAATTTCGCCAATTCAAGCCTACATCTACTCCAAACCTCCAAAACTTATTTCAATCACTTTTCTAAGTCCCAAATCACCTCCCGAAGTTATCCAAACCATTGAAACACACATCCGCGCCCTCTAACACATAAGTCAACATCCGATTGACTTTTCCAACTTAAGCTTCTTCAAAAGAGACTAAGTGTCTTAAACCTTACCAAATCCTTTCCGAACCCGAGCCAACCAACCTGATCACATATAAAACCGATAGACAAAGCAATAAGAAGCAGAGATTGGGGAAAACGAAGTGGTAACTCACGAGACAACTGGCCGGGTCGACATAGGAATCTAAATAGTTAAAACACTTGATTTGATAACAACAATTAAACTCATCAAACAGAAAGTGCACGGCATCACCCTCCGTGCTTTATCACTTTTCCTCACCATAAGCAAAAATAGAAATGTGCACAGCGTCACCCTTCGTGCTTTAACTCTCTCATAACATGGCACGGCATCACCCTTCATGCATTAACAATCACAGAATATGGCACAACATCACCCTTCGTGCATTAACACTCTCAAAATATGGCACGACATCACCCTTCATGCATTATCACTCTCAGAATATGGCACGACATCACCCTTCGTGCTTTACACTCTCTCACAATATCGTGTACGACATCACCCTTTGTGCTTTACACTCTTCCTTACCCAAACAATAGCATCAATAACCTCCCGGTAAGGGAATCAACAACAACCCAACAATCCAGTCACAATGAGTTCCACCACCAAGAGTATGAATACACGACAACAAGAGAATCACGGAAAAACCAAAAAGGCAATAACCTTAACAAAACAACAAGACATAATAAGCACGTGATAACTACATCGACAACCACAACAATTTGGACACATAGCATATATGCACGGGGTCATAGAGGAATTCACAATTAAGAGGTATCAAAACAATAAGGAGAACAATCACGTCAGTTAAGGCAAAAAAGGGCCAAGAAACAAGTAAGAGTTAGAGAAAGCTAACATCATCGTATGGAGCATATAGAGGTAATTAATATTTTAGGAAACTCAATCATAACATAATACTTCCCACATAATGAATATAAGGACCTAAGGACCCTAAAGGCAAATTTTCCACAAATAAGTCCGAGCAGACACTCATCACCTTGCGTGCACGAACTACAATTAGCATAGAAGACTCAAGTCCTAAGGGAAAGTCCCCCACACAAGGTTAGGCAAGATACTTACCTCAATCCGACCAATTCAATACTCAATTTAGCTTTTCCTTTACCAATTAATCAATGCTCGACTCAATCTAACAAAAAACGACTTGAATACATCACATAATGCAAAAAGAAACAATTCCAATTAATAAATTTTTTATTCAATTTCTAAAAAGTCAACAAAAGTTAAATCCCCAGGCCCGCACCTCAAAATCCGATAAAATTTAGAAAACCCGAACACCTACTCCGATACGAGTTTAGAAATACCAAAATTATCTACTTCCGATACTAATTCGTCCTTCAAATCATGATTTTTTGCTTTGAAAGGTTTCACAATTTGTTTCCCGAATTCCCAACTTAATTCACTAATTATCTGATGAAAATAGCAATGGATTCATGAAATATAATGAGATTCGGGTTGAGAACACATACCCCGATGATTTTCTTGAAAAACCCATGAAAAATCACCCAAAGCTGAGGTCTACAACTCCTAAAATGCTAGAAATGGCTAACCCTCAATTTGGGATTATATTCTGTCTGCCCAGGTATTTATGCATCGCGATCGCGGAGACTGGGTCGCGATCACGGAGAAGAGAATTAAAGTTGTCAAGAAATACCTTTCTCGATCACGAGAAAAGGGACGCAAACGCAATGAACAATGGGCAGGAGCTTATGCGAACGTGGGGCAAATGATGCAAACACAGAGAGGAATTAGCAAATCGCCCCAACCCTTAATTCCCACTACGCGAACGCGAAGAAGAAGAAAGCAGACCTTCACGATCGCGAGAGGTACTATGCGAATGCGATGAAGGAAAAAGGGGCAGACCAATAGAACTCTACGTGATCACGACTGGAGCTACACGATCGCGAAAGAGGGCAATAAACACCAGAAACTAGCAATCTGAAACAATGAAAAAAATCATTCCAAAACAATCTGAAACTCACCCAAGCCCTCGGGGCTCTAAACCAAATATGAACACAAGTCTAAAAATATAACACAAACTCGATCGCATGCTCAAATCATCAAATAACTTCTAAAACTATGAATCGGATGCCAAAACGCATGAAAATCAAACTTAAACTTCAAAAACTTCTAGAATCACAACCGAGCATCCGAACCCTATCAAATCAACTCCGAATGATACCAAACTTTGGAGAAAAGTTTCATATGACAAGATGAACCTACTCGAAGCTTCAAATCACACATGTAAACCTTGAAACGATGAATCACACCTCAAGTCGAAATTAATGAACTTTGGAACTTCAACTTCTGCAACTGATGCCGAAATCTATCAATTCACCTCCAATTAACCTCAAAATTTGCACACAAGTCACATTTAATATTACAGACCTATTCCAACTTCTGAAATTGGAATCTGACCTCAATATCAAAAATTCCACTCCCGATCAAACTTCCCAAAAAGTCAACTTTTGCCATAATGCCTCAAATTACCCTACGGGCCTCCAAATCCAAATTCGAACACACGCCTAAGTCCAAAATCACCATATGAAGCTGATGACATCATGCAAAACTTATTCCGGATCCATTTACTCAAAAGTTAAATTCCGGTCAAATTATCACCACTTAAACTTTCAAAACTAGAATCCTTCTTCCAATTCGACTCCGATTCATTTGAAAATTGAATTCAACCACGCACACAAGTCGATACACATAATATGAAGCTACTTGTGAGCTCAAACTTCCGAACCGTACACAATTACTCAAAATAACCAGTCGAATTGTTACAATTTCTTTACAGACATTCTGATTCAAAAGATTTAAGTCTACACTAATAGTATTCAAATCTTTTACACTACCAATATATATAATAATTAGTTGTAGTAGGTTATGTATCCTCTTTATGAGGTTATTGATTCATGCTTACAATAAACAATGATTTATAGTTAGTTCTTAAGTAACCTAGTTGTATAAAATAATTACATTATCGGCTTATAAAATTTAAAAATTTAAAAAAGAAAAAAAAATTGAGGGTGAAATTAAAGAAAATAATTTTTGCCTGCATTATTATATCAAAAGTATTAAGATACTAAGCTCAAAGTAGTAATATAAAACAATAAAATAGACAAAAGATGTAAAGAGGAAGAGAAAAACTTTCTTATTTCTTCTATGTATTCCAAGAGTGTACAATGTGATGCCAAAACCCTCTATTTATAGGATGACATTGAGGTAATACAAAGGAATATCATGAACATGGCATTAACTATTGAGAACATGGAGGAAGATCATGGGGAGGTTATGGAGGTGTGGGAGTTACAACTATAATGGTGAGAAGTAGTGAGGATTATCTATATAATAGAGAAGAGTAGTGGGAGTAGCCTCTTTAGGAGTTATAGACATCCACTAATATAATTATAATATTTCATAACACTCTTCCTTGGATGATTATCAAGAATGTGCCTCGTTAAAACCTTACTAAGAAAAACCTTGTAGGAAAAAATCTTGGAAAAAGAAAAAGAGTACACATATCTTGTAATACGCATTACTTGCTGCCTCATTAAGAACCTTGCCAGGAAAACCCAATGGGATAAAAACTTAGCTAAGGTAAAAAGAGTACAACGTGTATTTGCCTCCCCTTGATGAAAACATCACTTTTGTTTCTTGGAGACTACGAATTCCAACCTTGTATAACAAATTCTCTAATATTGAGATCGGCATTGCCTTGTGAAGAAGTTTGTCAAATTATCACTTGAACAAATTGGTTGAACAACGATCATGTCTAAAATAGAACTTTGGTAAAATATGCTTTATTTTGTCTCCTCTGATAGTCCTTCTTTCAATTGAGCTGTGCATGTTGTATCATCTTCAATGTAATTATAACCATGTTGAATATCATAGTATGGCAGTACCCTCACAGATAACGAACTGTGCCATGTATTTGTATAACCAACAAAACCTTGACAATATTTATTAGAATAAACAAATCTATATCAAAGATTCCTTTTGCAATATAACACTAATCATATTTCAATTTCTCCACATAGGCTTTATACTTTTAGGTGTTGGGACTATCGGTCCAACTTCACATTTTTCATATGAGGTCAATTTTGGTGGCATATTTTTCATGCCAATCATTTATCTGTCCAAATTCCATGAAAGATTTGAGCTCAAGATCCTCGTCAATACTAATAATATTGAGCGCTATATTATATCAGCAATATCCTCCACGGTCATTTTATATTGGTTCCATCACCACTCAATAAAGACATAACTTATCGAGATCTCAATAGTTTCAGGTACCTGAGCCTCTCTTATGAGGTCTTATAATATTTTATGTCGTGGTGCTCTTATATAACACCTACCTCCTTAGTACGACCATCTTTATCATTTGCTCATCACCTTCTTCAAGGACTTTTATCTTTGGAACCGATATGTCTATTACGCTTAATGTGTGCCATAAACTCTATCCATCATTGACTTTATTCTATTTAGAGCATTAACAACTGAAATATGACATTTAGTTTTGGGTCAGCAAATGCGCCTGGAAATATTTTTGGAAATGAATTATCACTTGAACTTTAAGTTCACATTTTCTTGTACGAGGATCTAGATGTATTCAATAATTCATTTCATGTATCACTTTTCAGCTGCCCATTTTCTCCCCTTAATGTTGGGATCATCAACACATTTCTCAACCTTCTTTGGGAACTAGCATTTGTGCATTGTGGTAGCATAATTAAATCATATAGCACAATCATATTTCTAGATGAAAATTATTTGGTTATGATCCTGAACCAATTATGATAGGGAGAATTTATCATAACTTGTTGGCTAGATGCGGACAAGTACTATTGTATATTAAATAATACACCTCATACCAAATTTCTATTTGGGAGTTATGTTCTCATAACCAATGGTTTATCTTAATTGGAGGCATACAGTTTCTGCTAAACCAACTTGTATTTAAACCTACATTATCGAGATAAATTATCATAATTTTTATCCTGGAACTGTGCTCTAATAATTTGAGCAAGCAAACTTGCAAAAGCCAAACTACAAGTTGATATAACAAACGCACATGTGACCATATCATAGATGCACCTATTAAAATCATATAATAGTAAACGGTCCACACGGCAGGTGACTGGGAACACACACACACACACACACACACATATATATATATATATATATATATATATATCACCTTTTATACGTTCCAAAAATCAGGGAATACAATCCCAAATCCAACTGGTATAGTAATCAATTTATCATGAGAACACGTAGTACATGAGAATTCTCGAAGGATTTCCTTTTTCTTCAATATATGCAAATGTGAATTCTCAATTATTTTTCGCATCTGTGACGACTCGGCTAGTCGTCTCATGGGTTACCGCTCCGTTTTCTTGATTTCTGCTTCTTTATGCTTTGTTATACGTGTTTTGTGGTATCGGGTTGGTCGGATCGAATCCGGAATGATTTTAGTAAGGTTTGAGACACTTAGTCTCTTTTAAGGAAGTTTAAGTTAGAAAAGTCAACCTGATGTTGACTTATGTATTAGAAGGCTCATATGTGAGTTTCAGTGGTTCGGTTAGCTTCGGGAGGTGATTTCTGACTTAGGAGTGTGATCAGAATGGGATTTGGAGGTCCAGAGTAGATTTAGGCTTGAATTGATGAAGTTGATATTTTGGTGATTTCCAGTTGGTAGGCGAGATTTTGATATAGGGGTCGAAATGAAATTCCAAGAGTTTCAATAGTTTCGTTGTGTCCTTTGGGATGTGTGTGCAAAATTTCAGGTCATTCGGACGTGGTTTGGTTGGGTTTTTGATCAAAAGAGGAATTTGGAAGATTTTAGAAAGTTTGGCTTGAATACGATGTGTTTTGGTTGATTTGATGTTGTTTGAGGTGTTTTGAAGGTTGGTACAAGATTGAATAAGGTTTTGGGTTATGTTGGTGACTTTGGTTGAGGTCCCGCGGGCCTCGGGTGAGTTTCGAGGGGTTGAATGGATCATTTTGAAGTTAAGAAAGTTGCAGATTTTGAGTTCCAGCAGTTGCATGTATTTTGGTCTTCGCGTTCGCGAGTGGACCCTCACATTCGCGAAGGGTCAAGAAGGGAGGCATCAGGTTTGGCCTTCGCGTTCGCGAAGGGGAGTTCCACGTTCGCGAAGGGCCGGGTTAGTATGCATCGCGTTCGCGAGAGGCATTGTCGCGTTCACGTAGGTTTGAGAGGCTGAAGCATCGCGTTCGCGATGGTAGGGTCACATTCGCGAAGGAGAGTTTTGGTCAGCAGAATTTTTGTGCTTCGTGAACGCGAGGCTTTGACCGCATTCGCGAAGAAGGATTTTCAGGCCTGGCAGAAGTTTAAAAGGTCGTCTTATCCGCGAATGTGAGGTTTATTTCCTCCATAGTTGGTCGTTTTTGGAGCTTTTTGAAGGAGATTGAAGAGGGATTCAAGGGGAATCACTTGGAGGTAAGATTGTTGGACTTAAAACTCGATTATTATGTCAATTCCACCTAGAAAATCATGGAAATTAAGCCAAAAATTGAAGAACTAGAGCTTGGAAATTTAGACATTTAATTAAGGATTTGAAGGACCATTTAGTGTCGGATTTGAGAACTTTTGATATGTATGAAATCGTGGGGAGATAAGAAATCTATTGATGTAAAATTATCGAATTCTGAGTTATGGGAGCGGGGGTCGAGTTTTGGTAATTTCGGGATTTGTGTAGTATTTTGATTATTTTCGCTTGGGCTTCGTTCCCTTAGCCTATTTTGACGTGCTCGTTCTGATTTTGGATAGATTGGATGCGAGTGGAAGCCGATTCGAGGGGCAAAGGTGTCGCACGCTAGAGATTTGACCAGTTGAGGTGAGTAATAATTGTAAATGATGTTTTGAGGGTTTGAAACCCCAGATTGTATATCGTAGTGCTATATTGAGGTGAGACACAAGCTTGATAACGAGCGTGGGGTCGTGCACTGTTGGGGATTGTGACTTAGTCCATCCCGAATGATTATTTTACCACGTATTTGACCGAAATCTCTTTGCTATCATCATTATTTGGGCTGAATGTCATATTTGGGCTTCGTGCCAACAATTTGGACCCTTCGAGGATTTTTATTGGTATTTCCTCACTGTTTTGACTTTATACTTGAACTCAGTCACACTATATTTCATTGTTTTCATACTCAGCCATGTTTACTTAGTTTTAATGCTTAAATGATATTTTTAAATGATGTTTAGGCTGAGAAAGCCTGTTTTACTATTGCCCGAGTGGCTTGTGAGGATTTTTCACTGAGTAAGGCCGAGGGCCTATGTCGTGAGGAAATATTTGATACTGATTATAAGGCCGAGGGCCTGAGATATGTACTCCATGAGGTGCCTTGATTGATATGAGGCCGAGGGCCTAGTGATGATGCCACGAGGTGGCTTGATATTGCGCTTGGGCCGTAAGGGGCTCCTCCAAGAGTCTGTACACTCCCAGTGAGCGCAGGTACAAATTGTGATGTAAGATTGAGCCCGAGGGGCTGGTACTGTCCTGAGATGTTACTTGAGGGGCATATTTGTTAATATTGTGCTCGAGGGGCGAGTCTTTATGTGTTTACTTTTCATAATTGACTATCAATTACTTGCTCAATCATTGTAAAAGGCTTTTCATGAAACTACATTTGAGATAAAGAATTTTACCAATCTTTCACGGATTTACTGGTTTTACTACTTCATTATAGAATGCTTTGTGCCTTACATGATTTCTTGCTTTCAGTCTTTATTTATATTTGTTACTCACTGAGTTGGAGTACTCACTTTACTCCCTGCACCCTTGTGTACAGATTCAAGCATTGCGGATCCTACTAGTGCGAGTTGAGAGCTCCCGGCAGATATCAGAGTCCACGAGTTAGCTGCTTGACGTCCGCAGTCCCGTGTTTCTCCTCCTTTATTATTTCTATCTCTTTTCAGACATTTGTACTAGATTATAGACTTAGCAGACTTTTATTATCACTTATAGATGTTCAAGACTAGTGACACCCCGGTTTCGGGCTGTGTATGGGTGTTCTTCTGTGTATTTATGTTATTATTGTTATTTCAAATTTATTTTATCATGTTTAGACCGTTTTTTCTTAAATGCTTAACGGTTAATAATTGAAAATGAGAAGTGTCGGCTGGCCTTGTCTTCACGAGAGGCACCATCACGACCGGGTCCGGGTTAGGGTCATGACAAGTTGGTATCAGAGCCTAGGTTACATAGGTCTCACGAGTCATGAGCAGGTTTAGTAGAGTCTTGCGGATCGGTACAGAGACGTCTGTATTTATCCTCGAGAGGCTACAGAACCTTTAGGAAAAAAAATTCACATTCTTGAATTCTTATCGCACTTCTTTGATTCAGCTTGGAAAGTAACTCTTTGAATTCCTTCTAAGCATTTGTATGCACATATGAGCTCTCAGTATCAGATGTGCATCGATGGCTTGTGATTCCCTGATCGAGGGGCGAGATGTGATTTTTTGTGCATTGAGGTTGGGCCAGTCTGGAGGACTTGAGGCCGGGTTTTGCCTGCAGCTTGAGCACAGAGGTGCTGATTGTGTGAGCATGTGTATCTGGATTTATATTTTCAATAATGTCCCTATTAAGGGAAGTGATGACTGGTTTGCTTCGTGATGAGTATGATTTGATTGCGAGATGTGTTCGGATTGTTCGGACGTGGCAAGAAGAGGTTGCTTGAGGGTAGAAAGAACTATTTAGTGCTTGATTTCCATCTGGATTTAATGTGTAGCCCTGAGTGTGGGTGTGTTGAATGACCTTTTCCTGTTGTCTAGTTGGGAAGTGAAGTAGTTTTCATGTTGTGATATGGGTTTGGACCCAGGAAGATTAAGTGATTGTGTAATAGTTATGATTATGGAAGAGTATAGAGAGATACCAGTTTGAGGCAAAGCATGTGGTTTATCTACTGCGAATTGTTCTGAAGTTTGTGTGATCCTTATGTCGTTTATTGGGAGATCTCTGTTACCTGTGAAAGATATGTGTCACAATTGAGTTTGAGTTGCTTAAGAGAGTTGGCATGTCTGTTACGAGGATGAATGCGAGATTTGCAGAAGATATAAAGTACCAGATGATCTGTGTTCCACGAGCTTATGAAGGATTGAGTTTAATCTCACTATGGTATTATGGCGGCAATAAAGTATATGTGTTATGAGTTATTGTGTATATTTTGGTCTATGGCTTCGAGCCAAGTGGGGGAATCTACTATTAATTAGTTGATTGCACGATTATGTGCTATGTTGGTTCCAGTTTGTGGTGTGCGGGTGAATCAGTCATCGGCTTCAGCGCCAGCTACTTCACCACCACCCACCCACCCAACTAGGGGTCGCCCTAGAAGGGGAGGTCGATCTGGTAGTGGTCAGGCCCATTTCTATACACTTCCAGGTAGACCCGATGCTATTGCTTCAAATGCTGTTATTACAGGTATTGTTTCAGTCTGTCACAGAGATGCCTCTGTATTATTTGATCTCGGTTCCACCTTTTCTTATGTGTCATCATACCTTGCTCATTATTTGGGTACGCCCTATGAGTTTCTCGCTTCACCTGTTCATATATCTACCTAGTGGGCGATAATGTTGTTATAGACCGTATGTACCAATCATGTATGGTGAGTATTGGGGGTTTGGAGACACGTGTGGATCTTTTATTATTGTGTATGGTGGATTCGATGTCATTTTGGGCATGGATTGGCTATCTCCGTGTCGTGCTATTCTGGACTGTCATGCTAAGACAATCACATTGTCTATACCGAGTGTGCCACAGATCGAGTGGTGAGGTATGACTGATTATGTTCCTAGTAGAGTGATCTCATTCTTTAAAGCCCAGCGTATGGTTGGGAAGGGTTGTCATACGTATCTAGCCTTTGTGAGGGATATCAGTGCTAAGACTCCCAGTATTGATTCTGTTCCAGATGTGAGGAATTTTCCTGATGTGTTTCCTGCAGACCTGCCGGGCATTCCACCGGACAAGGATATTGATTTTGGTATTGACCTAGTGTCAGGCACTCAGCCCATTTCTATTCCGTCGTATAGTATGGCACCAATGGAGTTGAAGGAATTAAAGGGGCAACTTTAGGAACTCCTTGATAAAGGGTTCATTCAGCCTAGTGTGTCACCTTGGGGTGCCCCAGTTCTATTAGTAAAGAAGAAGGATGGAACTATGAGAATGTGCATTGATTATAGGCAATTTAACAAAGTAACAATTAAGAACAAATACCTCATATTGATGATTTATTCGACCAGCTTCAGGGAGCGAGAGTTTTCTCCAAGATTGATCTCCGTTCAGGTTATCACCAGTTGAAAATCAGGGACTCGGATATTCTTAAGACAGTTTTCAAGACCCAATATAGTCATTATGAGTTCTTGGTGATGTCGTTTGGGCTGACCAATGCCCCAGCAACGTTCATACATTTGATGAACAACATATTCCAGCCTTATCTTGACTCGTTTATCGTAGTCTTCATTGATGATATTTTGGTATATTCGCGTAGTCAGGAGGAGCATGCAGAGCATTTGCGAGTTGTGTTGCAGAGATTGAGAGAGGAGAAGCTTTATGCAAAATTCTCCAAGTGTGAGTTTTGGCTCAATTCAGTGGCTTTCTTGGGGCACGTGGTGTCCAGCGAGGGTATTCAGGTTGATCCGAAAAAGATAGAGGCGGTTCAGAGTTGGCCCAGACCATCCTCATCCACAGGATTCGTAGCTTTCTTGGTTTGGCGGGTTATTATCACCGTTTTGTTTAGGGATTCTCATTTATCGCATCGCTCTTGACCAAGTTGACTTAGAAGGGTGCTTCATTTGTATGGTCGGACGAGTGTGGGGAGAGCTTTCAGAATCTCAAGGCAGCTTTGATTAGTTTTGCCATCAGCTTCAGGTTCATACACCGTGTATTGTGATGCTTTGAGAGTTGGCATTGGTTGTGTGTTGATGTAGGAGGGTAGAGTTATTGCTTATGCTTCTCGTCAGTTGAAACCCCACGAGAAGAACTACCTCGTTCATGATTTGGAGTTGGCTGCCATAGTTCTCACGTTGAAGATTTGGAAATATTACTTTTATGGTGTGTCTTCTGAGGAGTTTACTGATCATCGTAGCCTCCAACAATGTTCAAATAGAAGGATCTTAATTTGAGGCAGTGGAGATGGTTGGAGTTGCTTAAGGATTATGATATCACTATATTGTACCATCCGGAAAGGTCAATATGGTGGCCGATGCTTTGAGCTGAAATGCAGTGAGTATGGGGAGCATGGCATATATTCCAGTTGCGGAGAGACCTCTTGCAGTTGATGTTTAGGCCTTGGCCAATCAGTTCGTGAGGTTAGATATTTTGGAGCCCAGTCAGGTATTGGCTTGTGTGGTTTCTTGGTTTTCCTTATATGATCACATCATAGAGCGCTAGTATGATGATCTACATTTGATTGTCCTTAAGGACAGAGTTCAACATGATGATGCTAGAGATGTGACAATTGGTGACGATGCGGTGTTAAGGATGCAAGGCCGGATTTGTGTGCCCAATGTGGATGGGCTTTGGGAGTTGATCCTTGAGGAGGCCCATAGCTCACGTTATTCGATTCATCCAGGTGCCGCGAAGATGTATCAGGATCTGAGACAGCACTATTGGTGGCGGAGAATGAAGAAAGACATTGTGGGATTTGTGGCTCGGTGTCTCAATTGTCAGTAAGTGAAATATGAGCATCAGAGACCGGGTGGCTTGCTTCAGCAGATGGATATTCCTGAGTGGAAGTGGGAGAGGATCATGATGGACTTTGTTGTTGGACTTCCACGGACTTTGAGAAAGTTCGATGTTGTTTGCGTGATTGTGGATCGACTGACCAAGTCCGCGCACTTCATTCCTGTGTGTACTACATATTCTTCAGAGCGGTTGGCAGAGATCTATATCCGGGAGATTGTTCGTTTGCATAGTGTCCCAGTTTCCATCATTTCAGATAGGGGCACTCAGTTTACTTCGTAGATTTGGAGGTTTGTGCAGCGAGAGTTGGGTACTCAGATTGAGTTAAGCACAGCTTTTCACCCTCAGACGGACGGGCAGTCCGAGCGCACTATTAAGATATTGGAGGACATGTTGCGTGCTTGTGTCATTGATTTCGGAGGGTCATAGGATCAGTTTTTACCGCTTGCAGAGTTTGCCTATAACAACAACTACCAGTCGAGTATTCAGATGGCTCCATATGAGGCTTTGTAGGAGGCGGTGTAGAACACCAGTTGGTTGGTTCGAGCCCGGTGAGGCTAGGCTATTGGGGCCAAACTTGTTATAGGATGCCTTAGAAAAGGTAAAGGTGATTCAGGAGAGGCTTCATATAGTGCAGTCGGGACAAAAGAGTTATGTTGACACGAAGGTTCGAGATGTGTCCTACATGGTATGTAGGAAGGCTATGTTGAAGGTTTCTCCCATGAAGGGTGTTATGAGATTCAAGAAGAAAGGGAAATTGAGTCCGCGGTTCATTGGGCCTTTTGAGGTGCTTCGGAGGATTAGGGAGGTGGCTTATGAGCTTGCTTTGCCACCTAGCTTGTCGGGTGTGCATCCGATATTTCATGTTTCTATGCTCCGGACGTATATTAGGGATCCATCTCATGTTTTGGATTTCAGTATGGTTCAGTTGGATAATGATTTGACCTATGATGTAGAGCTAGTAGCTATTTTGGGTTGTCGGGTTCGAAAGTTGAGGTCAAAGGATATAGCTTCAGTAAAAGTGCAATAGAGAGGTCATCCCGTGGAGAAGGCTACTTGGGAGACCGAGTGGGAGATATGGAGTAGATATCCTCACCTATTTGAGGCTTTAGGTATGTTTCTTGATTTGTTCGCGGACGAACGTTTGTTTAAGTTGGGGAGGATGTGACGACCCGACCAGTCGTCTCATGGGTTACCGCTCCGTTTTCCCTATTTCTGTTTCTTTATGCTTTGTTATCCGTGTTTTGTGGTATCGGGTTGGTCGGATCGAATCCGAAATAATTTTGGTAAGGTTTGAGACACTTAGTCTCTTTAAAGGAAGTTTAAGCTGGAAAAGTCAACCAGATGTTGACATATGTGTTAGAGAACTTGGATGTAAGTTCTGGTGGTTCAGTTAGCTTCGGGAGGTGATTTTCTACTTAGAAGTGCGATCAGAATGAGTTTTGGAGGTTCGGAGTAGATTTAGGCTTGAATTGGCAAAGTTGATATTTTGGCGATTTTCAGTTAGTGGGCGAGATTTTGATATAAGGGTCGGAATGGAATTCTGAGAGTTTCAATAGTTCCGTTGTGTCATTTGGGATATGTGTGCAAAATTTTAGGTTATTCGGACGTGGTTTGGTTGGGTTTTTGATCAAAAGCGTAATTTGGAAGATTTTAGAAAGTTTGGCTGAATACGATGTGTTTTGGTTGATTTGATGTTGTTTGAAGTGTTTTGAATGTTGGTACAAGTTTGAATAAGGTTTTGGGTTATGTTTGTGCGTTTGGTTGAGGTCCCAGGGGCCTCGAGTGAGTCTTGAGGGGTTGAACGGATCATTTTGAAGTTAAGAAAGTTGCAGATTTTGAGTTCCAGCAGTTACAGGTATTTTGGTCTTCGCATTTGCGAGTAGACCCTCGCGTTCGTGAAGGGTTAGGAAGGGAGGCGTCAAGTTTGGCCTTCGTGTTTGTGAAGGGGAGTCCCGCGTTCGCGAAGGGCCGGGTTAGTATGCATCGCATTTGTGAGAGGCATTGTCACGTTCGTGTAGGTTTGAGAGGCTGAAGCATCGCGTTCGCGATGGTAGGGTCGCGTTCGTGAAGAAGAGTTTTGGTCAACGGAATTTTGTGCTTCGCAAACGCGAGGCTTTGACCGCGTTCGCGAAGAAGGATTTTCAGGCATGTGCAAAAGTTTAAAAGGTTGTCTGGTCCGCGAATGTGGGGTTTATTTCCTCCATAGTTTGTCGTTTTTGGAACTTTTTGAAGGAGATTGAAGAGGGATTCAAGGGGAATCACTTGGAGCTAAAATTCTTGGACTTAAAACTCGATTATTATGTCAATTCCACTTAGAAAATCATGGAAATTAAGCCAAAAATTGAAGAACTAGGGCTTGGAAATTTAGACCTTTAATTGAGGATCTGAAGGACCATTTGGGGTCGGATTTGAGAACTTTTGATATGTATGAACTCGTGGGGAGATAAGGAATATATTGATGTAAAAATTATCAAATTCCGAGGCGTGGGCCCACGGGTCGGGTTTTGGAAATTTCGAGATTTGTGTAGTATTTTAATTATTTTCACTTGGGCTTCGTTTACTTAGCCTATTTTGACGTCCTCATTCTGATTTTGGATAGATTTGACGCTAGTGGAGGACGATTCGAGGGGCAAAGGCATCGTGGGCTAGAGATTTTACCGGTTCGAGGTGAGTAATGATTGTAAATGATGTTATGAGGGTTTGTAACTCCGGATTGCACATCGTAGTGCTATATTGAGGTGATGCACACACTTGATGATGAGCGTGAGGTCGTGCACTGTTGGGGATTGTGACTTAGTCCCTCCTGAATGATTTTTTTACCGCGTTTTGACCGAAATCTATTTGCTATCATCATTATTTGGGCTGAATGCCATATTTGGGCTTCGTGCCAACTATTTGTACCCTTCGGAGATTTTTACTGGTATTTCCTCACTGTTTTGACTTTATACTTGAACTCAGTCACACTATATTTCACTATTTTTATACTCAGCCATGTTTACTCAGTTTTAATGCTTAAATGATATTTTTAAATGATGTTTGGGCTGAGAAACCCTGCTTTATTATTGCCCAAGTGGCTTGTGAGGATTTTTGACTGAGTAAGGCCGAGGTCCTATGTCGTGAGGAAACATTTGATACTGATTATGAGGCCGAGGGCCTGAGATATGTACGCCACGAGGTGGCTTGATTGATATGAGGCCGAGGGCCTAGTGATGATGCCACGAGGTGGCTTGATATTGCGCTTGGGCCGTAAGGGGCCCCTCCAGGAGTCTGTACACCCCCAGTGAGTGCGGGTACCCATTGTGATGTGAGATTGAGCCCGAGGGACTGGCATTGTGATATGAGATTTGAGCCCGAGGGGCTGGTACTGTTCTGAGATGTTGCCCGAGGGGCGAGTCTTTATGTGTTTACTTTTCATAATTGACTGTCAATTACCTGTTTAATCATTGGAAAAATACTTTTCATGAAACTACATTTGAGATAAAAAAATTTACATATCTTTCACGGATTTACTAGTTTTACTTAGTTTTACTACTTCATTATAGAATGTTTTGTGCCTTTCGTAATTTCTCGCTTTCAATCTTTATTTACATTTGTTACTCACTGAGTTGGAGTACTCACTTTACTCCTTGCACCCCTGTGTGCAGATTCAGGCGTTGCGGATCCTGCTAGTGCGAGTTGAGAGCTCCCGGCAGATATCGGAGTCCACGAGGTAGCTGCTTGACATCCGCAGTCCCGTATTTCTCCTCCTTTATCATTTCTATCTCTTTTTCAGACATTTGTACTAGCTTATAGACTTAGCTGACTTGTATTATGACTTATAGATGCTCATGACTAGTGACACCCCGGTTTCGGGCTGTGTATAGGTGTTCTTCCGCGTATTTATATTATCATTGTTATTTCGGATTTATTTTATCATGTTTAGACCGCTTTTCTTAAATGCTTTACGGTTAATAATTGGAAAATGGGAATTGTCGGCTGGCCTTGTCTTCACGAGAGGCGCTATCACGATCGGGTCCGGGTTAAGGTCTTGACAGCATCATAATTGAACCGAGATGGCCAACCGGTCGTGCCAACTAATATTTGTTTCGGTAACCTCTAGTTTACTTGGCATGTGATTCCATCATCATGATACATTTGTAGTACAAATAGAAGAAAAATCGGGTAACCTTTCATATTTACCCGGTATGTTAAAGTAATATGAAGATAATCGATCTTCCTTTCATTTATAGTCTCGATATCACAAGTCACATTCTCTTTAAGGAATGGATCATAATCAACAACATGCTTTATTATTTTTCCATACCAATTTTATGGTAAACATTGCCTTCACATTTTGAAGGACTATTTTGAGAACCGTTATTGTTCTCATTTTTACAATTATCATAATGATGACCATTATACTTGTTCTCACTTCAAGAATGGAGCATATCAAGTGGGACAAGCTTCATGTTTTTTTTATGAAAAATATATTATTTTTCTTTAGCCATCATTATATCATCAATATGGTGTATTGAGACTCAAACCCAAAGCCTTACCCATATAAAAGCATGTGTTAGCCTACAATTAGTTGGGACTTAAACACAACTTTTATCATCATGGTACATCAGGACTCAAAACCTGATATCTTACCCTCATGGTTCATTGGAACTTGAACCCACCGTTTTATCCCCATCACTTCAGGAAATGAAATATAATTTTACATAGCCACAAATTCAACTTTGGTAAATTCGACATAATAAACACTATCATAGAAAATAAGTGAATTAAAAATGATAAAAATATATTATCCAAAGTTGTAATGAGATATATTCTATTCCAGTAGCCAGCAAGCTTAATCATTATTACCAACATATTCTGTATTTACACAAAAGATGTCCCAATATACCAACTAGACATAAACCTCGATGATGATACTTTGCGTAAGTATTAGTTAATGCATACTGCACCTAGTAGTAGATTAAGTAAATAATTTTTAAATTATTGGCTCATACATACAAAAAAACATTAAAGACTATTGTAATCTAACACGTAGTATTTCATGCAAATAAAATGCGATAGGAACCAGATAACACATGCATCTGACTAGTAATTTTGAACAGAACTAAAAATAATTAACAATATCCAGCAAGTCATCTCATTATTCATGCAAAAGAGAACCCGTTCATATCTAGATTAGAAAGACATTGACTTACTCTTTTAAGAAGGAGATAATACCCGTTTAAAATGGCCATCTAAACGGCTCCCACATTTCTATTTATTTGTTAAGAAACTAAGCTCAAAGTAATAATATGAAACAATAAAATAGACAAAAGATGTAAAGAAGAAGAGGGAACTTTCTTATTTTTTCTATGTATTCCAAGTGTGTACAATGTGGTGCGAAAACCTATTTATAGAATTATATAGAGGTATACAAAGGGATGTCATGAACATGGTATTAACTATTGAGAACATGGAGGAAGATCATGGGGAGGTTATGGAGGTGTGAGAGTTACAACTATAATGGTGAGAAATAGTGGGGATTATCTTCATAATGGAGAAGAGTAGCGGGAGTAACTTCTTTAGGAGTTATAGACCTCCACTAATATAATTATAATATTTCAAATAACAAAGAGTGCTATTTTGACTTCTTTTAAAGGTTATAGATTGATATTGAACTCTGCCAACGTTATCGTATTAAAAGTGCTATTTGACAGATTAAATAATAGGCTGAAATTCTCATAATCTCAAATATATGACGTATCCATAGTTAGTAATTTTAAAAGAAAAAACAAAAAAGGTTCTAGGGATGACCGTTAATTTGTACCCATGACTTATCAATTACTATATTAAAGGTTCTTAACCAAATATCGTTTGTCTTTTTTACCTTTTAAAAATCGATTTTGTATTGAATAAAATTATAATTTAATTTACTTTCTTTATATTTAAGAATTTGAAATCTATTAATATGTTACTTATTAAATTATTCCATATTTGAACTTTGTCTGAAGTTCTATTATATTATTTAGGATTAAAAAATTTATTATGCGAATAAATAACAAACATATAAAAATTTCTCCAACAAAGTAAATCAATCCTATTACATAACAACTTTAAAATTGTATTAGACTTTCAATTTTTTTTAGTTTTCGACAATAAATAACTTTGAAGTCATTATCGACACTTTCATATATTTAATATTTGACCTCCTTTCATACTCAAATAGTAATATTTTTTCGTCGTTTTAATAATATTTGGAAAGTATACTAAATGAACAAATAACTAAGTATTTTCTATTCATTGATTATATGTTTAGTACTTGGAACTACTCTCAATAATTTAAAAAACAAATAAGATAATATTAAAAAAGAATTACGAGGACAATGTTGAAGGATAACAATCTTGAGATAAAAAGTCCAAGGTTAAATTAAAAATAAAAATTTAATTATTCAAGTTTACGTATGATAAGATCAAACAAATGTTTATATTATACTCGATATATTCTTATTTTAATCCAATGACTCAAACATCTACCTAAATAAATTATATCCAATAAATAATTTCGATATTATCTAATCATTACATTATAATCTAGGTATAATTTTTTGCAGTGTTCTAAATGATGTTTTAATAATTATTTTTCTTTCTTTTTCATCCATCCCAGCACATCTATATCTTTTTATATATTACTAAGTTATTTGTCGTAAAATATCAACTCAACGTTGTTGATACTCAATTTTCCCTCATATTCTTTCAAAATAAATATATATACTCTCAAAACATCATTTTTGCATCATTATTTAGTTTACAAACCTATACAAGCATTTTCTATAATTTTTCATATTTTTTAAAGCACAAAATTGTTACTTTTAGATTTTTATTATATAAATATCTAATCATTATCCCTCAAATTATTTTGTGATGACTTAACTACCTAAAATAATTATTTTTCACCTATAATAAATGTTTCAAACATTTTATTTCATTACATATAATTACATTAGCATTTTTAAAGTTATTTGCATAATTTTGCAATAATAGCCTATACTCATATATAAATGCTCTTTGTTTATGTCAAAATAGCATTTTACATTTTTATAATGTTAAGTTATCATTTTAAAGTATTTTAATGTATAAATAATATTTTTACTTATTTATCAAGCATTTTTATAAATTATTTTCATGTATTTAAATAATAGCTAAGCTTTAAACTAATTTTTGAACCAAATTGTCCCAATATCCTTAGCCCAATAGACCCCAAGCCCAAGGAGACCCCCTTATCCAACCCGGTTGGTACCCGTCTTAGACCCGCCTCGCCTTCTCTTTAAAATCCTGGCCGTTGATCTTAAGAGATCAACGCCCCACGATTAACTCTCCACTTTAATTACACCCCACCTAAAACCTAGAGACTCACTCGTCTCTTTACAGCCGCCTATACACTCTCTCAAACCTTCCCCCTTTCTTATCCAAACCCTAGTATCTGTTGCATGATCCTCTCCGATTCCGACCTAAAAATGGATTCCATCTGCTATCTACTTACCTTATTAGCCCTATACCGCTATTGGTCGTTCGTTTATGGTATCACATAGGTACTTGCCTAACTATGGCAAGTACCATTTACAAAATTGGACTGGAATGACTCGATTCTTTGGATTTTAGGCGGTTTTCCGTCTAGATACGCTCAACAAGGAGCAATTTGCACCTTTAATTTGGGTTTTCTAGAAACTTGGCCCAACTAAGGTTTGAGATTTTCCTTTATTTCTTACTGGTTCTTGATTTATACTCTTCCTTTTTCGTGTTTGCCTATTTTTTCGTATTTCTGCTTAATCTGTCATGTCTCCTTATTTTCTACCTTATTTTTCCCTAGGTTTGACACTAAATGATTTTGGTATGATATTTTCCTTATTTTTTGTTTAATATTATATATTCCCTCATTTTTTAGTATTATTTGTTACTCTCTGTTGATTTACTGAACTCCTCTGTTTATGCCCTAAAATCAATTCTAAATGATTCTAATATGTTCTTTCCTTTCTCGTGTTTGATTTGATTTTCCTTGTTTGGGTGTTTTAATTTCTACTACAATGTAAACCCCTCCCCATTACCCTAATCGCTAGATTTTCACTAGAAATTCGAAGCTATTATTCTGTTGTTCCCTCATTCTCTTGTTTTGTGCTTTATTTCTTGGCCGGCTGAAAGCTAAGACCATTGGGATTCTATTATTCAAATTTTCTTGGTGCGAGCATTGCCCGGAGTTCCTTTGAAGCTCTTGAAAAATTTAACGCATTAAGATACTAGGTTCTTGTGGAACTTTTGTTCTTTCTTACTGTCTGTTTAACTGGTAAGATACTTGGCTTTGCAATTTCTTTCTAATATGCTTGTGATTTGAATACAACCTCACTTCTGAGATGCATGACTTAATGTGTTTTTGGGCTACCTTTTGTGTGCAACTCTGTTAACTATATACTCGTTTAAGCCTCTTTAGCACTTAACTTTCACCTGATGCTATTAGTCTTGAGATTGTCTAAGTCTAAGTGGGATAATCTGACCCTCTTAAGCTCGTTTAATTATTGTATTGATGCCTGAAGGCTCACAAATATGCTTACTATTTCATACTGCTCTGAATCTCTACAATGATTTTCTCGCATATAATGTGTTTAGCTTGTGTTAAGACCTTTTCTATGAACTATAATCTGCCTCTGATAGTGTGTCTCACAGCATATCCCTCTTTTACTTAATAACGGTTTGAAACCTTTAGAATAGCCATCTTAGTTTGTGTTCCCATACCATATTTGACACTTTTCTGCATCATGATACAAGTTAACATGGCTGTCTTGTGACACTAGGATGCATACTTAGAATAACCTGGACCTTTTAGGTTTTAAACTTATTTAGTATTATGCACATATATATGATAATCTTTGTTAATCATGAAAACTTGTTATTTTGCTAAGTGTCAAACCTGCTTGTGAGTCTTGTTGAACCTGCTACTAAGTCTTGTGACCTATTTTCTCTGTGTTCTCAGCTTTGTTATGTCTACTCTAAGCTATGAGTGTATTTCTTAAACTTCTGTCCTTTAACCATTGTCCACTCTCTCCTATTTTTTACCTATGCTATTGTGAACCTATCATTCTTAGCCGGCTGAAAACCAAGGCCACTAAGGCTCCTACTACTAACCTCCCTAGTACGAGCATTGCTCGGGGTCCATTTGAGACTCCTGTGAACTCTGACACACTAGGATTTGAGATCCTTTAGTCACTCTCTCTGCTACTCAAACCTGTACTATTTCTGACACTCAACTCTTTCTTGCTATGGTCTACTGAATATGTAAATTGGTTGGTCAATCTATGATTGTGTGATATAGCTTAAGTTCTTCTATGGATTCTAGGTTGTGTTGGTGAATATGGCTCCTTGTTGAAAGTCCAGGTATGCTGCTGAAGGCCCAGACGGTGCTGGATATTTCTTTTGCGCCTGTTGTGGGTCTACTATCATTATTTATGCCACGTTTGTAATCACTTTATCATTGGGTCTGCAATAACTTTGTAAATAACAATTAGGGTGTTAGTAAAAATGGGGAATGGATAGATTTTGATACTTGTGTGCAAGGGTAGAAAATATGCATATAGGATTCAATGATTTACTTGCTATATGCCATTGAATTTATATGTGCACTATAGAAATCATGTCATTAGGATAAACACACACTCACAGTACTCGTCTACTAGCAAAACATGAGTTCAAATGCTCCTACTGCTATGTGTTACTAGAAAACTTGCCTATAGGACACAAATACTACTGAACTTTCTTTCAAATAGCGTGACTGCAACATATGCACTAGAAACCATACTTTTAGGATTTTAATTATCCCATTTGTTATTTTCTCACTTAGAAAACATGTTTATAGGGGGATAAGCTTAATAAAATTGGCTCCAAGCACTGATCGTTAGAAATCCTGCCTAGGGTATAACTACTCGCTTTAAATTGTTGATTTCTCAAACGATCTTTACTGCTTATTCATGCCACTGTCAGAAAACATGAATATTTATGGGCTTTTCCAATAGATTTCATTGCTCCCTCTACTACGTAAATCACTTAGAAACAACATCGGCATGGTTTAATAAACAGAAACATGTAATCTCAATAATCAACATGTAACAACTATGTAATCTCGGCACCTTGCATCTAAAACTGCCTGTACGAGGCAACATAAAAACCATGTTTATAGGGCTTAATGGATTTAATTTGGCCCAATTCTGAAACTGTCTAATGCTTAATGTGAGAATTTGTTCGCGTGCATTTGTTGTCTAAGTGTGGAGGCTAACTTGAGCCCTTAATTGCTTTTACATGAAGTCCAACTTGTTTTTTATGTCGCGTAGTTTTATCATTTTTGAGCAACCTAAGTTAAGTCTAGAACTATCCAAAGTAGATATCCAAACGCCTCATGGGCCATAGGCATGGGATGGGTAGTGCACGCATAAGATATGATTTAGAATCAATTAGTGCGTTTTAGGTAATAACTTAAAGATAGTAGTCAAGTTGCAGGAGATGATAGTTTGTGCCCGCTGAATAATACAAGTAACACCCCATCTTGAGGGAGTTATGAAGTATTATTTATGTTGCACGGGGTGATCTTTTAAGCCAAAGAATTTAGGACCCCCTCCCCAATCTTTTCTTTAAATCAATTATTTGTGTTTAATAAAACTTCCCCAAATGTCTTGCTTTCTTTGTCTTTGTTTATCTGACTAATTCATGTAATTCGAGTTCGGCCAGGACCCACAGTAGTAGACCTCGAAGACTGCCTAACGCTTTCTCTTCGAGGTAATTTGAGCCCTTACCCGATCTTTGGTGACGCAAACTGGTTAAACCTGGGTTATTTGCAAATAGGTGCCCTAACGCACATCAAACCCGTTAGGAGGCGACTCTCTCTTTTAACACCTTCCTTAAAAGAGTTGTCACGTGTCGAAACC
This sequence comes from Nicotiana tabacum, assembly GCF_000715075.1. Taxonomy (NCBI): domain Eukaryota; kingdom Viridiplantae; phylum Streptophyta; class Magnoliopsida; order Solanales; family Solanaceae; genus Nicotiana; species Nicotiana tabacum. Next base: position 98,742,814 of record NC_134097.1, on the reverse strand, counting down.
CAATTTCACAAGAAAAGGGGCAGACAGCATGACGACTCTGTTGGAGATATTTTTAGGCTCTTACCGTAAATGAACTTGGTCTATATGAATTAGTATACTGATAAATGTATATTTATTATTTTGCTGTTACATGAATATCCCACTCATGTTTCTGTTTTATTGCTACCTGTACATCCTTTTTCCCGTTTTCCCTTTATTTGAATTCGCATTAATATGCAAATCTCTGCTCAATTTGGTCATAACATGCATTTTGCTTTAGACATTTTTTAAGAATTGATACATCATGTCTCTCCCCACCCTCACTCCCTTGTTTACTTTATTACAATTTCCATATTTTTCCTTTATTTTTATGTCTTTACATTTCATTCAATACGTCATTTACTATTTTCATCATGCAAAATACTTGACAACGTGTTGTTTTATCTTTGCATAAAACATGCTCCATATCATATTCCACTCATGCATAATTAATACCATAGCGACGCTTGATAAGTGTTCGCGCTCTTCCTAAATTACCCTTTAAATTTGAAAAGACTTATTTGCGGTAAAACTAGTTGATCAGCGGTGCAGTCGACGGTTCCGTGCCTTTCCCTCTCAAGTTGTCCGCTTGAGGGTACTGGTCTAGGATCTTCTAGAAACCCCCACTCTAATATTAACTGTGCATGCATCATGTCCAAAGCTAGCATGGGTTAGAATGATGTCCGCGTAATAACTCGCTAAGGCAAGCCTTGTCCAAAGTCTGTCGGGATTTCCATAATACCAATGGACACAATCACGATATGTGCATTATTTGGAGAAAATGTGCCAATATGTTGATCATTAACGTGCAAATAGCCAAATCTGGAAGGGGGAAAAGGCTAACTCTATTTGTTTTGCAGAAATGAGGCATGAAGTCCCCAGGTTTGGCATGGTTCAAAATATCCCACCTTTGCTATTAGATTGGTGGGAAAATCTCCCACCAAGTAACAAAAATAATGTGAAAAGAGTCCTCGGAAATTTACCCTCCTTGTTAGACATTCAGCCAAACAATGCATTAATTGAGGCCACCATCATATTTTGGGATGAGAAGAGAGACGTCTTCCATTTTGGCGACATAGAAATGACTCCCTTCTTAGAAGAAATAGGAGGCTTCGCTGGGCTCCCATGGGATAACCCTGGTTTGTTGGTGCCAGAAAACCACGCTTCTCGATATTTCTTAAAAATGATGGGTTTTAGGAAAAATGATGGGTTAGTTTGTCTGAAGAAGTCTTACATACCATTCGATTACCTGTATAAGCATTATGGCAACAACAAGTCATATCACCTTTATCATGATGAGTTTGCCATCACTTCTTTGGGTTGGACTCACTGCCCAGTTTTTGTGTTCATTGTCTACTTTCTGGGGATGCTGGTATTTCCGATACAGGGAGAAACGATCCACACTCGCCTAGCTATGGTCACTAAGACCTTAATGAAGGGGATTGAAGGGCAAACTTACACTATTGTCCCTATGATTTTGGCTGAGATGTATTGGGCTTTAGATCGTTGCAAAAAAGGATATAGGCATTTCGAGGGTTGCAATTTATTGCTGTAAGTATGGTTGTTGCAATACCTTCAGAGAGGAGAAAACCGTCAAGAACTTTTGCGACGCCCATAGAATGACCACATAGCCTATCACCATCCAAAAAGAATGACTTTTATCCCAAACAGATTTGCTCAACCAGAAAACGTTGTGGTTCCCTAGTAGTGAATTTATCATCAGGTCAATAGATACTCCTCATCTAGTGCTAATCGGATTGAGGGGATCTATCCTTATGGTCCTATCAGGGTTATGAAGTAAACTAGGAGAAAGAAGGTTATACCACGAGTTTCCAAAATGGTTCAACACAAAGCAGACTTCCAGGGGAACTCCATTCTATTCAAGTTTGAGGCACAACACATGTGGCATCAAAAGATCGTTGTGGAGAAAGACACCATCAAGCCAAATCGGTATCATGCCGGCCATGTGCACTTCCATCCATCATGGTTGATAAATAATATAGCGGGAGATGTCATGCTAGGTATTAATCTAAAAAATAAGGTTATAGACGATGCTGCTGAAGCACAGGTCAAATTTAGGATGTTATGCAAAAGGGTTTTCGATTATGAAGCCAGGCATTTGGAAAAACATAAAGTGGACATGGAAGCAATCAACGAGTGGAAAGAAATCACTACTAAATCAATGGAGAGGTTGGAATATTTGGAGTAGGGGTTGATGGAGCTTGAGGGAAAGATGAGGAAAAGGATCTCGGACTGTCAGAACACAGGGGGCAACGAAGGAGGGCATCTAGCAAGGGCATATATGCCGCTAGACATGAGTGACCTGGGGAATCAGATCGATGGAGCAAAGAAGACCAAGCATAGAGAAGGTCCCTCTGGGACCAAATATATTAGGAAAGATGCTTTACTTGCTTTCTAGACTCGTTTTAGACTTTGGTTGTAATAAGGCAAATGCCATTAATGACTCTTTATAATTGTCATTTTAGTAGAGGTTTGGTTCATTTATCATATTAATGAAATGACACTGTTATTGGCATTGATTTTCTCCAAATCTATATGTCGCTTAGGCCTACCTCAGGCACAATGAGGTCCCCAAACTAGGACACGAATTTATAGTTCTGCAATATGTGTTTAAATACCCCAAACATCCTTTTAATACTCCTTACTGACTTGTTTACCTTTTGTTTTCTTCTTTTCTTTATTTGTTTATTCCCATCCCTTAAGGTTGGTTTGTGTATACTGGCATCATCAGCATATCATACCAGATCTAAAGGTCCTCCACCTCCTCCTCCCCCAAGTGATCCTAAAATCAAGGGAAAATCCAGAATGGATGATATGAGTGGCATTAAGAAAGACAACGCTACACATGCAGAGAATGTCGAGACTTTGGATGGTCGAGTACTTCATCACAGAATGACTTAGTTTTACGGTTGGAACAAAAGATACTGGAGCTACAAGGGGAACTTGAGTAGGTCTGGAACATGGAAAACCTTTCCCTTACCCTGAACATCCCAAACATCAACCAACCAAATGCCCAAAACCCTGCACCTCCTCAAAACACACAAAACCAACAAAATCATCCCGCACTTCATCAGTATGCCACACCTCCTCAAAATCCTAATCCTCCGCTAGTATCGACCTCTCCACAACATCATAACCATCCAAACCAGTATCCACAAACCACCACTTACCACACTCCTTAAAATACGCCACAACTTACCCCTGATCCCCAACTCAACCAACAACCACCACTATGCACAAATTCCTGGAGTCCATCAAAGCAACCCTATATATGTGGAAACCTTACCCCCACACTCTACAACAGACCCTGTACAGAACAGAGTCCACCGAAAAGGACTTGCTCATCAAGAATATGGCAGAAAAGCTCAAGAAACTTACTAGTCGAGTCCAAAGTGTTGAAGGCGGTAAAGGCATTGAAGGTTTGAATTATGAGGATTCGTGTATTCAGCCGGACATAGAACTACTAGAGGGTTACAAGCCTCCTAAGTTCGAAATATTCGATGGGACAGGTGATCCGAAGGTACACTTGAGAACATATTGTGACAATCTAGTAGGGGTTGGTAAATATGAAAGAATCCGTATGAAGCTGTTCATGAGGAGCCTTACTGGAGACGCCCTGTCCTGGTACATCAGTCAAAACCCGAAGAAATAGGTTAACTGGGAAAGCATGGCATCAGATTTTATGGATCGGTTCAGGTTCAATACAAAAAATGCACCAGATGTCTTCTATATTCAGAATCTTAAGAAGAAGCCAACATAAACTTTCCGCGAGGATGCTACTCGATGGAGATTAGAAGATGCGAAAGTAAGGCCAGCACTGGAAGAAGAACATATGAACAAGTTCTTTGTCCGAGATTAGGATCCACAATATTACGAGAGGTTGATGGTTATTGAAAACCATAAATTTTCCGACATCATCAAATTGGGAGAAAGAATAGAAGAGGGAATTAAAAGCGGAATGGTAACAAATTTTGAGGCACTAAAGGCTACAAACAAAGCCTTGCAGTCGAGCAGTATTTCTAAAAAAAGGAAGTAGGAACAGTGATGGTAGCCCAAGGTCCAAATTCTCCCCTCACATACCAAACACCACCACCCACATATCAGTATTCACCTCCCATTTACCAATAACCCACTACCACTTACCATACTTATAACACTCAGCCAACATACTACCACTCACAACCAGCCCGCCAAAACTACCAAAAACCCAAACCAAATTTCAATCGTAGACTGCCCAGACAATACACTCTTATTGTTGAACCCATCGATCAGTTGTATGAGAGACTAAAGGCTTTCGGTTATGTCACTCCTATTCCCACCGTTGCCATGGAAAATTCCACTAAGTAGGTCAATCCAAACAAGACATGTGCCTACCACTCGTGCATGAAGGTTCATACTATCGATAAATGTCGTACTTTGAAAGATAAGATCCAGATGCTGATCGACACCAAGGTCATACAAGCAAAAGAGGCTGCACGTAATGTCCACAACAATCCCCTCCCAGATCACAGGGGCGATGGGTTAAATGTGATTGAAGCTGATGAAGAATGGGATCCGAAAGGATCAATCGGGCTCATTCGTGAAGGGGATGACCCTAAAATACCTCTAGTCATTCTCACACCTATTGTCGTGCAGATTCAGTCAACAATTAAGGTTGAAGTAACCACACCGACCCTGTTTGAGATTAAAGTAACAACGCCCTCAGCTACGCTAACTTCGTTTGAGATGGAAGTGACCACACCCTTTACCGTGACAGTAGCACCCACACCGTCCTTTAAGTCCAATGCCATATCTTAGGACTATGCTGAAGAGGTCATAAGGAAGGGGAAGGGAAAATGGAAGAAACTGGTGCAGCATAAGGTATGACCAGGACCGGTAGGGTTTACACGCTTGAGCATTTGGGAGTAACAAGTAAAGAAGCCGCTCCCAAGTAGCCTATCATTGAAACTAGCCCGGATGATCTATGGAGAAATGTGCACGCAAGAAAGTATTATGTGGTCGATCATCTGAACAAAACCCCTGCTCATATATCCATTCTATCACTACTCCAGAATTTTGAGGCGCATAGGAATGCCTTGATGAAAGTGTTGAACGAATCCTATGTACCCAACAACATCACTAGCGGAAAAATGGCCAATATGGTAGGACAGGTGTTGGAAAGCCACAAGATGACTTTTCACGAAGACTAGCTGCCACCAGAAGGACTGAGTCACAATAGGATACTACATATCACAATGCGGTTTGAGGATAAATTCATCACCAAGGTCCTGATAGATGGGGGTTCAAGTCTCAACATTTGTCCATTGACTACTTTGAAGAGGTTGGGTAAAGGATTGTATGAGATACGAGCGGGAACTATGAACATAAAAGCCTTTGATTGGCTAAAAAAGCCATGATTGGGGAAATAAACTTATGTTTCAAATGGGCCCATCTTGGTTTGATATTGAATTTCAAGTATTGGACATATCCGCTACATACAATATGTTGTTGGGACGACTATGGATACATGTTGTTGGGGCTATAGCCTCTATGCTACACCAATCCATGAAGTTTGAATGGAATCATCAGGAAGTAATCATCCACGGGGATGGAAGTAATCCCATTTACACCAATCAAACTATTCCGGTTGTGAAGAATAGAAGGAAGTTTGGTGGAGAAACATACCACCGCATCGAGTGTGTCAATGCAACTGAGAAAGACAAATGGTGGAGTAATAAGATTGAAAGTATATTGTTATGGACAGAGTATAAACCCGGCAAGGGTATCAGCAAGAATCTCCAAGGGATCACCAAACCGATACAGCTAAAGTGTCATGGCACAACTTTTGGGCCTGGGTATGAATACACCTGGCACGAGTATCAAAATTGGTCGCCACCATGGCATGGTCCTTATTACCCTCTTGAACAACCAATACCGTATCTGCACCAGACATTTCAATGGACTGACGTGATATAGGGATCTGAAGAAGATGAGGCTTTAGCTAGCCTGAGGAATCTATTTCTGGATGATGAAGACATGGATGTCAATGCAATAGTTAAGGAGGAAGTGGAGGAAGACCTTACAATTCAGACCGTGGAAAAAGTAGTTGTTCTCAAAAACTGGACTGTTGCACCGTCCCCGGGCCCGTCGAGTTCCTGGGTAGCCTGAAAATTAGCATGATCTATTTTTAAAAGCAATTTTAAGCATTTAAGATATTTTCAGTATTTTGTTTTGGACGTATTTGTTTTGAAATAATTGTTCGTGTCATCGAGCCGTACTTGTTTTCAAGATTTATTTAATACATTGCTATTTTAGTATTCATTATTATCCTTAATATTTCTCTACAATATTATTATTACTTATCCTGATGAACCAACAACTGTGACTTGTAATGAGACAACATAACATAAGGATAGTGATTCAGAGGAAATAGCAGAAGAAGAAGACATAATACCTGAAGAAATTGTTAGAGAAGTGGAAAATTATCAGAACAAGCCTGTCTAATCTCGACGAAACTGAGATAGTACATTTGGGAGATTCTGAAACAGTCAAAGAAACTTGCATAAGCATTCACCTGTCACCATCAGAGAAAGAATAGTACACCCTTTTCCTGAAAGAGTATGAAGATATTTTTGCATGGTCTTATGATGATATGACCTGTTTGAGCACGTCTATAGTGGCTCATAAGCTATCTACCAGTCTGATGTGTCCACCTGTAAAGCAGAAACTCAGAAAGTTCAAGCCGGATATGAGTCTAAAAATCAAAGAAGAAGTCACCAACCAGATCAAAGCTAAGGTTCTCAGAGTGGTCGAATATCCTACTTGGTTGGCTAACATCGTGCTAGTTCCGAAGAAGGATGGGAAAGTCATAGTATGTATTGACTATTGGGATTTAAACAGAGCAAGTCCCAAAGATGATTTCCCTTTACCCAATATACATATACTGATTGACAACTGTGCCAAGCATGAACTCCAATCCTGTAGATTGCTCCGCAGGATATCATCAAATCTGGATGGATGAAGAAGATGCCACAACCTTTATTACACCATAGGAAGTGTATTGCTATAAAATAATGCCATTTGGTTTAAAGAATTTTGGGGCCACTTATATAAGAGCCATGACAACTATTTTCCACGACATGATACACAAGGAGATAGAAGTGTACGTGAACGACCACATCATCAAATCCAAGAAGGGTACAGATTACATAGCAGACCTGTGGAAAATCTTTGATCAACTTCGAAGTTATAATTTGAAACTAAATTCTGCAAAATGTGCCTTTGGAGTCCCTTCTGGAAAGTTCTTAGGATTCATCATCAGCCGCCGAAGAATTGAGCTAGACTGTCAAAGGTCAAAGCTATCCAGGATTTGCCACCGCCAAAGAACAATAAAGATGTGATGAGTTTCTTGGGGCGTCTCAATTACATTAGCCGCTTTATAGCGCAATCGACCGTGATCTGTGAGATGATTTTCAAGATGTTAAAGAAGGATGACGCAACAAGTTGGACTGAAGACTGCCAGAATGCTTTTGACAAAATCAAGGATTATTTGTCCACACCACCAGTCCTAGTCCCGTCGAAGCCTGGGAGACCTTTGCTACTCTATTTGTCCATACTAGATGGGGCTTTTGGTTGTGTCCTGGGACAATACAACAAGATAGGGAGAAAAGAGCAGGCCATATACTATATGAGTAAGAAGTTCACACTCTTTGAAGCACAGTATTCTTTGCTGGAATGCACATGCTGTGCCCTGACATGGATAACTCAGAAATTAAGGCACTACTTCTGTGCCTAAACTACATATCTCATATGAATAATGGATCCTCTGAAATATATTTTCCAGAAACCCATGCCGCTAGGGAAACTAGAAAAATGGCAGATACTATTGAGTGAATTTGATATTTTCTTTGTGACTTAGAAGGCAGTCAAGGGATAGGCATTAGTAGATCATCTTGCAGAAAATCCTGTAGAAGGAGAATACGAACCACTGAAAATGTATTTTCCCGATGAAGAAGTATCATTTGTAGGGGAAGAGTGGAGCCGTGGAGGCCGCAAACAAGAATATCAAGAAAATATTGAGAAAGATGGTAGACAACCACAAGCAATGGCACGAGAAAGTACCATATGCCTTATTGGAGTGATATATCACAGTCCCCACATCAAACGGAGAAAATCCCTACATGTTGGTCTACGGTACTGAAGCTGTCATTCCCCCCGAAGCCGAAATTCCTTATTTGAGAATTATGAAGCATAACTCAGTGATGCATAATGTATATAGAGTCGCTATGACCAATTGGATCTTATTGGCGGGAAAAGAATAGATGTGGTATGTCGTGGTCAGCTTTATCATAACAAAATGCCTAGAACTTTCAACAAAAGGGTCAGACCCAGATAGTTCACACCGGGGCAGCTGTTGCTGAAGCGAATCTTTCCACATCAGGATAAAGCCAAAAAAAGTTTTCACCCAACTAGAAAGGTCCTTACATGGTTGATCGAGTACTAATAGGTGGTGCACTCATACTTGCAGAAATAGACGGAGAAATTTGTCCAAAACCTATTAACTCAGACACAGTCAAAAGATACTATGTTTAGATTGCTTACATTTCTTCACTTGATATAACTGAACTACGCTTGGTCTGATTCCCGTTTAAGAGGGGATATGTAGGCGGCCCTATGGGTTTGGTCACATCTTAATAAAATATTTATTGTCTCCATGGTCAGAAACTGGGTAGAATTTTGAGGAGGACCCTAAAAATTCCTGACCAAGTCTAGCCAATTACGTCATACGAAGAACGGTTAAAGAATCGCTTATTAAACTGGGGAAGAATTTTGAGGAGGACTCTCAAAATTCTAAAGCAAAGAAGTCGCAATGTCTCTAAAGTGTCACATTTATTGGTTCATTTAATTTACTTGATATCGCATACCACTATATTTTTAAAATAATTATATTAATCAAATGCATGCATATTTTTCGAAAATTTTATTTCTATGACAGCCAGACGTTACCCAGGGTAACTCAAATCGAATCGCAAGACAGGAAATACAGGCAAGATAGAAGACAAAAACATGAACCAACCTTCTCCCACAGAGCTCACAATTTTTCTTTGAATGCAGGAATAATAACACAATGATATTTGCAGATACATCAAGACACCGCCTTCAAGGCAAAAAACTATCCAGCACAAACACCTTCAGCTAAGAAATACTTTACTTTCCATTTGTCTCTATCCCTTGCATAAGGCTAAGCACTGCTTTCTTTGCATCGAGACTAAGCACTGTCTCCCATTTTGCATGAGGCTATGTCTTACCTCCTCAATTGCATAAGGCTAAGCACTGCCTTCTCCTACATAAGACTAAGCATTGTCTCCTCTTTGTATAAGGCTAAGCACCGCCTTCCTTTACATGAGACTAAGCACTGTCTCCTATTTTGCATGAGGCTAAGCCCTGCCTCCTCAACTACATAAGGCTAAGCACTGTCTTTCTTTGCATCGAGACTACGCACTGTCTCCCATTTTGCATGAGGCTAAGCCCTGCCTCCTCAATTGCATAAGGCTAAGCTCAGCCTTCTCCTGCATGAGACTAAGCATTGTCTCCTCATTGCATAAGGCTAAGCTGTTACACCCCATATTTTCGTACGTGAAAGAGTGCCATAAATAAATTAATGGAAGCTCGGAAATGAGATGTTATATCCTGCATTTTCGTACGATAAAGTTTCGTTGTAAGTTAATCGACGTAAGTTCGGGAATGAGATAATTGTGAAATTATAAGTATTATGCTAGTAAATTCGTGAAGGTAAGAGGGTAAGCAAATTGAAGAAAATGAATTTCGTCGAAATTTGGCATATTGGGATAATGCGGTCCGAGATATAATACTCGATATTTATAGACTAGTGTCATACAAGATACCACATGACCATGATAGTATGGTGTATTAAGTGTGTTAAAAGTGAATAGTATTTTAAGTAATTTGAGATAATTCTAAATTAAGTGGATAAGAATATTTTTGGGGCTCCCATATGCCATTAAGCCAAGCCATGTGGCATAAATGGGTCTGATGAGTCAAAAGACTCAAGTTGCCACGTAATCTTTTGGATAACCCTTAATTGGAGTCTTACTTTGGAGTGTAATTTAATATCAACAATAAAGAGTTAAAGTCACTGGAAATATAATGACTATTGGATGGATAATTTTCAAAAAAGTTAACAAAAGGGCTTAGAAAGGAAAGGTTTGATAAGAAACATACAATCTAATTTGCTGGTATGGTTTCTTATTTAGTAACTTTACTTGCAAAGACCAGCAGCGTTCGGCACTCTAACAGAGGAATTCTCAAAAAATTGAATTCATATGATATGAATTTCATAACGCTACACCAGTGTGAGACGCAATCTAGAGAGAGTACGGTACAATCTTTTTTAGAAATATCATACGGATTATCTCCTACTTCGATTCGCCGTTACATGTTTTATGGCAATCAACGTATGTTGGAAGAATTGTCAAGAGAATCAATTCAGGTATATTAAGGCCATCTCTTCTTTCCTTTAGGCATGATCTATACGACACAAATGAAACGAGAAAATGCACAACTTTCATAATGACTCCATTCATAGAAATATTAGAGGTGCCTATCTTCTTGAATTTTCATGTGTCCTATTATTTTATCATCCGTTCATGTGTCTCAGAAAAATACGTAAGTTGTAAAAGTTTACTTCATGATATTTATCAGAGGCATGATGGTCTTATGACGTACTAAGAGATTTTATTAACGTATTTCATATGCATTTCATGCATTTATACATGCACATTGACACATGACTAGATGACGTTATATACGTGTATATATGTATATATATGTATATGAGATATGGGAAAAGGTTACGACATTATATATGCACCACCACCTGATCAGCTGGTATACGGTGATGATTTTGCCCATAGTAACCGAGATGATATGATGGGATGCCCTCAGAGGCTTGATGATATTATGAACACATGTAGCTATGTACGACGCGACATTCATACACATATGCATGACACTATAAGTATTTTATGATTTATAGAGTTATCCAAACTTACAGGTTGAGTCATTCACTCTATATTTCTTCCATGTCTTTTATGTACTTATTTATGTGTCTTACATACTCGGTACATTATTTGTACTGATATCCTTTTTTCTTGGGGATGTTGTGTTTCATGCCCGCAGGTCCCGACAGACAGGTCGAGAGTCCTCCAAGTAGGCTATTAGCTCAACAGAAGATGTTGGTGTGCTCCATTTGCTCCGGAGTTGCTTGTTTGGTCAGTATAATTTAGACGCATATTCTTTGGTATGGCGGGGCCTGTCCTGACCTTTATGTTAACTGTGTACTTTTAGAGGCTTGTAGACAGATGTCATGTATACGAATGCTTGTATGCCCTTACCGGCCTATATTTCAAGTTTATAAACGATCATATTGGGCTTATAGGCTCGTGTATCACATGTATAAGTTTTTATATTAGGTTAAGTCATCATTTATTGATTATTCCCCTATGTTTATTCTAGTTAGACCATGATGGCCCATTTGGCCCATTTTCCAAGTACAATAAGAAGGATATGTTATGTTGGTACTCGGTTAAGTAAGGTACCGGGTGCTCGTTGCGGTCCATAGGTTTGGGTCGTGACAAAATGTGGTATCAGAGCAGTTCTGTCCTAGGGAGTCTACAAGCCGTGTCTAGTAGAGTCTTGTTTATGGGTGTGTCGTGCACCATACTTATAAGTAGGATGCTACAGGGCAATTAGGACTGTCACTCTTTCTTCCTACTTTAGATCGTGTGGTAGAGCTCAGTTATAAGAACTCAATTTTCTCACTCTATCTTATCACTAATATGACGATGCCTACATCCAGAAAGACGGTTGGTAAGAGATATAGATGTGGAAGAGTTGATTCAGAGGAACTCGATTTTTGCATCATACTTATGATGGATAAATTTGAGGTACGCAGCAGATCATGTGTGTACTAAGACGTGTAAGTTTCTTGATAAGGATCCCTAAGTTACGAATGTCTATCCACTCTTATGATAAAAAAGGAATAAGAGAATCGGAAGGTAGATACAAGTTTCAACAAGTAAAAGAAACAAGGTGAAGAAGGGTACGAGGTACCCAGTTAATGAAGATTAATAGTATTTACAATTCAAGCAGAAAAATATAAGCATTTCGAGATACCTTCAATTGTAATAGAGGTATGTACACTTAGTCACACCCATCTCAATTTTGCTCCATGGGAGCTAACAGAAGCAGTGTAAGAAAAGGACGGATATCAAGATCCAACTGGGGTTAGAGTGACCCAAAATGGTGGATGTATTGTTTGCGTTAGTTGACTTTTCCGAAAGATATTGCAAATGTGCTAATAGATCTCCTTGTGAGACATCCAGATAGTGCACTCTAAAATAGTGCAGCTAGATATGAGTACTACAAAGATAGGCACTGGAAGTCTTGAAGGGATAAATATCTCCCGCCCCTAGTAGGGAAAGAATGTTAGGCAATTCGAAAAGTTAATGGATGGAGCAAGGGGAGCTAAAAGCAAATGAATGTCTTGTTTGAGTTTTCAGAATAAAGTGATAGATATAAATGTTAGCAGGAAATAAGAAGGGAGTTAATGAAGTATTATGAGTAAGTTGTGATACATGGATGACAACGATAGATAAAAAAGATGACAGTATTACAGAGTCTATAGTCAAGTGAAGGAAAAGATTAGAGGTGATAGGCCTTGAGACAACAAAAGAGTTTAGGCCATAAAGTTATCTCCTCATTTCAAGAAATAAGTAGTTGACTCTAACGCGACTACCAGAAGGAAAAGTTAGACCCCGTAATAATAGAAATTAGTATGGGCTGGTGAACAAGATAAATTAAAAAAAAATTAGGGACTGAGTGATTTGATAATGATCGGCATCATGAGAATTTCAGATTGCGTTCTGGCGATAATGGGAACAACAACAGAAGAAGATTCATGAGAAATTCAGAGAATTCTCATTCAGTAAGACGCTTCCCAAAAGTAAGCAATGCAAGAAAAGTTAAGCTTGAAGGATTGTATATGCCAATTACACTAAGTGTCACCCTCACGAGTAAGGAAATTAGTTTTCCTTGGTACAGAAGGATTTCCGCAATGCGAGTAAGGGTTATCGATGATGTGAAAAGACGCGAAAGATGAAGAGGTAAAACATTTATACGCAGATTATCGTAGCAATAAATGTTAGTACTCCTCTAAAGGGGGGAATATAGAGTGATGTGGAACTAAGTCATAATTAAGTGATTCTAGTAACTATGGAGTGGTAAAGACAAAATGCGATAAAAATGAGAAAAAGATAAAATTGCACATATTCAAAGCCTATAGATATGGTACGATTCCAGAACATTATGCAAACATGACGTCAAGGAGAGGAAATAAGGGTTCCTGCCCGAGATATTATTGATAAATAAGGAGCCAGTAGGAGACGTAAGTTAAGATAAAGGAAATAACCCAAGAAAGATTATGCAGAATATTGATATGAGAATGGGCCAACGAGTAGTTAGTAGTTGATTCAGGAAGAGCCCAATTATGGCAAAACAAGAGGATAAAAGACAAATCAACAGATCAATGCAAGATAAACGTAGAGAACCCCAACATGGGGAATTCAGTCTCGCAGTTATGATGTTAAGATATATTCATACAAGAGTTGGGGAAGTTAAAAAGGTATCGTATGAGTATTACGGAAATAAAAGAGAATGTCACTGAGAAGATAGTCGAAATATTAGTTCAGAAGCAATCCTACAGGCACAAGGGCGTGGAGATAAGTAACTACGAGTAATTATAGGCGATGAAGAACATCAAAAATTCCATCAAGCATATAATGTGATAAGCTCGCAACTTCACAGGAGTCAGAAGATCCTCCCTAAGTACTATAATGAAAGACTAGGTGAGGGAATAATAAAGAAGGCTTCAACCTAAGCTCAGTAACCTAAGGAGGAAATGGTTGTGTAATAACAGTCTCACTACAAAATTTTATGCACTCTTAAAGAAAGTGGCACCTACCATGGCTAATGAGCAGGGAGTAAAACAAAAAGTAACATTCAAGACCATATGAGTTGCACAAAAATTTTGGCACACGTGATAACTCAGATAAGCTAAGTATGCACGCAACAAGGGGGCAAAAAGACCAGGAAAAGAAATTGCTTACATTTGAAGAAAGTTTAAATGGAACGAAAGGAATTATTCGATTAATGATTAGCCATAAAAGATTCTGGTATGAGTTAAAAGAAGGAATTGGGTCCAGGTCATAGACAGAGGATTGAATCATTAAAAGATTGTATCATGATTTTCCATAGCATCCATGAAAGGCTAAAGTAATAACTAAATTCCATGAGCCGCAGATCAGAAGATAGCTTAAGCCTACATAAAGGCTGACCAGAAGGAAGATAAAACTAAAGAGTTATATCAACCAAGTGAATCATGAGTCTGATTATTGACCCCAGACAATTATAGAAATTATATTAAAAACATTGCAGGATCGCTCTTAATATCAGAGGTGCAAGAGAGTACAACAACCATATTCTATAATGACTCCACGATGAAGCCAGTTAGAAGGGTACCAACCTCATAAGAAGTCAGTATGAAGCTCTCATCGGATTGTATAAGGAGGCGCAAGTATTATAATAGAGCCTCAAGTTGTGGTGGAAGGGAGGTCATGAAAGAGATAAAAGATGTGATGTAAGATTTTTAAGGTAAGTAAGGTAAAGGTGAAGAATGTACGAGATACTCAAATGCAAAAGGTTGTGAATTGTCCATACTTCGGACAAAAGACTAGAAGTACTTGGATTCAGTATCCAAGAATGATAGTAGTATCATTAGTGGCATATCTTCCAGCCTATGGTTTCTAGGTATCGAGAGGTGTAAATTAAAAGAGTAAAAAAGAGTTTGAGACAATGCGATGTCTCGCTTGATGTCCCAGAAACAACATATGGAAATCTATGGTTAAAACAAGTTGAAGGGAGGTTGCGATTAGTATAAATGGATATGTGTAAGTGGCAAACTAAAGTATGGTAAAGCGACAAGGTATTAGGAAGACATGAGTAATGATAAGAAAGTGCGAGTAAGAAGGTGACAAGAATGGATAAATCCTCAGGATTAAGCCAATGAAAACTAGAAAAGTTGACGGTTTCTCTAAGTTATAAAAAGCTCAGTGTAGCCTGAATGAACTCAAAGGAGTATAAGACTAATGACATTTAGAAGAAATGGAATGTTGCTCTGGTAGTAGAATGATAGTGTGATTGTGATGGATAAAGGATGACGTTTGGGCATTCTGTTGATTAATGACTTGAAGAGGATTTCACAGATTGTACGGATTAAAATACCCATTGTAAGCACGTGATTTTTGCCCTATATGAGAATTACTCCCAAAAAATTCAAAAATAAAATGATTTTTCTTTGGTGTACAATTTTGTGATATTTTGAAGAATTATTTGTATTTGTCTGTGCGTGTTTATTCGCTAAATTAATAAAAAATACAAAAATATGTCGCATTTTGCATGTAGGATTTAATTCTACAATTGTTAGTAATTAAAATTGTTTTACAAAAATTAAAAATTACAAAAATAGGCATCGTTTGCATTTTTAGCATTTAATGTCCAAATATACAATTTTATGCTTAATTAATACTTAATTGTGCGTTAATTGTTATTGGGAGTTAATTTGCACCTTTATAACTTAATTTAGTTCTTAATAATAGTTTAAGTATTTTTATAATTTAGTTTTAGAAAAATAAAAGAAGAAAAGAGAGCGAAAATATAAAGAAAGTCGGAATTGGGCCTCTTCTTCAATTTCAAGCTATAGGCCCAAAAAATGGCCCAATCTTCCCTACGACCCAGTCCATTTCGAACTGGGTCGACCCAGTCCATTAACCCAACACCCCTTCTTCATTTTTGTCCAACACAAAACAAAACCAAAAAAAAAATATATAAAAAAAAAGTGAATTATCACTATTAATAGTTTTATTTTTTGTTTTTTTATATATATAAAAAAATCCGAAAATATTTTATTTTATTTATTATTTTTATTTTAAAAAAAAATATATATATATATATATATATATATAGTAATTTCGGAAATGATTTTAAAAAAATAAAAAATAAAAAATTAAAAAAAATGTAAAAGAATGTAGAAAATTTAAAAAAAAAGTAAAAAGTTTTAAAAAATTTAAAAGTAAAAGAAGGTTGGAATTAAAAAATAAATATAAAGATATCTGAAAATTTAAAAAATTTAAAGTAATTGAAAGTAGCATTTTTAAAAGAAAAAGAAAAGATAGTGGTTTATTTTTTAAAGAAAAGTTAAATAAAGTGAGATTCTCTTTTAAAAAAATAAAAAGTGGGATTTTAAATAAGATAAAGTAATTAAAGTTGGAATTTTAAAAATAAAAGTAAATAAAGGTGGGATTTCTTTTTCTAAAAAAATAAAAGCAATTTGTAAGTGGGATTTCTTTTAATTAAAAAAATAATAAAATAATAAAAAACAAATCTGAAAATTTCGAAAATTTTGCTATAAATAGAAGAGAAAATTTAGGAAGAAGGGTGGAAAAAAGAGAGGAAAAACTAGATAGAGAGAAGAAAAAAAGAGGGGGCGGAGTGAGAAGTATACACCCGATATACATTCTGTATACACTGAATATACAGGGGCAGAATTCATTTTGGAGAGTTTTGAAGTTGAAAAAAAATAGTTACTGCTTCATTGCCTCGCTTAAGATCTGAAATAGTCAGAACCTTCCTGCCTTTTACTTCTTCACTATACTTGGGGTCGTTTATAGTCTCCTGGGTTTTCTGCTATTCCTACTGTACTGGTTTGCGATGTTGCTGAATCTGCTGTTGCTGTGTTATTACTGCTGCTGACTTCTCCTTCTTTTGTTCTTGTACTGCTGTTTCCAGGTACACATTTGTACAATCTCGGCTTGAAGCAAAAAATGAAATATTAATCAGGCTTTGTTCCTGTTGAATTCCTCCTGTTTAGATTTGTGGTTGAATATAATTTTTCTTTCTTCGTATAAAGATGTAGTTGAATGATTAATGAATAATGAGGTTGCATATGTATACTTTCTTCATCTAATAATGTTAGTTTAAATTACGGAGAATAATTAATCTGTTTTGATATTATGGTCAATCTCATGTTCTAGTATTATTGAATAACAGAATATAAAATGAAAGCAGTTTTTCTTTGTACAAACTCGATCGCAATTTTCCATTCGCATTAGCCGTAAATTAATAACTAATAAGTTACGTTTTTCAGCATGTAAATAATTAAGAGATTTTCTTTTAGTTTAGAGACGAACTTAATAGAAAATATAGTCATTGTAGGTTTATCCTGTAAAAATAAAAATGAGACGAGCCTCGCCAAATAAAACGTATAGATTGCGGGGCCCTCACAAAATGTATGGTTTAATTAGAATTCGGAAGGACCGTTTAGCGAATTTCACGGTCTTCCCCAAAATAATAACGCGATAGTCTCTTTAGGCGCGTGTTTAATATTTTACTTTCTTAAGCCTGGGTGTGCATTTCATGTGACCCGAATCCAAATCCCAAAACATCAAATAAAACGTGTTCCGGATTGTGGGTGCATTTCATGTAACGCAGTCCAAAGACGTGTTTTAAGCGATGTTCATATTTCTTTTAAAAACAATAATAATAAAGCGGTTAAAAGATAAAATTTGCACATAAGTTCATATTTGTATAAAATCAGACAATCAAGCCGAATATAACAGTTGAGCGACCGTGCTAGAACTACGGAACTCGGGAATGCCTAACACCTTCTCCCGGGTTAACAGAATTCCTTATCCGGATTTCTGGTACGCAGACTGTAATATGGAGTCATTCTTTTCCTCGATTCGGGATTAAAATTGGTGACTTGGGACACCCTAAATCTCCCAAGTGGCGACTCTGAAATAAATAAACCAATCCCGTCTCGATTGTCCTTTAATTGGAAAAACTCCCTTGCACCCTCGCGGGTGCGGAAAAAGGAGGTGTGACAGCTCTGGCGACTCTGCTGGGGACTTGGCCCAGAACCACTGGTTCAGGGTTAGAAATTCGAGCTTAAAATAACTGTTATAGTTGGCTTTATTTATTATCTGATTTTTACATGTTTATGCTTAATATGCTAAATGATGCTTTTACCGCTTTAATATTATCTGAATTGTGTATAAAACTGCTACGAAACTCTTCTTCTTTCTGAGTCTTCTAAATTTATGGTGTACACGTGCGCGTGACCCACCTTTCTGTTAGAAGTCATACCAAATAAGACGAAGTTGGGACAAGTAACTAGGCCGGGCAGACTTTCGTGCTCCCGGTACGTTGCCCCCATTTCGGCTCAAACTGTCCACTTGGGTAAGCCAGAGCTAGAACAATATGCCTCAGGTTTTTTTTCACTTAGAATAACTCAGCTTCATGCCGGATCCCTAGTAGGAACGTTTGTTTGCATCACGTGCATTTGACTTTGGAGGCTCAACACAGGGGTTGGGTCTGTCTAGGACAGGTGTACCAAAAAATGAAAATGACCATCCTGATGCATCTTACTTGCTGCTATTTGCGCATTTATTTGATTCGGACTTTTGTGTTGACTGACTTTTGAATATCAGGAATAATATTTTGAAATTGAAAAAAAATAGCGGTTAGGGAATTGATTGTTTATTTTTGGAAAAAAAAAACAATGCCCAAATAACTGTCAAAACTCTGCCGAAATTTTGAGAAAATGAAAAAAAAAATATTTTATTAGTTTGTTTTATTAAAAGCAAAGGAAAAATAGAAAAAAAAAGAGTCGTTGTTCTGTCTTGTTTTTAAAAAACAAATTAGAAAAAAAATAGTTTGTCTTGCCATAAAAAAAATGAAAATGAAAAAAAGTCTTGTTTTAAAATGAGTTTTTATTTATTTATTTGTTTAGATACCAAAATAAAAATAACTAATAAAATAAAAAGAGTCGCGTCGAAAGTGGTTTTATTATTTGTTGCAAATATGTATATATATAAAAATCCAAAAAAGTTGTCCTTTATTTCCAAAAAATGTATATATATCTTTATTTGTTGCAAAAATATTTGTAGTGCCAAAAGTCTAGAAAAGTTTTTTTTAGATTCTCAATTTTCAAAACAAAAAAAAATCCAAATTTTTTTTTTCCGTTATTGACTTCTTTAGAAAGTCTTTTTAATTATTAAAATATATATATATATATATATATATATATATAATAAAATAAAATAAATTCGAAAATATTTTCCTTCTTCTTTAAAAATTGAAAAGAAAATTCAAAATTCAAAAAATATTTTTTTTAGAAAGCGTTTCTTTTATTAAAGGTAAAATTCCAAAAAAAAATATTTTCTTTCTTCTTAGAATAAGAAAAAAAAATATCTTCCTTTTACTTTTGAAATTCTCAAAGTTCAAATCAAAAGAAAAGGAATTCTTAGAAATCTTTCTTTCAAAAAGAAAATCAATCAAAAATCCAAAAAAAATATAAAAATACTTCCTTTCTTCTTTTAAAGCAGTTCTTTTACAAAAAAAAATCATAATTTAAAATCAGTTTATTTACTTTATTCATGACCGGCCCGAACTACGCGGGTTTGATTCTCACCGGATGTGAGATACGTAGGCAACCCTCATCGGGTCCAACCCCCATTTTTGCTAAAATAGCCAAAAACCAATAAATAAATAAAAAACATGTCAAAATTTTAATTTTTTTTCATAAATAAGTCGGGCAGTATCCAGCCTCCACTTTTTGCTAAAACAAAATAGCCAAAAAAAAAATATGTCGAATTTTAAGAGTCATAAAGAAGTCGGGTGACGTTGTTTTATCAAGACATAGCCGAATGTTCCCGAATGGGACGCCAGAAGGCCGACTTTGCATAAACAACCACCTTTTGGGTCATGTTTAGGATTTTGGTCTAGTTGACCCACACAGCCTTAAAAATCTTCGTCCCCGAGGCGCTGAAGGGCCGTGTTTGCAACACCAGGTTTTTATTTTAATTTAAAAAAAAATAAAAATAAATAGTCGGCGGTCAGGTAAATACCGTTTGAATTTTGTCATAATAAGCCGAGCCAGCTTCGGCCGCGTCTTAAACCGTTCTTGCCGAAATAGCCTCAGAGTATCTTTCAGTTGTCGAAAGGCTATTTTCGTAAAAGAACGGACAAGTGTGTAAAGTGTCATAAAATAATCCTCTCCGGCCTCAAAATTTGGACGGGGCCACATTTGCAAAAATAACCGTTTGGTTGCATTTGTCAAACGGAGAAAGGAAGCTGGCCGTTTGTTTTGGAGTTTGTAAAACTTTTGATTATAATATGTGGGTCGTTTGATTTTCTAGTTTGTAGGTCATTTTTAAACCTTTGAAACCCAATATGAAAATTGAAAAAAAAAATGATTAGTATTGCTTATCTTTTATTGGTCCGAACTACGCAAGGTCTGATTCATGCAGGGGCATGATACGTAGGCAATCTCTATAAGATTCGACCACCACAATAAAATATATATAATAAAATAAAATAAAATATAAGTGAATAAAATTTTCAAGAAAACTGGGACGACACAAGCAGTCGAGCAAATGCATAATAGAAAGGGGATATTTGTCTAGGAGCATTGCATCTCAACGTGTAATTATATATGTGTTAAATTCTCAAAACTAACAAGTTTGTTCATTTCCAGAATTCAAGCAGTTAGTTTCTCTAAAGAGTATACTGGCATATTATCATTATCACACGAGATCAAAAGGACGAATACCCGAAAGTATGTCTATCCCAGATGTTGACACAGGTATTGAGCTAGAGGAGATGGATGTCGGGAAAATGAAAGAAGAGATGTTTAAACTCAAACAGCAAATGGCTGAAATGTACCAAGCTTGGTCTACAGGGCAGTTACCCCTATCTTACCCAACTAACTCTGCTCCATCAATGACCCAAACTCAGGATAATATTACCACTGAATTATCCCCAAATTTCCCCATTTACCAACACTACCGAGGAACCACCTCTCAAACACCGCAGTCTCCACCTCCAAAACCAGTTTCATACTTTCCTCCACCTGTGACTCCTGTTTTCGTAGCACCTCCCCCGGCTACATTCCACAAATCTCCTAGTGAGCCTACATTCCAGGCCCAGGACAACCAATATTACCCCCGGAGCCCACCCTCAAAGCCTCCGAAATCCATTCAACTGCTCCTCGTTTTGATATCCCAACTGAAATTGACAAGCCAGCCAAAAATGCTGAACAAGAATAAATGTTCAGGAAGGTCAAAAGTCTAGAACAATCATTCCGAGACATGCAGGGATTAGGTGGGCAAGTCAGTGTAGCTTACAAGGATTTGTGCTTGTTCCCAAATGTACAATTACCAGTTGGTTTCAAGATGCCTAAATTTGACCTATACGATGGGCACGGCGACCCAGTAGCCCACTTAAGGGGTTTCTGTAGCAAGATGCGAGGAGCTGGGGGAAAGGATGAATTATTGATGGCTTACTTCAGTCAAAGTCTAAGCGGATCAGCTTTGGAGTGGTATACACGCCAGGACCATGGGAGATGGTACACCTGGGATGACCTGGCACAGGCATTCACATACCATTTCCAATACAATCTGGAAATCATCCCAGATAGATTATCTTTGACAAAATTTGAGAAGAAACATAATGAAAGTTTCAGAGAGTATGGTTTTCGGTGGAGAGAACAGGCAGCAAGAGTGGATCCTCCTATGAAGGAGAGTGAAATGGTAGACTATTTCCTCCAAGCCTTGGAACCAACTTACTATGCCCATTTGGTTTCAGCGGTAGGGAAATCATTCAACGAGGTAGTGAAGATGGGAGGTATGGTGGAAGAAGGCCTCAAGACAAATAAAATTATGAGCTATTCAGCAATTAAGGCAGCTACTCAAGCTATTCAAGGCAGGGTAGGAGAAATCGGAAGAAAGAAGAGAGAGGAAGCAGCGGTAGTTGGTTCAGGAATTTGGTCGGGACCCAGAGGTTCACCGCCTTACTATAATCAACAACGACCTCGCCAATCAACTTACCACCACAATTCATCCCAACACTACTATCACCTTACAGAGCCCCATTCTTCCATTAACCAAGCCCAAACATATACTCAGCCTCCGGTTCGCTCGCAATGGCGCGCACCGGCTCCCCAGAACACACATACACCACTGCAAAACACCTATTCACCACCAAGAGCCTACAAGAACCCTCCAGGGGTAGGTTTCCGGGGAAATCAGGCTTTCAGAAATGAAAAAATACAAAGAACATTCACTGAGTTAGGGGAAACCTATACTGCCGTGTTCCACAAATTAAGGCAGTTAGGCTTGTTGAGTCCTGTTGAGCCCAGATTGCCAAATCCCTTTCCCAAAAATATGGACCACTCGGTAAGCTGTGAGTATTGTTCGGGGGCTCTCGGTCATGATACCGAGAAATGTTGGAAGTTGAAACATGCAGTACAAAATCTTATTGACACCAACAAGATTGAGGTTCAGACACCAGAGGCACCCAACATCAATCAGAACCCGTTGCCGGCACAACTTGAAACCCACATGATTGAGCTAATGTACGAAGGAGGGAAGCTAAAGAAACCCTCACAAACAGTGATGATGATCCGTGTCGGTTCAAAATAAATGTTAACCAGTGGGAAAACGGTGGTATAGTTGGAAAAGGTGGATAACAAGCCAGTTATGGTGTTGGGAAAAGGGTCCAATGAGGCAGATGTACAGTTTGTGGGGTTGAAAGCAAAAATCAACAATTGAATGGCTACTCCTCTTCCTATACGAAGGGAGTCTTGGTAGTGGGCTCTGATTTTCTTTTTTGTTGTCTGGATTATTCCAGGGTTGTAATCCAAATCTTTCTTGTGCTCGTCAAAGTGTGAAACCTTGCTATCCCGTATTTTAATAAAGTGAAAGTTTTTTTCCCTCATTCCTTATTTTGTTTTAATTTTTCTTCTTATTTTTGTCTTCTGAACAGTTCTCTTTCTACTGATTCTAATGACATGGCATGCACGACGGATCTTCAACCTAGTCTAAAAAAAGAAATCAATCAATCTGATTTCGAACTTATAGTACAAGATTGTGATGATAAGTCGGAATACGATGAGGACTAAGCCTTCAGAAAAATTAACAGAGAGTTGAGCCAAGTTGAAAAAAAAAAAGAGCCCAACTCAAATGACACGGAAGCCGTCAATCTAGGGGATGCGGATGACATCAGGGAAGCTAAGATAAGCATCCACATGGAACCAAACGTCAGGGAAGAACTAATCAAAGCACTTACTGAATTCAAAACATTTTGCATGGTCATACGACGACATGCCGGGCTTAAGCACCAATCTAGTGGTTCAAAAATTGCCCACTGACCCGGCATTACCCCCGTCCAGCAAAATTCAGGAAGATCAAAACCAACGTGAGTGGGAAGATTAAGGAAGAAGTGACCAAACAGCTGAATACTAAGGTTATTCGGGCCGCTCGATATCCTGATTGGTGGGCTAATGTGGTGCAAAAAAAAAAAAAAAAAGGAAAATCCGAGGTTTGTGTTGATCATCGCAATCTAAACAGAGCAAGCCCGACGCTTTATGATCCATAGATATCGAAGGGAAATGCGTCGACATGGCTATCAATTCTGACGCAGTTAAGAGATATTATGATTTCTGGTAATTGTAATTGTTGTTTGTTTGTACTTAGCATTTATCAGAGAATGAAATGACGGAGACAATTCTTTATTCTATCCAAA
Organism: Nicotiana tabacum; assembly: GCF_000715075.1. Lineage (NCBI taxonomy): Eukaryota > Viridiplantae > Streptophyta > Magnoliopsida > Solanales > Solanaceae > Nicotiana > Nicotiana tabacum. The sequence continues at coordinate 98,719,078 of NC_134097.1, read as the reverse complement.
CACTTTGACCTTTGCTTCCCCTTTTGAGCCTTATTTACTCTTTCATACCCCTCTTTTGGAATCTGTAATAAAAACGAAAAAAGTAATGATAATAAGAACAAAAGAAAAGTCAAGAAAAAAAAAAGGAATGGGAACTACGTTTGACCTGATTCCTCAAAGAAGGATACGTAGGCGCCTCACGGCTCGGTCATAGTGTAACATAGTGTGCATAAGGTAACATATTGTGACAAAATAAAAATCCCCAAGCAAGAAAAACTGGGGCAGAAGTTGGCGCTTGTAATTTTGGCAAGAAAGTTTGATTCCAAGAGTTGTACTATTTTACCCCTAAAAATTATTTTTGAACTTTTGATACCCCTTCTCCTTTCAGCCATACACAAAAATCCCTATTGATGTCCAAAAAAGACCTCCCAATCAGTATCTGAGAAGTGCTAAGTCAATGCAAATGGAAGTCGAGAATAACACTCTGATCCCCAGCAAAGAAGAAGATCATAAGCTGGAACTGAATTGATAGCCAAAAGAATCCCCAACAGAGAGAGTCATATCGGCAACACTCCAAATCCCATCTGAAAAATAAAATAAAATGAGAGAGTCTTATCGGTGAAAACCTTCACAGGCACCATAAGGCGACAGGAGTTGAGAGAAATGAGAGAGTCTTATTAGTGAAAACCCCTCGAAGGGCACTATGAGGCGACAAAACAAGATTGGCGGGAAGGATCCGCAAAGAGTTGAGTGCCTGTTTATCCCCAGCAACATGAGGCCGTCTGGAAGGTTGATTGATACAAATAGACTGGGTTGATTAATCCGGAATGCGCGACATGAACGTTGGAATCGGTTATATCATTCAGATAAGTTCTTTTCTTTCCTTTTCCCTAGCATTTGTTCAGAAAGACTTCTTCTTTTTTCTATTTTTTGAAATCATCACTTTTTCATTTCTTGGTTTAAAAGACTTACCTTCCCAGCAGTTTGTTTTTGAAAAGGATTTTCAGAGCTTACTACCAGTTGCCAAAATGATGCAAAGCAAAATGCGAATAGGACACGCCAAAGATAAGGCGATAAAGAGAAAAGAAGTTGGTCGCAAGACCAAATGATGAAAGGGGCCTAGATCCCAATATGACCAAATTTCCAGGGGAAGTTGGAGAAAAACAGGAAAACAACAGTTGAGAAAATTGTGGACCTAATTCCAAGAGGGCCCCCGACAGATCATCGAGATGTAGGAGCATCCCCAACAGATTTTCGACCAAGTTCCAAGAGGGTCGGACAACATAGAGTGGGGAAGGGAGAAAGGGAAAAAACCATCCCAGTAGGAGTATCATAACCAACCACCGGGTTTTTAAACTAACAAATTTTGTTTGGTTTGAAACAGGTAAATGGAATGGCAGTGAAGACCATAAGGGAAAATGCAAACTGGGGCAGAAAATTTTCTTTTCAGTTAGAAAATTTTCTGGAAATCAGGTACCCATTTGGGGAAGAATAAAGATAGCACCAAGGAAGTGGTCTTTGAACCAGGGTTTCCCCCAACATAATAAGCTTCCAATGGAGGAAGTTGATCCCTAGCAGACAAAACAAAGAGATGACATTTGTGCTCAGAAAAGCAAAGAGCCATTATCCTCCCCAGCAGCTTCCAGAAGAATGAAGCATCGATTTGAAGGGATAAAATTCCCCAGCAGCGTTATCCTCAACAACGTTATCCCAAGAAGATAACACTTTTATCCCCAGCAGTGTTAAGAAAGAAAAAAAAATTGAATTTGAAGGAAGGAAAGAAAGGAGACTCCCCCAGTGGTATTATCCCCAGCAATCAGGCATCCACCTGGAGAACAAGGATGAGTAGTTGAAGTATTAGTAATCAGGCATCCACCTGGAGAACAAGGAAGAGCAATGAAATATCAGAAATCAGGCGTCCACCTGGAGAACAAGGAAGAGCAATGAAAGAAACAACAATCAGGCATCCACCTGGAGAACAAGGATGAGTAGTTGAAGTATTAGTAATTAGGCATCCACCTGGAGAACAAGGAAGAGCAATGAAATATCAGAAATCAGGCATCCACCTGGAGAACAAGGAAGAGCAATGAAAGAAACAACAATCAGGCGTCCACCTGGAGAACAAGGATGAAGAAAAAAAATAGCAATCATCTGGAGAACAAGGATGAAGAATTGAATTAACAGTCAGGCGTCCACGTGGAGAACAAGGAAGAACAATTGAAATATCAGAAGTCAGGCGTCCACCTGGAGAACAAGGAAAAGCATCAAAACTTGGGCAGAAGATTTTCTGCCATGGTCGAAAATTTTCTCAGAAGAACAAGGAAATCAATTCAAGTTTTAAGAGATAGCAAGACAACAAGATTTGGAGAAAAACAGTCGGAGGTAAGACAATTCCAAGATGTTGAAAATGGGATCATCCGCCCTCGAATAGGATATTTGGGTTCATCCACCCTCGAATAGGATATTTTGGGATCATCCGCCCTCGAATAGGATATTCTGGGTTCATCCGCCCTCGAATAGGATATTCTGGGTTCATCCGCCCTCGAATAGGATATTTTGGGTTCATCCGCCCTCGAATAGGATATTTTGGGTTCATCCGCCCTCGAATAGGATATTTTGGATTCATCCGCCCTCGAATAGGATATTTGGGTTCATCCGCCCTCGAATAGGATATTTTGGGTTCATCCGCCCTCGAATAGGATATTTTGGGTTCATCCGCCCTCGAATAGGATATTCTGGGTTCATCCGCCCTCGAATAGGATATTTTGGGTTCATCCGCCCTCGAATAGGATATTTTGGGTTCATCCGCCCTCGAATAGGATATTTTGGGTTCATCCGCCCTCGAATAGGATATTTGGGTTCATCCGCCCTCGAATAGGATATTTGGGTTCATCCGCCCTCGAACAGGATATTTTGGGTTCATCCGCCCTCGAACAGGATATTTGGGTTCATCCGCCCTCGAATAGGATATTTGGGTTCATCCGCCCTCGAATAGGATATTTTGGGTTCATCCGCCCTCGAATAGGATATTTTGGGTTCATCCACCCTCGAATAGGATATTTTGGGTTCATCCGCCCTTGAATAGGATATTTTGGGTTCATCCGCCCTCGAATAGGATATTTTGGGTTCATCCGCCCTCGAATAGGATATTTTGGGTTCATCCGCCCTCGAATAGGATATTTTGGGTTCATCCGCCCTCGAATAGGATATTTTGGGTTCATCCGCCCTCGAATAGGATATATTGGGTTCATCCGCCCTCGAATAGGATATTTGGGTTCATCCGCCCTCGAATAGGATATTTTGGGTTCATCCGCCCTCGAATAGGATATTTTGGGTTCATCCGCCCTCGAATAGGATATTTGGGTTCATCCGCCCTCGAATAGGATATTTTGGGTTCATCCGCCCTCGAATAGGATATTTCGGGTTCATCCGCCCTCGAATAGGATTTTATTTTTTAAAGTTGTTGAAATCAGGAGCCCCCTCTGAAGAACAGAATGGCGATGTATTGGTTGAAGAGAGGAATGACATTCATTTTTAAAGTTGTTGTTGAAGTTGGGAGCCCGCCCATAGAACAGAGGCATACATTTCAGTCTTTAATTTTCAAGCATTGAACTTGGGAGCCCGCCCAGATAACAGAGGCATACATTTCAAGTCTTTAATTTTCAAGTATTAAAATTGGGAGCCCGCCCAGATAACAGAGGCATACATTTTAAAATCAAGTCAGAGGACAATAAAACAGAGGGTTACAATAGGAATCCCCAGCAGGAAACAATAAAATTCCCCGGCACCGGGAAACAGAAGGTTGCAACAAGAGGTCACAGTACAAACTCAAGTACATGTGTCAAAAGAAGTAAAGCACCGAAAGAAATGCAAGCATACAAGGAAGCAAGGCAACAAAAACAAATTGTACTCTAGCCTAGCTTCTTGTTTTTTTTTAAGCACGGTGTAACAAGGAGATCGGTAAGCAGTAGTAATAACATGCAATAACAGTAACATTGCAGTCCAACGGTAGTCCCAACTACCAAAATTTCTCGAACTACATTGACCTGATTCCTGTTTAGCCCAGGATATGTAGGAAACCTTTGAAGCAAAGGTTCAGTCAAATCTTTTTCAAAAAAATGCTTCAACGGAGTACTCGGATGGGCAAAAATCGCTCGCTTTATCTTTGCACGAAAACCCTTCGTGTCTCCGGGCAAAGAGGGGCAGCTGTAAGCACATGATTTTTGCCCTATATGAGAATTACTCCCAAAAAATTCAAAAATAAAATGATTTTTCTTTGGTGTACAATTTTGTGATATTTTGAAGAATTATTTGTATTTGTCTGTGCGTGTTTATTGGCTAAATTAATAAAAAATACAAAAATATATCGCATTTTGCATGTAGGATTTAATTCTACAATTGTTAGTAATTAAAATTGTTTTACAAAAATTAAAAATTACAAAAATAGGCATCGTTTGCATTTTTAGCATTTAATGTCCAAATATACAATTTTATGCTTAATTAATACTTAATTGTGCGTTAATTGTTATTGGGAGTTAATTTGCGCCTTTATAACTTAATTTAGTTCTTAATAATAGTTTAAGTATTTTTATAATTTAGTTTTAGAAAAATAAAAGAAGAAAAGAGAGCGAAAATATAAAGAAAGTCGGAATTGGGCCTCTTCTTCAATTTCAAGCTATAGGCCCAAAAAATGGCCCAATCTTCCCTACGACCCAGTCCATTTCGAACTGGGTCGACCCAGTCCATTAACCCAACACCCCTTCTTCATTTTTGTCCAACACAAAACAAAACCAAAAAAAAATATATAAAAAAAAAGTGAATTATCACTATTAATAGTTTTATTTTTTGTTTTTTTATATATATAAAAAAAATCCGAAAATATTTTATTTTATTTATTATTTTTATTTAAAAAAAAAATATATATATAGTAATTTCGGAAATGATTTTAAAAAAATAAAAAATAAAAAAATAAAAAAAATGTAAAAGAATGTAGAAAATTTAAAACAAAAAGTAAAAAGTTTTAAAAAATTTAAAAGTAAAAGAAGGTTGGAATTAAAAAATAAATATAAAGATATCTGAAAATTTAAAAAATTTAAAGTAATTGAAAGTAGCATTTTTAAAAAAAAAGAAAAGATAGTGGTTTATTTTTTAAAGAAAAGTTAAATAAAGTGAGATTCTCTTTTAAAAAAATAAAAAGTGGGATTTTAAATAAGATAAAGTAATTAAAGTTGGAATTTTAAAAATAAAAGTAAATAAAGGTGGGATTTCTTTTTCTAAAAAAATAAAAGCAATTTGTAAGTGGGATTTCTTTTAATTAAAAAAATAATAAAATAATAAAAAACAAATCTGAAAATTTCGAAAATTTTGCTATAAATAGAAGAGAAAATTTAGGAAGAAGTGTGGAAAAAAAGAGAGGAAAAACTAGATAGAGAGAAGAAAAAAAGAGGGGGCGGAGTGAGAAGTATACACCCGATATACATTCTGTATACACTGAATATACAGGGGCAGAATTCATTTTGGAGAGTTTTGAAGTTGAAAAAAAATAGTTACTGCTTCATTGCCTCGCTTAAGATCTGAAATAGTCAGAACCTTCCTGCCTTTTACTTCTTCACTATACTTGGAGTCGTTTATAGTCTCCTGGGTTTTCTGCTATTCCTACTGTACTGGTTTGCGATGTTGCTGAATCTGCTGTTGCTGTGTTATTACTGCTGCTGACTTCTCCTTCTTTTGTTCTTGTACTGCTGTTTCCAGGTACACATTTGTACAATCTCGGCTTGAAGCAAAAAATGAAATATTAATCAGGCTTTGTTCCTGTTGAATTCCTCCTGTTTAGATTTGTGGTTGAATATAATTTTTCTTTCTTCGTATAAAGATGTAGTTGAATGATTAATGAATAATGAGGTTGCATATGTATACTTTCTTCATCTAATAATGTTAGTTTAAATTACGGAGAATAATTAATCTGTTTTGATATTATGGTCAATCTCATGTTCTAGTATTATTGAATAACAGAATATAAAATGAAAGCAGTTTTTCTTTGTACAAACTCGATCGCAATTTTCCATTCGCATTAGCCGTAAACTAATAACTAATAAGTTACGTTTTTCAGCATGTAAATAATTAAGAGATTTTCTTTTAGTTTAGAGACGAACTTAATAGAAAATATAGTCATTGTAGGTTTATCCTGTAAAAATAAAAATGAGACGAGCCTCGCCAAATAAAACGTATAGATTGCGGGGCCCTCACAAAATGTATGGTTTAATTAGAATTCGGAAGGACCGTTTAGCGAATTTCACGGTCTTCCCCAAAATAATAACGCGATAGTCTCTTTAGGAGCGTGTTTAATATTTTACTTTCTTAAGCCTGGGTGTGCATTTCATGTGACCCGAATCCAAATCCCAAAACATCAAATAAAACGTGTTCCGGATTGTGGGTGCATTTCATGTAACGCAGTCCAAAGACGTGTTTTAAGCGATGTTCATATTTCTTTTAAAAACAATAATAATAAAGCGGTTAAAAGATAAAATTTGCACATAAGTTCATATTTGTATAAAATCAGACAATCAAGCCGAATATAACAGTTGAGCGACCGTGCTAGAACCACGGAACTCGGGAATGCCTAACACCTTCTCCCGGGTTAACAGAATTCCTTATCCGGATTTCTGGTATGCAGACTATAATATGGAGTCATTCTTTTCCTCGATTCGGGATTAAAATTGGTGACTTGGGACACCCTAAATCTCCCAAGTGGCGACTCTGAAATAAATAAACCAATCCCGTCTCGATTGTCCTTTAATTGGAAAAACTCCCTTGCACCCTCGCGGGTGCGGAAAAAGGAGGTGTGACAGCTCTGGCGACTCTGCTGGGGAAATTGGCCCAGAACCACTGGTTCAGGGTTAGAAATTCGAGCTTAAAATAACTGTTATAGTTGGCTTTATTTATTATCTGATTTTTACATATTTATGCTTAATATGCTAAATGATGCTTTTATCGCTTTAATATTATCTGAATTGTGTATAAAACTGCTACGAAACTCTTCTTCTTTCTGAGTCTTCTAAATTTATGGTGTACACGTGCGCGTGACCCACCTTTCTGTTAGAAGTCATACCAAATAAGACGAAGTTGGGACAAGTAACTAGGCCTACTTAGATGTGGTAAAGCTAATGATGCCCAGAGGGATAACTCAACATAATTTCGTATATGTTCCCAAAGTGAGGCCTAGAGATTGGCTAAGAGCTGGAGGAAATGGGAGAGAAGCGTTGCATAGGTGCCCATGAAAAAATTAGAGTCGTACATGCTGCATGATAGAAGGATTCCGACTACTAGTCATGGTGTGAGAAAAAGGTTTAAAGGGGGGAATGCCCTGGCCTTTGGATTTATTCAAAGAACAATTGTCTGAATGGAAAGGAGAATATTAGAGTATTCGCACGAGCTATGGGTTATGGGAATGGTAAGTACATCAATCAACATTCGAGGATGAATGTTCCAAAAGGGGGAATGATGTTACACCCCATGTTTTCATACATGAAAGTGCGCCATAAATAATAATGAAAGCTCGGAAATGAGATATTACATCCCGCATTTTCATACGATAAAGTTTCGTCGTAAGTTAATCGACGTAAGTTCAGGAATGAGATTATTGTGAAATTATAAGTATTATGCTAGTAAATTCGTGAAGGTAAGAGGGTAAGCAAATCGAAGAAAATGAATTTTGTCGAAATTTGGTATTTTGGAATAAAATACTGTCCGAGCTATAATACTCGATATTTATAGACTAGTGTCATACAAGATACCACATGATTATAATAGTATAGTATATTAAGTGTGTTAAAAATGAGTAGTATTTTAAGTAATTTAAGATAATTCTTAATTAAGTGGATATAAATATTTTTGGGGCTGGCACATGGCATTAAGCCAAGCCATGTGGCATAAAGGTGTTTGATAAGTCAAAAGACGCAAGTTGCCACGTAATCTTTTGGATAACCTTGGTTGGAGTCTTACTTTGGAGTGTAATTTAATATCAGCAATAAAGAGTTATAGCCACTGGAAATATAATGACTATTGGATGGATAATTTCAAAGAAGTTATCAAAAGGGCTTAGAAAGGAAAGGTTTGTGAAGAAACATACAATCTAATTTCCTGGTATGGTTTGTCATTTAGTAACTTTGGTTTCAAAGACCAGCAGTGTTCGGCACTCTAGCGGAGGAATTCTCAAAAAATTGAAATCATATGATATAAATTTCATAACTTATAGCAGTGTGAGGCGCAATTTAGAGAGAGCACAGTACAATTTTTCTCAGAAATATCATACGGATTTTCCCCTACTTCGATCCGCCATTATATGTTTTGTGACAATCAACGTATGTTGGAGGGATTGTCAAGAAAATCAATTCAGGTATGTTAAGGCCATGTCTTTTTTCCTTTGGGCATGATCTGTACGACACAAACGAAATGAGAAAATGCACAACTTCCATAAATGAATTCATTCATAGAAATATTAGAGGTGCCTATGTTCTTGAATTTTCATGTGTCCTATTATTTTATCACTTGTTCATGGGTCTCAGAAAAATACGTAAGTTGAAAAAATTTACTTCATGATATTAATCAGAGGCATGATGGTCTTATGATATAACAAGAGATTTTATTAACGTATTTCATATGCATTTCATGCATTTATGCATGCACATTGACCCATGACTAGATGACGTTATATACGCATATACGCGTATATATGTATGTATATATATATATGGGAAAAGGTTATGGCGTTATATACGCACCACCACCTGATAAGCTGGTATACGTTGATGATTTTGCCCACAGTGGCCGAGATGATATGATGGGATGCACTCAAAGGCTTGATGATGTTATGAACACATGTACCTATACACGACATGATATTCATACGCTTATGCACGACACTATAAGTATTTCATGATTTACAGAGTTATCCAGACTTACAGGTTGTGTCATTTACTCTATATTTCTTCCATGTATTTTGTGTACTTATTTATGTGCTTTACATACTCGGTACATTATTCATACTGACATTCCTTTTGCTTGGGAATGCTGCGTTTCATGTCACAAGGTCTCGATAGACAGGTCGAGAGTCCTCCAAGTAGGCTATCAGCTCAGCAGAAGATGTTGGTGCGCTTCATTTTCTCTAGAGTTGCTTGTTTGGTCAGTATGATTTAGATGCATATTGTTTGGTATGGCGGGGCTCTGTCCCGACCTTTATGCTAAGTGTATATTCTTAGAGGCTTGTAGACAGATGTCATGTATACGAATGTTTGTATGGACTTACCGGCCTTTGTTTCAAGTTTATAAATGATCATGTTGGACTTATAGGCTCGTATATCACATGTATAAGTTTATTTATCAGGTTGAGTCATCCTATATTGAGTATTCTCCTATGTTTATTCTGGTTAGACCCTGATGGCCCATTTGTCCCATTTGCCAAGAAAAGTACAATAAGAAAGATATGTTATGTTGGTACTCGGTTAAGTAAGGTACCGGGTGCTCGTTTGTGATGACCTGACCAGTCGTCTCATGAGTTACCACTCCATTTCCCATATTTTTGCTTCTTATTGCTTTGTTTATCGGTTCTATATGTGATCGGGTTGTTCGGCTCGGGTTCAGAAAGAATTTGGAAGGGTTTGAGACACTTAGTCTCTTTTGAGAAAGCTTAAGTTGGAAAAGTCAACCAGATGTTGATTATGTGTTAGAGGGCTCGGATATGAGTTCTGATGGTTCGTATAGCTTCGGGAGGTGATTTGAGACTTCGGAGCATGATCAAAATGTATTTTGGAGGTCCGAAGTAGATTTAGGCTTGAATTGGCGAAATTGGATTTTTGGCATTTTCCAGTTAGTTGGTGAGATTTTGATATAGGGGTCGGAATGGAATTACGAGAGTTGCAGTAGTTCCGGTGGGTCATTTGAGATGTGGGTGAAAAATTTCAAGTCATTCGGACATGGGTTGAAATACTTTTTGATCAAAAGCGTAATTCAGAAGATTTTGGAAACTTAGGCTTGAATCCGATGTGTTTTGGTTGATTTGATGTTGTTTGAGGTGTCTTGAAGATTGGTACGAGTTTGAATAAGGTTATGGGATATGTTTATTCTTTTGGTTGGGGTCCTAGGGGCCTCAGGGTTATTACGGATGGTTGGCGGAAAGATTTGGAGTTGGTTGTGACAGCTGAAGTTTCCCATTACTGTCATAACCGCACCTGCGGCTAGGGGACCGTAAGTGCGGTCTCGCAGAAGCGAGATTGTGGTCGCAGAAGCGGAAAGAGGGCTAGGAGAGCTAGAACTGCAGAAGCGGCCAAGGAACTGCACCTGCGATGGCGCAGGTGCGGATTTGGTATCGTAGATGTGGAGTTGGGCGACTTAAGTGAGGACCGTAGATGTGGTTCATGGATCATAAAAGCACTACTACTGGAGCTGGAATCTGGCCGCAGATGAGAAATCCCTGGGCCAGAAGGTATAAATTATTTCCTTCGCGATTTTTGAGATATTCCACCATTTCTAAGTCGGCTTTTGGCGCTTTTCGGGTGATTTGAAGAAGGATTTCAAGGGGACTTTATTGAGGTAAGGATTTTGGACCTAAAACTCGTTCCTATGGTATTATTTCGCGGATTAGAACTATAATTAATGGAATTTAAGGATCAAAATTGGGGAAACTAGGGCTTGGTATTGGAGACCTAGACTTGAGGATTTGAGGGACCAATTATGATCGGGTTTTTGGTACTTTTGATATGTGTGAACTCGTGGGGAGATAAGGAATCTATTGATGTGAATTTTATCGAATTCTGAGACGTGGGCCCGGGGGTCGGGTTTTGGTAATTTCGGGATTTATGTTGTAAAATTGATTATTTTCGCATGGGCTTCGATCCCTTAGCATATTTTGAGGTCGTGGTTCTGATTTTGGATAGATTCGACGCGAGTGGAGGTTGATTCGAGGGGCAAAGGCGTCACGGGCTAGATTTGGACCGGATTGAGGCGAGTAATGATCGTAAAGTCCTGAGGGTATGAAACCCCAGATTTGCACGTCATTATGATATATTGAGGTGACGCACACACTAGATGACGAGCGTAGAGTCGTGCACTGTTGGGGATTATTACTTAATCAATCCCGAATGATTGTTCTACTGCGTATTTGATTGAAAACTATTTTTTATCATCATGTTTTGGGCTGAATGCCATATTTGGGCCTCATGCTAACTATTTCAACCCTTAGGTGATTTTTACTGATATTTCCTCACTGTTTTTGACTTTATACTTGAACTCAGTCATGTTATATTCTACTGTTTCCATAACTCAGCCATGTTTACTGTGCTCTAACATTTAATTGATGTTTTAAATGATATTTCGGGCCAAGCATCATGTTTTACTGTTGCTCGAGTGGCTTGTGAGATTCTGACTAAGTAAGGCCGAAAGCCTATGTTGTGAGGAAACACTGATTTTGATTATGAGGCCGAGATCCTAGTGATGATTCCACGAGATGGTTTGGTATTGCGCTTGGGCCGTAAGGGGCCCCTCAAGAAGTTTGCACAACCCTAGTGAGCGCGGTACCCATTGTGATGTGAGATATAGTCCGAGGGGCTGGTTATTGTTCCATGTGTTGCCCGAGGGGCTGATTCTGTTGGTACTGTGCCCGAGGGGAGTTCCTTTATGTGTTTATCTTTCCTAGTTACCTGTCATTTACTTGGTTAATTGTTAAAAAGGCATTTCATGAAGTTTAAACTGAACAAAAAGGACTTCATATATTTTCATTGTATCACTGTTTTTACTGGCTTTTACTGCTTCCTTATAGCCTGTGATATGCCTTATGTGATTTTATATTTCTCAGTCTTTATTTATGATTATTACTTATTGAGTTGGAGTACTCAGTTTCTCCCTGCAACCCATATGCAGATTCAGGCGCATCAGGTCCCGCTAGCGAGTGTTGATCCTTCCAGCTCAGGCGGATTCAGAGATTCTCTAGGTAGCTGCCGGCGTGCGCATCCCCAGAGCTTATTACTTTCTCTGTTCTAGCTCTGTATTATGCTATGTAGACTCTTCATACTTGTAGTATATGGATATATGCTCATGACTGGTGACATCCCGATGTCGGGCTGTATTGGGCTTATTTCCGTAATTGTACTGTTCCACCTTATCAATTTGGGATGTTTATTATGTTTAAGACTTAATTCATATTGTTTAATTGTTTAAAAATGAATTTGGGAATGTGTCGGTTGGCCTTGTCTTCACGAGAGGCGCCATCACGACAGGGTCCGGGTTTAGGGTCGTGACAAGTTGGTATCAGAGCCTAGGTTACATAGGTCTCACGAGTCATGAGCAGGTTTAGTAGAGTCTCACAGATCGGTACAGAGACGTCTGTATTTATCCTCGAGAGGTTGTAGAACCTTTAGGAAAAAATTTCATATTCTTGAAATTCTTGTCGTGTGAATTTGTTGGTCCGAGTACTAAACTTCTGTTATTCTATTCTCTCACAGATGGTGAGGACATGCGCTACCGGTTAGGATGGACGACTACCAGTACCACCAGTTATGGCCACTAGAGGCCGAAGACGCAGTTGTGGTCGCGGTAGGTGAAAAGTTGTGGCCCGCACAGCAGCTAGGGCAGCACCTGCAGATCCACCAGCCGCCCCAGTTCAGGATCAAGTCCCAGTTGTGGATGTTGCAGTAGCACCAGCTCAGGCACCAATTGTGCCTATTGTGATTCTGGGTCTTCAAGTGGCCTTGGCTCAGATTCTATCAGTTTGCACTGGCCTAGCTCAGGCGGTCTCGTTACTACAGCCACAGCTACTTCTCAGGCCAGGGGAGGCACTTAGACTCCCGCTGTACGCACGCTTGAGCAGGTCATGCAAGAACTTCAGACACCGGGGGCACATCTAGCCCAGGCGGTTGCAACTGCTCAGGACTATGTATTGCATGTTTGGCCAAACTTATTTTTGGCCAAAAGTGATTTTTTTGGCCAAAAGCACTTTTGGCCAAAATTGAGGTGTTTGGCCAAGCTTCTGGAAGGAAAAAAAGTGATTTTGAGGAGAAGCAGAAGCAGAAGTGATTTTGGAGAAGCAGAAAAAAGTAGCTTCTCTCCTAAAGTACTTTTTTGAGAAGCGCTTTTGAGAAAAATACATTTAGAAGAAGTTTTTTTAAAGCTTTGCCAAAAAACTAATTGCTACTCAGAAGTGCTTTTCAAACTAATTAGCCAAACACAAACTGATTCTCACCAAAAGTACTTTTGAATAAAGCACTTTTGAAAAAAGTACTTCTTAAAATAAGCTGATTTTTACAGCTTGGCCAAACGGGCTAGTAGTTCCTGCAACGCCAGAGGATGAGCAACGCATGTTGGAGAGGTTTGGTAGACTTCAGCCTATGACTTTCAGTGGTGCAAAGGTCGAGGATGCCCAAGTTTTCTAGGATAAGTGTCAGAGGATGCTTCGTATTGCCGGTATTCTGGAGACCAGTGGGGCCGCTTTCACTACTCATCAGTTTTTTGTAGCTGCCTTCACTTGGTGGGAGACTTTTGAGAGGCATAGTCCTGTTGGTGCAACACCCCTTACCTGGCAGCAGTTCTCCGATCTCTTTCTGGAGAAGTATGCGTCGCAGTCTCGCAGAGAGGAGCTGTGTAGGTAGTTTGAGTGGTTGCGTCAGGGAGAGATGACTGTGACGCAGTATGAGATGAGGTTCTTAGAGTTAGCACGCCATGCTATTTGGTTGGTTCTGACATATAGAGAGAGGATTAGGAGGTTTATTGATGGCCTCACTTATCAGCTTCGTATTCATATGACTAGGGAGAGGGTGACTGGTGCGACCTTTGAGGAGGTTATAGACATTTCTCGTGAGATTGAATATGTTCATCGCCAGGAGTGAGAGGAGAGGGAGGCCAAGAGGCCTCGAGGATCTGGTACTTAGTGGTGCTCCATCGAGAGGTCAGTTTTAGCACGGCAGAGGCCGTCCATTCAGGCATGCTCAGCCAGCTCGCCAAGGTTATCATGGGGCATCATCGGGTCATAGTTCTCACAGTTCTCATCAGGCCCAGTCATCACTCAGTGCCCTCCCAGCTTAGAGTTCATCCCGTGCTACAACAGTTCAGGGCTCTTCTATGCCAGGTGCATCTGCTAGTCATTCTGGTGCTAGGGGTTCCCTTCAGTCCCCTTCTCCAGCACCTGGGAGTTGCTATGAATGTGGAGATATGGGTCATATATGGAGGCAGTGTCTGCATCGTCTTGCGGGTCCATCTCAGCAGAGGGGTCAGTCATCGGCTTCAACGCCAGTTACTTCATCATTACCCACCCAGCCATCTAGGGGTGGAGGTCAGTTAGCTAGGGGTCGCCCTAGATGGAGAGGTCAATCAGGTGGCGGTCAGGCCCATTTTTATGCACTTCCAGCTAGACCCAATGCTATTGCTTCCGATGCTATTATTACAGGTATTGTCTTAGTCTGCCACAAAGATGCTTCTATATTATTTGATCCCGGTTCCACCTTTTCTTATGTTTCATCATACTTTGCTCGTTATTTGGGTATGCCCCATGAGTCTCTTATTTCACCCGTTCTTGTATCTACCCCAGTGGGCGATATTGTTATTATAGACCGTGTGTACCGGTCGTGTGTGGTGACTATTGGGGGTCTGGAGACCCGAGTGGATCTTTTACTATTATGTATGGTGGATTTTGATGTTATTTTGGGCATGGATTGGCTATCTCCATGTCGTGCTATTCTGGACTATCATGCTAAGACAGTTACATTGGCTATACCGGGTGTGCCACGGATTGAGTGGCGAGGTTTGACTGATTATGTTCCCAGTAGGGTAATTTCATTCTTGAAGGCCCAACGTATGGTTGGGAAGGGTTGTCTTTCGTATCTAGCCTTTGTGAGGGATGTCGGTATTGATTCTGTTCCAGTTGTGAGGGATTTTCCCGATGTGTTTCCTGCAGACCTGTCGGGCATGCCACCGGACATGGATATTGACTTTGGTATTGACCCGGTGCCGGGCACTCAGCCCATTTCTATTCTGCTGTATCGTATGGCACCAGCGGAGTTGAAGGAGTTAAAAGAGCAGCTTCAGGAACTCCTTGATAAGGGGTTCATTCGGCCTAGTGTGTCGCCTTGGGGTGCGCCAGTTCTATTTGTGAAGAAGAAGGATGGCACTATGAGGATGTGCAATGATTATAGGTAATTGAACAAGGTAACAGTTAAGAACAAGTATCCTTTGCCTCGCATTGATGATTTATTTGACCAGCTTCAGGGAGCAAGAGTGTTTTCCAAGATTGATCTCCGTTCAGGTTACCACTAGTTGAAGATCAGGGACTCGGATATTCTTAAGACAACTTTTAGGACCCGATATGGTCATTATGAGTTCTTGGTGATGTTTTTTGGGCTGACCAATGCCCCAACAACGTTCAAGCATTTGATGAACAACGTGTTTCGGCCTTATCTCGACTCATTTGTCATAGTCTTCATTGATGATATTCTGGAGTATTCGCGTAGTTAAGAGGAGCACGTGGAGTATTTGAGAGTTGTTTTGTAGAGATTGAAGGAGGAGAAGTTTTATGCAAAATTCTCCAAGTGTGAGTTTTGGCTCAGTTCAGTGGCTTTCTTGGGGCATGTAGTGTCCAGCGAGGGTATTCAGGTTGATCCGAAGAAGATAAAGGCAGTTCAGAGTTAGCCCAGACCGTCCTCAGCCACAGAGATTCGCAGTTTTCTTGGTTTTGCGAGTTATTATCGCCGGTTTGTTTAGGAATTCTCATCTATCGCATCGCCTTTGACCAAGTTGACTCAGAAGGGTGCTTCATTTGTATGGTCAGATAAGTGTTAGGAGCGCTTTCAGAAGCTCAAGACAGCTTTGATCACAACTCTAGTGTTAGTTTTGCCATCAGCTTCAGGTTCATATACCGTATATTGTGATGCTTCGAGAGTTGATATTGGTTGTGCATTGATGCAGGAGGGTGGAGTTATCGCTTATGGTTCTCGTCAGTTGAAGCCCCATGAGAAGAACTACCCCGTTCATGATTTGGAGTTGGCTGCTATAGTTCACGCATTGAAGATTTGGAGGCATTTCCTGTATGGTGTGTCTTGTGAGGTGTTTACTGATCATCATAGCCTCCAGTACTTGCTCAAGCAGAAGGATCTTAATTTGAGGCAGCGGAGGTGGTCGAAGTTGCTAAAGGATTATGATATTACTATATTGTACCATCTGGGGAAGGCCAATGTGGTGGCCGATGCTTTGAGCCGAAAGGCAGTGAGTATGGGGAGTTTGGCATATATTCCAGTTAGGGAGAGGCCTCTTGCAGTTGATGTTTAGGCCTTGGCCAATCGGTTCGCGGGATTAGATATTTCGGAGCCCAGTCGGGTATTGGATTATGTGGTTTCTCGGTCTTCCTTATATGATCACATCAGAGAGTGCCAGTATGATGATACTCATTTGCTTGTCCTTAGGGACAGAGTTCAACACGATGATGCCAGAGATATGACTATTGGTGATGATAGGGTGTTGATGATGCAAGGACGGATTTGTGTGCCTAATGTGGATGGGCTTCGGGAATTGATTTTGGAGGAGGCCCATAGCTCGCGGTATTCCATTCATCCGGGTGTCGCGGATATGTATCAGGATTTGAGATAGCATTATTGGTGGAGAAGAATGAAGAAGGATATTGTGGGATTTGTAGCTCGGTGTCTCAATTGTCAGTAGATGAAATATGAGCATCAGAGACCAGGTGGCTTGCTTTAGCGGATAGATATTCCAAAGTGGAAGTGGGAGCATATCACCATGGACTTTGTAGTTGGGCTCCCACGGACTTTGAGGAAGTTCGATGCTATTTGGGTGATTGTGGAATGGCTGACTAAGTCCGTGCACTTCATTCCTGTGTGTACTACCTATTCTTCAGAGCGGTTGGCAGAGATCTATATCCAGGATATTATTCATTTGCATGGTGTCCCAGTTTCCATCATTTCAGATAGGGGCACTAAGTTCACTTTGCAATTTTGGAGGTCGGTGCAGCGAGAGTTGGGTACTCAGGTTGAGTTGAGCACTGCTTTTCACCCTCAGACGGACAGGCAGTCCGAGCATACTATTCAGATATTAGAGGACATGTTGCGTGCTTGTGTCATTGACTACGGAGGGTCATGGGATCAGTTTCTACCACTTGTAGAATTTGGTTATAACAAAATCTACTAGTTGAGTATTCAGATGGCTCCATATAAGGCTTTGTATGGGAGGCGGTGTAGATCTCCAGTTGGTTGGTTTGAGCCTGGTGAGGCTAGGCTATTGGGGACAGACTTGGTACAGGATACTTTAGAGAAGGTGAAGGTAATTCAGGAGAGGCTTCATACAACATAGTCGATACAGAAGAATTATGCTGACAGGAAGGTTCAGGATGTGTCCTACATGGTTGGTAAGAAGGTTATGTTGAAGGTTTCACCCATGAAGGGTGTTATGAGGTTTGGGAAGAAGGGTAAATTGAGTCCTCGGTTCATTGGGCCTTTTGAGGTGCTACGGAGGATTGGGGAGATGGCTTATGAGCTTGCTCTGCCACCCAGCTTGTCGAGTCTGCATCCGATATTTCATATTTTTATGCTTCGAAAGTATATTGGGGATCCGTCGCATGTCCTGGATTTCAGCACGGTTCAGTTGGATGGGGATTTGACCTATGATGTATAGCTAGTATCTATTTTGGGTCGTCAGGTTCAAAAGTTGAGATCAAAGGATATAGCTTTAGCGTAAGTCCAGTGGAGAGGTTGTCCCGTGGAGGAGGCTACCTGGGAGACTGAGTGGGAGATGCAGAGCAGATATCCTCACCTATTTGAGGCTTCAGGCATGTTTCTTGACTCGTTCGAGGACGAACGTTTGTTTAAGAGGCGGAGGATGTGACAACCCGGCCAGTCGTCTCATGAGTTACCACTCTGTTTCCCCTATTTCTACTTCTTATTGCTTTGTTTATCGGTTCTATATGTGATCGGGTTGGTCAGCTTGGGTTCAGAAATGATTAGGAAGGGTTTGAGACACTTAGTCTCTTTTGAGGAAGCTTAAGCTGGAAAATTCAATTGGATGTTGACTTATGTGTTAAAGGGATCGGATGTGAGTTCTGATGGATCGGATAGCTTCAGGAGGTGATTTGAGACTTCGGAGCATGATCGGAATGTGTTTTGGAGGTCCAGAGTAGATTTAGGCTTGAATTGGCGAAATTGGATTTTCGGCATTTTTCGGGTTGTAGGTGAGATTTTGATATAGGGGTCGGAATGGAATTCTGAGAGTTGCAGTAGTTCCGTTGGGTCATTTGGGATGTGTGTGCAAAATTTCAGGTCATTTGGATGTTGGTTGGAATACTTTTTGATCAAAAGCGTAATTCGGAAAATTTTGGAAACTTAGGCTTGAATCCGATGTGTTTTGGTTGATTCGATGTTGTTTGAGCTGTTTTGATGATTGGTACGAGTTTGAATAAAGTTATGGGATATGATTGTGCTTTTGGTTGGGGTCCCGGGGGGCCTCGAGGTGATTTTGGATGGTTGGCGGAAAGATTTGGAGTTGGTTGTGATAACTGAAGTTTCTCATTGCTTTCATAACCGCACTTGCAGCTAGGGCACCGCAGGTGCGGTCTCGCAGAAGCAATTTTGTGGTCGCAGAAGCGGAAAGAGGGCTAGGAGAGCTGGAACTGCAGAAGCGGCCAAGGAGTCGCACCTGCGATGGCGCAGGTGCGGATTTAGCATCGCAGATGCGGAGCTGGGCGACTTAAGTGAGGACTGCAGATGCGGTTCATGGACCGTAAAAGCGGTACCGTAGGAGCATGAATCTGGCCGCAGATGTGAAATCCCTGGGCCAGAAGGTAGAAATTATTTCCTTCGCAATTTTTGAGCTATTCCACCATTTCTAAGTCGGCTTTTGGAGCTTTTTGGGCAATTTGAAGAAGGATTTAAGGGGACTTCATTAAAGTAAGGATTTTGGACCTAAAACTCGTTCCTATGGTATTATTTCATGGATTAGAGCTATAATAAATGGAATTTAAGAGTCAAAATTGGGGAAACTATGGCTTGGTATTGGAGACCTAGACTTGAGGATTTGAGGGACCAATTGTGGTCGGGTTTTGGTACTTTTGATGTGTATGAACTCATGGGGAGATAAGAAATCTATTGATGTGATTTTTATCGAATTTCGAGACGTGGGCCCAGGGGTCGGGTTTTGGTAAATTTCAGGATTTATGTTGTAAATTGATTATTTTCACATGGGCTTCGTTCCCTTAGCATATTTTGATGTCGTGGTTCTGATTTTGGATAGATTCGACCTGAGTGGAGCACGATTCGAGGGGCAAAGGCGTTGCGGGCTAGATTTGGACCGGATTAAGGTGAGTAATAATTGTAAATGTTGTCATGAGGGTATGAAACCTCGGATTTGCACATCGTTGTGCTTTATTGAGGTGACACACACGCTAGATGATGAACGTAGGGTCGTGCCTTGTTGAGGATTGTGACTTACTCTATCCCGAATGATTTCTCTACTACGTATTTGATTGAAAATTGTTTATGATCATCATGGTTTTGACTGAATGCCATACTTGGGACTCGTGCCGACTATTTGAACCCTTAGGAGATTTTTACTGATATTTCCTCACTGCTTTTGACTTTATACTTGAACTCAGTCATGCTATATCCTACTATTTCCATAACTCAGCCATGTTTACTCTGCTTTAATACTTAATTGATGTTTTGAATGATATTTTGGGTTGAGCATCATGTTTTATTATTGCCCGAGTGGCTGCTTGTGAGATTCTGACTGAGTAAGGCCGAGGGCTTATGTTGTGAGAAAACACTAATTTTGATTATGAGGCCAAGAGCCTAGTAATGATGCCACGAGATGGCTTGATATTGCGCTTGGGCCGTAAGGGGCCCCTCCAGGAGTCTGCACACTCCTAGTGAGCGCGGGTACCCATTGTGATGTGAGATATAACCCGGCTGGTTATTGTTTCATGTGTTGCCCGAGGGGCTGATTTTGTTGGTATTGTGCCCGAGGGGTGTTCCTTTATGTGTTTATCCTTCCGAGTTACTTGTCATTTACTTGCTTAATTGTTAAAAAGACTTTTTATGAAGTTTAAACTGAACAAAAAGGACTTTATATATTTTTATTGTATCACTGTTTTTACTGGCTTTTACTGCTTCCTTATAGCCTGTGATGTGCCTTACGTGATTTCATATTTCTCAGTCTTTATTTATGATTATTACTCACTGAGTTGGAGTACTCACTTTACTCCCTGCACCCCGTGTGCAGATTCAGGCGCATCAGGTCCCGCTAGCAAGTGTTGATCCTTCTAGCTCAGGCGGATTCGGAGATTCTCTAGGTAGGTGCCGGCGTTCGCAGCCCAGAGCTTCTTCCCTTATCTTACTTTCTATATTCTAGCTTTGTATTAAGCTATGTAGACTCTTCAGAGTTGTAGTAAATGGATAGATGCTCATGACTGGTGACACCCCGATGTCGGGCTGTGTTGGGCTTATTTTCCGCAATTTTACTATTCCACCTTATCTATTTGGGATATTTATTATGTTTAAGACTTAATTCATATTGTTTAATTGTTTAAAAATGAATTTGGGAACGTGTCGGCTGGCCTTGTCTTCACGAGAGGCGCCATCACGACCAGGTCCGGGTTTAGGGTCGTGATATCGTTGCGGCCCATAGGTTTGGGTCGTGACATAAGCATTGCCTTCCATTACATGAGTCTAAGCATTGTCTCCTATTTTGCATGAGGGTAAGCCCTGCCTCTTCAACTGCATAAGGCTAAGCATTGCCTTTCATTGCATGAGACTAAGCATTGTCTCCCTTTCTTGCATAAGGCTAAGCATTGCCTTCCTAATTGCATGAGGCTAAGCCCTGCCTCTTCAACTGCATAAGGCTAAGCTCTGCCTTTTCTTGCATAGTACTAAATGCTATGCTGCTTGAAATCTAGCGCTATTTTTTGCTTTCCCAGGGCCAAGCTCCACCCCAATCTTATGCAAGACTAAGCTCTGTCTTGTTTCGCTTCTTATATGACCCAACATCATGTATTTGCATCTCATAGGCTGAAACATTGCCATCTTGTCCAAAGGCGTCATAGTCCTAAAGCATCATCCTCAAAGCCTGAAGACACCATGTCATGGCCTGAGGATCTATCAATATTGCACATCATTATTCAAAGGCATCATAGTTCAGAGGCACCATTCTCATGGCCTATGAATCCCTTATCACAAGATTCATGGCCAAGGATATCATGGTCTAAGGACATCATCCTCACCGTTTAAAGACAACCTTCATGGTCCAAAGGAAATTTGCATCATGTTTAAATTGTTACAATAACCCATATATATTTGCATGCATCATGTTTTAAGTTTTGCAGGTAATCCAGAAAGTAACTGTCCTTCAAACAGGAGCAATATTCGCTCTGGTTTCCGTTCACAACGTTCATATTCTGAAATTATTTCAAAATGTAACCGACCATCATCAATTCTCGTTTCTTACTCTATGATCGTTCAAATATCTGCCCTGTAATACACCCATAACGTCTCAAATTCACTCATGATTTCGCATAAATTCCTCCGATACTATCCTACCCCAAAAGAACCTTTTCCAAAACATACAACCATTCTTATAACAACTCTATCGGTTTCGTTCACTATTGGATCCAGAACTACACATGGCCTGATTCCCATAACACCAGTCGTCTCATGAGTTACCGCTCTATTTTCCCCATTTCCGCTTCTTATTACTTTGTCTATCGGTTCTATATGTGATCGGGTTGGTTGGCTCGGGTTAGGAAAGGATTTGGTAAAGTTTGAGACACTTAGTCTCTTTTGAGGAAGCTTAAGTTGGAAAAGTCAACTAGATGTTGAATTATATATTAAAGGGCTCGGATGTGAATTCTGATATTTCGGATAGCTTCAGAAGTTGATTTGGGACTTAGGAGCGTGATCAAAATGTGTTTTGGAGGTCCAGAGTAGATTAAGGCTTGAATTGGCAAAATTGAATTTTTGGCATTTTCCGGTTGATTTGTGAGATTTTGATATAGGAGTTGGAATGGAATTCCTAGAGTCGCAGTAGTTTCGATGTGTCATTTGGAATGTGTGCGCAAAATTTCAGGTCATTCGGACGTGGTTTGGTTGGGGTTTGATCAAAAGTGTAATTAAGAAGATTTTTGAAAACTTAGGCTTGAATCCGATGTGTTTTGGTTGATTCGATGTTGTTTGAGGTGTTTTGAAGATTGATATAAGTTAGAATAAGGTTATGGGATATGTTTGTGTTTTTGGTTGAGGTCCTGAGGGCCTCGGGGTGATTTCAGATGGTTGACGGAGAGTTTGGAATTTCTGGCGAAGCTGCAGATTTTTTGGTTCTGTTGTTTCAGCGCCTACGGATTGGGGACCACAGGTGCGATGCCGCAAATGCGATGAAAGGGGACACAGAAGCGGAAAGGAACTAGGAAGGTTGTGACCGCATAAGCGGTTGGTGAATCGCATCTGCGATGGCGCAGGTACAGCTTGTGCATTGTAAATACGATTTTGGCCGTTTAAGTGAAAACCGCAGAAGCGGTTCAAGGACCGCAAATACGGTACCACAGAAGTGGGATTTTGTCCGCAGATGTTAAATCCCTAGCCCAGAAGATATAAATTGTTTCGTTCGCGATTTATGAGCTTTTCCACCATTTCTAAGTCGGTTTGGAGCTTTTTGGACGATTTTGAAGAAGGATTTCAAGGGGACTTCATTGAGGTAAAGATTTTTGACCTAAAACTTGTTCCTATGGTATTATTTCACTAATTAGAGCTATAGTTAATGGAATTTAAGGGTTAAATTGGGGAAACTAGAGCTTGGTATTGGAGACCTAGACTTGAGGATTTGAGGGACCATTTGTGGTCGGATTTTGGTACTTTTGATATGTATAAACTCGTGGGGAGATGAGAAGTTTATTGATGTGAATTTTATGGAACTCCGAGACATGGGACTGGGGTCGGGTTTTGGAGGGGCAAAGGCGTCGCGGGCTAGATTCGAGGGGCAAAGGCGTCACAGGCTAGATTTGGACCAGATTAAGGTGAGTAATGATTGTAGATGATGTCCCGAGGGTATGAAACCCCGGATTGCACATCATTGTGCTATATTGAGGTGACGCACACGCTAGATGACGAGCGTGGGGTTGTGCACTGTTAGGGATTGTGACTTAGTCCATCCCGAATGACTGGTTTATCGCGTATTTGATTTAAAACTATTTGCTATCTTCATGTTTTGGGTTGAATGCCATATTTGGGCCTCGTACCAACTATTTGAACCCTTAGGGGATTTTTATTGATATTTCCTCACTGTTTGACTTTATACTTGAACTCAGTCATGCTATATTCTACTATTTTCATAACTCAGCTATGTTTACTCTATTTTAACACTTAAGTGATATTTTAAATGATAATATGGGCTGAGCATCTTGTTTTACTGTTGCTCGAGTGGATTGTGAGATTCTGACTGAGTAAGGCCGAGGGCCTATGTTGTGAGGAAACACTGATTATGATTATGAGGACGAGGGCCTGCGATTTGTATGCCACGAGGTGGCTTGTTGATATGAGGCCGAGAGCCTAGTGATGATGCCACAAGATGACTTGATATTGTGCTTCAGCCGTAAGGGGCCCCTCCAGGAGTCTGCACACCCTTAGTGAGCGCGGGTACCCATTGTGATGTGAGATATAGCCCGAGGGGCTAGTATTGTTTCTAAGATATTGCCCGTGGGGCGGATTGGTTGACACTGTGCCCGAGGGGAGATCTTTTATGTGTTTATCTTTCCTAATTGCCTGTCATTTGCTTGCTTAATTGTTAAAAACGCCTTTTATGAAGTATTAAACTGAACTCAGTAATTTTAGACATCTTTACTGCTTCACTGTTTTACTGGCTTTTACTTCTTCCTTATAGCCTATAATGTGCCTTACATGATTTCTTGCTTTCAGTCTTTATTTATGATTATTACTCACTAAATTGGAGTACTCACTTTACTCCCTGCACCCCGTGTGCAGATTCAGGCGCATCAAGTCCCGCTAGCGAGTGTTGATCTTTTCCAGTTCAGGCGGATTCGAAGATTCTCTAGGTAGTTGTCGGCATTCATAGCCCAGAGCTTCTTCCTTCATCTTATCTTCCTCTGTTTTAGATTTGTATTTTAGACTATGTAAACCTTTCTTGTATATGTAAACCTTTCTTGTATCATTCGGATTGTAGATGCTCATGACTAGTGATACCCCGATATCGGGTTGTGGTGGTTTGACTTCCACATTGTACTATTCACTACTTACTTTGGGATTATTTATTACGTTTTGGACTTAATTCTTATTGTTTAATTGCTTAAAACTGAAATGGGAAAGTGTCGACTGACCTTGTCTTCATGAGAGGCGCCATCACGACTGGGTCCGGGTTTAGGGTCGTGGCAGGCATGATCTTGTAACTACACAAGTTTGATAACGAGGCATAAAGAGAAATTCATATTCCTGAATTTATGTACATTTTTCTAGTTTCATAAGTTACAGTATTCTCGCTTATAATATTCAATTGAGTATTGTATTCTTCTAGACGGGAAAGCAGAGAGCCTATACATATAGTATTGCAGTATTTTCATTACCATCGAGCTATAATCGATGGGAAGGCCCCTATTGGGAAACCTCTGATCATATAGTAAGTTATATACCGAGGCTATTGTGGCCGAGTGCCTATGAGCGAGCCAAGTATGGCCGAGATATAGAGCCTAGTATAGTTGAGCGCTTATGAGCGAGCCTACTACGACATATCAGTTATATATATGTTATATATATATATACCAAGCCTTAAAGGGCCGGACAACTATTTTACTTACTATATTGAGAGAGTTGAGTCAGTATCAACACATAAACATATCTTCAGATTATCATTGACTCTCAATTACTTTCAGTTATTATATTATTAGTTCAGTTTCAGCTTTTAGTTATTCTATTGCCTTACATACTCGATACATTATTTCGTACTGACGTCCCTTTTGCTGGAGATGCTGCATTTCATGCCTGCAAGTCCTGATAGACAGCTAGATAGATCTTCCCAGTAGACAGAGTCAAACATCAGCTTGGTTGGTACGCTCCACTTTCTCAAAGTTACCAGGTCTATACCTTGGAGACTATTTTATATATACAGTTTTGATGGGTAGGTCGAGACCCTGTCCCGATCATGATACAGTTCAGTTATCTCTAGAGGCTTGTAGATGAGTCCTGTATATTTTGTATATCAGTAGATGTTCATGGCGGCTTTGTCGGCCTGCAAAGTTATATATATCAGCTTTTGTGTATGTTTACCCCACTGATGAGAGAGGCGTTATTTTTAGACGATTCAAAATATGGCCTTATCGGCCTAAGTGAGGGTTACCCCTCTAGAGTTCACAGTTACAGAGTGGTACGCTCGGGCCGAGTATGGCACCGGGTGTCGGACACGCCTCACCAGGTTTGGGGCATGACAAACTTGGTATCAGAGCAATTCTATCTTAGGGAGTCTACAAGATGTGTCTATTAGAGTCTTGTTTATGGGTGTGTTGTGCACCACACATATAAGCAGGGGGCTACAGGGCATTTAGGACTGTTACTCTTTCTTCTCACTCAAGATCGTGTGGCAGAGCTCAGTTGTAAGAACTCAATTTCCTAAGCCCTATCTTATTCATAATAAAACGATGCTTACATTAGAAAGACGGTTGGTAAGGGATTGCACGTAGTTATGGAAGAGTTGAGTCATAGGAACTTGATTCTGGATGATGCTTATAATGAGTAAATGTAAGGTTTTCAGCAAATCATGTGTGTACTATGATAAGTAAGCTTTTTGTTGATTAGCCCTAAGGCATGAATATTTATCCATCCATATGGTGAAAAGCAACGAGAGAATCAGAAGGTACAAGTTTTAACAAGTAAAAGAAGCAAGGTGAAGAAGGGTACAAGGTACCAATTTAGTAAAGATGAACATTATCTACAATTCAAGAAGAGAGATATAAGCATTTTGAGTTACCTTCAACAGTAATAGAGGTATGTACAATTGGCCACATCGATCTTAGTTATGCCCTATGGGAACTAACATATTTGGTTTAAGAGAAGGACGGGATATCAGGGCCCAACTGGGGTTAGAGTAACCCAAAATGATGGATGGATTGTTTGCATTAGTTGACATTTCCAAAGGATATTGCAAATGTGCTAATAGATCTCCTTGTGAGACACCCAGATGGTGCACTAAAAATAGTGCAGCTAGATATGATTACTACAAAGATAGGCACTAGAAGACTTGAAGGGTCATCGATGATGTGAGAAGATGCAAAAGATGAAGAGGTAAAACATCTATAGGTAGATTGTCGTAGCGATAAATCTTAGTACTCCCCTAAAGGGAGGAATATTGAATGACGTGGCATTAAGTTAGAATTAAGTGATTTTAGTAATTTTGGAATGGTGAAGAAAGAATGCAATTAAAAAATGAGAAAAGAGATGAGATTGCACTTATCCAAATCCTACTGATGTGCTACGATTCCAGAATATTATGCAAATGCGACGTCAAGGAGAGGAAGTAAGGGTTCTTGTCGGGGATGTTATTGATAAATAAGGGTCCAGTGCGAGAGGTAAGTTAAGATAAAGGAAATAACCCAAGAAAGATTATGCGGATTATTGATATGAGAATGGACCAACGAGAATTTAGAAACTGATTCAGGAAGAGCCTAGTTACGGCTAAACAAGGGTATATAGACAAATCAATAGATCGTGCAAGATAAACATCGTAAATCCCAATATAGGGAATTCAGTCTCACTAATATGAAATCGTAACCTTGAGAAATATTAAGATAGGAGTTGGGGTAGTTAAAGGTACTGTATACGTGTTATGGAGATAAAAGAGAGTACCACTGGGAAGACGATCAAAATATCATCTTAGAAGCTACACTACAAGCAAAAGGGTATAAAGGTAAGTAAGTAAGGATAATTACAAGTAAGAAAGAACATCAAAAATTTCGTCGGGTAAATAATGTAATAAGCTCGTAGCCTTGCAAGAATCAGAGGGTCCTCACTAAGTACTACAATAAAAGACAAGCTAAGGAAATAAGGAAGAAAACTTCAACCTAAGCATAGTGATCTAAAGAGGAAATGGTCTTGTAACAACAGTCTCACTACAACATTGTATGCACTCTATAAGAAAGTAGGATTCGAGATCATGTGAGTTGCACGGAAATTCCATCATGCGTGGGAACTAGGAAAAGCTAAGTATGCATTCTACAAGGGCCCAAAAAGACTAGGAAAAGTAATAGCCTACGTTTAAAGAAAGCTGAGAAAAAAACGAAAGGAATTTTTCGAGCAATGATCTAGAATTAGTTATTTTATGAACGCACTTAAGATTTTGGAGTATTATCCACGCAACATATATGTTGACAATCATACAACCTAGAAAACTCCGGTACAAGTTAAAAGAAAAGAAAAGAATTGAGTCCAGATCATAGACAAAGGATTGAGTTGTTAGATGATGGTGTCACAGGTAGCGTCCATGAAAGGTTAAAGTAATACCTAATACCATGGGTCGCAGACTGGAATATGGCTTAAGTCTACATAAAGGTTGATCAGAAGAAAGAGGAAACTAAAGAGTTACATCAACCAAGTAAATCAGGAGTCTGATTATTGGACCTAAACAATTATAGAAATCACGATTGAGAACATTGCAGGATCACCCTTAATATCAAAGCTGCAAGAGAGATAGTACGTCAACCATATTATATAACGGCTCTATGAGAAGGCCAGTTAGAAGAGTACCAGCCTCATAAGAAGTTAGTATGAAGCTCCCACCGGATTGTGTATGCATTAGAGGTGTAAGTATTATATTAGAGCTTCAAGTTGTGGATGTAAATCATACCTATGTAGAAGGGAAGTTATGAAAGATATAGAAGACGTGATGCGAGATCTTAAAGCAAGTAAGGTAAAGGTGAACAACGTACAAGACACTCAAGTGCAGAAGGTTGTGAATAGTTCTTACTTTGGATAGAAGGCTAGAAACATTGGGATTCAGTATCTAGGAAAGATAACGGTAGCATGCCTTCCAGCCTATGTGTTCTAGGTATTGGGAAGCCAGATTAAGAGAGTAAAGAAGAGTTAGAGACAATGTGATGTCTCGTTTGATGATCCAAAATAATACAAGGAAATTTATGGTGCAAGCAAGTTGAAGGAAGGTTGCAAGTAGTATAAATAGACATGTATAGTTCGCAAGCTAAAGTATGGTGAAGCAACAGGTTTTAGGAAGACATGACTAAGGACAAGAAAGGGAGAGTAAGAAGGTGACGAGAAATGGATAAGTCCTCGGAATTAAGCCCAGGAAAAAAAAAGAGCTGATGGTTTCTATAAGTTATAGAAAGATCAGTATAGCCTGAAAGAACTCAAAAGATTCTAAGACTAGTAGCATTTAGAAGAGATGGAATGTTGCACTGGTAATAGAATGAGTATGTAGTTGTGATAAATAAGGGATGACGTTTGGGCCTTTGATTGAGTAATTATTAGAAAAAGGGAGATTTCATGAATTGTACAATATTAACACACCCATGTAAGGTGAATCACATTGGGATGCTATGAAAAATGGTTATTGAAATTACTCCAGATGTTCCTCGATGCAACATGGGCCATAGTGATTATGTAAGAAGTTTTAAGTTATCAGTGGTAAATTGTAGATCAATATTGAGGTGAATTAACAATGAATGGACAAAAATTACAAAGTATAAGATGAGATTAGGCCGTTGTTCTTAAGATGAACAGCAATGAGGAAGCATTAAAGCACTTAGATTTATGCATATAAGATAAGCAACAAGAATAACCTGGAGTTTGATGGCAGGACTCGGTAATTACAGTATGACCTACCTAGATGCGGTAAAGTCATATGTATGGATAACCAAGTCTATGAAGTAAGGTATAACAATATTCGTAGGTTCATCAAAGTACCGAGCGAAGAACTTCAGTATACCTATAGATGCCCAGAAGGACATCTTGTCAAGCTCTGTATATATTTACAAGGTAAGGCTTAGATATTGGGTAAAAACTTGAGGAAAAAGCTGGAGGGAAGAGTCGTATAGGCGCACATACAAGGAAAAAGGTGGTACAAGCTGCATTATGAAGGATTCCGACTGCAAGTCGTGGTGTGAGAAAGAGGCCTAAAGGAGGAATGCCATGGCCTTTAGATTTGTTCACAAAGCAGTTGGCTAGATGGCAAGGATAATATTTAAATATTTGTAAGAGCTATGGGGTATGAGACTAATAAGCGCATCCATCAACATTCTAGGACAAATATTCCAAAGGAGTAAATGATGTTACACCCCATATTTTTGTACTTAAGAGTACGTCGTAAGTCAACTGATATAAGCTCAGAAATGAAATCATCATTGTAGAATTTATAAAGTATGTTAATCATATTACCGTAGAAGTTAATAATATTTAAGATCATGACTAACAAGTACCAAGATAGTTGGAAGGCTTAGAAGCTAAACGAATTGAAGAAGATAAGTTTTGTCGAAAGTCGACAAGTTTGGTGTTACACCCTGTGCGTCATAAGGTGACGTATAATGAATATGAGACATGTTAATCATGATTTAATGACTGTAAAATCATAATATGAATATATATGATGTTTGGACATAAAATATAAAGTTTTGGAAAAATTGGATTTAACTTACAGAAAAATTGAGTTAAGATTTGCCTTGTAACGAGCCGTTTTGAGAAATTAAATTCGTACACTTTATGGCGTCATTTCGGGACATATATCATACAAAAATTATGGTATTGGAACCTAGCTTCTAAATTTCCAAACCATTTATTCATACGACATCGAGGTATAGAAATATGGATTTTTAAACTAGGGTCACCAAGTCACGTTGTCGCACTTCGGAGAAACTGGCAAGTTTATAGGCTAAGTTGTGACGTAGTTTTCTCCTAATATATTGAGAGTTACATGGATATCTTTATATGGTATTAAATCTCTATGTATCTAGTTTCCAATGAAATAAGCCGTTTGTTAATACGATATCGGAGTAGAGAGATAAAACTGTCTGAAGTGGCACTGCTCAAGCTGTCTGCTTGGCAGCTTACCCACCTGCTTGGAGAATTGAGGCGGTGGGCTTATAAGTTGTCTTGATCCATTATATTTTGCTAATATCCAGAGATCAATTACTGCAAAACACTATCAAATTCTCCAAAAACTTTTCCAAGGTTCCAAGAACTAAATTCAAGAGAAATCAACACAGATCCTCATTAAAGGTGTTAAAGACTACAAGATAATACTTCTATGATGTTATGGTGTGATTGAGGACTATTGTGAGCTAAGTTGAAATGAGGTTTCAAGTTGTAGCTGATTTCCAAGGTATGTATAACATCTTCTTGATTGTGCCTAAGGTTAATCTTGTGTTGATTATATTGTTTGAGTGAAAAACCATAAGATGCACTTGAAGGAACATGGGATACGGTTGTCTTTACAGTTGGACTATTTTGTGGTTAAAAATATGGTTTGTGGTGGCTGAAAATTGTGAAAAATAATTTGATAAAATTGTGGTTGCTGTTGTTAAGCTTTACTAAGTGTTAATTAAGTTGATTGAAGAAGAAAAGATGAAAAATAAGGGATTGACGATAAAAATTAAGGTGCTAGACGTATGGGGATGTTTTGGAAGGCATTTTGTGGAGGTTTTAAACTAGAAATAATATTGTACATATAAGTATGATACTATGAAGGTTGTAAACTAATTTATAGAATAAGAGTTGGATTCAATTTATATCTTGTTATGAGTAAAAGAAATGAGCTTACCTCTCAATATCATTGTTAAGATGATCGGAGAAACTCATATTGGATTATATTGTTATTGTTAGTAGTGTTGGTTAAAATTGTTGTTGTGGGTTGTTGATGACCATTAGTGGTCTTTGGGATGTATTAAAAATAGGAGAGTTGCTGCCCGATTTTCCTTAAGTCATGCGACAAGCCAAATACGATGGTACGACATTATATGTTAACGACAATATTATTTCACTTGTTGTAGATACAAGAAGTTGTGTTGAGCTTGGTTGAGTAATAAGGAAGAGATCATATATGTATGTTAAGGCTAAGCCCTTCCTTCAATTTGCATGATCTCGTAATTACACAAGTTTGATAACTGATCGGTGCCAACCCTACACCACTACAAAGTGGCGAAAGCGATCGAAGCAGCTTTTACCCAAGATGGTCGAGATCGAATCCACATGGAGCTAGAATTGGGAATTGGATTCCTATCTAAACTAGAAATGTGTGGTGATCTTAATTACACTTCCAATGATCTTTTGATTGTTTTTTACTTCAAATATTTATGCTAATGATATGCTAAATTAAACTAAGAATGATTACTTGTAAGGTTTTCTAAATAGTTAAAAAGCCACTAGGGAAGT
The DNA here is from genome assembly GCF_000715075.1 of Nicotiana tabacum. Classification (NCBI taxonomy): domain Eukaryota; kingdom Viridiplantae; phylum Streptophyta; class Magnoliopsida; order Solanales; family Solanaceae; genus Nicotiana; species Nicotiana tabacum. Next base: position 98,687,696 of record NC_134097.1, on the reverse strand, counting down.
GACTTTCTCCTAGGTGAATACTTAATGGGATCTAAAGCCTAAGGCAAAGAAGTTATGTTTGGGATTGCGATATAGCCACTACACGGAACTACTCACTCTATACCTCTTGTTAGCTTGAGTGACTTTTCCCTAATTGACTTTCTCAAGATCAATTGGGTATCAAAATTGTGCAAGCTTTATAGGTTCAAGTCGGGTATTACTATCTATAGGTTTAACTCTTTAATTGGGGCTATCAATCTCTTGATTACACCCCAATTCCTTGTTGGACTGATTTTTCTAGACTCAAGATCTCTTTCTCAAGAAGAACCCAAGTAAAATATGCACAAATTAGTGTTTGCAACCACTAATTCAACATGAAAAAAACAAATCAGTCCAAATATCAACTACCCATAAACATCTAAGCCTTAAATCAAAAGACCCATCAAATACCCACACTAGGGTTGAGCCACAACCCTAGCTAATGGGTCTAGATACTCATAATAATGGAAGAAATCAGTAAAATAGATGAAGAATAACCGATAAGATTTAATTACAAACTAAGATAATGAAGATTCGGTGTTAGATAGCTACAAATTACTCAAAATAGAACAAAACAGTGTTCACGTGCTCTGGAATCTAACAAATTACAAAAGATACCGTAAAAATGTAAAAAATAAAGTATTTATACTAGGCCGAATTTTCCGGACAAAAATACCCCTGCAGAGGTACCACGAACCGCGGAAAATGCACAGCGACCGCGGTGAGGCTTTTTAGCTTGACTTTTTGGGTCTCAGAATCTGGCCACTGCGGGCCGCATAAAATGCACCGCGGCCGCGGTGGCTTCATTGTGGTCCGCATAAAATGTTCCGCGGACCGGACTGGCTTCATTCGTCCAAATTACCAACTCTCTGAATCCCTTCTCCGCGGACCGCATAAAATGGATTGTGGCTGCAAAGAGGGTACTGCAGTCCGCACAAAATAGGTTGCGGCAGTAGTGCTTGAATCTCCAAACTCTGCACCTTTCTAAATTTCCTCACCGCGGACCGCACTAAATGGATTGCGGCCGCGGTGGGTCTGTTGCAACTGTGCTTTGACTTGTTCTTGATATTTGTGCATGTTTTACTCCTTTTTGAGCTGGTTTTGACTACTTGTCACCTTTTTTACCAAACTTTGCAAACAAGCACAACATGTAAGCCTTTGGGACTATTTGTATACATTTTAAATCAAAACTCAAGTAAAAAGGAGTGTAAAATGATCTAGAATCCCTAGTTATCAAATCCCTCAAACATAAGCTTTTGCTTGTCCTCAAGCAAACAAAATAAGTCTCACACCTCCTTAAGAGTAAAACCAATAAAATTCAGCTGACCTAAAGTGACCTCATCTAGCATCAATTGGGACTAACAATTACCCTCAAATCAAATAAATCATTAACAATATTTAACCTTTTAAGCACCATGGTTTAGTGCGACACAAGAGCATCAAGAATTGACTCAACCCATCAAGGAAACTCTTTCTACTGCTTTGGTCATTGTGGAATCCAAACTCATACTCCTAACTCTCCTTTAAGCAAATCTCACTTTTAGATTGTATCACTCAGAACGAGAATTGTGGAAACACACTCATCTCTCTCAAAGAAAAGTCACAAGTCTGGCTCTAAGTACCATAAGTTTGCCCCTTATGTGAGTTACCACTAATGTAAGCGTCATTCAACTCAAGATCATATAGGGCTTTTGTGGAGATGTAGTGAAGGCTTTTGGTTCACGATAGGAAATATTTGGTCTAAGTACGTTCCTTCTTCCCTTAATCACTTCATGTCTTCATTTTGGCACGCATTCTCTTGACTATTTGAGTCATTTACTCCTTTCTTAGGGGTTAGAGAGACACACTGTCACTTTTTCTTGTTCTTTTCAAACCTTTTTCTCCTTTCTGAACTTTCCACACCTTTCATCTCTTTTCTTTTATTGAATCCCTTCATTTCTTTTACATTGTTCATTCCTTTTTGACTTTTTGATTTTCTTTCTCTCTCTTTTTTCATTGCTTTTCCTTTTCTTCATTTTGTACATTTTACCACTTTGTTGCATTCCTCGTCTCTCCCCCCCCCCCCCAAACTTATAATTTTGCCTTGTGCTAAGGAAAGATCGGGTGCCAGGAGAAGGTATTTTTAGAACGGGTAAAGGCTTGTATCATGGTTTTTGCAAGAAAAAGGGCTATGGCTCAAAAGGGTTGACTAGGGATAGTATCATTGGTAGGCTATGGAAGTTTTCATGATATCATTCGGATCAAGGAGAGCCTATAGTCACTTCTCAAGTCAAACTACACTTAGGATTTCGCCTAGACAAACATTTAGGGCAAGTTCTAGACTAGCACGGGACTTGGACTTGCAATTCAAATTCTCACCACACAAGCTATAGGATTGGTAAAGAGACAGAGTCGGGGGCCTACAACAACCTTATTAGAGATTTGAGAAACAAGAATGGTCCCGAAAAACCATTAGATGATTATCGGCCAATACCATAGTCTCAAGGTCACAACTATCACCATCCTATACACAACAATTTATTTTTCACCATAAGATCAAAGGCAAATGTGCTAGGACCAAGTGAAGCTTTGCTTGAGGCACCATTACTCAATAACTACTATTTACACAAAAACAAAAAGAAAACAGACTCAAACCCTTAAGAAGGTTGTTGTGCCATCCATTATTGGGAAGAGCTACCCGATTCATACAAATTCCACCTTTGGAAAGAACCGTGACATTAACAAAACCAAAGGCTTATTGAAAGCAAAACTCAAAATAAGAAGCTATCAAAATGAAATAAGAATCTATGAAAGAAAAAGTGTGGAAAGTAGAATGAATATGTACAAGAGGGGATTTAGACGAATATACATAAGAAGGAATGAATATATACATCAGAAAGTAACTTTATATACAGACCAAAGTTGCAAAGTACAAAAAGTGAACTAAAATGGTAAAATAATGTACATACCAAAAGTGAAATCAAAGCATAATAAAAAGAAAATAGTATCATATTTACAACACCAAATCATCCAAATAGGGATACCCCCATCAAATGAAAGCTAGTATTATCCTCACTTCTAACTAACCAAAATAAGATCAATAAAAGATAGAGAGTAAAGAGAAACTCCCTATTGGCCCTCTGTATGCATAGGATCATGAGCCTGGGTACCTAGGTCCTGTGATTGCTCGGGAACCTGTGACTAGATCCCGGTATCCTATGTCTGCACTGGGACCTGAGGCTGCTTTATGCCCTGAGGAACCTCCCTGGGGGTCCTCCAACTCTATCACTGCATCATTAACTCGGGGGATCACCCTCTTCCTTTTGGGTGGCCTCTCCGTCTCTTGCTCCGGCTCAGGCTAAGCTGCTGGAGCCGGGTCATGCAATAGCAGGTCCAAGGGTAGATGGTCAGCGGCCTTCATCTTCTCCACTTCCACCCTTAACTCCTTCACTGACTCCTTGGAAGCTCGAGTCTTTCTCAACTTCTTTTTCTCCTTAGCAAGCTCCTTCAATGCCTTTCCATGAAAACCTACAGCCTCCAAAATTAATTATTGGTTCTCCTGGAGATTCTTCTAGTTGTCTAGAAGCTCCTTAAGAGTGTTCTCCACTGACTGTGGAACCCGTGGCTGAGGGGGTACTGACTGGGCTGCTACCGATCTAGAAAGCACAGACAACTTAGAAGTGGCTGCCTGTATCTAGTTGTTAATATTGGCAAGGGTCTGGCTCAATCGGTGGGTAGTCAATGGGTAGGCTGAAGATGAGGGGATATCTGGGGCAGTGGTAGTAGAGGGTCCTAGGGCCATATCTGGGTAGATGAAGGAGGCTAAGTAGGAGCTACTACTGCTACTGGCTCTTCAGACTGGCCAGTAGAAGCAGTGGATTTGCCTTTAGGATCTTTGCCTTTGGGGTTGTCATCACCCTATAAGTTATACCAGGAAAAATGTGCCTTTGCTTTCACCTTCACATCGAACTCCTTTTTTCTACATTCTGATCCTCAAAGTACATAGTCAGGAAATGTGGGAAGGGGTATGATTTATCACCTTCATTTGCCACCCCTGTGATTACCCTGGACATAACTTTTCCGATGTTAGTCTGGTACCCCGCTATGATAGAAGCTACCAAAATTGCCCGAGAGATTGGAACAGAGTTCTCATGATTGGTGGGATCTAGCCTACTGCAAACAAATGTCTCTCACCCTTTTGCCTCGAAGTTCAGGGTTCTCCTCAAAATTTTGACTCCGCTGTCAACCATACTGGGGTGGTACCTGGGATTGCCAAGTATTCTGCTAACCACAGACGGGCATCCTCCCCCAATGCTACCTTTTCTAAGTATAATGTTTCATCCTCCTCCGGAAAGCCCAAGTATTCATTGATTGTTTTTCCATCAAACTTTACTTTCAAATTT